>NC_073302.1:134911659-135511659 GCF_027595985.1 Sorex araneus | reverse complement strand
AAAGAACAGAAACTTCCTCAAAGAAGAAATACAAATGGCCAAAAGACATGTGAAAAAATGCTTTACATTTCTAATCATCAGGGAGTTGAAAATCAAATCAACAATGATTTGATTGTTGAGACTGGCACATATCAAAAAGAACAAGAATAACCAATGCTAGTGTGGATGCTGCGAGAAAGGGACTCTTCGTTGTTGGTGGGAATACCAGCTGGTCCAGCCTTTTTGAAAAATAATAGAGGCATTCCTCAAAAAGCTAGAAATTGAGCTTCCATAAGACCCATAATATCACTTCTGGGAATATACCCTGGGGGCCCAAGAAACATTTAGAGGACTGAAGAGAAGTTGAAGCACTTACTTTGCCTGCAGAAGGTCCGGGTTCAATTCCTGACACCACATGGCCCTCTGAATACCACCAGGAACAATGCCCTGTGCATGAGCTGGGGGTAACTTCTGAACATCACTGGGCAAGACTCCAGACGAGAGAGGGAGAGAGAGAGAGGGAGAGAGAGAGAGAGAGAGAGAGAGAGAGAGAGAGAGAGAGAGAGAGAGAGAGAGAGAGAGAGAGAGAGAGAAAAGAGATTTTAGAGTCATTTAATTTAGCAACAAAACATTTTTAATGGACTGGAGAGATACTGTAGTGGTTAAGGAGCTTGCCTAGCACACTACCAACCCAGTTTGATTCCTGACATCACATGTAGTTCCTCGAGCCCCCAAACCCATCGGAGAGATCTCTGAGCACAGATCCAGGAGTAAACCCTGAGCACTTATCAGATGTAGCTCAAAAACAAAAAAATAAGCAAGATTTAATTTTCCACTTAATGATGTCCTGCTGGACCCTTAAGTAAAGTATGTCTTGTTGATGGAAATTTCCACCCTAGGAAATGTGCGTTTTTAGGTTGTCTCTTTTCATGGTTGGTTGAGTTTGTTTTCTTGACTCGTGTTTAGCGTTCAGTCCTAAGCACTAGGACTTTTCTCTTGATGGAGAGAGTAATTTGTTTTGTCAATGATTAAAAATTATGCTAGAATGCTGTCCCTATCCAGACTGGTTACTCATGTCCATCGCTTGGGAACAAAATTGCATTTCAGAGTGTAACCTGAGCCAATAGATCCATATTAGGCTTTTAAGGAGAATATAAGAGGCCTGTGTGATGATTGGATCTTTATTTTGTAGGACTCTGTTTTATTTGTTCAGTGAGTTTTCTTTTTTTTTTTTTTCTTTTTGGGTCACACCCGGCGATGCACAGGGGTTACTCCTGGCTCTGCACTCAGGAATTACCCCTAGCCATGCTCAGGAGACCATATGGGATGCTGGGATTTGAACCCGGGTCGGCCGCGTGCAAGGCAAACGCCCTGCCCGCTGTGCTATCTCTCCAGCCCCATTCAGTGAGTTTTCTACTGTGAGCTGGTGTGAAGGCACTGGGGCCAGCTCGGACAGTGCTCATAGACTCGGTGGGGCCGGGCTTCTGGCACACAGTCGGGACCCAGTGATTGTTGTTGACTACTTGGGCATGCGGTTCTTTGGAGAGGAGGTGACAGGGTCACAGGGTTGTTGCTCAGGTCCAGGAGGCTCAGGCAGCTCTGCCTGAAGAGTCACAGAGCATGCGTGCAGGTGGAAGGCCCCTGTGGGCATGGAGCTTTTCGGGTTTTCTTTCCTCAGGGCCAGAGAAGTATCCTGCAAGCATGTGGCAGGTCCTCCTGAGTATCTGCGGAAGGAATGAAGGGAGGCTCAGTACTCTGAAACTGGTATGTACAAGCCTCAAGGAGTCAGACTTCCAAGAGATCAGTGGACAGGGCCGAGATTGTTCAGGAACTCCATGTCCATCTGTTTTATGTTCTTCTTTACCTTCTCCCATTTCACAACCACTCTATTTCCACTTCAAGAAAGTCATGTTCTCACCTCTCAATCTTATCATTGTGGTGCTTTAGTATTAGGGGTTAGCCACCTCCCCCAACCCCTTCCAACATACACACACCTAGGGCACAAAGCAAAAAAAAAAAAAAAATCCAAAAATAGCAATAGTTTTGAGAAAGTAAATTGCTCTACTATAGCATGGTAAGTAATTTTCTGTGCTTTGCCTTCAAAAAAAAAAAACACAAACTGAGAGCTCTTAGACTCAACTTGCAAGCTGATTAAAGATAATATTGATAAGTCACGATAAGATTGCTTTTGATTCAGTTAGAAGTTCAAAGAATTGAGTAACACACCACTGTCTCAATTATGAGAACAAGTTTTACAGGACTTGTATGTACATATTAAAAATATGAAAAATAGGATGAGATTTAACTCAGTAATAGAGAGCGTGTCTTGCATGTTTAAGGCCCTAGGTTTGATTTTTTGCACAGAGCATGCATGCACATAAAACACACACAGATACATAGACACACAGACACACCCATACACACCCCATCACAGTCAGTGGTACAATCCTGGGGGCAATGCCATTGGCAACATTTGCAGAGCTGGAGATACTGCTCCCTCTCTCCCCAGGGGTGCTATGGTGATAGTGTCTGGTTCAAGGTAGTCCCAGGGACAATTTGGGTGCACTTTGTTGCCTTAAAGAAGGCAGATTTCCAAGGGGGCACTGAGGTTCTCTTTCTTTCTTTCTTTCTTTCTTTCTTTCTTTCTTTCTTTCTTTCTTTCTTTCTTTCTTTCTTCCTTCCTTCCTTCCTTCCTTCCTTCCTTCCTTCCTTCCTTCCTTCCTTCCTTCCTTTCTTTCTTTCTTTCTTTCTTTCTTTCTTTCTTTCTTTCTTTCTTTCTTTCTTTCTTTCTTTCTTTCTCTCTTTCCCTCCCTCTCTCCCTCTTTTCCTCCTTCCCTCCCTCTTTTCCTCCCTCCTCCCTCCCCCCTCTTCTCTTTCTTCCTTCCTCTCTTTTTGTTTCCTGAAAAGAGGGCTGTAGTTTACGGATCTCGGGATTTTGACCTCCAATCCTATGAGTGTGTGGGGCCCCATGAGTACTGTAGCTGTGTGAGTAGCACAATTAAGTGTGGTGTCACAGTAGCAGCAACAAAGGGAGGGAGAGAGGGAACACTGACAACCAATTAAATTGATGCTATGGTATAAATTGTAACAGTTCTCCATGCTGTATAAAACATCAAGCCCATCTCACTCAACAAGATACTTTTTTGGGTTTTACTTTTTACAGTATATGGGTTTATCAACAAGTTACATATTTTTGAACAATTGTAGAACAATACCATTTCTTATTAAAACTCAGTCCATAGATAAGCTTTTATTTTAAAACTTCTTTACTACCGTTATTATTAGTAGTAACAGTATTGGTATTTGTTTTGGGGCCATACCCAGGATCTCGGGCTGAAGCAATAGCGCAGTGGGCAGGGCATTCGCCTTGCGGTGGCCGACCCAGGTTTGATTTATACGCCCCTCTCGGAGAGCCCGGCAAGCTACCGAGAGTATCTCGCCCGCACAGCAGAGCCTGGCAAGCTACCCGTGGCATGTTCGATATGTCAAAAACAGTAACAACAAGTCTCACAATGGAGACAATTACTGGTGCCCGCTTGAACAAATGGATGAGCAATGGGATGACAGTGACAGTGACAGTGACCCAGGATCTTGCACGGGGTACCATCACTCCTGTTGGTACTTCTGGGACCATGTGCTATGGGGAATCAAGCCCAGGCCTCCTGTCTGCAAAGCATGTGCCCTAGGCCTCTGGGCTCTTTCTCTAGCTCCATACTGTAGCTGGTAAGTATTAAAAACCTATGGTCAGATGGGACTGGAGCAATAGCACAGCGGGTAGGGCATTTGCCTTGCACGAGGCCGACCTGGGTTCAATTCCCAGCATCCCATATGGTCCCCTGAGCACCGCCAGGGGTGGTTCCTGAGTGCAGAGCCAGGAATAACCCCTGTGCATTGCCAGGTGTGACCCCCCAAAAAACCAAAAAAACAAACCTATGGTCAGAAAAGGTTGAAAATTTAAGATGTCAGTTACCTACTCAGTTCATGTATTGGAAAGTGTGATAAATCAGTATGTGGTTTTCAAGAATAAATTGTGTTAGATGTGGAAAAGATACACGAACTCAAGAAGAGTAAAACCATTGGATTGAAGATAGAAGATAGCTGATTTATTTTGTTTTCGTTCATTGTTTTTGGGGTCACACCCAGCTGTGCTCCTGGCTCTGTGCTCAGCTGTTCACTCCTGGCAGACTTGGGAGGCCGCATGGGGTGCCAGGGATGCAACCTGGAGCAACTCCGTGCTGGCCAGTGCCCGCCCTACATGCTGTACAGTCGCTCTGGCCCCACCTTGTTATTGTTCTCATCCTCCTCCTCCTCTTCTTCTTCCTCCTCTTCTTCCTCCTTCTCCTCCTCTCTTCTTTTCATCTTTCTTCCTTCTCTTCTTCCTCCTCTTCTTCATTTTTTTGTTTTGGGTCACACCGGGGGTTACTCCTGTTTCTGCACTCAGGAATTACTCCTGGTGGTGCTTGGGAGACCAATTCCCAGGTTGGGGATGCTGGGAATTGAACCCAGGTTGGCCACGTGCAAGGCAAATGCCCTACCCACTGTGCTATCGCTCTAGCCCCCCCCTCTTTTTTTAAAACTTAGATATTTAGAGTTCTAAAAATCTTATTGTAGTTAGCAACCATATTTGTAAATGTGGATTTTAGAACAAGTTGTTATTTCAATGTGGCTTGAAAGCCAGTGGTTAGGAGGAAAGACTGGATGGAGGACTGTCTTTTCCCTGAGAGAGGGAGCACAGTGAAGGGGTAACTTGTGGAGCAAAGGGTGATCTTGGCTTTAGGTGTCAATTGGAGGGACCATGTGGGAGATACTTAGGCTGCAGGCAGTGTTGAAATGGGGATTTGTCTCTGGGTCACTGCTAAGCCTGTTGCTCAGATCACTGACGGGTCCAAAGTCAGCATCTGTGCGTTCCTGGCAGGTTATTCCCCTGGAGCTGACTGGCTGGGTGTCATTTGGGAATTCTTCCAGATAGGTAGGGTTTCTCTTGTCTCTTTTGGCTTCATTGTTTCTTTGAGTACCTTACTTCCATTTCTTGCTTCCTTTCTCCATGGAGCCATAGCATTTTGGAGGATGATTGAGGAAGCTTCTCTTTCTTGTTATTTTACTCTCCTTAGCTGAAATACTATTCCCCCCTTCAGTTCTTATTTTATTTTATTTTATTTTTTTTGCTTTTTGGGTCACACCCAGCGATGCCCAGGGGTTACTTCTGGCTCTGTGCTCAGGAATTATTCCTGGCGGTGCTTGGGGGACCATATGGAATTCAGGGATTGAACCCAGGTAGGCTGTGTGCAAGGCAAATGCCCTACCCTCTATACTATCACTGCAGCCCCAATTCTTACCTTTTTATTTTTATTTATTTATTTATTTAAACTTTTTATTAAATCACCACGTGGAAAGTTACAAAGTTCTCAGGTTTATGTCTCAGTTATACAATATTCAAACACCCATCCCTTCACCAGTGCCCATATTCCACCACCAAAAACCCCAGCATACCCCCCGCCCCCACCCCCCACCCCCTACTGTATAACTAATGAATTTTACTTCATTTTCTCTTTACCTTGATTACGTTCCATATTTCAACACAAAACTCACTATTGTTGTTGGAGTTTCCACCCAAGAAGGACAGCCCTACTACCAAGGAAGCATTTGATAATTAGTTTTCCATTGCTGGGAATGAAGAGATATGTAGCCCCACTGCTCCAAGTACATAACTCTTTTTTTTTTCTTTTCCTTTTTTTTTCCCCCCCTCATCCCCCTTCCTGCGCCTCATAGTATGGTGTATGCTACGCCGCGTTTCTCCCTGAAAATGGGAAACAACCGGGAAAGAGGGATATTTCCTCTTTTTGGCCGGTGTTGGGCGTTTTCTTAGTTCACGGTCCAGAGAGGTGGCTGCTACATTAATAACCTTCAATATTTCAACAAAAACGTACTGTTATTATTTGGAGTTTCCCCCCAAGTCAGACCTGTTCAAAAGGAACCGTTTCACATTGCTGACAATTATAGATGCTAAGTCCGCATGGTTTTGGATTTCTGTATAAAGTCCAGGGAAAATTCTGCCAGAAATTGCATAGCCCAGCTCACAGTCCCAGGGCATTGCTGTAAGAAGTCTCTGGAATCAAAGTCTTTAGGCGCAGAGGGTCCACTTCACTCTCAGCAGCTCCGAATTTATCTGGGCCGAGGGCGTGCCGGTTACACCCCCTTCCCATGAGTCCTTAGGAGCCCCAAGTGTAAAAATTGAATACTTCTGGGTTAGGCCTCTTAGAAGATGGCACCTGTGATGTGGGTGCCGCCGCCATTCTCCGTGCAGGAAGACAGGGTGGGGAGGAAAAATCCATCCCCGGGCAGCAGAGTTGCAGCCCAGTTCGCAGTCCCAGTGCATTGCTATTAGAAGCTGCGCAGGATGCCCGAATGTGTTAGGTCTCTGGAATCAAAGTCTTTAGGTGCAGAGGGTCCCCAATTCTTTTTAAATGGTGATTCCTTCCTTCCTTCCTTCCTTCCTTCCTTCCTTCCTTCCTTCCTTCCTTCCTTCCTTCCTTCCTTCCTTCCTTCCTTCCTTCCTTCCTCTCTCTCTTTCTTCCTTTCTTTCTTCCTTTCTTTCTTCCTTTCTTTCTTTCTTTCTTTCTTTCTTTCTTTCTTTCTTTCTTTCTTTCTTTCTTTCTTTCTTTCTTTCTTTCTTTCTTTCTTTCTTTCTTTCTTTCTTTCTTTCTCTCTTCTTTCTTTCTTTCTTTCTTTCTTTCTTTCTTTCTTTCTTTCTTTCTTTCTTTCTTTCTTTCTTTCTTTCTTTCTTTCTCTCTCTCTTTCTTTCTTTCTTTCTTTGTTTCTTTCTTTCTTTGTGCTGTGAGGGTACATAAAAAAATTTTTGAACAAACCTGACTTCACTGTATTCTATTACTATCTAATCTTGTTTCATTTGTTAACAGCGGGAGTGATAGGTTAACTGGGGCATGTGGAAAGGCTGTCACTTTTTTCCAGCTTTAGCTGGTACAGAGTCAGCATGCAAATTACTACCTGCAGTTGGGTTATTCCCCAAATCTCTAAATTAGAATTCATTATTTTGCAGTTTCAGTTGTTACAAATGCAGAACTTGCTTTGGCCTCTGAAGAATGTTCCTTCTTTTTTCAAAAAGGCTGTGTGTAATTCTTATGCTGTTGACCTTGTAATCTCTGCCTTAGCGTGTTCCTAACAATTGCAGGCAGCAGTGTGGAAAATTTGCTATATTGTTATCCTGCTCTCCCCACCCGCTTCACATGAGTCCAACCTGGATGAGGAGATAAGCCCGAAGTTTTACTGCCCACTAACTCCCTGTCTGCCCATTATGCTTCCAAACTTGTCAGTGCCTGGCCAGAGGAATTATAGCGCCTGTTCATTTCAATGAATTTCATCATCTAATTTCCTATCTAAACTTTTAACTTGAAAGGAACACAAGCTGAATTTTTGTGTGGGAGGAAAAAGTAAGCTAATGCAGGCCTTAGATAAAACTTTTTAACAGATTTGGAACTTGAAAAATATTCATCTGGCTGAGATCACAGGAGGAGTGATGGAGGAAGGGGCTCTCTGTTCGGCCTGGCAGGAAGGGAAGATCGGTGTACTCTGCCGTGATTTTATTTACAGTAGCAATTGTTTGCTGTCATGGGAAGGAGGAAAATAATTGCTTGCTGTTATGAGGGGAAAGATCAAAACCCAGCAAACTCTAAGCAAGGATATGAAATAGGGGCATAGTTAGGATATGAAATAGGGGCATAGTTATTAAGAATGAAAATAACTAGAGTTTGAGCTTTTTTTTTAATTTTTTTTTTTATTTTAGGAAAGAGACAGTCTCAAAAATAGTCCCATAAAGGCAGGCGGATTTGTGATTGCAAAACGAGCGTCTGATTCAGACCTGGCCATTTAGTTCAGTGACTTTGAGTAACACACCTTATCTGGACCTTGCTGTTCTTTTCTGACATGTGATGAAGTTCTTTTCTGACATGTGATGAAGTTGAAGGAAATTCGCGTTAAGGTCCTGCCCATTCTGCTTCTTGTGAGGTTAGCCAGGGCCTTAAATCAGCATTGAAACCAGAAACTTAGCCAAACAATGAAGGAAGGAAGGCGGAAAGATGGAAGGCAGGGAGGAAGGATGGAAAGAAGCAAGGAAGGAGAGATACTGAATTGAGGTGGGAGTGTCTGTTTGTTCTTTGGAACCTGTGTGCTAGATGGATGGGTACTGCACTGAAAGGATTGTTGGGAAGATTGGTTGCTTAGATTGGAGAGGTTGAGATTCAAATCCTGAAGAGAAATGCTCTTAAAATGCATATAAGTAAGCGTTCAACTTTGACTACATATTCTATTGACCCAATCATTTTCAGAGAAGGCCCTGTGTTGAAAGTATGCGTTATCCCAGATAAACACAGGACACTGATTTACTTGAACTGGTAATTGTTTCTGTACTTTTATTTAGGCACTATCGTTTTCAATATTGTTCATAATAGGATTTTAGACATATGATGCTCAAACTCCACCCCTACCCCCGGTGTCAGTGTCCCTTTACCAATGGCTCCCGCTTTCTCTCCTCTTCCTCATCCCCATGGCAAACTCTTTTCTGCATATTTAATTATTTAAACTTAGCAATTTGACTTTTGGGGTGAAAGAATATAAAGCCTCAGTCTGAGGGGGCCCCAATGACTGGAGTCTTCTGATAGTTTTGCTTGTTCCTTCTGCAGGAAGAACAAATGGTATCCCAAAGATGTGGTGACTAATGGTATGTGGTGTGTGAAGGGTCGTGTGCTTGGTGACCTATGGGACAGTTAAGTGTGGAGTAACTTGCCTGCCCCGTGCCTGGCCTCATTTTTCTATTTGGTGAATGGAGAGAACCAGGCTGGGTATTTTCTGGGTATTTATTTATTGCCCAAGCCGTATGACTCAAATGTAATCATACGCAAAGTTCTGGCTGTCTGGGTTTATTGGCAATTTAGCCCCACCGTTTCCATATCTTCCATGGGCTCAGTTTGGCCAGAATCTATGGAATAGCTACTGTAAGTTAGGTCAGGCGTTTGGCTCCATAGGGCTTCCTGACCCCGGAGGGATGTTCTGATTGTTGCAGAAGGCCTTTCTGCGTGAGATGTTATCAAACATCTACCTTGTTAGTACACTTGATCCAGCTGGATTGAAAACCACAAACGCCAGACATTGAAAAACAAAATGAGACCCATGGCTGGGCATGGTGGGCAGGAAGAGGGAGTTATCTCCCGCAGGAAACCCTGGCACTGGGCAGGCTGCTTCACAGCCATGATAGAGCCGGTGGGCTAAGTGTTCATGACTCTCGGACAGGACTTGCTCCTGCTGGGACCCAGAGAAGGCCCTGTTGGATTTAGCTTCTATACTGTGTTGAATCGAGGCCCCCTCCCCCTCAGCCCCTGACTCCTTGAAGGTGTGCGAGGGCTTTCCCATGATCTGTCTTCCTCTACAAGGTTTGACTGAAAGGTAGGGAAGTTTGCTAAAAATACTGAACTCACTGAACAGACATGAACCAAATACAGGTACCAAACTCTTGGTACCTGTATTACAAGCCATAATGCACAAAAGGAATGAGAGAGAGAAGGAACAAAAGTGCCCCCCATAAAGGGAGGAGGGGGTGTGGGGGGATGGTGGGAAAGAAACTGGGGACATTGGTGGTGGGAAATGTACATTGGTGGAGGGATGGGTGTTGTGTCATTATATGACTGAATCCTAATCATGAACAGCTTTGTGATGGTTTATGTCATGGTGATTCAATAAAGAATAATAAAAATTTAAAAAGGCTGGGAAACTTACTTCCCCTTGGTGCCCTGTGGTTCATACTCCAACATGTCACCAGAGAAGCAAGATTTTACATACTCTACATCTAACCCGCACAGGCAGAGCCTGGCATGCTACCTGTGTTGTATTCGATATGCCATTGTGAGTAACAAGTCTCACAATGGAGACATTACTGATGCCCACTCGAGCAAATTGATGAACAATGGGATGACAGTGCTGGAGTGCTACATCTAACCTGCAGTCTAAGTTCTGAGATGGGTGAGTTGGGCAGTTGGTGGCCTTATTCATTGATGACTCAGGATGGGATTAGACAGAACAGCATGATTTGATGACCCTGGGCCATATTTCCTGGCCTCCCTCAAGTTTGTGTAAAAGGGGGTTGCACTGTATTGTCCAAAAGTTTCTTCCAGTTCAGGAATTCTCTGACCAGGACGATGGTCCTTGAACAACCAGAGATTCGTTTCTTTGCAACCAGAGTTTCATCTGTTGTAGAGCACTGTCCTTCTAAGACAGGAGAAACAAGTTGCATATTTTCTGAGGCATTTTCTTAAATAAGGGTTGACACACGGAGCAGTTTTCTTTCTTTGCTAAGTACTAAACCAGCTTAGCTGGAGCCCTCTATCCTCTTAGCATTTGTGTCTCCTATGAGATTTGTGTTCTTCGTGTTCCTGTGCCAGAGGACCTTTAGGCCCTATTCTATATTTTCATTATTTCCTGGAGTACCAAAGGCAAGACACCAGACTCAGAAGTGTCAGGGGGCTTGGAGCAATAGTACAGCCCGGAGGGCGCTTGCCTTGCATATATCAGACCCTGGTTCGATCCCTGGCACCGCATTTGGTCCCCTTCTCACCAAGAGGAGTGATCCCTTAGTGCAGAGTCAGGATCAAGCCCCGAGCACCAGCTGTGAGTAACCCCCAACATACACAAACAAGAAGCAACAGATACCATCTTTGGATATTTTGAGAGAAAACGGCTGGAAGTTCGGAAATTCATTCTAACGAGTCTGTAATGTCCGAGAAAGAGGGAGTGGTGGGAGTTCATTCGTAGTACTGGGGAAGGAGGGTAGCAGGGGACCTGGACTTAAAGGAGTCACACTGGCATTGGGTTTCTGAAACTCGTTCAGCCAGAGCTGCCTGTGGCCATGACCGGCTGACGGACTGAGCCGGTGTCGTCAGCAGCTCCCTCTCCTCCTCTCCGGCGTGTTCTGCACATACAAGGTGTTATTGTTATGGCAGCCAGTAATGTAAGTCAATACTCCAGTGTTTATATACGGCTCTGAGCAGAAACCCACGGCAGAGAAGAAACCAGCAATTGCGGTCGGAAAACAAGTCCCCGGATCCCTGTTTTGCTGGAGGCACTTCTTTGTGTGGGCTTAGGAAGCGGGCAGGTGTTTACCAACAGGAAACCCACGCCTCTCCTCTGACCAGCAGCTAGATACTCCGGCTCTGGCTTAGCCAACCGTGTTTGCATTTTTTTTTTTGGTTCTGAGAGTCAGACGGGAAAGAATCCAATGGGTTCACTTTGCTATTTATGTTGATCTCAGCTGTATGGTGTGGTTGCTGCCCTCGATCCCGACTCAGAACCCCTTAGGACCAAAGCCTTCGAGTAGGGCTGCCTTCCTCAGTGGGGATCCCTCACAGGAAGGATTTGATCCCATTTGTCAGTCCAGCTCAGCTCAGGGGTTGGCCTGCCTGTGACTGAGCCCTTTGGGTGAAGTGTCCCTGGATCAAGGTAATTATTATTTACCTTGTCCCCTTCCCCCCACGCCCCCTCCAGGCTGTCCCATGATGGGCAGGGTCAGGGTTCATTTCTAATATAAATATCGATGGTAATCACCTTTTAGTCAGTTCCTAGCAATGAACTTACCGCATTGAAAGTGGATCCTTTCAGTCTTTTTTTTTTTCCCTCCCCAACAGTTATTCCTAACATCTTTTCAGAAACATTATGTGCTCCTTATATCTAGCAACCCGACCAGAGCAGAAGAGACCCTCTTATTTCAACTTCAAGATGTTATAACTTAGGAGGCCAGAGGGATAGTACAGAGGGTTAGGGACTTGCCTTGAATGTGGCCCACTTGGGTCCGGTCCCTGGTGCCCCATCTGATTCCTGGGCCACTGCCAGAAGTGATTCCTGAGTGCAGAGTCAGGAGTAAGTCCTGAGCATTGCCAGGTGTGGCCCCGAAACAGAACAAAACAACAGCTAAAGTAGATATTATAATTTAAAGTGGATCAAAGCATAATCCTTACCACCTAAACGTTTTTAGTGTGCTTCCCCCGCCTCACCCCCCCACTTGCAAATTGAACTTTTTCCTTATGTCTTTAAGGGTGGTTTGTATATTTAAGATCTTGACATTCTCCTTCATTTCTGGTACATTCTGTTTCAACTTCTGTTAAAAGAGCAACAGAGGTATATTTTAAAAAATTTAGAATTTCAGCAAAAAAATTAAATTAGGCCGTACCAGTTTGGGGGTTGGGTGAGGAGTCAGCCATGACTGGAGCTTACAGAGCATAGAGGCTTAATAGACAAAAGGAGGAAACGAAGCTAACGTGCCTGCATTATTTGGGGAAGGCAAATTTGAAGCTCCTTTGTGATTGGTTGAGCTTAAGTTCTGATTTTTTTCCCTTTTTGGCTACACCCAGTGGTACTCAGGCTTACTCCTGACTCTGTCCTCAGGGATCACACTGGCAGTGCTTGAGTACCAAATACGGTACTGAAGGATTGAACCTTGGTGAACCTCATACAAGGCAAGTGCCCTAGCCACACTTTGTGCTCTCTCTCTCTCTCTCTCTCTCTCTCTCTCTCTCTCTCTCTCTCTCTCTCTCTCTCTCTCTCTCTCTCTCTCTCTCTCTTCCCCCCTACCCCCCTGTTTTGATTTTTTAACCTTAAGACATTTCTGACTTAGGTTACATGGGCTACTAAGGTGTTAAAGACAGCGTTGGTCTAATGGCCTCCTGTTTTCTACATATACTTTTCTACCCAGTCACTAAAAACACACACTGAAGACTGAAAAACAATAATTTGGATTAGGCTTGGAAAATCACCTTAAGTAATTATATATGTGTCCATGTCAGGGGCTAGTCTTGTGTGGGAATGTAAATTCCCAGAATAGGAGAATTCTGGAGAGATAGTACTGCAGGTACTTGCCTTGCACCTGGCCTTGCACACGGCCAACTCGGGTTCAGTCCCCAGCACCCTGTACAGTCCCTTGAGTCTCACCAGGAATGATCCCTGTACGCAGAGCCAGGAGTAAGCCCTGAGCACAGACAGCCAGGACACTTATCTCACCTAAATAAATTAATGGAAGAATCCAGAGAGTGAAAACAAAGTTAGAAAGTTATGGCCAGGAGAGGCTCACGATCATGCTTAGTTTTCCCAGACCTTGTCTCTAAACAGCCTAGACGACAGTGGGCCCAGATCATAGCAGGGCTGAGGCGACAGTTTTGAAAAACAAGCAAAGAGCTGTGGAAAGCAACGGGTGAGTTGCTAAGTGTCCAAAATGCAAAGAAGAGAAGCCTGTGCTCTGTACTACTATGATTTGCAAATAATTCCCTATTGTATTTTGTATAAATAATTTTGTGATAACACGTCCCTCTTCTCTCATTGCTCTTCCAATGTTGATCTTTCCAGATGGGGAAAGCAAGGTCATGGCGTCCTTTGGTAAGGACACGTGTCTGTTCACATGGCCCTGTTGTTGGGAAGCGGGTGCAAGTCTGTTAGGTCAGGACAGATGATAAAGTCGCCACGAGATCCTACCCAGGGAGGACAGGAAGGTCCCGCCAGCCCCACTTGGCAGCTGTCACGCTGTGCCTGAGTCCTGCTTGCTCTGTGCGACTTGGGAATGAATACCTACCATGGGCCAGGGCCAGCTGGTGCGCTTTGCAGGAAAAGGGACAGTCCCAGGCTTTCCTGGATGCAGGTCTTTGTCTTTGTGGCAGAAAAGGATTTCTGGTGAAGACGTACAGTAGAGCCGATGGCAGTTGTCTGGGAGATGCCGTGAGCACTCTGAAATTTGGAGATGGAGCATTGGCAGTTTCGAAGAGGAGCTGCCTTGAGAGATGGGGCCTGGGCATTTGGTCTTATATTTTGCTGTTTTGGCTACCCTAGGTGGTGCTCAGGGGTTACTCCTAGTTTAATGCTTGTGCGTGCTGGGGATCAAACCCAGGCCTTCTGCAAACAAAAACATGCACATCATCTCTTTGAGCTCTTATTCCGGTCCCAAGTTAGGGTACTTGAAAGGGCTTCTCTGAGTATAAAGAAAGGTACAGATGAGAAAGGAGGGATTTTTAAAGAAATTTCTTGGTTTTGGGATCACCCACCTTTACCACCCCCTGTTTTATGCCATGCATAATATTTCGGGGACTGTAATATGTCAACAGCATGGAGGAGAGCAGGTTGCTAATGGGGATTTCATTGCCATCGGATTACAGTGCAGTGAAAGGTCAGGTTGTGGGAAAGTTCTCTGCCCTCTTCCGTTCCCTCAGGTTCTAGTCTGTTCTTGCACGTGACTTGGGCAGCTCTGTGGTTAGAGTGTGGTATCAGAAGAAGTGGTGTCAGGAGATCTATATGGAAGCTTCCTGACCTCGCTACCTGTCCCATCTCTTTTGTCTTCAGGACAAAAATCACTTTCGAACAGAATTGTTTCAGTAATGGGCCAAGCATCAAGCTGGGTGCTGGGGAGCAGAAAGGCCCTTTTGAACAAAACAGAGGTTTTTTTTGCTTTTGGTTTGTTTTAGGACCACACTCAGTGGTGCTCAGGAATCACTCCCAGTGGTCCTCCTGGGACCATGTGGGCCATATGTGGGATTAAACTGGGGTGCAGTCACATACAAGGCAAGCACCCTACCTCCGTGCTATCTCTCTGAGCAGTTGTGGTTTGAAACCTCCGTTCTAAGAGATGCTATTACTTTATGTTCATCAAATCCTTTTAGACTAGTGTGTTAAAATCAACCATAAATGAAAATCCAGACGCCACTGGTCTTCTGATCCTGAAAAAGTATCTAGTAATAGTGGAATCCTCATAGGATTTAGGACATTGTTTTGTGACACTCCAAAGTGTTGAAAAATAAGGTTCACATAACTAATTCTGTCTTTGTTTCTAATCAGAATCCTTACATCAGAGAGGCTTGTGGATGGAAGCTCTATAGTGAGTGTGCAAAGTGAAATGTAAGCACATCTTGAAACTGAGAACAATCTTGTAAACTTTTCTGTTACTTGGCAAAGGATCTTCATGATCTAATTTTTGGGTAGTGGAAAATCACTACCACTTGGAGTTGCAAGTCCCAAGGCCATATGGACCTATTTCTTAGGAAACTTTGTAGTGGTCCTGAAAGATTGCCAAAATCTGGGGAAGTACTTTTATCTTATAGAATACTAATAAGCTCACCGGTTGCTTAACTTATACAATTACTTATAATGTGTCCTACCTTTAAACAAACTGATTGCTTATCTCAATTACATAATGAACTATAACTCTAAAGTCAGCCTACTTTAAGTTTTTCCCAGATGGGATCGCGTAACTGAATTTGAGGGTCACAAAAAATTGGCAATAGTAAACGTTTCTACTTCTTTCTCAGAACCATGTTTCTCAGTTCATATTTTGTCCCCCAGGAATAGAAAGACTTTGGAATGAAAAACAAACAAACAAAAAGTATACATTCACTGATTTACAAAAAAAAAAAATACGCACGTCACAGACTTCCTTCCAGATGTGAGAAAAACTCGTTCAGTGTGGCTGCCTTTTTCTTGACCTGGGAGAGCTCTGGTTAGAATGCTTTGTTTTTGGCAATTCAGAATGTTCCGTGAAGTAATTACACAGCTCAAATCTGGACCATGAGTCAGGGAAGGAGGATTTTTTACTGGAACTTTGAGACTTAACAAGTAGCTTAAACTCAGGCCTCTTCCTTATACTGCAGTGTCTTACCTGTACATGAAAAGATGAGAGAGGATTCAGATCCCCAACCTTATTTTGGGACAATCCCCTTTTCAGAAAAAAACAAGACAAAACCAAAAAAAGTCATTTAGTGCCTCCCCCTCACCTGCTCTAGAAATCTTTTGCTTCTTTCTTTCCCAGGGTTGGTTGCAGGCAAGTTACTAAGCCCTGTGCTATCTCTCTGGCTCCTTCAAGGCAGCTCTAAGCCCTCTTGTATACTTTGCGGATTCACTTTCCACTGGTTGAAATTTAGAGGCCGAGTCTAGCATTTTTTTTTTTCTCCCAGTACTGCCCTCTCAGGGGTATGAAACAGTCGTCATTGTAAGTAACATCAAGAAAATGTAAGAAGTCCTCAGCTAGGGCAGGCAGGGAGGCGGTGGTGGAGAGAGGGGCACTGAGGGCTGAGGCTGGGCAGAGCTGTTGGGAGCTGCAGCCGATGGGCCGGAGCTATGACGCTGCGTGCAGAGCCATCCCGGAGGAAAGCAGCCGTGTGTGCTTTGCTTCTGGCCAGTGCTTCTGCAGCCTGCTCTGCGGAGGACACTTTGCCCCTTGCCTCTCGGTATTAAGTGAATTGTAGGAAATGATCGTGGTCCAAGAGGGCCCAGGAGAGGCTGGTCTTGGAGGACAGGGTAAAATGAGCTGAGGAGATCAGCAGTGGGTTCAAGACTATTGAGTCTGGCATTGGCCCTCCCAGCTTCAGTTCTCAGCTTCTTAAGTAACTCAGGGGAGCTTACTTGTCTCCTCCCGGCCTTGATTCCTTCCCTCAGACAAGGGGGCCAGTAATACTATCCACTGTGTTATTGCCATCAAGTCTTTTTGCGTACTGCCCGGTAATAGGTTCTGCCTGCGCAATGTCATCCTGACTTGTTATTGGGGAATTACGGGAGGGTCTTGAGGAGGAGAATGCCAGCAGCCATCACTTTGCATGTTAGCTACATCACTTGGCTGCAGTGTGAGCAAAGGGTTTGGGGCAGGCAGGGAGATCTCCAGATGGTCCAGGTGTGAGAAGAGGGCTCGGGTACTTAGACACAGGGAGCAGGGACCCAGCAGCAAGCACCAAGTGACATTGAAGAGTGTAAAGGGATGGAATGGTGGTGAGGTGAGAGCATGAAGCAGGGGTTCCTGATTTCAGCCCGGTGGCTGGCCTGATGGTTGTATGACAATGTGCACGGGATTATCAAATCTAGGCATGAATTCCAGCCCTGCTGAGTCGAAGGTGTCTGTGCAGACACATCCTGGAAGTCTGGGGGAAAGGTTAGGGCTAGAGCAAGAGATGTGGGAGTGTCTGCGTAAAGAGGTGAAATATTGGAAGTGGATGAGCCTTGGTGGAGGGGGTGGGTGGATGAGAAGAACCTCAGAGGAGAAATTACTATTGACCGTGGAGGCACACTCTCTGAAGGAGATGATGGGCGGGGCTGGCTGGCGGAAGAAGAGACCAGGAGGGTAATGATTGGGAAGAAACAGATTTATGTTATTTTTAGATTTTTTTCTTTTTTTTTTGGTTTTGGGGCCACACATGGCAGTTCTGGGGGTAGAAAAGCTAATTTGGGGGTCCGTGGGATGCCAAGGATCAAACCTTGTCCTCCTGAATCCAAAGTCTGTACTCAGCCCATTGAGCTATCTGTTGGCCAAGAAGCAGATTTATTTTAAGAAATAATAGTCTTCAGAAGAGGGCCGGAGCGATAGTATAGTGGGTAGGGCGTTTGCCTTGCACGTGGCTAGAGTCATTCCTGAGTGCAGAACCAGGAGTAATCCCTGAGTATCGATGGGTGTGACCCAAAAAGAAAAAAAAAAAGTGTTTAGGGGTGAGGCTCTTGCCTTGCACACTGCCAACTTGGGTTTGATCGCAGCGTCCTACGTGGTTCCCTGAGCACCACTGGGAGGTACACCTGAGCGCAGAGCCAGGAGTGACACCTGAGTACTGTTGAGTGTGGTCCCCAAATAAAAACAAAATAAAAAAAAATAATCTTTAAGGGCAGAGAGACAGTACAGAAGTCAAGGCAGTTCCACAGAGCCAACCTTCCTTTGATCCTGGGCACTTCATTCGGTCCCCTGAACACACGCCCAGGGCTTAAGTCCTGAGCACAGCTGCGTGTGGTCCAAACAACATTTTCCTCTGCACCCCCCCCCCAAATCCCCCCAAGGAAGATAGAATGGTCTTCAGTGTAGAAACGTAGAACACTTCTTTTAGTGCAAGAGTCTTCCATCAATAAAACACATCATCTTTGTCTTCTCTCTGTCTTTTTACTTCTCTCCGGGATTAAGCACTGAGCAAGAACCAAACCAAAACCAAACCCAGCATTTCTCCACTGTGAATACGCTAGTGTGCGTCAGACACCTTCCATCTCCAGACTTCCAATGCACTCTCCCCTGTGATTTTTAGGGTTTAGGGTTTAGGGCGAGGCGAGCCTCCTGTGTGGTACTCAGGATGCCTGGGGATCCAACTCACAGTTGTTCCGTTACACTTTGCTTTTATTTTATTTCACTTTGCTTTTTTAAGTTGTGTCTGTTCATTTTCCAAACTGTTTTTTATCAAATGAATGGGATGTTGACAATGAGCTAGATGTTACAAGCACACCAAGAATGTGTTACAAAGGCCATACATTTCTCTCTGTTATGTGTATCTATTTTTCAGATTGTGCAGAGGAAGTTACTGCACCATTTAAAAAAATACAAGAACTATTCATGTTCCCCGCAACCCGCCTTTGTTTCTAACCATGATTATTAATTTTTTTTTCTTTCTCCTCTCCCCTTCTTTGTGTTTTGCCATTTCCAGGGCTGGGCGGAGGAAATGGGGTGGTGACGTTTTGTTTTTTGTTTTGAAGTTGTTGAGTTTAGCAGACTGTGTTCAGAGGGTGTGAATTGCAGGATGTAGTTTTAGGGTCCTCCCTACCAGCAGACCCCACATCAGGGTTATTCTGGGAAATCTTATCCAGAGCTGATTGTAAAATGCCGGTCTGAACTTTGTTAAGGGCTAAACAGGAAAGAGATATAAATAACTATTCAATCTTAATTCAATCCTAGCTACTTTCTCACACATATATTTAAAAAAGGCATTTTCCTTGTGGGGGGTGGGGAGAAAGCCACTTTTATTCCTTAATTTCTGGATTATTTTCTTAGAGAAAGCTCACCCTGATTGCCTAGGCAGGGATAGAAATGAGCAGTTATCAGTACTCACTCTGTAAATGAAATTGTAAAGAAAATGAATGAAAATACAAAACACCGTTTTCATCTGCCCTATTTTTCTTCTAGATTTTGCTCATGTGCCCAGCTTTGACTGTTATAGAGATGACCAAGTTTTAGCAAATGTTGTGGAGCAGATGGCCCATTTTTCTTAAAACAGAGTTTCCTGGGGCTGGAGATATAGTACAGGGGTAGGTGTTTGCCGGCTTGATCCTTGGCACAACATATGGTCCCTTGAGCACAGAGCCAGGAGTAAGCACTGAGAAAAAATAACCCCAAACCAAATTGAGCATTTCTCCACTGTGGTTACGCATCTGAGACCTCCATTGTGCACACTTCAAACGCTCATCCCAGTGACACTTTAGGATTTCGGGAGAGGGGACTCTCCTGTGGTGCTCAGGGTGCCTGAGCATTCGGTGGCTCTCCACCAGCTATACCGTTTGGTTCATTGCGAGGGCCTGAGGCTGCTGCTCAGGTTGTGCAGTGCTGGGGATCATGATGGTTACCCCAACAGTGCTCCCAGGGCCTCCAGTGCCACTTGGTGATGCTCAGAGAACTGTGGTGCCAGGAATCGCATCAGGGTTACCTGTACCATCTCTTCAGCTCCCTATTATTTTTCTTAAGCAACTAGCTTTCTCCACACCGTGCATTTAATCTGTGCCATGTGGCATATGCTACCTGTGCTTTATACTTCAAGAGTCAGATTGGAGGCAGGGGTGTTGGGGAAGGGGGCAGCCAACAATCCATTTTACCCTTCTGCGGATAGGGTCCCCTCACTGAAAATACTTAGGTGTTTTTATTATATTTGAACTGTGTTATCAGTCGCTTGAATGTGTTGGTGACATTGATTATTATTGAAAAGTTTTCTTTCCCAGAACATCAAAGTGCCTAGATTTCCCCTTACTTCCTGGAGGCCCAGGGTTTCCTTTAAAAATCGATGGTCAGAGGACCTCTGCTTTAACTGCTGTCATCTGTTACTAGGTGGTAGAGGCAATCTGAGAGGGAAGGAGGTTCTCTTTGGGTTTGTCTACTGAGTTTTAGGTGCCAGGTGGGCTGTGCCAGGCGTATTCTCTATACATGGCACTGTGCTCAGCTTCATAGCAGAGAAGCCTCTAAAAGTATTTTAGACATGTTCCTTCACTTCAAAGACCAGGATGGGCAAAATGCACACAGATAGAGGAAAATACCATAGAGTTCAATATTCATAGAGATTAAAGAGTAACAGAGGGGCCAGTAGAATAAGTGATAATATAGTAAATTGGCAAGTGCTTTGTCTGCTCTTAAAAAAGACAAGATAGGCTGAAATGGTCCTGAAGAGGTTGCCCAGGAAGAGAGCTGGGGCAGGAAGTTGCTTGAGTAAAATCAGTGATTAGGAGGAGGCACTGGACTGATCCAGAAAGCGGCAGGAAGGCCCAAAATATGTGTAAGAGAGGATGCTAGTTTAGGGGTATGGGAGCGTTTATGTAGGACAGGGCATGGGAGTTATGAATGGGACAGATCGATGGGTTTAAATTTTTTCTCTATAAATACCTCCATTTTCTGCAGAATTTCCCTCACCTTTGCTTCTCACTAGCTTCTTTCCTGAGGATGGCTGGGGGTTACTCAAGTGTTCCCTGAACGCCCGTTTTTTTTTTTTTTTTTTTTTTTTTTGCTTTTTTGGGTCACACCTGGCGATGCACAGGGGTTACTCCTGGCTCTGCACTCAGGAATTACCCCTGGCGGTGCTCAGGGGACCATATGGGATGCTGGGATTTGAACCCGGGTCGGCCGCGTGCAAGGCAAACGCCCTACCCGCTGTGCTATCTCTCCAGCCCCCTGAACGCCCGTTTTTAGCGCAGTGTTTCAGGAAGCCTCTTCAGCTGTAGTTAGTGTGCACAGTGGCAGGCATGTGGAGAGAGCGAGGCAGGAGCCCCCAAGGAAACAGCTGCTGAGCGTGGGACCCCGATTGGGGCTGGCGCTGTGTGGATGGAGGAGGAAAGTGGCCCCAGCACGGCTGTGGTAGTGGGAACAGAGATGGGCGGGTTTCCAGGACACGTGTGAGGGGAGAGCCACCACCTTGATTTGTTTGTGTGTTGGGTCAGGACTTGAAGGTGGGTGAGGCGGTGAATCCTATTGGTGATTGGGACAGGCCCGAGATCTGACAGGTCAAATGTGGGGAGGAGGAGGGACAGGTTGCAGGGGCCCAGTGGGATGAAGCCCTGGAGATGGCGAGGGCTAGAGACTTGGGAAGTGTCCGCGTACAGGTCAGGGACAGGCCGGAGGTTGGAGCTGGCAATAGGGCACACTCAGAAGAGAAGAATCTCAGCTGCAAAGGACGTTCTGAGCAGTGATGACGGAACGGTCTGGAAGGTGGGGTTGGAAGTAGTCTGCATGGCAGTTCCAACTGCATATGGGAAGCAGGAATGGAAGTGTCTTCGGGGGCCTGGGTGGGGGCCACCAGGGCTGTGTCTGGTGATATTCGAGGGCCCTGCCAGGCTGGGGCTTTGTCCCTGACGGCGGAGCTGTCTCCATAGCCTTTAACTCTTGAGTTTAAATTTTTGTTTTGTTTTGTTTTGGGGCTATACCTAGCAGTGCTCAGGGCTTTCCTCCTGCCTGTACACTTTTACATTTTACATGAGTTTTACATTTTCAAATAGTCTGGGTTAGTGTTTAAACAACATCTCTTCAGCATTGGAGAACCTCCTGCACCCTCTTGATTTCACATAGAATTTTCTAAGAGGGGCGGTCTATTCCTTTTTCCTAAATAAAAATCTTGTTTATCTCTGTCATTGGCCCAGAAAATCTTGAGGGTTAATTTTATTTTTGTTCAACATATATAAGCAGGACCTATGTAGATATGAATGAATGAATGAATGAATGAACAAATGAATGTATCCATGGGTGAATGCTCAGTCGGGGTGAAGCATTTAAGGGAAAAAAAAAAGAAAATGAAAATTGAGGGAAAAGACTTTTGAATTTTGGGATTTTTCAGATCAGTCATGTCCTTTAAGGAGCCAGTTCCAGATTAGTGAAAAGAGTAGGATCTGGCATCAAGGGAAGTGTGGGCATTTGTCACGTTTATTTGGAGAGGACTATTTTAATTTCACAGTGAGGAAATAAGAAACCGAAGTTATGAAGTGAAGGTAGTCTTCATTTCAAGTTAGCGAGTGAAGATCTCCGTGGACCTTGTACACCTTTTAAATTTGAATGAGTGTAAAATAAGAAGACTTGGCTCGGGACACTGTCACTCCAAGAATCTCGAATCTTTCTAGGACATGTCTTGTGTTTCTGGGACATTGTTCCGACTTGAGGGATTAAGATTCAGAAATTTATCCATTACGCTTCCCTTGGGTGGACATAAAAATGAGAAACTGGCAATGGCATGCCGTGTTGATGGCCGACCTAGTTTCAGCCTCACTGGAGTTGGGTCGGTGTTATCAGGCGGAGCTTTGTGGCACCCTTCCACGACAGCATGGCTGAGCTCAGCAGTGCAGAGCGGCTTCGCAGAGGAGGCCTTGCTTGGAGAACCCGCCCAAGCTTGTGTCTGAGCCCCTAGCTCAAGCAGCAGTATCTGAATCCGGATCAGCTGACTTCTGTTCAGTTCTTGTGTCCATACACCTGTCTCTTGGGAAAGATTTGTAAAATTAGTAGGGTTTTTGTTTATTCAGGGAGTCTCAGTGCTCATTTCATTTGAAGGCAGAAGTAACCCCCCCATCCCACCCCCACCCCGCCATTCTGAGTACAGAAGTGTCACTGTTTTGGGGAACCATTTATTATTCTGTAGAATTCTTTTATATAGTTCCTTCTAAGATTTTTGGGCTGCTAGTTGGACATCCCAGTGTACCTATTTCTTTGGAATGTTAGACAGCATGCATAAATGTACTGTTTTTAAAATTCAAAAGGAGAATCTTCATAGTGTAGGTAACATGGTTATAACACGGCTGTCCTGTTTCTGCACCTTGACACCACTTGAGTGCCTAAGACTATCTACCATGCCCTTAGGTTTCGTTTCTAGTCTGCCTCTTCCTTCTCTTGTCCACCCGCAATTAAAGATTTCTTTTAGGAACTGGAGTGATAGTACAGTGGGAAGGGTATTTGCTTTGCACACGGTCAACCCAGGTTCGATTTCCGGCATCCCATATGGTCCCCCGAGCACCACCAGGAGTAATTCTTGTAATTCTAAGAGCCAGGAGTAACCTTTGAGGAGAACCGGGTGTGACCCAAAGAGCAAAATAAATAAAAAAATAAATAATGAATAAATAATAAATAATAAATAAATAATTCTTTTATAGTTTATTTGAAAGAAACAGTGTGGGGATGAAACCTTATCATCTTTATTCATAGAAAGATGGTGGAGGCAGGGCGGGGGGTGGAGAGATAGTATAGGGGATCAGATGCTTGCCTGATTTGCATCTGACCCCCAGCATAGCCTACGGTCCCTTGAGGCCTGATAGGAGTGACCTCCTCAACACAGAGCCAGGAATGGCTCCTGAGCACTGCTAGGTGTGACCCCACACCCACTCCACCCTCCCCTAAAAAAAAAAAAAAAGCAGGGGAAGTAAAGGGGACAGTGGCAATGTTGAAAAAAAAATAGTCCTCACCACATAGTACTTGTTGAATTTGCATTTTTCATTTAAAAACTTTTAAAATCAGAATTAAATGAAATTCAAAAATTAAAAACACTGCCAGTGTGAAATCTTTAAACAGTGCTGATGGCTAACCTTGTGGTGATGGTTTTATGGCTGACTCTTTTCTTTGTTCAGAAGATGTGTGGAACTAGGGAAATCAGCTGTGGGAGGGATGGTGCCCTTCAGAGGCAGATAGCGTTTGCCCTGAACTCCATTTCCATGGCCTGGCAGGAGGCTGCACCATCAAAAGGCAGCACTGATTGGAAAGTCCATTTCTCTGTACTTTCAGCAGGAAGCAGTGGCTTTTCTGCCCATTTAGATTATCGCTTACCCATGACCTTCATTGTGTTCAGTTTTGTGATGCCAGCTTTGAAGCTTTTGGGTGCTGCTGGAGAGAATTCCTTCTCGAGTTTTAGGGTGTGGTATTCAGACCCAGGAACTCTCTGATCAGGAGCTCAGTTTTACACTTCCTTCCACACAAACCGTGTGCTGACAGCTGTTGTGTTTGTGCCTTAATGAAATTTGAGGTGCTACAGTGAATGAAAAGCTGTGAAGGCTTAGGAGTCAGATCTGAGCATGTATTAGTTTGTGGGTTAGCTGTATGCATCTGAGTCTTATTTTCTTGTAGGAGCTGGTGTGCATTTTGCTTTTGAATATTTTAGATATGGGGGAATTCTGGAGTTTTCCCTTAGATTAAGGGCAATACTAAGGACAATATTGTATATTAAGGATCACTTCTATCACTTGTCATTTGTCATCCTGTTGCTCATGGATTTGCTCGAGCGGGCGCCAGTTACATCTCCATTCGTCCCTAGTGTAGCCCAGTGGTGTCTGCTCACTCCAGGAACACGAAGAGCCTCAAACTGTTTGTTCAGGGTCTGGACGAAAAAGTCTGGCCATCTCGTAGGTGGGCGGCCAGGCATTCTTTTGACGTCCTGTGGAATCCAGTTGGTAACAGCTCTAGTCCAGTGATTGTCTCCAAATCCCCTCCAGATATTAAGGATAACATTTGATAATAAACTATTCAGGATAATACTTTAGGAAATTATTTTTTCAGGGGGGGAGGTGGTATACCTGGCAGTGCTCAGAAGGTTCTCCCCACTCTGTGCCTAGGGCTTGCTCCTGGCAGTGCTTGGGAGATCATGTTGTGCTTTTCAGGCCTCATGAACCTGGTTCTCCCACATGGAAAGCATGCCCTCGGCCTGTTGAGGCAGCTTTCCAACCCGTGTTTTAGGTGTGTGTCCCATCCCTGCCCTCCCTCCCCCAACATGTGTATTGCTGAAGTGAAACTTTGAGATCACTTATTCTTGATTCCTCTCTTCTCCCCTCCCCTCCCCTCCCCTCCCCTCCCCTCCCCTCCCCTCCCCTCTCTCCTCCCCTCTCTCCTCCCCTCCCTCCCCTCCCCTCTCCTCCCATTCTTTTTTTCCTTGCTCTCTTCCTCCCTCCCTTTCTTTCTTTTTCTTTTTTAAAAAGAAACCGAGGTGTTCAGAGTGAAAGTGGTGTGCCTAAGATCCAAGGGAGAGTTCTTGCTTCTCACCTACCTGCTTTTTGACCTAGTCCATCCCAGCCCACACCTGCCTGTCCTAACACTGGGGGTCTTGAGTTCTTAGCCTTAATGTTGAAAACGTGTGGCTGTTTCGAGTGTATTTTCTTTGATCTACAGATTGTTCAAAATTTATTGAAATTTGTTTTAAACCCTCCGCCCCCCCTTTTTTTTTTAAGATAAAAGTTTGTCATTAAAATTGTGGCTTTCTGGCTTTTGAAAACTTGGAGAATTGGGAGGCTTGCTCAGGTTGGTCCCCATTCCTGGGCGACTGCTGCCCCCTGGGGACAGGACTCGTACTTTCAGATTCCTCCGCCAGTTCCCGCCCCTTACATCCAGTAGGGCCCTGTCTGCCAGCATTGGTGTTGGGAATCCTCTTCCTGTCCTAAGCCTTTCCTTCCTAATGATTTTCTGCTTTCCCTGGACACTAATGGGCATTCAGCCTTTCGCAGTTCTGTACTTGCAGGTAGAGGCTTTCTTTCATTCTCCGCCCCCCCCCCCCCCCCATTTGTTGTCTGGGGCCCACTTATCCTTCCCCCAGAGCAGAGAGCAGAGGCAATGATTCTGGAAAAGAGACCCTCAACATTTTCAGCAATTGGCCAGCAAGTATATTATTTAATTTTTTGTTGGTGGACTCCCTGGTCTCTGAAGCACTCATTCTGCTGCTACAGCGTGAAAGCAGCCAAAGATGAAACCAAAGAAACGGACCTGGTCGTGTTGCAATAAAGCTGAATTTATAAAAACAGAGGCAGCAGACAAGATTTGGGGTCACTGGCTGCTGCCCCGTGAGCCTTGCTTTGGAATGTCAGTGTTTTAAGAAGACGAGCTCATTTCATTTTCAGTTGCTCAGCCATGTTTTTCTATTTGCATTATACTTACTGCTAAGCCTTTTCAATAGCTCCCATTTTTATGAATCTCAGCTGATGCCTGAGATTTATTTACAGTGCAATCTCAGTTTATGAGGAGAAAATGAAAGGGTAGATAATTTCCGTTTGTCAGTGTGAATATAGCTGTTGTTGATACAAATGACAGGCTTTGGAGATTTCTTAGAGTGTGTGGATTCTCAGCACTCTGCATCAAGGCTTGCCAGCAGATTTCTAGAAATTCTGCAAGCCTGTTCCTCAGAAGACACTATAATGACAACTTAATGGTCCTCAAGACAATTTTATAGGCATGAATTATCATTTCTCTCTAATGGCATATCACTTAAATTTTTTTCTGTACCTATCCCTGAGTAATAATAATAATAATTATATATGTGTGTATAACATATATATATAATATTCTCCTGTTGTTAATACTAGGACACATTTTTCCCTCCTCTTCTGCAGTTTTGGGGATCGAACCCAGATCTTCTGCTTAGGAGGTTTGCATTTTACCCCTGAGTTACAGCTCCCGTTCTTTTTTTAAAATTAAATTAAATTTTTATAAAGTTGTTCACAATAGTTCATTACAGATAATATTCAAACACTAATCCCACCACCGTGTACCTTCCCACCACCATAAGAAGAAGGTGTGTGAAGATTGCTATATTTCATCCTGGAGCCATTTAAGCCCTTGTATAAGAGATTACAAACATGTATGTTAGATCCAAACAAATGTGTGCTACTTTTGGTACATCAGTGGGCATGAGTATAAGAGGTCATGCCACGCTGCGCTCCAGGACCTTCTTTGTTGCTCTCTTCCGGGAGCTTTATTTCATTGTCTCTGGATCTTGGTCATTGATGAGATTATATGGCACTGGGGGCAGTTTGGGGTGTGACTGCCAAGCTGCTGGAAAACTGGGGAGTTGTGGGAAGGAGTCCCATCCCAATCCAAGTGGGCTTGGAGATCTCAGTCACAGGTCCCGCATACCTGGGTTTTTCTGCAGGTTTCCCCCTACGTGAAGCTCAGCCGAGCTTGTGTAGAGTGACCTTGACCATGGCAGTTCAATTGGGTTCTGGAGGTTTTCGGCTGGGGGTTCTGTTGGAGTTGGGAGGGAAATTCAACCGGCCCCAGCCCCCCTCCGAATTGCTCTGGTGAAGACAGCCTGGCACGGGGTCCACATCTCCAGTTCTTAAGAGACAGCTTTTTTTTTTTTTTTTTTTGCTTTTTGGGTCACACCCAGCAATGCCCAGGGTTTACTCCTGGCTCATGCACTCAGGAATTACTCCTGGCGGTGCTCAGGGGATCATATGGGATGCTGGGAATTGAACCCGGGTCAGCCACATGCAAGACAAACATCCTGCCCGCTGTGCTATCGTCCAGCCCCAAGAGAGACAGCTTTTGTACGCAATTGAATGATTAAAGTTTTCTTGGTCGACATCTTTTTAGGAAGATATTTGTTTGGTTTTGGTTTTGCACATGGGACTATTCATGGCTCTATGCTCAGGAATGACTCAGGGTGGTGCTCAGGGGACCGTATGTGGTGCCCGGGATTCAAACCTGTGTGGTTCGTGACAACCACAGCCACACACAGACAATGCTTTGTCTCCTCTACTAACTCCGGACCTAAGACCTGTTGAGGGGAAATAATATTTCTAAATTTGTAGGATTGTATAGCCTCTAGAGATTCAAAATATACTGAATTTTATAATCAATATATTGACTGGTATGGGCTAATAGGTTTCCCCCCTTGGGAGGATAGCAATCCTAATTTCATTCGGCATCCCTAAAGCAGAGTATATTGGAGTGCATCGTTGCAGTCCCAAACTGGTCTAAGACTAAAGGGGCCATGATAGTTTTAGACATTTCTGGATTCAGAGGCCCAGGAGAAGTTTTGAGTGGTGCCTTGCTTCCTCTTTTTCAGCTCTGCTTCACTCCGTCAGCTCCATTTTTTGGCAGTACTTGGGGGCAAGTTGGCAGCCAGAATCTTTATGTCTATATTTTGGCATCTTGGCAATAGCTTCCAAGAAAATAGTGTTCTCATTAGTTACAGTGTAGGCCTTCATTTTCTCTAGTTGTCCTAACTTATAAGTCATGTGCCTACCCATGAACCAGAGGTTTGTGAGACTGTGATTGTCAGGCCTGCATTTATTTCCATGTCTGGAACTAACTAAAAGTGGGCTCATCCCTAACCAGCCCATAATAGACTGGGAGGGGGGAAGTGGTTCTTCATGACGGGTCAGATGCTACTTGCAGAAGGTAATGGAGGACCTCACCCAATATAAGATTGTAAAAGTATTTCTCTGTGTATTCTTGGATACTGGTTTTATTATGTTAATATTTCTCAAGAGCTCTCGACTCCACCTGGATTTGTAATGCAATTTAAAAGTCAAGTGTATGGCATTTTCCCAGGTACATTGTAAATTTCTTGAGATCAGCTCTTTTGTATTCTCTTCCATTCTGTCATAAATAGCACATATAGTGTGGGTGAAATTGGATACTTGATTTATAATGTTTTAGAATTAGAATCATTCTCTCAGCATTTCCCCATCGTAGAGATCAGCATGAGCAGGAATAGTAAAAGATGGCCTTGTTCTTTAGTCCCAGGAAGCAGAAAAATGTGTGTGTGTGTGTGTGTATGCCTGCATGTGTACACATATGCATGTATGCATGTGGGTAGTTGGAAGTGGAGAAAGATTAGGGGCCACACAGTTCTCTCAAAAGGGCATAGTCTGCCTTGCTGACCTCCTCAGTGGGGTATTTCCCTGGTCTGTGCGTAGTGTTGGATGGACTGTGCGTAGTTAGCTTCGTTTCACATGTCTGCATCTGTACTTAGTGCCAGTCCCGCAATGCCCTAGGAATTAAGATTAAGCATAAAATCAAGACCCAAATGATTGCTCCAGTTCACCCTCCTACTTGTATTGGCAGCTGAGCCTTCAGAGAGCCTGGCATTCTTTTGGGGACACCCTGAAATTTTGAAAGAGTAGAAAATTAAAGTTTTTATCAGTTCCAAGATATGCTCGCATTTGTGTGTACAGTAGAGCTTGCCTAGGCTTAGTTCTATTATATATGACATATAATTTAGCAAAATTATATAATTAGTTCTTTTAAGATGAACCATGCCAATAAATTTGAGTCATTAGAAAAAGTTGGATTACATTTGCTTATTGTACTTGCAGAGGTAGCAGATATATAATAATATGATTATCCTGATATTTCTTCAAATTATTATTTTAGAAATAGTTTTTAAAATCATGTGATCTTGGATGGGGGAAAAAAGCCAGTGAAGTAAGGAATTTTTTTCCTTAATCACTGTGCCATTTGAACCTTTCAGTGTTTTGTGTAATCTCTCTTCCTATTACTCTTTCCAATATATGTTTCTCATTTAAATTACTAATGAGTATTTAATTCCCCCTGATATCATTAGAAGTTATGATTTTTTTTTTTAACTTCACTTTAGGAACCATTACACTTTTGCTCAAGTCATGAAAATAACAATGTCCTAGGATGTGGTTGAGTTATATACTTTTCCCCCATATTCTTAGACCCACCCTCCTATCTTCTTGCTTTAGGTGCAAAGCATGGTTTACATTTCATTACACGAGAGAGTTACTTGAGTTCAAGCCATCACATGCATATTCAGGCCATTGGAAGGAAGAAAAGTGAAAAAAATAATGCCCTCTTCCTTTAAGAAACTATCCTAGAATTTCACCCCAGTTTTGCTTACTTCCCATATTTCAGAACTTTGGCATGCAGTCACACTTTACTTTCATTTTTAAATTAGTTTATTTTATCTTGTCAGTTCTCAGTTGTGAGCATCAGGCTCCCAGTGTTTGGCAGCTATAGTCAGCCCATCCTGGGTTACATGTTCATCTCTCTGTATCCCCCTTTTGGCTCAGGAAACGAGTTGGTTGCTTTATTCCTTATTACAGCAACCTGATATATTTCCTTGGAGGGTAATTTGGAAACCACTTTCCATTTAATCTCTACTCAAGGCTTTTCTTGTTCTTTGAAGTAACGATTGGTCTATGAAGTTGGCTAAATGTCAAGGTCAAATTCTTGAGTCTGCTGAAAAACTGCTAAAGAACATGAACTTCAGATGACTTGAGAGATAGCCACTTACTCTGCTGCCCCCAGTCCCCAGAAGATATTCTTTGGTGAGGTGATAGAGGAAGAAGGGCGCCACCCTTGGATCTCAGTTCCACCTTGTTGATGCTGGATACTACTTAACTGGTTTGGGATGCCAGGGAAGGCATCTTCAACTGTCACATCCTCATCTCTGCATGGTTAGTTTCTGGGTTCTTGGCTGTCATTCCTGTTGTGTCCTGGTGGTGGTTTGTTTTAGGGCCAGACTGGGAGTAAAGTATTGCAGACTTGGAATTTGGAGCTGGCAGGGTAGATCAGAGAAAACCAGTCACAGGCAAAATTCCCAGGCTGCAGAGGGTCGCCCGCCCCTGGATCTAGGCTTCTCCTTGGCTGTGAGAGGTTGAGTGGTGGGTCACTCCTGGTGGTTCTTTCCATTTGGGTTTTCAACTGGGTGGGGTAACCAGAGTGACAGGAAGGATGCCAGGAAGTAATGTGGAAAGAATGGCCGGCCAGAGCCCTCTTTCCATCCCTGAATGCTTTTGCATACCCCTAGGAGATCAAGATAGTGTTGTTGTTGTTTTTAATTCAAAATGTTCTTGCAGTTGAATTTCTTCCCATTTAAAATTTGAACCCAGTTGGAATGTTTTGTGGAGTAAGCTGGAAGTAGGGATATCACTTTGTGTCTCCTACTCAATAATCCATCTACTTCCATCCCGCTGTTTAGAATTTTCCATTAACCATGGATGGAACACTCACAGTTTTGGTTGATTTAGAAGTATGTGTTTTGAAGACTTGAATGTTTAAGACATTCTGCAAAGAATTGCCTCCATTACCCTTAATCAGCTAAATTGGTACCTTCAAATGGTGACTGTCTTAAAACTGGTTAGCATTAGGTATGCAGGGTTTCAAGTGAGGATACTCTTGATGGAGTTTTATCTGTTTATTTTTTGAGCCACATCTGATGGTGCTCAGGACTTACTCCTGGCTTTGCCCTCAGGGATTACTCCTGGGGGGCTACATGGGGTGCCAGATAGCCAACCCAGGTCATTCCCATGCAAGGCAAACAAAAGGCATCCTCTGTACATCGCTTTGGCCCTGATTATTGTATTCCTTTTTATTTTTTCCAAATTTATTTTTGGTGTTTGAGCCTCCTCTGGTGCCCTGGAGCTAACCAGCTCAGGGCTCAGCGTCACTTCACAGGGTCACTTCAGTTGCAAGGCAAGTGTTTCGTGCCTCTCTTCTCCTCCCCAGCCCTCCTGAAGATGTTCTGAAGAGTGAAGTCCCACGTAGCTCCCTGCCGGTGCTCTCTCAAAGCACTAACTGTTTCTCATTATCAAGGGACCTCGCTTCCCTGGGACGGGGATGTGGCCAGTCTGTCTCACAGCTGCAGAAACAGCTGCTCCCCGAAGGCCCTGCTTGCTTGGTTTGAAGGCTCAGTCTCAGCGTCTTGCCATCTGCACTCGGCTGCTCTGTGTAGAGGACACCTCCCAACGCTGCTGCCTTTGTCCAGAGGAAACTGACAGTTCCCTGTTGACTTTTTCACAAGCATCACTTTGCATGAAGGCCAGGAGGGCAATCTCTGCCAGCCACCAGGACTTTATTTATTTTGGTTCATTCTTCCCCACTTAGTTTCTCTTCTGATAAAATATGTATTTATGTGTGCTCCATATGTGCGCACAAATACAAAGGCACAAAAATACTCTCTCTCTGACCCTTTTTTCTACTTTCTTTGGTCTCTTAGACATTTTCATATAAAGCCCATTTAAAGCCTGTTCCTTTTTTTTTTTCTTTTTTTTTGGTTATTTGTTTTCGAGCCAGACACAGATCACTACTTTTGGTGGGACCTGGGGAACCATAGTGAGTGCTAGGGATTAAATCCAGGTCTGGTGTACAGCAGACACCCTACTTACCATACTATCTCTCTGTTTGCCTGTTCTTATTTTTGCCAACTAATTTGTAAGCCTCTTTGTATAGTTTCTATCTAATTTGTTTCCATGCTACTAGTCTAGTCTTATTAACATAGAATGGACACATCACATGGTGTCAGTTTAAGGAGGCCTCTGTGATTTTGTCCACAGATGGATTGGTGCAATGATTGCCACAGCAAGGGTTAGTTTTAACATGTCTGTCACCTCACACACTGTGTTTTTATGTGTGCAGTGAGAACATGTAAGATCTACTTTCTTAGCAATTTTCAGTGTATATAATATTGTATTGTTACTGTGTTTTCAAAAGCATGTAAAACTAGAGAGAGAGATTCTTTCACCATGGATTGAGAGATTGAAAAGGAATATCTGAAATAATAGGAAGATGTTCTATAGTGATTGTTGAATGCATCCCTTATAGTTGTTCTTCTTTATCTTGGGCTCAAGGGGAACTGTCAGAGTTTGCAACCTAGTAAGGAGGCCTAGTGGATAAGCAGTTGTTGTATAACTTGTACACACAATTAGGACAGGATTAAACTACAGATGGAACTACACTTTATCTCTTCTCCACTCACATCCTCACCACTCTTAATCTTTGTTCTGCCTTTCCTCAATAACTCAATGTTTAATTGTGTTTGAGGAGAGTTAGGTCAGTAGCAAGAAGTTGCATTTCTTTGAACACAGACCGAAGATGTTTGCAAAAATGAGACAAATGTCTTAGTGTAAATAATAATTGTTGGAGTAGGCTTAAAAATAGGATAGGAGATTAGAGAGCTTAAGTAACTGGAAGAAAGAAGGGGTTTTGTTTAAGTGGTTGTGTTCTCTGGGCGACAGATGATTAGAGGGTGAAATGATGGCACTTTATAAAGGATCAGGAGGCTTTCATATAAGTGCTGATGACAGAAGTTTATTGTCAGCCAGTCAGATTCATCTAAAGTTGCAGCATTGAAGGTAGTGTGTGCTCAGAGAAGAGCGAGGGCCAGAGCAAGTCTGTTGCCATTTCTGTCATTTTCACCTGATGTTCCAATGATGCCGCGAAGAAGTGACTGTCCTTTTCTCTTATCACTGCTGTTCAGTTTTCAGTCAACTGACCTGCCACTTTCAGTTGAGATTGATAATGGTGATTCATTGTTTCAAACAACTGTCCTCGTGTGATAGTGAGCTTGGGTTCTTGTCCTTTGGCAGTCAAGGTCGAAGGCAGAGGACCGGAGATGAGAAGGTTGCATTCAGTAGGAACTTGATTTGGAGGAGGGCAGGGATGCTGAGGTACGGGATATCCTCCAGTAGGACGGCCTTGGAAGGTGAAAACCCTTCTCTTTTTACATCTTAAACTCGGGGGATGGTTGAGCACCTCTGCAGTGGGTTTAAGGCATGCAAAGTGATCAGGCAATGGCAGTGGGTAAGAGCAGAATCTTTTAGATGATTCTCTTCTGCATATCTTTTATTTCTTTCTTCACTTTAAAAAATACACAGTTTTAAAGTTGTTAAAAAGTTGTTATAACTTTATAACAACTTTGTTTATAAAGTTATAAAGGTATTCATGTTTCAGACATATAATGTTCCAACACCCATCCTTTCACCAGTGTGTACATTTCCCACCGCCAATGGTTCCAGTTTCCCTTCTGCCTCCCAACTCGCTGCATGGCAGTGTCTCCTCCCCTCTTTCCTCTCCCTGCTCCTCTCTCTTTCCCCGCCTCTCCCCTTCCCCTCTCCCTTCTCCCATCTCCCCTCTCCTCTCCTTTTGGACATTATGAGTTGCAGTACAGATTCTGAAAAGTTATCAAGTATATTCCTTTACCTACTTTCAGGATTTAATTCCTGGCCAAAGTGTGCTTATCTATCTTTTCTGGGGCTGTTCTTTATAATCTCACGTGTGTGTTTCACCCCTGCCTCCATATGCATAGTTGCATAGCTCTAACTCAAATCTAGAGAGGTGATTCTGTGACTGTGATACTATCTCAGCACTTCAAAGTTGCAGTGTGTGTGTGTGTGTGTGTGTGTGTGTGTGTGTGTGTGTGTGTATGTAACATCCAGTCGATTAAAAAAAAGTAGTTTGAGAGGAGCAGCCATCTGCAGTTTCCAAAGGCATTCTCGGGGATCATAGTCACATCTGCAGTGGGGTCATTATGGAAGGAGCCAGACTTTCTGTGCTTTGGGACTAACAGCTCAGAACAATTCCTTTTCCAAATTCTCACCTTATGGTTTAAAAACCAAACAGCAAGACCAAGTTTCTTCTTAATACCGTCATTGAGGAAAAAACTATTTCCGTTTCATGAGATACTTTGAATCAGTTACTGTCTCTGTAACTTAATAAAAGGTCTCCATTCTATGATCGTGATAAACACATTCACTCAATTATTTAGCTTAGGGGCTATGCTGGGCAGTGCCCAGGGGCTACTCAGGGGCTACTCCCAGCACCGATCTTGGGCTCTCTCTGCGGTTCCCCCGGACTGTGCATTACCCTCGCTCTAGCCAGGCCTCCTGCTTGTGGAGCATGCGCATTTGCTCTTCAATCGCCCTGTCCCGCTTCTTCTCACCTTTAAACCGTATGCAAGTACAGTACATGGTTCTCCCATTGTTATTTTTCTTTCATCCACGATCCTTCTTAGAAATAGCACTTGTTAATTTGACTCCATATTAACATGTATCTGTGCTCATGAATGTGAGTACACTTGGGTAGGTTTGAAGAATATAAATTAGATCATACCAACATTTTTTTTTTTTGACCATACCTAACTGTGAATAGAGGCCACCCAGGTTCAGTGCTTGGGACCATGAGATGCAGAGGTTTGAACCTTGGCCTCCAAAACACTGAGCCTCTACTCAAGCCTTTGATTTAGCTCCCTGACCACTTGCCCTTTATTCTTTCACTTTAGTTTTAAAAACTTAACAACATGCTTTAGGCACATCTCTTCTTGCCATTGCTTGATTTTAACTAGAAATATAGATAGATAGATAGATAGATAGATACATACATACATACATACATACATACATATCTCACTCTTGTTTTCCTATGTTATCCTATAGAGAAATGCAAAGAATGAAATTCTTGGAACATTAATAGACTAAGTTAAACCAAGGTGCTTCCTAAATATTGGTTCTTATCTTTTGGAGGCCCCTTTTCAGATTTTTGGCAGCTCTTTGGAATGCTGAACTTGAAGTTGAGAAGAGTTTTAGTGTCTGGAAACCAGCACATAATGTTTCCAAATATTTGAAGTTCTAATTAATATAAAATACATAACTGAAGCAGGTTATTTTGGGTAGTTGGTGTACAACAAACTCAAGATTTTAGGAAAGGTTTTTTTGTTGTTTATGAAGCTCATCTCAACTCAGATTACACATTTTCTTGATTCTTTTAGACCATGAAGCAAGAAGAAAAAACAAAAACAAAAACCAAATACAAAACCAAGACCAAAACACAAACTTAATTTACCAATGGTTAAGCTTCTCTGGCAATTTTTTTTTGTGGACTTTGAGCTGATATGTCCACTAGAGGGTGCATTTTACTCTTTATTTGAACAGAGAGAGGCGTTTAAGTCGATCATTAGTTTGTTTGCAGTTTCATAGTTAGCCGTTTTCATAGCTGTCACATGTGTTCATAGCTATATTTTAGAAATAAATTTTCTAAAATTATTAAACATGAACACTAAAAGCTACTATGTAGAAACTTAGCATCTCAATACAAAGCATCTGCTTTGACAATAGTGGCTTTGACAGTGGGGAAAGGGGTGTAGTATGTTATAATATAGATAAAAGGAAGCATCATGGAATAGAGAATGGGTAGGGAAGCTTTCTTGATTAGGTAGGGCTTGCTGTGACCTTGAAAGATTGAAGTCAAAAGGATACTGCCTTGGTTCTCAAACTTTTGATCTTGGGACCCCTTTCCACTATTAAATATTCCAATGGTTCTGTAAAGGTTAGCACTGTCTATAGCACTGTCATCCCGTTGTTCATCAATTTGCTCGAGCGGGCACCATTAACATCTCCATTGTGAGACTTGTTGTTACTGTTTTGAGCATATCCAATACGCCACGGGGAGCTTGCCAGGCTCTACTGTGCGGCAGGATACTCTTGATAGCTTGCCAGGGTCTCCGAGAGGGACGAAGGAATCGAACGCAGGTTGGCTGCGTGCAAGGCAAATGCCCTACCCGCTGTGTCAATATTTCATAGATTGGCAAATAAAATAATTTGTTAAAAATTTTTACAAGTTCATTTAAATATAAGAATAACACAGCTCTTCTTATTAATAAGATTAGTGGGTTTTTTTAAAGTGGAAAATAGCTATTTCCAAGAAAAAAAATAGTGAGGAAGTGGTACTGTTTTTCATTTTTGTCCAACTGCAGTATGTTTGTAACATTTTGAAGAATTACATTTTTGCCCCTCTTTTTGATGTCCAGCTTAAGACATCTAGATTCTCATAGCTTCTTCTGTGGGATTTTTGTTTTGTTGGCTATATACAGGGGTTACTCTTTTTTTTTTAATTTTTAAAATTTTATTGAATCACTGTAAGATAGTTACAAGCTTTCATGTTTGGGTTACAATCTCGCAATAATCAAACACTCATCCCTCCACCAGTGCACATTTCCCACCACCAATATCCCGGGTATACCCCCTCTTTCCCACCCTCCCCCTGCCTCTAAGGCAGACAATATTCCCCATATTCTCTCTCTACTTTTGGGCATTATAGCTTGCAACACAGACACTAAGAGGTCATCATGTTTGGTCCATTATCTACTTTCGGCATGCATCTCCCATCCCAACTGGTTCCTCCAGCCATCATTTTCTTAGTGATCCCTTCTCTATTCCATCTGCTTTCTCCCCTCCCTCTCCGATCATGAAGCAGGCTTCCAGCTATGGGGCAACCCCCCTGGCCATTGTACCTACTGTCCTTGGTTGTCAGCCTCATGTGATGATACCACAGGGGTTACTCTTGGCTGTGCACTCAGGGATCACTTATGGCCAGTGCTTGGGGGACCCTTTGAGGTACTGGAGATGGAACCTAGTTTGGCCATGTGCAAGGCAAATGCTTTCCCTGCTATACTGTCTCTCTGGCCCTGTCTACTTTGGTGTTGGTGTTTTATCATTATTATTATTATTATCATCATCATCATCATCATCATCATCATCATCATCATCATCATCATCATTTTGCTTTTTGGGTCATACCCAATGTTGCACAGGGCTTACTCCTGGCTCATGCACTCAGGAATTACTCCTGGCGGTGGTCAGGGGACCATATGTGATGCTGGGAATCGAACCCGGATCGGCCACATACAAGGCAAGCGCCCTACTTGCTGTGCTATTGATCCAGCCCCTACTTTTGTGTTTTAATCTGTTGCAGTATGCTTCTTTGGTTGAAGTATGTGAAAATATTCAGCATCAAGAAGGCAAGATGTTGGGCAAGGGAAGAATCTTTTAGTAGATTTTTTTTTCTGTTGTTAGTATTCTATTTCTTCCCCAAACTCTCAACTGATGTTTCTGGAAGGTGATTCGCAATATGGAAGCTGAAACCTTATGAACAAACTTACTCTAGTCACAGCTTTGTTAAAAGCCATTGGTAGACATGCTCTGTTAAAATCCATTAATCTGCTTTGAACTTTGAAAGGATCTCCTGCCTATAATTTTGTAATATTATAGATATCATTATCTTAGAAAGTATTATAGTTTTTGCAAATTTTCTAAACAGGGATGCAATGTAAGGAAAATTGCATTTGTTACTATCACTGCTAATCACTTCAGAAAAGATGTTTTATAGTGGAATTTTGTCACATTTTTCTTGATTTGACAGATACACATCATTTGTTTTTGAGAAAATATTTGTGAAATATGCAAACTTGAATGATTATAGTTTGCCTATTAGTCATTCTTTTAAGTAAACACTGCGTTCCATGAAATAAGAATAAAATTTAACTAATGAGTCTCTTTACCGGAGAAGACCCCTCAGGGTTCATAGAGTCAAAATTTCTCTCTGTTTACCATTTCACCACCCAGAGTTATAAGAAATTAATAATAGACACGTTAAAATATATACAAAATAAATAAAAACAACAAAAAGAATCTATGGGCAAAAATAAAAATATTCAGTCCAAGGTAGTTGAATTATCAGTGTCTGTTGCTTCATCAGGCTTTTTTTTTTTTTCCAGGAAAATGACCCCTATATTCAGGAGTGGGAGGTGGTGAAAAATGCAGTAGTTGCTCTTGCTCAGGAGAATGAGGAGGTGGTGTAGCGAGGGAGGCCACTGACCAGGGCTGTTGTGCAGAGAGGGGCGACTTGGTGATGCCACACAGGAAGGGAAGGGGACCTGAGGACTTCTCTCCAGCTCACCTTACTGTGGAGATGATAACGGAGGGGCTGGAGCAATAGCACAGCGAGTAGGGCGTTTGCCTTGCACGCGGCCCGACCCGGGTTCGATTCCCAGTATCCCATATGGTCCCCCGAGCACCGCCAGGAGTGATTCCTGAGTGATTGAGCCAGGAGTAACCCCTGAGCATTGCCGGGTGTGACCCAAAAAAAGCAAAAAAAAAAAATAAATAAAATAACGGAATGAGGTGTGGGAACTGTTTTGTTGTCTAAGTAGCCGAATTAATAATAGTAATAATAATAAACAACAACAAAAATACCCCAACCCAACCACTTTTTTCCTGGGGAGATGCAGTAGGGACAAGGAAGCGAGTCCATTCCACATTTGGGACATACCCAGATTTGATGCTACTCCTTGCTTCTCGGTGCCCCTTTTGCTCATCCTTTCTTCTGTTTTCTGTAAGATTTCAACACTGCCTGATACCTGTCTGTTGAGCAGCAAAGTATCATCATTAAGTCACTTTAGAAAGTGGAGTTTGGAGGGCCGGAGAGAATATAGCAGGCGCTTACTCTGCACGCAGCCCACCCGGGTTTGATCCCCGGCATCGAATATGATTCCCTGAGCACTGTCAGGAGTGACAGTTACACGACTGTTGTTACTTAGCCTGAAAAGGGTGAGCAGTGGTTGGAGTGGTCGTACAGCAGGTAGGGCACTTGCCTTGTACATAGCCGACGTGGTTTTAATCCCTGGCATCCCATATGGTCCTCCAAACACCGTCAGGAGTAATTCCTGAGTACAGTGCCAGGACTAACTCCTGAGTGTTGCCAATGTGGCCCAAGAACATTAAAGAAAAGCAAAGAAGGAAAGAAAAGGGAGACCAGAGTGAGGTAGGAGGGTGGGACTCAGAACCTGCCAGTTCAGACCCTGCCACAGAGGGAGGCTGAGGTGCGGAGGAATGTGAGGAATGTTCCCTGTGTCCAGTGAGGATGGGTTTAAAGTTTCAGTCTCCCCGCACTGAGACCCCCATGGGGCAGGTATCCTCGCCTTCCCACTGAGCCTCCTTCAGCACTTTAGCTCTGTGAACTCAGCACACTTAGCATTGTGGGACTTGTCGTCTCCTTAGCCCCTTTTGATGGGAATGTGGATTTTGAAGCAGTCAAATGATTCATGCTGGAACATCAGGAATTAGGCAGCTGCTTTTTCTTTTTGTGTTGTATTTTTGTTTTTTTGGGAATAGAACTGGGGTCAGCCATGTGCATTGAGGCAAGCACCTTATCCCATGTCCCTATTTCCCTGGCCCAGAAGTTTTATACCTTGACGCTACCTAGAAATCACCAGTAAGCTTTCTGAAAGTGCCAGAACCTGTTTTTTTCTGGTTTTTGTTTGTTTGCTCTTGAGCCACACCTGGCAGTGCTCAGGGCTTACTCCTGGCTCTGGGCTCAAAGATCACTCCTGGTGGACTCAGGGGACCATGTGGGGTTCTGAGGACTGAACCCCGATGAGCTGCATGCAAGGCAAATGCCCTGCCTGCTGTGCTGTCTCCCGGGGCCCAACTTTATCCTGTCACTGTCATCCCCTTACTCATCGACTTTGCTCGAGCGGGCACCAGTAACGTCTCCATTGTGAGACTTGCTGTTACTGTTTTTGGCATATCGAATACGCCACGGGTTGCTTGCCAGGCTCTGCCGTAAGGGCGAGATACTCTCGATGGCTTGCCGGGCTCTCCAAGAGGGGTGGAGGAATCCAACCTGGGTCGGCAGCATGCAAGGGAAACGCCCTACCTGCTGTGTTGTTTAATATTTCAGTTTAGCTATTTGACCACAGTAGGTATGCTTAGATACCAAAGTAGTTCCATAGTTCAGCAGAATGGATCCAGCTTAGTGTGTTCCAAAGTAAGATTTTTTTTTTTTTTTTTTGCCAGGGGCAGGGGGTGAGGGGAGGGTGGTGGGCGACACCCAGCAGTACTCAGGTCTTACTCCTGGCTCTGCACTCAAGGACCACTCCTGGTAGGTGTGAGGTGTTGGGGATTGCACCTGGGTCAGCTGTGTTCAAGGCAAGGACTCCACCCAAAGATCTTGCATCATATCTTGAAAAATGACTATAGTAATTTTTTACTCTTTCTCATTTTGTACTAGACCTTCAATATTCTCCAGTAGAGGGAGTTTTGAGTTGTGACCTTCCTTTAACTGTCCTCTGACTCCTTTTTTTAATTTCTACTGTGCATCCATGAACCTTTGAGTGTGTCATTCACCCTGCCGCACACCAGAGGGCAGGAGCACTCAGACAGATGCTCACTAGATTTGAGAGAACTTTGCAGCTGGCAGAAAATAGCAATTAGAGAAGAAGGGAAAGACAAACCTGGAGATCCTAAGAAGACTCAAGATTATTAGCTGGCATGATAGGCTTTTACTGTGATGTAAGGACTTCTTATTTATTTTTAAAGTAAAATAAAAAAAATTAGTCACTGTGATTTTATAATTGTGTCCATGCTAGATTTTCAGGCATAGTGTTCCAACATCAGTCCTTCCACTAGTGTCAACTTCCTTCCACCAGCCTGGCTTTTTTTTTTTTTTTTTTTTTTTGCTTTTTGGGTCACACCCAGCAATGCACAAGGGTCACTCCTGGCTCATGCATTCAGGAATCACCCTGGCGGTGCTTAGGGGACCATATGGGATGCGGGGATTTGAACCCAGCTCAGCCGCGTGCAAGGCAAACGCCCTACCTGCTGTGCTATCACTCCAGCCCCCAGCCTGGCTTTTTAACAGGCACATTTTCAAGATTAGTTACTGTAGTTGGGGTCCCATGCTTCAGTGTTGATGGCTCTATGGTTTAGATATATACATGTAGACCATACCTTCACATCGCTGATATCTCAGGGCTCCTGATCCTTTGTGCCTGTATTACTTCATGTCTGCCTCTTCTTATTCCCAACTCCATTCCTCCCAAGGTCTTTTTATTAGTGATTCTAGGGCCAAGTGTTTGCCCCACTTTGGTACCTTGTCATGTTATGCTATATGTTCTGTATGCTACAGATAAATGAGATCAAATGAGATTATTTGGCATCTGACTTTCTTCTTTTTTTAATTTTATTTTATTATTTTTTAATAAATTATTTATTTTTAATTAGTGAATCAACGTGAGGGTACAGTTACAGATTTATACATTTTTGTGCTCATGTTTCCCCCATACAAAGTTCAAGAACCCATCCCTTCACCAGTGCCCATTCTCTACCACCAGTAAACCCAGCATCTCTCCCGCCCTCCCCAGTCCCGTCTCCCCCCACCCCCCACTGCCACTATGGCCGGGTATTCCCTTTTGATCTCTCTCTCTGATTAGGTGTTGTGGTTTGCAATAAAGGTGTTGAGTGGCCATTGTGTTCAGTCTCTAGTCTATATTCGGCACGCATCACCCTTCCCCTGAATGACCTCCGACCACATTTTACTTGGTGTTCCCTTCTCTGAGTTGCCCAGAATGAGGGACGAGCCTCCAAGCCATGGAGACAACCTCCTGGTACTTATTTCTACTAATCTTGGGTGTTAGTCTTATAAATTTGACTCACTTAACAGAATATTCTCCAGTTCCATCCGAGTTTTACTGAATCACATAATTTCATCAATCCTTGCAGGTGCATAGTATTCTGTTGTGTATATATACCACACCGTCATTATCCACTCATCTGTTGTCGGATGTCTGGGTTGATTCCTATCCTAGCTATTGTGCTAAAAGCTGCAATGACTAAATGGTGCTCATATGTCTTTTCAAATGAATGTTTTTGGTGTCATGGAGGTAGATACCAAGAAGTGAAATTGATATTTTGCAAGATTTCTAAAGGATGTGTGACCATGACTAAAACAGAACCCATAATAGCTCGACGGATATTGAATGAATTTAGAGGACTCGGTAGAGCAATGAGGAGTAAGAGAATCTGCCTGTGACCACTGAGATGGCTTTCCAGTTCCATGGCCACATCCCCATCTCTGAAACATGACTGGGCATAGGCTCCTTATGACACCTTGTAATATTTCTTTCAGCGGTAAACAAGGTATTTTTAGAGGTGCTATATTGGCAGCAGTTAGAGAAACCATTTTAGAGTAGGACTGTGACGTGGCCTCACTAGAACGCAGTGCTCCTTGAAAGGAGATAGGGCTTGATGAGCACAGACCTCTCACGGCAGAATTCTCAGAATTCTTAAAATGGGATCTATGGTGACATTTTTTCTCTTGGTTTCCAGAAACTGTCTTATTTCTAAAGTGAAGATTTCATTGGTATTTATATGGGCTTGGGATGGGAAGACTGAGATAAGCTGCTTGTCTGTGGAGGAGGGTAGAAGTCCTTTGGGTGGCTATAACTTTTCATTGTAAAACTGGGGGGCAGAGAGAGGGGGGGGGAGGTTAAAGCTCTTGCTTTGCATGAAGCTGAGCCTGGTTTGAATCCCCAGCCCCACATATGGTTCCCTCAGCACTGTCAGGAGTGACGCCTGAGCAAGAGCCAGGAACAAGCTCTGAGCACCTCTGGGATGGCTTCAACCCCTCTGTCCTGTTCCCCTCTCCCCTGCAATTTTTTTTTAATTAAAATATCTTTTAAATGAGCTGGAGAGATCATACAGCGGGTTGGGTACTTGCCTTCCATGCGGCCAACCTGGGTTTGATCCCTGGCACCGCGTATGATCTCCCTAGCCCACCAGAGTAATCCCTGAGTGCAGAGTCAAGATTAGGCCCTGAGCACCTCCAGGTGTGACCCCCCAAACCCAAAGCAGAACAACTCAACAACCACAACAAAAATCTTTTACGAATCATTTGAGAGACAGAGGAGAATGGAGGGCTGGATCCTGTAGGAAGACTTGTTGGTGTCTGGGGCCAGTTCCTTGTGGCACTCAGGACCTCGAAGGTGAGGACTTTGCCCTGGGCATCCCCATGTGTTTGTTCTGGTAGTCACCGAGTTCCTAGTTATGAAGCTTTTGTCTGTTGCTCCAACCTGCTGCGTCTTCCCTTTCACCAAGTCTCGCTGGTAACATCTGCCATGGGCTCTTGACAGGGAGCTGCAGGCATGAGCCGGGAGAAGGGGCATAGCCCTCCTTCCTGGTTTCCTGCTGGTAAGTCCAACTTTTCCCACAGCTTCCCAGAACTACTCTTATCTTGTCCTGATAGCGGTCTGTGTCCAGCCCAGTGGGATCTTCTCAGGCCACTCAGCACCAGCTGAGCAGCCTCTCCAGAAGGGGCTCTCCTCTGTCCCGTGCTGGGTGATGTCATCTGTGGCCTAAAGGTCAGCTTTGCTCATCTTCAGCCCCTGTTTTAATTGACTCTTCATGCTAAAATTTCTCTGTTCAGATGAAGGTACTTCCTGGTTTTCTGATAAAACTTTTTCAATTAATTTCTTTGTGTGTGTGTGTGTGTGTGTGTGTGTGTGTGTGTGTGTGTGTGTGATTTGGGGCTATACGTGGCAGTGTTCAGGGCTTTCTCCTAGTGCTGTGCTCAGGGATCACTCCTGATGGTGCTGGAGGGATTGGATTTGGTGCCAGGGATGAATCTAGACTGGCTGCCTGCAAGGCAGTTGCCTAAACCTCTATCCTCTCTCTCGAGAAGTCCCACTTCTCTATTGTTTATGTCAATTTGTAGCACTTTTCAATGCATTTCTGCATGTAATATCCGAGTAAGCATTTTCCTCTCTCATTCCTTCATTGATTGAAGCAAAGTTTAAATGATCAGCAGAGAGCAGAAAGGATCTACCTGTTAAAGACAACAGATGGCTGCTTGATAAGGTCTACTAGCCTTGACCGAAGGTGCAGAAATCTAAAGTAATAGCTCATAGTTTGGATATTGGAAAAGGAAATATTTTTTATTGTAACTGTTGGTGTGGCTCTTCCATGGTTTTGTGGCATTGTAGGTGTCAGATGTCCAGCATTCTGTTTCGACAGCTGGACGGACATCCTCGATTCTCTGCCTAGGAGTCTAGCTTCCATCCTCCCCACAAATTCATGCATTTCCCCTACTCACCGACTCCCCTGTTCCCCTTCCCTCTAATGATGGCCTAAACCTAAGTGGGTTACTTTCTTCAAACTGTTTCTAAACAAGTCTGTTTTTCTTTGGATGGTGAACTCATAAAGAAAAGAGGTTTTCCAGATACATTATATAGACTTGAAGGAAGTATCAGAGTATCAGCATGCAGATGGAATCTGAATGTCACACACACAAGGCGGAACAGAAAAATGAATTCCTTTTGGAGGGCAGGGTTCCTGCCAGTGCTGGCTCTGTGACTGGGGTCACTCCCAGAGATGCTGAAGATCATCAAACTAGGGTTGGCAGCATGTAAGACTACAGCCATGTAACCCCCTCTGGCATGAAAGATGCATTCCGTTGGTAGATGGAAGAAGAGTGGAAAAGTGTTGTCTGTTTTCTAGTTAATTCAATTGAAACGAAAGTAGAACTGCTAGAACAACCGGATAGATTGAGTTCCATCTCTGAGGATGTTCGTTTGTTATTCACAGACCATAGCAGTTACTCGTGTGACGTGTCCAGGTTTCTGATTGTTATTGCAACCATCGACTGACTGGACACTTCTGTAGCCACAGACTCCACAGTTTGCTGTATTCTGTGTACTGTTCACAGGAGAGGAGATCTGCTCCTTCACCTGAGTGAACCTGGAGAACTTGATGATACAAGTTACAATTTCTGGATTGACACTTTGATCAACCAGCTAAGGGAGACTTGTCAGAGCCCCACAGTCTAGGATAGACTGTCAGAGCACAGCTGTCCAGGGCAGCCAGCTCTTGCCTGCTGGGCTTCTTGTGGTACCATTTCCTTTCTTTCTCTGGAGTGGTCAGAGACCGTATAAGGCAGACACTGGAAGCAGATTAAGTTTAAAGCCGGATGTCCTTGGGAATGAGTGCTTTGAGGATTTTCTCTTTGAGCTAATTCCTGTCAAAGGTATCCCAGGCAAGAACCACCTTTCTCTGTGGCTTCTCTCTCTCTCTCTCTCTCTCTCTCTCTCTCTCTCTCTCTCTCTCTCTCTCTCTGTGTGTGTGTCTCGGTTTGAGAAGATATGATTCGGTCTTTCCAACTCGTCCCGTTTTACCTTCTGATTTGGCTCATGTGGATCCATCCCCTCTCAGAGAAAAACATTGATCGGAGGAAAATTTTAGCCTCCTTTTCCACGACCAGGCATGTGTATTGTTTTGTCCTGACAACTCTGAGGTAGTGCTTCCGTCGTTCCTGGATTTCTCGGTGGGCTCTGTTTGTCTTTGGCCTCTCGCTGAGTGTGCGCACACTTCACAATTCCTGCACTCTAAGGAACAGACCTGGTGTGAAGAGACGCGGCCCAGAAGAGGGCTGTTGAGGCTTACCTCCTTGGCGCAGCTGCTTATGTGGCCTTGGGAGTAACCCCAGTGCCTGACTTCCTGCATGGAGGATGACGCCTGGCACTGAAGATAGAGAGGGCACTGCAGACCCTTGCCCAACCCCTGTTGATTCAGCCATGAGGGGTAGAGACCTGTGCACAGGGCTCTGCTCCAGCGAGCATTCCCTGTCATCTGGGCCCTCGAAGTGCAGACTTAGTGGGCAGATCTGCACTCAGGAAGACTGGGGCCGAGGAGAAAGTCCTCCAGCCCCAGATGGCTCGATTTTCTCATTTGCAAATGGTACTCCTGATGATGCCGTCCTGCTGGCATGCCCATGAGGATCAGGGGATCAGAGAGTGGACAGGGCATGTCCTTGGGGAGATTACATTGGCACACATGGCACTGGTCATCATTCCTCCTCCTCCCTGTGCGTGAAGGAGGAAGGGGAGTTCAAATAGTGTGGCTGACAGGATCTGTCTTTTCCACTGGGTTGGGGTGAAGAAGAAAAATTTCAGCTCCTCGATTCCTTCTGTTGAAGGCTTTTGAATGGTGGGATGACTTTTCCTGATGATGACTTAATTTGTAGCAGATATTTACAGTAAGGGCTTTAAAACCTCTATAAGCAAAATCCAAGGCATTGTTGGCGAAACTAATTTGTTTGGAGCGGGGTGGGGGGCCGGTAAGTGAGGGTGGGGGAGGCCAGGGGTTTGCTTAGAGGCTATTCCTGGCTCTGCTTTAGAGTGACTCTCAGTGGCTCTCAGGGAACCAGATGCAGTGCTAGGGATTCAAACCAGGGACACACGCAAGGCAAGTACCTTATCTCTTGTACTGTCTCTCCAACCCTGGTGAGCCATGTTTAATAATAGTCTTCTCAAAGTATCTGTTCCGAAAAGTTCATTTTTTTTCCTTCTTTGAATTTGTTCTAAGTTTGTCCCAGCTTGCACCCAGTTAGTTGGTCTTTTCACATTTCCACAGGTAACATCCACTTCCAGTTTCACCACTGGCTGGATTTCTCTCTTCCTCTCCTCAGCTAGCTTGCAAGGCAGTACGGTCTGGAGTAGCCTCATTTCCAAGTGTTCAAACCCTGAGTCTCCCTGAATCACAGGTCTTTCTTTTCTTTTCTTTTTTTTTTTTTTTCGTTAGTGAATCATGAGGTACAGTTACAGACTTACAAACTTCCGTGCTTGCATTTCAGTCATACAATGCTCGAGTACCCATCCCTCCACCAGTGTCCATTCTCCACCACCAATGATCCTAGTATCCCTCCCACCACCCCCATCCCGTCCCCCCGACTCCTCCCCGCCTCTGTGGCAGGGCATTCCCTTTTGCTCTCTCTCTCCTTTTGGGTGTTGTGGTTTGCAATAGAGGTATTAAGTAGCCATCATGTTCAGTCTATATTCTACTTTCAGCGTGCGTCTCCCATCCCGAGCGGATCCTCCTAGCACCCTTTACTTGGTGATTCCTTCTCTAACTGCACTGCCTTTTCCCCCAGTATGTGGGGCCAGCTTCTAATCTGTGGAGTAATCCTCCTGGTACTTATCTCTACTATTCTTGGGTGTTAGTCTCTCATTCTGTTACTTTATATTCCACAAATGAGTGCAATCTTTCTATGTCTCTCCCTCTCTTTCTGACTCATATCACTTAACATGATACTTTCCATGTTGATCCACCTATATGCAGATTTCATGACTTCATCTTTTCTAACAGCTACATAGTATTCCATTGTGTAGATATACCACAGTTTCTTTAGCCAGTCATCTGATCTCGGGCACTCGAGTTTTTTCCAGATTCTGGCTATTGTAAATAGTGCTGCAGTGAACATACAAGTGCAGATGTCATTTTTACTGTACTTTTTTGCATCTCCGGGATATATTCCTAGAAGTGGTATTGGTGGGTCAAATGGGAGCTCAATTTCTAATTTTTTGAAAATCGTTTATATTGTTTTCTAAAAGGGCTGAGCCAGTCAGCATTCCCACCTGCAGTGAAGGAGAGTCCCTTTCTCCCCGAATCCACACCAACACCGGTTGTTTTTGTTCTTTTGGATGTGGGCCAGCCTCTGTGATGGGAGGTGATATCTCATTGTTGTTTTGATCTGCATCTCCCTGATGATTAGTGATGAAGAGCATTTTTTCATGTGCCTTCTGGCCATTCGGATTTCTTCTTTGAGAAAGTTTCTGTTCATTTCATCGCCCCATTTTCTGATGGGGTTGGATGTTTTCTGTTTGTAGAGTTCAACTATTGCCTTGTAAATCCTTGATATCACCCCCTTATCAGATGGGTATTGGGTAAATATCCTTTCCCATTCTGTAGATTGTCTTTGAATTCTGTTCACTGTGTATTTTGAGGTGCAGAAGCTTCTCAGTTTTAGTTAGTCCCATCTATTTATCTCTGTTTCCACTTGCTTGGCCAGTTGATCACAGGCCTTTCTTACTCAATCCCTGGCCCCCTTTTCACTCGTCTATCCATGTCAAATCCAGTAAGTCTCTCCCTGTTCCTGAATCTCTCCCTCTAGAGCCGGGGACCTCCGGGTCTAACCCAGCAGTTCTCAGGGGACGATGTGGTGCTCAGAATTGCACCTGGGTCAGCCTATCTGCCACATATACTGTTTCCTGGCACCTCCAATATGTATTTTGCCAACAGCTGTTTAATCAAGTAATCTGTCCTGGACATTTGGGTTGTCTCCACATTCTAGCTATTATCCTAGGCAGACAGTACATCTTTGGGCAAATAAAGGAATTTGTTTCTTCTCCACTGGTCCCCAGGACATATATTTTATTACAGCTTTTCTGAAAACTCCTTTACAGTCACTTTTTCTGCTTGTCTTTCAAATGTGAGGTTTCCCCAAATTTGGCAAAATGATGAAAACTAGAAATCGTGCGTGCATGTGTGTGTGTGTGTGTGTGTGTGTGTGTGTGTGTGTGCGTATGTGTGTGTACGTGTGTACGTGTGTGCGTCATACCCAGCAATGCTCAGGATTCACTCCTGGCTCACCTTTTATGCGGTGCTGTGGATTAAACCCAGTCATTAGCATGCAAGGCAAGTGCCCTACCCACTGTCCTGTCTCTCTGACCTGCAAACGAAAGTCTTCGCTGTGTGTCTGCTGTCCTTCAGGTATTTAGACAGCCTTCCCCTTTCTCCTCTTAACACCAGCAAGCGAAGTGGGTTTTTAAGATTGCGTTATTTTTTTGGAGGAGAGACTCAGCTGGAGAGAATTTCAGCAACTCTGCCGTGCGCATATTCCTCACAGGAGAGCAGGAATGGAATTGTCTGTTGTGATACTGCACTTGGTCCCCTTTCCTCCCGTGAACAGTGCCTGTGAGCTCGTTGAACAGCAAATTTGTGCCATTGTCTGCTCTTCCGGCTTCAGGTTTCTTATTATCCCCCCCCACCCACACCATTTCTTTTCCCCCTCATAGGAGAAAAGTTAGACACGATCACACAGAGTACGTGCTTGCTCATAAGAATTTAAACCATAAAAGTGTAATAAAGTAAAGAAGTCAAGGTCCCCTCCCTCCCCGCCCACCACTCCCATTCTCCAGGGGTGCTGTGGCCGCTACGGTTTCACAGGGATGGTGTCCAAGGTTTCCATTTCAGTCCCTCGATCCCTCCCGAGTTTCACAATCCAACCTCTTTCTGTTGAGCTCAGAGGCTGATTTATAACTACTTATGTGCTTTACTTTTTCTTTTTTTGATACAGTTGTCTGTAGTCCCACAGTCGAGCCATTTGAAAGTTCCTAGGTTAGTGGCAGAAAGGGAATCAACAGATCCACCAAGCCCCTCCATCTCTCGTTCCTTTAGTGGACTCTGTGCCGGGCTGGTAGGGCATCCGGGCTCTTCACAAATGCTTTTTCTTTCTTTCCTCCTCCAACCCTGCTTGCTGGACTCTATCTCACGTAGTTGCCATTGTGGCTTTCCAGAACCTTGCCGGTCTCCCCACCTCGTGGGCTGGTTCAGTCTCCCGGCGCACTTCCCTGGCAGCCTGAGTCCACTCTGCTGACCTAACCAAAGGGCATGTGTGCGCCCCTTTATGGTGTTGCTGCCAACACACTTCAGCTGAGTGCTAGTTCAAGTTCTGGCTGCATCTGTTTCTGGTTTCTCTACCGAGTTCCAGTGGGCTTCTGTTGGCGCCTTTACCCTTAGCTCTGACAGTGACAGACAGTGACCCTTAGCTCTGAATACTAGATTCCTCTTTCAAGGCACTGCCCCCTTGCCCCAACATTCCTCTTACCTGTGCCCAAATTTCTTCTAATTTCACTGCTAAAGAAGTTCCCCTATCCCCTCCTCAAACACACACACACACACACACACACACACACACACACACACACACACACACAGAGTAGTTCTTCTAATTTTCCGTGTGAGTACTTTACTTGGTCCATTTTGCTTTATGTCCAGTTTGTGGCTGGGATCTGTTTCTTCATTAGATAATTTGAAAGGACTCGTGGCAGATACTGTTATTCTGTGTAGCATGTACCTCGCCAAGTCCTCAGGTAAAGCTCTGGAGGCGTGTTTTCTTGAAAAATTAGGAACCTTCAAAATGAGTGGCTCTGTTATTTCCATTTTTCAATAATGCTGTCAGTGAACCTCTTTTTGAAAGCTCCCGTAGTCTCTACTGTGGAATCTGCCCATCTCAGAAATGGCCTATTTAAGAGACTTCCGACTCTCATTAGGATGCAACTCTAGAGCGTGTGTGCCCTGTTAACTCTAAAATGACAAAAAGACAATAATTATTTAGGATAAACACCACCCAAATCTTGAAAATATTTGTTCATTAAGAATGTTAATTTCTATTCTTTAATTCCTGTATTTTCATGTAGCCTATTTATTTAGCACCTATTCCGTGTTCTTTTTAACCAAGGTATTTTGGGTATACATTTTTAATTGTTAAAATTTAATGTAAAACATTAGGTGGATTTTAAAATAGGATGTCTGCCTGTTGTCTGGAAGAGTGGACGGGGACATTTCTCCTGCCATGACTGCTGTCCTTCGGTGACATGATACATGACCCTTCAAGGCCTGCTAGACTCCCAGACGATGCGGCGGCCCTTGTGAATTATCTCTAGGCCAAGGCTGAGATCAGTGAACGGGGAAGGGTTTCCCATATTTTATGACTCTCTACTTGTCTCCATGGATGGGTGGCTGAAAAATATCTCCATCTCTGGGAAGATAAGAAAGTGGAATAGAGAGATAATACAGAGAGTAGGGGCCTTGCCTTGCATGTCGCTGTCCTGGGGTCTGCTTGTGGTACCCATATGGTCCCCAGTAGGGAAGGGGAGGAGTGGTTGGCGGGTGGGGGGGGGGGGAGGGAGAGAGAGAGAGACAGAGAGACAGAGACAGACAGAAAGACAGAGACAGACAGACAGACATGCTTCATTCTCTGTTTTCCTGCACTTTGAAGGAAGGTGATGTTTTTATGCTATGAATTACTGCCTAGAATGTTTAACCCAGATGCGAAGTTTCTAGAACCCCAGGATGACTTTTGTAGAACTATCAGAGTGTCCATATTGAAATATTTGGTATTAAAGCGATGTTGTTTTTTTTTAATGGAGTAAACTCTAGCCAAATCTCACAGTAAGCAGAACATTATTAAGAGTGTTTGTGTTGATTAAGCCTACTGCCACTATTTGCCACTCTCTATTCCTGAACCTTTTGGTCTTGAATAATCAGATTTTATTTTGAATAAAATACCAAGGAGTGAATTACAGACTCTCTAAGCTTCAATTTTTTGTTCAGAGGACAGCTCAAGTCACTAAGTTGTGCCTCTTAGAAATATGAGAATCATTGGGCTTAAAGAGAAAGTTGCTTACTTATCCATTTAGGTTCGTTCTTTCAGTTCAACTTGACCTTTTTTTTGTTTGTTTGTTTCCCATCTTCTAGTATTTAACGTTTGTTGTTTTAAACTTATTTTGTTTAAGCTTATTTGACTTAGGAGGAGTGTTTTCCAAGTCACTTGAATTTCTCCTTCCATTTCATTGTTCAGAGTTGTTTCAAACTTCTAAGTGAAAGCATTACTGAGAAGGCTTGTATGTCATATGTATATATTTCTGGCCAAATAACGGAACATTATTTTTTCCTCTGGACCCCCCTTCTGTGCATATTATAAACTAGGCAGAGATCTTATTTATTCTTATTAAGTGTGGTTTGTTTATATCGAGTTCTTTGTATGAAGTTCATGTCTAACAAGAGTGGGATTGTTTGGGATATAGTTTCTCCTAATCCTAAAGGACTCTTCGTAACCCTCATTTGGAGATGGGTATATGTATACATCTCAGTGTTGTGTAGACGCATGCTGCTTATTTACTTGAGTAATTTTTTTCACTCTAAGTATCAAAAGAAAAAAGGAAAGAAAGGAACGGGAAAGAAAGAAAGCTCCCTTAAACCAGAGGACAAAGGAATGCTCACTTAACTGGACTGGAATTGAAGTTTGTGTTTCATTTAAAATGAGAAATCAGCAAATCCCTCTTCTGCTCTCTCGCATCAAGGTGAATTTTTCCTTCATTCTGGGCTTTGGACAGTTTGCCTGGACATCTTCCCAGGAAAGCCCCTGTGTAAAACCCCCATTAAAGCAAAGTCATCATAAAATAATTTCATTTCTATAATACTTGTCTTCTGACCTACGTGGAATGTACTGCTGCGCTGGAGGTGCCTGTTTGGGGCCTGGATGCAAAGCAAAATGAAAAGCGACCATGAAATTCTCCTGTATATTCAAGCAGTGATACAAAATGAAGATTAAAGATAGAGATTCTTCCTTTCATCTGGTAAAGTAATTGGGAGCAAGAGATCTGACTATTGGCAGGAAGTAAAGGTCAAAACTTGGGGGCTGGTAGAGGCAGAGAAGAATGAATCGCATTGCCCTAAATTCTGGAATTTTATTCAGAAATAATATTAAAAAAAAGAAGAAGAAGAAGAAGAAAAAGACACGTGTCTACTGATTTTCCTCCTAGGACTCATCAGGCTCAAAGCTGGGCCTCTGCATCACCCCTGGGGTCCCCGCCAGAACTGGGCTGGTGTCTCCTGGAGGCACCTATTTCCCCTCCCCACCCCACCAAACTCAGCAGAGAAGAATAAATTATATAATGTACATGGTTTCTTATCTCTTGCTAGAGGGGCCATTGCTAATTTCGGAGAGATTTGACATGGATTTACTCTCTTGTGTAATTAAAGAGTCAACCCATTTACTTACACTGTAAACAAACATGTGGCCAAGTGAAATTGGCAGGAAGTTCCACAGGCTCTGCACTCTAATGCCCCTTAGGACTGAGAGTACCTTGAAACGCTCCGTGGGGATGGGGCGGAGGGGCTGGAATGCTGCTGATCGTGTTGCAGAGTCAGGCTAGAGGAGCACAGTGAAGGCCACGGAGCTCCGAAACCCATGCCAGAATCTTACCAGGTAATGAAGCACAGGGCACAGAAATGCCGTGGAGGACCTGCTTTGGGGAGAAAGTTGCTGAAGCAACTGCAGTTTGGGGCTCCGGAAACCGTGGGCTCTGGGAATGCTGTCCTTTGCAAATTGCTCCCCCCCTTCTTTCATCTATAGCAAAAACAAATAAAAAAGGAGGAGAAGGGGAAGATAAAGAAATCATGTTCATATGCCGGAGCAGTTTCCAAGCCAATTTTGACCTTTACTGTAAACTATTTTCCACATCTGCCAACCACAAATATCTCCATATGGTAACAGGTATCTTGCTTTCGTACCATATAATCTGGGAGCCATAAATAACCAGGCATTGTAATTATATGGCACTTACCATGCCCTTGAACTACTTACATGGTTATTAGTACCCCATAAAGGAAGGTGATAGTGTTTTGTTGTTGTTGTTGTTTTTATAATCTATTATAGAAATTTATTCATTCCATACATTTCAAGTCCATAAATAATTTGGGCGTGCGCTGCTATTTCATGAGGGCAGTGAAAAAAGAAAGGGGAGTGTTTCTCTAGGATATTTCTTCCATCATCCAGTTCACAAAGAGATTGATTTTTAAATATGGAAGGGTGAATTTTGTGGTTGGTTCTTGATTTTGCCAGACAAATGCCCATAACTTTGAGAGAACCACCAAACTGCGCCGTAAACTTTCTGGCTGTCATCTTCTGAATGTAATTTTGGGGAAATTCTTAAAAATTGTGCTACAAGTCATGAGTAGCTACTGTTACCATTCTTTTCCTTTTTTTCACCTCTTCCCTGGCTTTTCTCTGCCTTGCTTCCTCTCTCCTCACACCCTCACTTGCTTGCTTTTTTTTTTTCTCCGACTACTGCCTTTTATCCCCTTGCAGAGAGCTAGTATGGTTTAGACAGTATTGATTTGAAAACAAAACCCAGACTAACAAAGTTCCCAGATGACTGCTATTTAATTGATATCTAATTAAAAAAAAAAAGTTTCCCACCCTTTTGTTGTAATTGTCTTGGTCCCTGGTTCTGGTTTTTAAAACAGGTGATGTTTCAGGCCTTTCCTGGATCAATGGAGTTGTTGAGCCACACGTCACTGTCCCTACCAAAGAATAGCATTGAATTTGAAATTTGATGCATTTTAGTCTCGCCCCCCAACCCCCGACTCTGATCTTCTGTATATTCACTGCAAACAGTTTTGTGCAAGCAGACGTGACATAACTCTGTTCCCTACATAGAGAACTATTCAACTTTACTTTTATGTGTTTTGAATACTGCCTCATCTGAGACTGTGACAGCAATAAAGTATGCATGGCCAACCTTATTTTAATAGCGCAAGAGAGCTGCTTTTAATTAATAAGTGGATCTCTTTATGTCTGGGGTTTTCGGTTTATTTTGTGGTTCTTTGGAGTTCTGCAATTATGTGGCCTAAAAGGGCTACGTTAGTGGAGACTCGCTCCTTTTTAAAATCTGTCATTTACATGTTTCGTGTCTGTAATCTGTGGGCAGATTACTGGCTTTAAAAAAGGAGAAAAGCAGCAGTAGCAGTTTCTCTCCCCCTCTACAGTGGTAAAATCTCTGTCGTTCATACTTGTATATATTTAGGCCGTCATTAATAAAAACAACATGAGTGCACACTGGTAGAAGACTGGGTGCCTTTAGAGGGGGTCCAAGCTGCTTTTAAGATACCTTCATAGTGTGCCCCATGCATGCCCCCCACTCCCTCACATCTAATTTTTAAACTAGTGAAAAATGGATCGAATTTGTAGAAAGCTTCTTGGTGTCTTCTAGGATACTGGCAAAGATGTGCTAATTCTTCTGCGTGCTGGTAGTGCGTGATTGTGTGTGACGTTTTGCAGTGTTTTGCTTGTGTTCATTCAAATTCAGGATCCGTATATGCTCCCTATGTGGCCAGCATGGGTTCTCCAGAGGCTTGTTAAAGCGAGAATCTTGGGCCAGAATCGTACAGTGGCCCCTGAGCAAGGGCTTCCTTGGTGTAGGGTGTGTGTGTTGGGGGGTGGGATCTGGAATTGTTTTATGTTTGACTTATGAATGATGCCATCCAACCTTGCCCCTGCTGCTTTGCTGCTTGTATGAGGAGCTTGTTCTCCCATATGCAGGGAAGAGGGCGAGCATGGTTTGTGACACTGGAAAGAATTCTGTCGGGACTTTAGGATTCCATCCGTAGAGGCACAGCTGCCTTCTGGCCAGAATATTAGTCACCCACTCAATCACTAGAAAGTCCAGGTTAAATATTTAAAAAATAAATACATTGAAAAGAAATCCCCCATCTTTATATGTGGAAAGGTAAAAGAGAAGATAATATCGTAAGAACTTTTAGAATTGAGGTACCTTGGGTTGGCATCCTTGAATATGTCTCACGACTTTTTTCCCACTCCTCTTCAGAAGCACATCGTCACCCTCCACCTCCAGGGTGCTAATATCCAACCCCGCCTTCCCATTTTCTGGTGGACCCCCTTCAACCCTAGCATCCCCCACACCCTCCCTCACTGTCTACTTCAGTCCTGCCATCTGGAGCCAAGGAATAGCTTGGGGTTAGTTTCATCTGTCCCCTTTGCTTCCTTTCTTTATCGATGGTATCTTTTAAAACTCAGAGGTACGTGTATGGGGCACTTTGCGATTCCCCCTTTTGGTCCCTTGAGTGGGCTCCGCCGGCAGGCTGCGCTGTGGCGTGGTGGTCGCTAGATGGCAGTACTGTTCCACAGCAGCCTTTCAAACCTCTTCAGCTGCTCCTTAGCATTTATTTCATCTCAGGCCCAATTCTGAAAATGCTTGATTAGCGACGTTAAGCTATGTTTGGGTGATTTTTTTCCCTTTTTACTTCAAGACATGCAGAATTATAGCCACAGTCTGAAAGAAAGGCATTACTGGTAGACAACATGATTATCAGTTGTAATTTAATCAGTTCAACATGGGGAATGGCGTATAGGTTTTTAATTATGTTGGTAGAAACAGTACACAAATGCATAAAAAGTTTAACAAGAATGATTATAATCTCGCACTTATTTTGTCTCATGTTCTCTCTTTGACATCAGCGAGGGTTACAGCTTGTTTTTATGGTGGGTCATCTGAGATTGCTTTTATGTGCACGTGTTAACTTTTTTTGCTTCCTACAGATTTACATGTCTGCATGGCAAATCAAATATATTTTACTTCATTATGATATCTTGCTGTATACTAAATGACATCCGCACCAAAATAGCTGATATTGTTACAGTTTCTATTAATTTGGATTTCAGGGAGTTTCTTTTTTATTGTGAAGGAAAGATTATGACTTTAAATTAGTTTTTTGAAGTTCTTTCATATGCCCCAGTTTTTATTTGCGATTCAGAGAATGTTGTTGTAATCATTAACTACTTTAGTTTAGATATAAAACCACAATGCACGATCATCATTTGGAACGGAAACTTACATAGTCAATTGGCAATTTACATATTTCCTGGACGTTCATATTTTAAGATACTGTCAGGGAAGATTTTATGTACTATAATATGCTAGAAATGAGAGCTTTTCCTTTTTTACTTTTTAGGAAACGTTATGTTATAAATAATCCTTTTTAGGAGAAGGTGTATTTTGTAAAATGTTTTGAGAGAAGACTTTATTTCAAGTTGAGCAGAATTTTAGTAAAACTATGTCCTGACTGTTTGTTTTCTCATTTTCTTTAAAGTTTTGCACCTGGAATTTTAAAATGACTGACTACAGACTTAACCTGACACTATTCTATTTTAAGACATTAAAAAATTTGGAGCATAAATATTTTTATTCTCTGTTACCTTAAAACAGCTATACCAGGTAGAGGTGATAGAAACATGTGTGTGCTAAATATGAAAGTTCAGTTTCACCAACCATTTTATACTTATCTTTATGGGTATTCCAGTAGCCACACTCCTGTATAAATTTACATTTACAGAAGTCCCAATCTCTGATTGAGGAAGCAACTAGTAAAATAGCTTATAAATCCTGAGAGTTTGGGTGATGGTTAACCCTTAACATCCTTAATACAAAGATTCACTTATGTTGTGAGCATGTGGTCATACACACACAGGCACACATGTTGGAAAAACAATTCTTATAACTGCTGTAAAGTAGACTAAGTTGGTGAGAATGTGTGCGTAGCTTGTGGTAGAATATGTGAAAGTTGGGCCATAACATATTTTCGTGTCTTTCCTAGCAGAGATTGCCAAAGCAATGGCACATTCATAAGCTCATTTTAGTAATATTCGGCCCTCTGATAGAACCAATCAAGACGCAGGAAAATTACATTTTCTTGGTGGCATGAAACTCTGGGCATAAAAACAGCTTCCTCTGCGCCTAAGAAATTTGGTTCACAGAGTGGCGAGGATTAAACAAATCTCTGTCTTTTGCAACTGAAGTGGGGCCATTGAGTGATAGATTTTGAAAGAGTTGCTTAAAGTTTTGAAGGGGTACCATATTGACTAAAAATTTGCTGTCAAAGCAAATTCATAAAGACCCTTATTCATTTCTGCCTTTGGCAATACCTTGGGAAACATGAGAATTCCTCCCCATTTGACTTGGCAATACAAATTTCTCAAGCCATGTTTCTCTATAGCCAGTTATAGGATGAGGGTGTTTCCCCCCCCCACACACACAGCAAAAATAAAGCTTTGTTTTTGTTTTACGCATAACCAGAATTGCTCTTGTGTTTGTAATATTTAAAGGAGTTTAGTAGGAAGCCCTGGATTCTTTGATCTAATGCCACAATGCTGTTTAATGAGAAAGGTTTTTAATATTGTGTGGAATATTGAACATTTCTGCCAGTTCAATCCTAGGGTACTAGAATGTTAGACTTACACCTTGGGTCCTTTCTTTTATTCCTTGTCTTGAATCTGCCTCACACAGGCCTCCTTCCCACCCCCCTCCCGCCCTGGGCTGAAACAGGTAATTACAAAGGTCCTCAGATCAATTTTGGTAAAGGGGCACCCTGACGGGTACCATGACTGAAGTGTGACATGAGCCTTTTCCAATACAATGGGTGGCCTCGCATTCCTCTGCAAGGCAAGCTCATTAAATATTCGGTTCCTTTTTCCTCCCCCCCTCCCTCCCCGCCCCTCCATGCACTTAGCTTGAGTCGCACTAAGTCTGGGGTTTCTTCACTGAAGACTTAGGAAAATTGCTTCGAGTTTCTCAGATTGAATTTTTTATGTGTATGACTTCATGATAGCATTAGCATGTGCTTTGATCCATGTGTGAATGGCGCTGGGTCGGCGCTTATTGCCATATCCAGATGGTGTTACAGGGAACAAACAGTTGTGTTTTAGGATTTCTCAATAGACTGTCTAGACTGGCCGTGCAGCAGACAGATACAGCCTCCCATCAAATTAGCGTTTGTCAGATTTATGGTAATGGTTCACCAAAGCCTTCCTGTCATTGACATTAAGATTTACGCCTCCAAAGTTATTTTGTCTTCTACAGAATATAGCTAGTGATTGCAGGGATTAAAAAAAAAAAAGGGGGGAGAAGAAGAAGAAGTTTAAGACAGAGAAAGTCGTGCTGAATGTGAGCTGTTTCTGAATGGAATGAAAAACTCTGAAAGGCAGTGGACAGGAGCTGCGGGCCGGCGAGGCGCTGTATTGATCAGGGGCAGCCCCCGCCCCGCCCCCACCCGCGCCAAGTGATAAGAGGGACGCGCCGGGCCGCTCCGTGTCTCCCATTTGCCCCGGCTGGAAAGAAAAACATGGATGTGGGTGACTCGGGCCAGATTTTGCCCTTTCATGTTGTTACTCGGGGGTAACGTGATCTGCTGCCCCATCGCGGTGGGAATAACCTTTTGACAGGCAGTATGTCCTTGCTCAGTGGAAATGTTTTCCCAAGGCTGGCCAGAACGCCTTTGATCGTCCTCTTACCCCCGCCACCCCCCAAACCCCTTCCAGTGTGGGAGCCCAGCTACCGTGCCCCGGAGACGTGGGTTCCTGCTTGGAAAGCCAGAGTCGGGAGGATTTAACGTCAGTAAAGAGATCCCAGCCCGGCCCTCTGCCAGGCCGAGGGATGGAGGTTAGGGAGTGGCACCTGGAGGGTCGCGGGCACTTGGGGTTTGCCCAACTGCGCTCAGGAGTTTAGAGCGCGCGTTTGGGGTGCGAAGAAGCCACATGTCTGGTGAGTGGGTGTAGAGGGGTAGATCCCCGCCCGCGCGTGCTGAGGTCTGGAAGGGCCTTTTTCCTGGGTGTGCCGGGCCCAGAGGCAAACGGTGAGCTGATGCCAATGCCCCGCTGGCTGTGGCAGGCAGTTTGGGTACAGTGAAACGGGGCTTTGTGACGGTGAAAACCCCCCAGCACTGTTGTTCAAAGGAAGCCTTTGCATTGGCCTAAGAATTGGGGCTGGAGAGAGGATAGTGGGTAAAGCCCGTGCCTTGCATATCACCGACCCGGGTTCGATCTCCATATGGATCGAACACCCCTTGTGGTCGCTTGAGTCCCGCCAGTAGTTACCCCTGAGCCCACAGCTAGGAACAAGCCCTGAGCACAGCCACGTATGCCTCACCCCCCAAACAAACAAACAAACAAAATTAACAAAAAAAGAATTGGCATTTGGGGAAATTATTGCTAACCCTTGGGGATGTCCGGATCGGGCACAGCAGAATCCTCCCAGAGCCGTCCCTGGCGGACTCTGTCCTACTGATCAGGGCAGTGTGACAGCTGTATGGACCAAGTTGAATGAAGCCTCTCTCCTCACACAGCTGCCCTGGACCATGGAGTAGGGGCCTCCCTCCCACCCCTCCCCTACTTCCTTCTTCCTTCCCTCTCTTCTCTTCCCCTTCTCTTCCTTCCTTCCTTTCTTTCTTTCTTTTTTTTTTTTTTTTGTCAAACAATACCTCTTTGATGACTCTTCTTTTGGACTTAAAAACATTTTGTTTTCCCCCCAGATTTTGTCATGATTTATGGTCTTTTCTCATAAGGATGTGGATGTTTTAGGTTTGGAGAGTTGCTCTTGATGCTACGTTAGTTGTCTATGTGTACCCGAGTATGCCAGTGGTTTTCTTTCTTTTTATTTATGTTTGAATTGAAATAACATGATAGGTATAGTCACTGTATCACTGTCATCCCGTTGTTTACTCAAGCGGGCACCAGTAACGTCTCTATTACATTCAGCCCTGAGATTTTAGCACCCTCTCTTTACTCATCTTTCCCAACAATTGGAGGCTCTTTCAGGGTCAGGGGAATGAGACCTATTGTTACTGTTTTTGGCATATCAAATATGCCACGGGTAGCTTGACAGGCTCTGCCGTGCAGGTGGGATACTCTTGGTAGCTTGCCGGCCTCTTCTAGAGGTATGTATATATCTGTTACTGTATTTTGGATATGAATATGCCACGGGGAGCTTGCCAGGCTCTCCCAAGTGGGCAATAGACTCTTGTCAGGTTCTCCAAGAGGGAGAACTAGGCTATTAGATGCTTATAGGAGCTTGGTTTTATAGTCTCTGGATGTTGGCCCTTGATGGGATTACATGGTGCCTGGGGCAGTCTCTGGGTGTGACTGCGTAACTACTGGAAAATGGGGATCTGGGTGGAAGAGGCCCAGTCCCGATCTGAGCAGCCTTGTAGATCTCGGCCCCAGGTCCCGCACCCCTGGGTTCCTCCACTGGCTCCCCCATGCGTGAGGCTCGTCCAAACATGTGGAGAGTGGCCCATGATAGGTAATACTACTAATAAGTAGATTTTGAGTATCCAATGTTATTGTACCACACCTTTTTCCACGATTGCCAATATTTTCTGTTACTATCCTGAGGTCCTGTTTTGTGCCCTGGCCCTTCCCCATGGCATGTTCATTTCTGTTGGAGAATTTAAGGATTTGTCTTTGTGGGCCATAGTCTAGTTACTTGCTTTGTAATCTTTATTTTTCTTTTATTTCTTGTGGGGATGGGGGTGTACCATACCTGGTGGTACTCAGGGCTTTCTCCTGGCTATGTGCTCAGGGATTACTCCTTGAGGTGCTCAGTGGGACCATATGCGATGCCGGGGACAAACCTAAGGTGCAAAGCAAGTGCTCAACCTGCCCTGCTGTTTTCCAACCCAGCTTTGTAGTATTTAAAGGCTGCGTAAAAAATGAGGTCATCTAGTATATGTCTTATTTCATGGATTTTTGTACTTATTTCCTCGAACTCTGTAAGTTGTGGCGAAATGTAAAATTTCACCTGTTCTTATAGCCAAGTAATATTCCATTGTGCAGATAGACCACAGTCTCTCCAATCACTCATTAATATTGTTGAACACTTGAGTTGTTTTCAGATCTTGGCTAGTGTAAATAATGACATAGTCCATGTGTATATTTTTAGTGTTTTTGTGTTCTTGGGGTAGAGAGATATTAGGTTCTTTTACAGACTTTTTCCATATATATGTGTTCAAATATAGTGAAAAGTATGTTTTAGCATAGGCTGTCACTTAAGTGTTACAGTTGGTAGCTGAATAAAACAAGTTATATTGTCTCCAGTATAAAAAAGCAATGAATTTTCATTTTTGTTCATTTCTCAAATCTTTAAGCATTGAATTAAATACACTAAATTACAGTACTTTTTTTGCATTTATTTCTTGGAGTGTTAGAATGTCTGCTTAGTTGGGGATGTATTTCTTAATAAATGATGACCGATTATTGAAAAGAATTTTATCTCTTTTATGACTGTAGAACTAGAAAATTTCCCAGAAAAATTAAAGAACGTTTTTGCTAGATAGAATTTTCCCCCAGAATTACTTCTCCTTCTTTCCTTCTCTCTTTCCTGCCTTTCTTTTCTTTCTTCCTGTTTTGCTCAGATTTGTTAAGAGTTATTCATTTGGTTTCCTCTTGGAAAAGCAGATTTTTTTAAGGGAGCTACAATACTTTTAATTTTAATTTCCACTTAATTGTTAAAACCAATGATCCTTTGATAAGTGTCTCAGTAGTTCCATTATCATCACCTTATGTTTTTCAGTATTTTACTTAGGGTTGTGATAATTCAGGGATTTACTAGGGAGCATCTCAAGTTAGTACTCAAATCATAAATTATTTTTGAAAGAAGTGAAAGTGTGTTTGTTGGGGATGGGAGAAGATCAAGTTATTGCTCTAAGTGGAACAGTTACCATTTTGGACATGAGAGCTATCTCAAATTTGTTGTCAGAAACAGTCTAAGTTTTACAAGACACATTTATAGTGTTTTAAAAAGGTTAACTACCCTTCTTACACGTGCATTTTCTTGGAAACTGGGAGGACTGAATAGAACGCCAGTCTTTCAGCAATGTGTGAAAATTTATTTGAATAAAATCCTCTTTCTGTAGTTGAAGACTTTTACTCACTTTTACTCACCTGTGGAATTTGAGTCTATTTTTAGGATGAGGTTTTTCACTCTTTTTCTTTATGTTATTTTTGCCCAGACCATGTATTTAAAGCCATCACAGGATGTTTCCACTTGGGGATGAAGAGAACATGTCATTGGACAACCCCCTTTTCCCAGTTGGAAGAACTGAAGCATGGCCGGGTTAAGAGACTTTGCTCAGAACCCAGCCAGGGCCAGCAGGGCCCTGGTTTTGCACACCCTCCTTCCCCATTCAGCTGGGAATGGGAGGGGCCCCAGGAGATTCCCTCTTCCTGGGTTCTCTCCCATTCCCCACCAGTAATGCTTAATCTCCTGTCACTCATTAGCTCCCAGCTTAAGAAAGCACATTTTGCTTTCTTTGAACAGAAAAACAAACAAACCAACAGGAAATGAAATTCAATGCAACAAACACCTTTGTTTTTGCAGGGGCCTGGGCGGGGGAGGGAGGGCATTGCTTAGTGGACCAGGACCCTGTGGTGCTGGGGATCCAGGAGTCTGATTGGAGCTGGACCTCCTGCTTTTTATCTCGGCAGCAATATGCTTAGGCCCAGGTGAAGACTCAGGATTTGTCTGGACCTTAAGCCACAGGTGTTGTGTTCTGAAAGTGTTGCTGTTATCTAGGCTATGATCTTAGTATGTTGCTGGGCACGGGCTAGGGCGTGTTGAGGAGTCTACATCAAGGTGCTTTGGGGAAAATGTTTACTTTCTTATAACAGATAAGGTTTAAGTTGCCTTCTTGCACCCCCTATAGCTCTTCCTGTCACCCTCAATTTGGGTGTGACATCTGAACTACTGCAGCCTTCTTGTTACTTTGGGCAGAGGACTGGCTTTTCTTTTCTTCTTTTTTCTTTCTTTTTTTAAGTAAGCCCTATTTGTTTAAAGTAGGGTCTGGCATTTTAACTAGACCAGCGTCTGGCAAATTATGTATGTCCCGTGGACTTTCTGCTTGTCTCCGTAGTTAAAGTGGTATCGGAACCAAGACCGCACCATCTGTTACTGTCTCTATGCTTTTATGCTCTCATGACAGAGCTGTCGTGGGAAGAGGACTCTATGTTCGCACTCCTTAAGCATTTACTCTCAGGCCCTTTCAGTCGGCTGACCCTGGTTTAAAGCATCTCGATTCCATTCTCTGTACTTGCAGCCCATCACCCTCCTCACAGAGGCAGCCAGGAGCTAAGTTTTGTGAGTTGTAGACATCGTTTGGCATCTCTACCTGTTCAAACTGTTCTTGTGTAAGAAACAGATTGCCATGGAGGCAGGCATGCCCTTCCTTTTGGGTTTTGTCGAGGAAGCATCCCCCTCTCTCGCCCCTGGGTGTTCTGATGATTGTCCCCCTTTTATTTTGCTTTTAAAAATACGATGAGGATGTAAACATGTTTTCCTGCTCTGCTACCTAAAACTCACATCAGCTCTATGAGAGTTGTCTGAAGGAATTGCTCTCCGGAGCATTGATAAGAAAAATAACCAGGGCTTTGAGTCAGTAAATAAGGACTATTGGGGGATTTTGAAGACTTAACTGATATATACTGCTTCCAGCCATAAAACTTGTAACTGATATATACGGCTCCCCGCCCATAAAACTTGTATTTTGTGATCTGGTAGGACAAGGAAAAACGGACAATAATGCCCTCTCTGTGCCTGTGTAAATTACTTATGCACACCAAATAGATAAATCCTTCATCTGATAGGGGAAGATAAACTGGAAGTATGTTTCTAATTTCAGTAATAGCTATAATTAGACAGTCTGCACTTGAACAATAAAGAGAACCCTGCTTGGATGTTGCAGGAAGTTAGAACATTCCCTTATGCGTGAATGCCAAGACAGACAAAAGCAGCCATATATACATAAATATATTTATATAAATTATATAATATCTTTATATTTGTTATAAATAAATAAGATATTTATAATATATTTATATTTATATATGTATGTATATTTTTTTTCATAGTGGTTCCTAAAAGTTTAGACAGTAATTGTTCTGGCTTTACGAATCACAGTTATTACCCAGTAATCTTTTTTACTTTGGTGGTGAGGGGTGGGGAGTTCCCAACTACCAATCAGGGCATCCCAGGGTGCTCAGTTTTAGGGCCCAAGAATATTTGTGCTGCTACAGCTCACAGTGCCACCCTGGCAGGGACCTCCGGGGTCAAAACCATTGATGAGCTGGGGGCCACGCGTCGTGGGGACTGAATCTTGGCTGCCAGCCAGGAATCTTTGATCAGCTCAATTAATTCTCTGTGCCGCAACTTTTTATCTGTGGGGAAAAGATGGAGGCTCCCTTACCTGACCTACTGCCCCCCTTTCAGAAAAACATCATTCATCGCCACCTTGGAAAATCTACCTGCTGCAAATGAACAAACAAGGCCCCCCGCCCCCAGTAGCAATCAAGGCAGCTTCTGCCACCCCAGGGTGGGTGGGGTGGGTATACTTTGGGAAACATGGGGGAAGGTGCTTATTCTGTCTGGCAGTATGGTGTCTTCTAATTCTAAGATGTTTATTATTTTAAACATTCTTCTGGTTGGCTAGAACCCACGTGAAGATGAGTCCATTCTGACAGCAAAGCAATAATGACCACGATGTCCACCGCATCTTAGAAGACTGAGGGCTATTTTCGTTCTAATGGTCTTTTAGTTTTCATACTCCGTGCCTCCAAGGTTTTGTTATTGCACCGGTTTTTGTTTTCCTTTATCCCCCCCACTCCTACCCTCCAGGGGTGGAAACTCCTTGGGTCAACTGGGGTTCTTAGCAGTTTGCAGTCCTGTTTTCTGACCCTCAAAATCGGAATGCTTCACAGCATCCTTGATTTTGTTGGAATAATAAGATCTTCAAACCACTGTCTTGAAGGTATGGGTTTCCGAAGAAGTAGCCCAAATAGTTAGAACGTTAGAATGGATTCCAGTAAAAAGAGATAATGCCAATATATTATTATTTTAATCAAAACTACTTTGCCTTGTTTAAGAAATTATAGTCTACACAGGCAGAATTTTCATTGAATGGGGATTTATTTTTCTTTTTTGACTCACACCTGGCCATGCACAGTGGTTACTCCTGGCTCATGCACTCAGGAATTACTCCTGGCGGTGCTCAGGGGACCATATGGGATGCTGGGAATTGAGCCCGGGTCAGCCGAGTGCAAGGCAAATGTCCTACCCACTGTGCTATTGCTCCAGTCCCAGAATGGGGAATTTTTTTTTTTTAACAACGTTCATGTCATAAAGTCTTACTATACCAGAGTGAGTATATTTGAAATTCTTGTTTTATACTAAAGATTCCTTAGTAACAAAGAAAAGCTATTTTTATGAATTATGTTTGTCTTAGATACTTCTTCCCTTTTTGAGTTGACATTAAAGACCTTAAACCTAAAGGAATAAAATTTTGATATTATGTTGAAGCCAAATATTAAGACACAAAGAACAAATTATCTTATTTTTACCATGCTGCTCTCTTTCCCCTCTTTGTCAGGGAACTGTCTCTTTAGCTATTGTGAAAGTATCTTCTAATTAACACTCTGTAATGCTCTAACTCACTGTGTATCTTATATTTTGAAGAGAAAATTGTAATGTATGAAAAGATAGTTGCTTTACTTGTTTGAGAGGGAAGGTGGGTTGTGAATAATTAGATGGTAAAAATTAAGTCTGCCTCTTTAAGCCTTTGGAAAAATTTTACTGCTAATAACTGTTCACAAATTAGCCTTTTTATACAGTTTGTCTAGCCTGTGTCTAGGTACTCATAACCTGAGGGCGAATGATTTTTTTTTTCATTAAATGTGTGCTTTCAGCAAAGGAAAACCTCATAGTTTTAAAGAATGGTCCCACCTATGCTATAAAAATAAGCATGCATAATTTTCTACTAATATTATAAGAGATACAGGAATGAATATTCGGTTCTTTACCATATCACTGGTTTTTATATTTGATAGTCTAAAATGTTCATTATCAGGGTGGTATGTAAACGAGTTTTTAAAGAGTCAGGTTATTTTGTTTGACCACATCCAGCAGTGTTCTGCCCCATGATGCTGGGGATACAAGGGAATCAGGCCCAATTGGGGAGTGTTGGGGTGACTGTCAGTTGCCAGGGATCCAATTCTGGGACTCACTTTGTACTCTACCCCTTGAGCCATATCCCTGACTCCAAAAGGGGCAAATAATTCTACAAAACGTGAAAATCAGTGTTCACTTCTTCCCTTATCTTGAGATTCTCTTTAGCACTCACTACTTCCAACTATATAGTGATATTTCCATTATTTTGGGGGAAGTGGGTCACACCCATATCTGCTCCAGGATTACTCCTGGCTTGATGCTCAGGGGTCACTTCTGGTGGGCGGGTAGTAAGCATATGGGATGCTGGAGATTGAACTTGAGACAGCCTCATGCAAGGGAAGTGCCCTCCCTACCTGCTCTACCGTTGCTGCCCCATAAACTTCACTCTGTCACGAGTCACTGTCATTCCGTTGTTCATCGTTTTGCTCGAGTGGGCACCAGTAATGTTTCCATTCATCCCTCTCGAGTGCTAGTGTAGCCCGATAGCATATTGGGGGCTCTTTCAGGATCAGGGGAATGAGGACCGTCATTGTTAACTGTTTTTGGCATATCAAGTACACAACGGGTAGCTTGCCAGGCTCTGCTGTGCGGGCGGGATACTCTCTGTAGCTTGCCAGGCTCTCCAAGAGGGAGTCTCCATAAACTTAAAAATTTTTTTTTGTGTGTGTTTATTTTCTTGACTCTAAATGCACACTTATATAGATTTTTTTTCAATTCTAAATATTATCCTTTGACTACCCAATCCTGTCCTCCTCAGTATATCCCAAAATATGTCCCTCCATTACTTTACCTATCCCTCCTGATCTTTTTAATTTGATTATTTTGTAGTATGAGGCCTTTAGAAACATTTTTTTTTCTTGCCTTTTTTGGGTCACACCCAGCGATGCACAGGGGTTACTCCTGACTTTGCACTCAGGAATTACTCCTGGCAGTGCTCAGGGGACCATATGGGATGCTGGGAATTGAACTTGGGTCGGTCGTGTGCAAGGCAAACGCCCTACCCGCTGTACTATGGCTCCAGCCCCAGAAACATTCTTTATCTTTGTCATAGATGATTACTTTTTCTTTTGGTTCAGCTGTCTTTGCTCTCCAGCTCCTTGTTTTTGTGTCTTGTGGTCCGCTGTGTTTTCATCAGTTTCCCATCGAGTACCTTCCCCTGGGTATGCTGTACAAGGGACATTTCTCCCAGAGCACTGATCGGCTCTCAAGGCACTGGTTGCAAGAGAGGCTACTGCTGACTGTGATTCCCCAGACCCCCCTGAGTGATCGTTCTTGGGGTCCCTCACAAGACCCTACAGGTTCTCATCTCCCCCCTTTTGAAGTATACTCCTGAGTGCAATGGAGGCCCGTGTTTCTGAGACTTGACTTATTTGCCTCTGGGTGGATGGGTTGGTGTAGATTTCAAGGTTTTCATATCATTTCCCCTGCAGTGTTTTGGGAGGGTCACACTTGGTGTTGCTTTGGAATCCCTCCTGGGTGCTAGAGGCTTTTGAGCTCCCACTTTTGCTTTCTAGAGAAACAAAGGTTAGTTGTTGTTGCTGTTGATTTGGTCACACCCAGTCATGCTTAGGATTTATTACTGGTTCTGAGCTCAGGGATCACTCTTGGCCGGCTTGAGGAACCAAATGGGGTGTTGGGGATCGAACCTGGGTTGACTGCTTGCAAAGCAAGAGCCCTTCTGCTCTACTATCTCTCTGCCCCTCAGAAGAACAAAGTTATTCTGATCCAGCACTCTTTGGGGTCTTTTTATTTGTTCATATTTGGGCCAAATCTGACGGTACTCAGGGCTTACTCTTGGCTCTGCACTCAGGGATCACTCCTGGCAGGCTTCTGGGGACCACATGGGGTACTGGGATTCGAAAACTGACCTGTGGCCTACAAGGCAAGCTACTTATCACTACAGCACCCAGAACTCTTTGCTTCTTTTTGGTTTTTTCTTTTTTTGGTGATGTTGTTCTTAGTTTGTTTTCATTTTTCTTTGGAAACTCCAGTCTTCAGAAATGTGTCCTGAGAATGAGTCTTTTTCCAGCTGCCTGTGCTGGGTGCTTTCAGTGTGAAAACACGAATCTTTCAATTCTGTGGAACTTTTCTTGAAAGCCCGCTCCCTTCTTTTTCTTGTACTCCTTTAGTGATTCTCTGAATTTCCCAACTTCCATTGGGCATTTTTCATCTCTTTGTTTTCTTGTTTCATTGCGGGGGGGTGGAGGGGGGGAGGGCGGCAGAGGTAGCTCATATTAGCCTTTCACATTTGTTATTGAGATATTAGTTTCTGTTCACTCATCCCCGCCCTGCTTGCCATGCAAGGGAGACTCTGTCTGTCTGTCTGTTTGTCTGTCTGTCTGTCTGTCTGTCTGTCTCTCTCCCGTTTTCTCTCTGGTAGCATCCGACTGCTATCTTTGTGAATTACTTCTTCTATCCCCCTCCCCGCTTATTAGTTAGGTCTCTGTCTGTCTTATTAATGGCTTTTCTTAGACGCCTGGCAGTTCTTGTCTGCCTGCTCATATCTTTGAAAACAACAGGGGCACATAAAGCTATTCAGGGGTCTGCGCACAGGTGAGACTTGTCTACCATGCCTTTCACCCTGGGGGCATTTTCTTGCTTTATTGAGGAGGCTCCAATAATTGTACCTTTAGGTTTTCTCTTTGGGGCTGGTGAGATTCAAGTAAGAAGAATTTTTCGAGCTGTCGCCTGGAGAAGGTCAGCCTGGCTCCCAGAGCTCTCTGTACAGCACCCTGGGAGCAGGTCTGAGAAAGGCGGCATTTAACATCTCTCTTCTCCTTTCTGCTCACCCCCTGCTGGGGTGTGTCGCTGGTGATGCAGGGCTCCATCTTTTCCGGGGACGAAGGGGAGAGGGTGAGCACAGGCATGTTGCTGGGCTCTGTGAAACGGAGGGCAGGACTGAGAATTTAATGTCTTTTTCTGTAGAGGTGAGTGGTCCATGCCCAGGGGTGCAGGGGGAACGAACCCCAGATTCCCACAAAGAATGTGCCATCTCTGCAGCCATCTGCATCTTCTCTCAAGAATTTGCAGTTGCTTCTCCTGTTTCTTTAGTCCCACTTTCGCTGCAGTTTTTAAGAAACCTCAGATTCCTCCAGTCCCTGAACTAATTGGGGGTTCGGAGTGCAGCTTATCGAAGTGCAGGTTGGGAGTTCAGCTCACCTCCCCCCTGCTTATTTGGATCATGCCACTGGATCACAGGAACCATTCAGTCTTCAGCATTCTTGATTCCAAGAATGTGGTTCTTTCTTTCTTTCTTTCTTTCTTTCTTTCTTTCTTTCTTTCTTTCTTTCTTTCTTTCTTTCTTTCTTTCTTTCTTTCTTTCTTTCTTTCTTTCTTTCTTTCTTTCTTTCTTTCTTTCTTTCTTTCTTTCTTTCTTTCTTTCTTTCTTTCTTTTAAAAAAAGCAAAAAACCAATCATTTTAGGACCATTTCGGGGGAAGGAGGAACTAAATGCTGTGTTTGGCTCTCCGCTTTAATCTGAGGTCTCTCTCATGTTTTCTAATTATAGATTATGTTCTCAATGGGCAGTTTAGTCAGAAAGTACATGTGCATGGTGAGCTGTTACACAGAACAGAAGCCAGACCCCACGGAGGCATGCTCAGACCATGTTAAGTGCTTGTGCCTTTCTCATTTTCAGGAGCAGGGAGCATCGTGGGTATTTCTTTTAGGAAGTGTTCTAAGTGCTTGTAGTCAAGAGGGACCCCCTTTTTCAGTTTCACCTTATCATCATCATGCCCTGTTTCTAAACATGATTTTTAAAAAAAACTTGGAGGGGGCCAGAGAGATAGTGTAGTAGGTAGGGTACCAAGTGGCCAATCACGTTTGACCACAGCACCCCATATGGTCCTCTGAATCCTGCCACAGTGATCCCTGAGCTTACAGCCAGGAGTAAGCCCCCGAGCACTGCCGGATGTGACCCTGAAAACAACAACAACAACAACAACAACAAACACCAAAAGCCAACTACAACAAAAACTAAATGTCTAAATGTTTTGTCACTGAGGTATAGTTAAAATCATATTAACATTTATATTTTTTGTTGGCATCGAGCTTACTCATGAATTTGTATTCAAGGGTCACTTCTAGCGGTGTTCAGGGGGCCGCATGTAGTTCCAGGCACCCAGTAGGAATCAGGCGCCTTCATTCCCACTCATGAGGCGGCTACCAACCATTGAGCAATATTCCTGTCACTTCTCTTTACTGTCCTTTCCTGCTGTACTAGCTCTCCAGGCCCAACATTGGTGGTTTTCATGGACCTCACCACCACCAAAGTGCTCGAGACCCTCCACCACTGTCCTTAAGACACTTCTAGCTAGCCTCTTCCCACCCCCAGCCCCAGCCGCTTGGTTGTCTCAGTTTTGTAATTGAAGACCAAGGGTTTGTCATTTGATATTGTTTCTTCCCTTGTTTCATTTCTTCCTATACCACAGGTGAGTGAGATCAGTTGGTTCAAGTTGGAGCAGACTACAAGATTTCATCTTTCCTTGTAGCTATATAGTGTGGTATCATGTGTATAGGTATATCACAACTTCTTTATCCATTTACCTGTCATTGGACATTTCCATCCCCTGGCCATTGTACTTAGTACTACAATAAGCATTGCTGTGCATGTGTCTTTTTGAATTAATGTTTCAATGTTTGGGACTGACACCAAGAAGTGGAATCACTGGGACACACAGAAGCTCCAGTGTTAGGAAATTTCTGCATAGTTTTCCAAAGGCTGACCCCAAATGACGTTCCCACCTGTTTGGGAATAAGCTTCCTTTTTTACCACATCCCCCCAACACCTGTTGTTTCTAGTCTTTTTGTATGTACCATTTTCTTTCCTTTTTTAAAACAATTTTTTAATTGAATCACCGTAAGATACAGTTGCAAAGCTTTCATATTTGAGTTTCAGTCATACAGTGATTCAACACCCAGCCCTCCACCAGTGCACATTCTCCATCACCAATGTCCCCAGTCACCCCCCATCCCGCCCCTCCCCCCATCTTCTATGACAATTTCCCCCATACCCTCTCTTCTTTTGGGAATTATGATTTGAAACACAGATACTGAGAGGCAATCACATTTGATCCTTTATCTACTTTTAGCACACATCTCCCATCCTGAATTATCCCTCCAACCATCATTGGCTTAGTGATCCCTTCTCTATCCCAACTGTCTTCTCCCCCACTCATGAGGCAGGCTACCAACCATTGAGCAATATTCCTGGCCCTTCTCTTTACTGTCCTTAGGTGTCAGCCTCATATAATGTTATTTTATATTCTACAAATGAGTGTAGTCATTCTTTGTCCCTCTCTTTCTGACTCATTTCACTTAGCATGATACTTTCCATGATCATCCACTTATAAGTAAATGAACAAACAGCTACATAGTAATCCATTGTGTAGATGTACCCAAGTTTCTTTAACCGGTCGTCTGTTCGGGGGTGGGGAGATGAGGGATGTGCCATTTTCACTGGTGTGAGATGAAACCTCATTGTTTTTCCCTGATAACAAGGCAATGAGTATTTTATCATATGAAAGGTGATCATCTGTCTTCATGTGGGAAGTATCTGTTAATCTTTCTATTTTTTTGGAATAGGATTATTGTTTTTTGTTGTTGTTGATCTTTGTGTGTGCTTTTATATATCTTTAACGTTAGACTGTTATTGCTCTGTGTCATGCAAATATTTTTTTCTCTCCCATTCTTTAGGGTTTGGTACATTTTTTTTTAAAAAAGGATAGTGATCACACCTCACTTTTGTTTTTCTTGTTTTATTTTTAATTTTTTAAAAATTTAAACACTGTAGTTTACAGTTTTTCATAATACAGTTGTTTTGGGCATTCAGTGTTCCAACACCAGCTTCACCACCAGTGTGACCTTACCTCTGCCATTGTCCCCAATTTCCCACTTTTCCCCCAAGCCTGCCCCGTTGCAGGCACAAGATAACTTATTTCATAGTGAGTGCTTGTTATAATGAAATGGCTAATGGAATTATCTAAAAATACTTAAGTCAAAGAAAATTCATGAAAATTGTTATATCTCACAATGGGGTGATTAAAGACGTTGTCTGAGGGTTTACTAAGCTGTTCGTTAGTTGAGCCCTCTATGCCATTGTTTTTACTTACTGAGTTTAGTTGACACCTGTGCTTCTTTCCCATCTAATTGGTGTGCTCCTGTGGGCTACCAGCATCGTGGAGTTTGGAGGTGAGTGCTCCAGGCACTCCACAGTTTGTAGAACTGGGCCTGTGAGTGTCAGGGCTTGGCCTGGCTTGCATCTCTTCTGCGATTAGTAGTGAAGCTATAAGGCCATCGTTTACTTGGTAGCTGTGAGATGTAGAAGTGGCTGCTGGGACTTCTGACAGTAAGGCTGTGGGGGCTGTGAGGTGACTTCCAGCTCCCACTCCAAAAAAATCCCAGAGTTCTCAGTGTACCTGGATTTTCATTTGTTTGGCATTTTTGCAGAGACTCATTGTGAAGCTGGTTCATTTTTTGCATGGTTTGCATGGCGGCAGCCGTGGGATATGGGTGCAGGTATGGACTCAGGCCTCCCCTCAGCCTTAGGAGGTACCTATGAATTTTAGCAGCTTGGCTTCCAACTCTTCCGAGATTAGTCCCACCCCTCACCTTTTTTGCAAAAAAAAAAAAATTAAAAAATAGTAATAATAATAAAGAAAAAAATTGGCATAACATCTGCATGTGTAATGGGGGTGAAATGCAGTACTGTCCCTATGCCTGAAACTCCTACTCGGGTCTCCTGAAAGGACTCAGGGATTCAGGGTGTGCCACATCACCACACCTTCTCGCACTGCTTTGGAATTGTTTCTTCTCACCCTGGGTACCAGGCCCTGCATAGCCTTCAGAGAGTCCAGATTGCAGTGACAGAGGCCTTGGGAGAATTAGCAGCATCTCAAGCTCGTGCCTCTCCGCCAGGAACTCACTGGAAGGGCTCAGTGTGGTTGGTATACAGGGGCCTTTTTCAGTTCAAGTGGCTGTCTTATAAGAGTTGTTGAAAATATGTTTTAGGGGTTCGAGATATCATATCGGGGTTAAGGTACACACCTTGCATGCAGCTTACCCTGGTTAATCCCACCACCACATGGCCCTTCAAACATCTCCTAGAGGAGCCTGGAGGTCCCGGAGCAATGCTGATAGTCCTTGGCACGGCAGGGCCCAAGTTGCACCACATCCTCAGGCCCTTGCATGGAACTTCCGGGAGGAAAAAAAAACCCAAAACTCTTGTTACGGATAAAATATTATATCTGTCTCATTGGACCAGGAGATAGTTCCGAGGTCAGGCACCTGTATCCAGTCTTGCTTGCATGGCTCCTCAGCAGTGCTAGGTGCCCTGGTAGTCCCCGATCACTCCTGGGCTGGCCCTGGGGGCTCTCAAGCATTGCTGGGCCAGAGCACAGTAGCATCCAGATGTATCGGCAGGTTTCACCAAGAGCTGCTCCGGGCCCTGCGCTCAGGCATTTATCCTCATTGTTCCTCGGAACCTACAGTGCTCACCAGTAGTGCATGTGTCGCCTGTTTCTGCACAGGCCATGGCAAGATGATTGTTTGGTTTAGGTACCCCTGTCACCGCCCTCATCTTTCCATCCTCCTTCCCCAATATTCCTCTGTTGCAGAGGTTTTCCCAGTTCCTCTATCAAATCCAGTGATTTTCTTCACCAGGGCTCATCCAACTATCGTTCCTTCCCTCTGGAAAACTTGTCTCATCATTCCTTGTCAGACCAACCCAGCTATGTGTTCTGTGTGCTGCTGTTTTCAATGATACCCTCCTACCTCCCCACACGAATAATTCATGCAAAACTTCCGAGGAACATCTTTTCCTTCCGACTGCCAGCATCTGAATATTTGAGGGCTCTTCCCCTCTAAAACTTAACCTCTCCTCTAGACTGGAATTCCTATCAAGAACGAGCATGTCATCTTTTATTCGCCAACAAATTCTGTTTCTTCTTGGCACCAGTGAGCTCCTAATCAATATTAGGTGAATGACAGGAGTGTCAGTCTGGAAAATTGATCCTATATGGGAAGTCCTAATTATTGGATTTGGGATGCCGGGGTTAGTATTGTTGTTATTTTGGCCTCCCAGGCAGGCAGGAGGTCAAGGGTTCCCATCAGTGACTCTTGGTCAATCAGGCCGTTGGTTTAACTCAGGGGCTGAGGTGCTCGGGCACTGCTGGGACAGCTGGGATATTTCAGTAGTTCTGGGGGCACCTAGTGCCACATGCAGTAATGACTTGATTACTTGAGGCATCTCGGGCTGTACCCGGAGTTACTTGAGGTACCATGTGGTGCAGGGAATTGAACCTGGGTTGAATCCTAACTGCTATACTAGCCCTCTCCCCTGGAATTACTGGTGATTTTAGCCACTCCATGTCTTATAGTTGCACGCAGATGACGTAACTGCTAGGATTACACCCATTTAGACTCTGGGCCAGATGACTGTATGTAACAGTTCAACTTGGTTTCTATTGTGCTGCCTCTAAACCTGATGTCCTTAAAATTCTCCAAGGAACGGGGAGGACCATTCCATCTATTCCATGGAAATGTTCCACAGTGCCCATGTTTTTCTCTTTTAGTCCCTGGAAATGAATTTTAGGGTGAGGATGAAGAATTGGCCGGAGCTATAGCACAGCCGGTAGGGCGTTAGCCTTGCACGCAGCTGACCTGGGTTCGATTCCTTTACCCCTTTCGGAGAGCCCGGCAAGCTACCGAGAGTATCTCGGCTGAATGGCAGAACCTGGCAAGTTGCTCATGGCGTATTCAATATGCCAAAAACAGTAACAAGTCTCACAGTGGAGACATTACTGGTGCCCACTCGAGCAAATAGATGAGCAACGGGATGACAGTGACAGTGATAAAGAATGAGTTCCCATCAGGACACTCCTGAGGCTTTCTCTGTTCTTTAGCCTCAGAGATTGCCAGAGAACCAGCTCATGCTTTTTAGGCATCTTCTTCACAGAAAAATCCCAGTTATTTGGCAGTTACTTAATGTTACTTATGGTGCTCAAATAAGATTTGCTGTACCATTTTTGAGTAGTCCTTGGGCCTGATAGTATAGGTCATATGTCCCTCAACTCATTTGTCTCTGGCTGGCTGGCCAACCAGTAGGATGGACAGTAATTCTGGGACAGTAATTTTAATGCTTTGGATTCATGGAGAGTTTCTCAACTTTTGTTCTGTTTGGGAGAAACCAGGTTGAGGAGAAGCAGGGGATGTAGTTTAGCACTAGAGCACTTGCCTTATCTGTATGAACACTGGGTTTAATACCAGTGAAGAAAGGAAGAAAAGAAAGAAGGAAGGAAGGAAAGAAAGAAGGAATAAGGGAAGGAAGGAAGGGAGGGAAGAAGGAAAGAAGGTGACTCTCTTTCTCTTCTCTTTCTCACCCACACACACACACACACACGCACACCCCATGGTTTCTCTAAAGGGCAGTGGTTAATTTTCTCAAAATCTTGAAAATGTTTGGAAGAGTGTTCATGTTCCAGGTGCCCTTAGCTGTGTAATCTTGGGCAAGTGACTACTCTGAGCTCGAGTTTCCCTCCTGGTCACAGGGACTGATTAAAGCGCATTCCGCCCAGGGGAGTTGAGGATTATATTCAGTAATCCTCCCGGAGTGCTTGGAAAGTGCTTCACCCAGACTGAGGGCTTTCCACACCATAGCAGTTGTTAGGATTTTTCAGGCCTGTGCAGGTAGGGAAGTTAGAAAAGTGTATGGGAGTTGATAGTAGAGATAATTAGTACTAAGTGAATCTACATTTGTCCAGGCACTTCTGTACAAAATATTGCACTAACCGCACAATTCCATAGGTTTTGAGTGTTTGCTATTACATTGTGACTTTTTGTTGTTGTTGTTAGGTTGTAAGATAGACAGTATAGTCAGAATTGCTGCTTGACTTATGGCATTTGATTCATAGTATACCAAGGAAACCTTTAGGGTTTTAAATCTTTTATGTTTTTAATTCTTTTCCTGTGTCCATGCTGAGGTGTGAAAAAGTGGTTGGTGGCTCCAAGACTTGAATGAAGGCTTACTAAGATATGAGGTGGGTGTGCCAGGGTGTGTATTATCATTGGTTTTGGGAGAGAAAACTGGATATTGGGTGACAGATCACATTAGAGAGCCGTAAGTTGGAGTGACTTTCACTGACACAGGGAAATAACAGAAATTCGTGTTTAGGGAGTAGAGGCACTGGTGAGCATTTCACAGCAATGCACATCTGCCCAGAATCTTAGCCCTTTTGTGACAGTGTAAGACAAGGCTCTTAGAGAAGAGTTGGGAGAAAAGAAGTGAGAGGCCTTGTTCTTGCCCACACAGACAGTCCAGGACTCCCACCATCTCCTGTGTCAGTGACGGATGTGGCATCCAGCAGAGTTAATTGTCCATGTGACTTTGTTTTCATCCTATATACTCATAGCGATGAATGGTGAAGTTCAGGTTTTATCTTTTTTTTTTCACCCTCAGTGTTAATAGTATAATGATTATGGCAGGACGTTTTGAGGTTTGGCTAACATTGGAAAACCAGACGATATCTCAAAGTGAAAATTGTGTATTGATATGCACAATTAATATATCCGTGACCATTCAGCTTTCTAATGTTGTTTCTTTAGATCTTACAGAAATTTGGATCCCTAAGGATTATATTATTTAAAACAAAAATCCTTTGTGGGGAGGAGGAGAACATACTGGGAAAATGTAAGTTTTTGTTTTTCCAATAAGTACATTAGAGAAATGATATTTCAGGCTGTCACTGAGTTCATTCCTGACAGAAAAGACTTTAATCTCCCTTTTTCTCTTTTGCATAGCAAAATTATAATCATTTAATACATTCCTTTAATGGAGTCAAGATAAGTTTGTGGACAGAGCCTTATATTCTGCCTTTTCTCTGCTCACAAGCATCACTGAAAACTTGATTGACCAACAATACTCCGCAAATCAGGTCTAGGTAAAATTTAGTTGTGTATTGAAAGATCCTGGTGGATGTTTCTACATAAGAATATAAGAATTGCCACGATTTAACCTCAGGAGTGTTAACGTTAGGGACCAAGCTGTGTAGATCAAGTGGTAGAGAATATACCTAGTATATGTGTGGCCATATACTGGAACAGCGGGTAGGGCATTTGCCTTGCACACGGCTGACCCGGGTTCGATTTATCTGTTCCTCTCGGACAGCCCAGCAGCTACTGAGAGTGTGTCTCGCCCACACAGCAGAGCCTGACAAGCTACCCGTGATGTATTTGATATGCCAAAAACAGTAACAACAAGTCTCACAATGGAGACATTACTGGTGCCCACTCGAGCAAATCGATGAGCAATGGGATGACAGTGACAGTGGTACAGTGATGCGTGGCCATTGATTTGATCCCTGGTCCCACAAGACTCCATGAACACCATTGACTGCACCCTGAGCACCACCAGGATTGACAACAGCAACAACAACAACAACAATACACATACCTTAGAATCATGTTACTAAGAAGTAGACGCTTGTGTGTATAACATGGCTTTCACCAGCAATTACTATTTTATAGAATTGACTATAAGAATCATTGAGTATGTGTTTATATTTTCATAATCTTAGTATATGAGGGACTAGAAACAAGATACTCTTGGTTAGGGGTGCAGGGGCTCAGGTCACACCCAGTGGTGCTTAGGGTCTGAGCTCAGGCATCACTCCTGGTGGTGCTCAGACCCCATATAGGATACCAGGAATCAAAACCATGTGCAACGCAGGTGCCTGAGCCCCTTAGAATCTCTCCGGTCACAGAGAGCCAAGTGGTGTTGAAGACAGTTGTCCAGAAATCCAGCTATGCCCATACTACGCACAACATGATGAGGAGAGCATATTTGAAAGAAGATTCTGACTTCTCGTCCCGCAGAAAATCTTATAATTTTGTTAGCTCTGATGGCCGTTTGCCAAACATTTTGCGGTGTTCATTTCACAATAAATGCGTAGCATGTTGCTGGACACCTTAAACTTCTAGAGTGCTGCATGCTCATTATACTGTAATAAAATAGGAAGCATTTAAAGCATAAATTTCAAGAAGAGGAATGATTGATCTTTGGAAATATTGGGGAAGGAGATCCTAGTACACCCCTCCCCCCATCGCCCTTGATCTTTGATCTGTTTTCTCTCAGAGATGCACATTCCACTTTCATTCAGCATCACTGGGAGTGGCAGAGTACTTGAAGCTCAGAGGTAACCAATTCGATGGAAAGCTTTCAGTAGTTATCCCACATATTTGCTCTCTGTGAGTGGAGGTTTCTAAAGATAGCATACAATGACTATTGTACTGGGGTGCGGTATTGGTGTAAGAAAAAAATGTTACACTTTGAGATGGTAAGAAAGACTTTGGACAGCCTTTCAAGGGCAATGTTGTCCTGTCTGGGGATTATTGAATCCTTAGAGGTCTGAGTCTTTGTCTTAGATTAAACTGTTTTATAACTTTGTAGAATTAGAACTTGTCGGAAACTGAATGCAGTGCAAATAATTCTTGTCCATAGAAATGCAAATTAGTTAGGTACTAGAGAATATAATTGACTGGTATTTGCACATAGGTTTAAACATTCCTTTACTATATTGCATTTGTGGTCTTTGGGTTCATTTTTTTCCCCCTTCAATTTACTCTAACATCTTTTTCAGTTCCCTTGTTAGTTAATTGAGTTAAATGGAATTTTTGACACATGTTCATTTTATATCCGTGTGAGAATAATGATTTTACAATGAAAAAAAAAAAACCCACACAACCTTTTTACATAGGAATGTCTTTAAAAGCCTTTTAGTCATGCCTGGCTGTTTGTAAGCTTGGCTCAGGTCCTCTCTAGTGGGTTTCTAGCTGAAGTCTTGTGTTTCTATTATATATTTTTCACACCCTTATTGTCAACATGCAGTGTTTGCTGTTGGTTCTGAGGTGATACAATTCAGTGGGGGATAAATAAAGAGTCTCTGAAACAGATGGCTAGAAGTCTGGTTTCTTTTCTAGTTTTTGGTATGTACATCCTTTTTTTGTGATTCTGGGTCAGTGATGTGGCTCCGGCGACTCCCAACATTCTTTTCAATAAGCATCAGCGCATGTATCCAGATGTCCAGTGCAGACCTGGCGCCCTGGCAAACACTTCATAGATTGGTATTACTGTTTTCCTCCTTTTCTGGAAGTTATCTCTTCCTGTCTTTTCACCTCAAGGCTTTAACCTGCTGAGATCTGAGAAATTAGATAATCTAAGTGGTAAGAATTGTGTCTAAAAATGAAAGCCATGAGACTCAGAAGAAAAGGCATTTTACCATGAACCAAGTCCAGGCATTTTATAGTGGTATCTATAGTGATTTTCTCTAGTGATTTTATAGTGATTTTGCCCCTTGTTTATTCTTGGCTACGTGTTATTTAGTTGAGGTTGATGGTTCAGTCATTAGAAGCTATAGAGTACTGTATTCGGTTTTGAAATCAATTAAAACTTTGATTTTGGTGTCAGATTAATTAGGATTCATTTCATTTTCTCTTTGTTGGCATTAAAGCTTCCTTGTGTCTCCTGCAATTTAAGCCCAGTGAAAGGTGTGTGCATGGAAATGGCAGATAGGAAGAAAGAGAAAGAGAAGAAAAGGCTGCTGGAGGTTGTACGGACTTACTGTAGTTCCGGAGAGTCAGGTGGCAGAAAGAATAAAACATTTGGAGCTGTTTGGGCAGTGAGGTCCCGGCGAATGAATGCCCTTGGCAAATAGAGAACTTTCTGAGGCCATGGCAGAAAATGGGGACTGAGCGACATTATTATTTTTTTTTCCCTAATCTTCGAATAGAAAACTGCTTCTCTGGGAATTCTGGTACATTGCTTTTCAAGCAGAAATATGGTAAGACTTTTTCAATGGATTTCATTCATGAACCCTGCCTCCTCCGCCCTCCCCCACTCCAGCGTTAAACATTAAAATTCTTAAGGGGTTGGGGATCATTCACTTGGGCTTATTCATAAGAGAAGATAACTTACTGTTTAGAGAGAACTTATTCATGCCACTTTGTAAATTGTCAAGTTCATAATTCATTGTACCATGTATTCTCACTTTTACCCACAGTTTCAACTGTGAGAGAATTTCTTCTTCCTTTGAATTGCGAATCTAGACCGGGAGTATGTCTTGCTCACCGGAATCTGTATCCCAATGTGATCTAAATTTGGGCTTGAAGTTTTCCAGAAGGAGTCCCAGTTACTGGGATGAGACATTTAAGAGTGATGTCGGGTGACTTTGAATCACCTAAAGTTGTGCCTTCCATGAAGCCATGCTTGGTGCAAAGTGCTGGCTCACGGGTGCTGGACCAGGGAAGGGTGGAAAGGCAGGGTGAAAAGGTGGACACTTAACAAAAAAAACCTCAAAGCCATTCATTATAAAGTCAAGCCTAAGGCCGTAGTCCCCTCTGGTGTTTCTCAATCAGGGGCCCTAGAGCTCTTGTGGTCCTCACGGGATATCCCAACGGGACCCCCGGCTAAAATCATGTAAATTCCACCTCCCTTGCAAGGCTTGAGGCTAGAGGCCCAGCCTGTAAGTGGGGGGTTGAGGTAATGAGGCGGGGGTGGGGGGGGAGAGGAAAGAAGCAAGGTCAGGTGAGAGCTGTGGTCAGAAACGGATGCGAAACACAGCTCCGGTCTTCCTGCCAGTAATCTATAGATGTGAATTGACAAGTCGTGACTGAAACCAAGGAAAGCCACTGAGGTAAAGAGAACCTCTCAGCATCTGCAGGGCCGCTCCAGGCATTTAAGGGGGATCAGCAGCCTAGATGTGAGGCACACAGCAAGAGGCGCGGGAGGGGGGCGGACTGTGGTCTTTTTATTCAGTTATTTCATTAGCCCATCTGCAAGAATGTGAAGAGAGGAACAGAACTGTATAAAATGTTTGCCTGTGGATGGCTCCTCGACTCGAAATTCATTTGCAAGTGCAAGGTCATGAGCCCAATCCCTGGTGCCATCCACCCGAGCCAAGCGTGGCCCTAGAGCCTCTGTTGTCTGGTGCCCTTGGCTCCGGTGCACAGCCAGCTGTGTGTGAACACTGTGCCAGAAGTGTGCTGACCCTGTAAGCAGCACAATGAAAGAGGTGCGAGCACCCAGCCGGGAGCGTGTGAGAGTACCACAGCTGGAGGGGTGCGATTCCTGGTGAGCACTTAGGCTGAGTGTATCGATGTAGTACCCGTGTATTTATTTATTTTTAATTTTTAATTTTTTTTGGATTCACTGGTGAATTCTTTCAAACCTTTATTGATTTTTTAAATTTAATTTAATATTTTTGAGGTTGATTTTTAAATTGTTTGATGAAACACCATGAGATACAATTACAGACTTACACTTTCGTGATTACGTTTCAGTCATACAATGGTTGGGTACCCATTCTCCACCACCAGTGTTCCCAGTATCCCTCCTGCCAACCCCCCCTCTATCCCTCCCCTCCCTCCTCCCCCCCCCCTCTGTGGCAGGCACATTCCCGCTTACTCTCTCTCTCCTTTTGGGTGTTATGTACCCGTGCATTTAGACCCCAGCAAACGCTATACCCAAGCATGTACCTGCCACCTCTCCTGTCTTCCGCACAGGGAAGAGATGTGGGTAAAGTTTGGTCTTCAGTAGTAGAAGTGCTTATTGCAAGATAAAATGTATTTTCGGTGACAGCTTCAATTAAAGTACTCCCTGTATGTTGCCTCCTTTGAGACTGTCAGTGTGATTTGAGGACGAGAGCACTAACCTCTCCTTCACCCTCGTGTGGGCAACCCTTTCAGGGAGTTGGCTCATAACTGTGTCAGCTACTTCTTGAAAGAAGCTCTTCCCCTACGCCCCCCCACCCCCGCCCCACCTGCCCTTCTTTGTGTAATTTGGAACTTTCTATATTCGTTTGTAAACAGTCATTTCTGCAGCTTGTTTCTCAGTGCAAGTCATGGCATACATTTGTCCTTCTCTAATGTTTTCGTATCTTGGCTGTCTCTCAAAGCTTGAGGTAAGTAAGCAAATTTGGATGCAGCGTCTCTGATGCGGGCTTGTCATTTTGATACACCATTATGCACTGTGAGTCCTAAGCCTTTTAAAATAGCTGAATGTTTTAAATAAGTGAATGAGCTGCTGCTGTTCGGACTTGCATTCCCCCCTCTCCCACCCCCCTCCAATGCTGAGGTACTGATTGAATCTTGTTGGTGCAAAGCATCCAGACCTTTTTATGTACTGCAGTAGACAGATTGCTTGTAAGAATTGTAGGCAGGGAAAAGGATTAGGTTAATTATGCTCAGAGCTAGTATGATCATGAAACAGGGCAACCCCTCCTGCTCAGCTGCTCCTCTGTGACACGGGCCTTAAGACATTTACCTGAAAGGTGTGTTAAAAGAGCAGTCATTTAAAGTTCTACCCTTGGCATGCCTGCGCGCTTTCTTCCTCCCTGGGGAACATGTAGGCAATTGTGTGCCGCCCCCACCCCCCTCTGGAACAATGAATCGTCAGATTAGTATTCCTGCTCCTTTCCTCTTCTGTCTACACTTGCCATTCCCAGTTCTTCTGTCAGCAAATTTTCAGAGTGGCCTTTTAAAATTGGAGACAAAGATTGAGTCCAGGGTAACTGCTCCCCACACCATACACAGGTAGAGAGGCCCCATCTAGAGAGCCTACGGGACACTGCAGATGTCCTACAAACCCCCCCCCCCCACCTCCGAACCCCTCCCCTACCCCACCCACCCCTCATTCTTTTTTTCTGTTCACTTCTCTCAGAGTCACAGGCCAAGTGCAGTCAGACCCAGACTGAAGCTTTCCTAATAATGTGTTATGCTTGTTTTCTTTCCATTTTCTGTAGTTAAAGTCAAGTGAGCAATCTTTCACAGGGGCCAGAGAGAGAGAGAGCTCAGCTTTCAGGGGTACGTGGTGTCAGGACCTGCGTTTGAACCCCACCATGAGCATTGCTGAGTGTTAGCCCCAGAGGTCTGAGCACTTCTGGGATGAACCTGGTGGCCAGGACCCCAGAGTCGGTAGCACCACCTGAGCTGCTGGCATTGCACTCTCTGGCCTGGCATCCACTGAGCACTGATTGGGAGTCACCCCAGCCCCATCTTTTAGAGAACTCACATACCATGAAGCTGGATTTGTCATAAAAATCGTCTACTACTTTTCATTTCTTTTTGTGACTGACCTGTATTCCCAGGGAGCTTTTCAGTGATTTTAGGAGCTTGTTTTCCTGCTTTTTCTTCGGGATTTGAGCTATGTCATTTAACAGTTGCAGCTTCTTAACCTGATTGGGGTGAACAGGCCTGAGAAATCTATATAGTCGAAAGGGCTTCCATCTTTGGCTTTAGTGCTTCCTGACTGTCATTGCTGAAGATGACGCGAGTTGAAGATTCTTGACTTCCCATCTCTCCTCCATGATCCTGAAACACAGTTATCTAGTCTTGACCTAGATAACCTCCACAGGACCTCACCAGGAGAGGACAGAAAAGATCTCAAGTATTTTGGCCCCAAGACACATCTGAATCAAGTTGGAGGGAAAGTTATGAAACTCACAGTTGTCATACTTGATTTGCTTCCAGAAACACAACTCAAATGGAGCATGTAGTCTACATGGCTGATGGTTTTCAGCTGGATGTACTTTCCAGCCACCTAAGAACCCCAAAGTAATTCCTAATCTCACCCTAATAAAACAATATTTGACCTGGCCAAATTTAAAAAACATAAGGGGGGAGGCAGGATTATAAGCAAAATGACTTTGCATAGTTTGGGACTTTAAAATGGTTCTATTTATACTCTATACACGGACTGGAGAGCCAAGTCTAGGAAGCATTCTGCTGTATCAATATGTCCTATATATCAGACATACAGAATAAATCACCTCTGACCAAGTATACCACTGAAGAGTTTGACATTTGGGGTTCGGGAGGCGGCGTGTGGGAGCCACACCAAGCAATGCTCGGCAGTCAGGGGACCATATGTGATGCCAGGGGTCGAGCCCAAATCAGATGGGCAAGGCAAGTGCCCTATCTGCTGTACCACCACACCAGTCCCCAAAAGTTTGGCGTTTTACTGGACAACTTTGTTATAGTACATCGTGTCATGCTATTTGGAGTCACAAAGGGCAGACCTGGACAGTGGGGTGTCTCACACTCAGTGTGTGTGGGGGGGCTTTGAACTATCGCTGGATAAAAATAATATGGCAACATCTGTTGAGACCTGTGGGATGTTTATTAGAAAAGCAAATCCACTCTTATACTTACTACATCAGCCATATTTGAGGTAAAGCATGTGCTGATGTCTGTCTGGGCCTCCCCTTCCATATATGGTTTAATTTACTGTCATTACATATGTCAGAATGCCTGCCTAGGCATACATTATGCTTGTGATGCATGCAAATCAACAAAACTTTAAAGGAAAATTGAATATATTTAATGTATAAATACTTGTTAAAACTTTAAAGTGCTTAATAAGTTAAGTTTGTTAGTAGCACCAAACGTAAATCAATGTCCCCAATTAAAATGATGGTCATAATTTACTAGGTTTTTGTTGTTTTGAGTGTTTTTGGAGGGCAGGGGGTGCCAACCTGGCAGTTCTTTCTGTGGGATTGAACTGGTAAAGCATGTACTCCAATCCATTGAGCCACCTCCTGGGTCCCTAATTTACTAGGTTTAATTAAAAGCATAAGAAGTAAGGTTCTTATGCTTCTGGCTTTAATAACTTTAATATTAATTACAAAACTATACAAAAACTATAATGGAAAAGAAGTATGAATTGTTTCTGTGCTAGAATGCCAGAAATCTCAAACCATCCTCTGTCAAACTACACTCCCTAGGTGACGTCATCACAGTTCTAAGAACTGTCCAGAGAAGTCATCTGTCAATACTCCTGTCTTTTCAGACCCATAGACTGCATTACTAATCTGCCCATTGGACATTTTCATAGAATGGTCTAGCAGTAAGCATCTCAAAGCAACTAAAACCAAACTCTTAATTTCTTTCCCATTTTCCCATGCCCAAACCCAAATTCCTTAGTGTTTTGGGCCCAGATCCAGGTGTTGCTCTTGAATCTGTGTTGCATTTTCATCTTTAGGAAGACTTGCTCAGTTAGGATCCTATCTTGAAACAGATAGGATCTGACATAGTCAATCCAGGTAGTTTGAAAGACTTTGATTAATGCTATCAGTGAATAATAGCACAGCTGGTAGACCTTTTGCCTTGCATGCAACTGACCCGGGTTCGATTTCTCCGTCCCTTTTGGAGAGCCCAGCAAGCTACCGAGAATATCCCGCCCACACGCAGAGCCTGGTAAGCTACCCGTGGCGTATTCAATATGCCAAAAACAGTAACAAATCTCACAATGGAGACGTTACTGGTGCCTGCTCGAGCAAATCAATGAACAATGGGACTACAATGCTACAGTGATTAATGGGATTATTAATAAAGGTGTGGAAAGAATGTGAGGAAGCCACCCAAGTTTCCAAGGGGCCAAAGAGAGGGAACTTGTATCAGAGCCAGGGACAGGAGGCTGGCTTTAGGGTCTTCCTTGGTATTGCCCTCATGATCTGGTCAGGGGGAGAGAAGAAGGACCATATCCTGTGTCTTTCATGAATCTGTTCTGCTGAGTCTGGACTCCAGACAAGAAGAGTGCCCCTTAATGCTTCCTATACTGGGGAGACCCCTGGGGAGCACAAAAAGAAGACACCAGCATCAAGGCTACTGAGGTTCACAGGGGAGTTTTTCTAGCAGACACTCCAAAGATTTTTTTCCTACATAAATTATGCATTTTGGGTCTTTTTTCCCCCCTTGCAAAAGTAGCAGTGTTGTCCCGTTGTTCATCAATTTGCTTGAGCGGGCATCAGTAATGTCTCCATTGTGAGACTTATTGTTACTGTTTTTGGCATATGGAATATGCCACGGGTAGCTTGCCAGGCTCTGCCGTGCGGGCAGGATACTCTCGGGAGCTTGCCGGGCTCTCCGAGAGGGGCGGAAGAATCGAACTTGGGTTGGCCTCTGCAAGGCAAAAGCCCTACCCGCTCGCTGTGCTATCACTCCAGTCCCCCTGCAAAAGTATTATCTTTAAATTCTTTCCTATATGTTAATGTCCCTCCTTCTCCCCCCCCTCCCCACACACACATAGATTTTCTGGCAACAAAGTGTTACTTTTATACCTAGAGAATTTATTAAGATTCCTTCAGATATTTACATAGCAGAGAGCACTTGAGTTCATCTAGTGAGGGCTTATTCCCCTTGTATGAATTCAAAGGTGCTCTCAGATGCATTTTGTGCTCTCTTTAGGTGGGGCATAGTTTTCTCTCTGCCAACATTGAATCTAACTGGTCCGTGAAAGCAGTTCTCTTTAGCACCTTTATATCTGTTACGTCTTTTATTTCTTTTTCTTTTAACTCATTAATTAGATGGAGTGTTATTATTCCAGACTGCGTAATAGAATGTTGTTTGGCTAGGGTACGGAGCACGTTTCCAGGAACCACATACACCTTTACAATTGACACTGAGAGGTTGAAACTACCCAAGTCGTTTCCTTTGGAAAGTTTTGTTTCCAGAAACTCAAGAGTGGTAAAAAAAGAGCCGCCTGCTCTCCAAGCCATGCTCGGATGAGTGAGGTATGTGCCGTGGGGCTTCTTCCATATTTTGGGATCAGTTGTATCTTGTAGTCTCAAGTGAGTACTGGAGTCATTTGTGTTGTGTTAAAAAAAAATGTTCTGGGTAAGGATACTCGGATCATTTTTCCCATGGAGGCACTGCCCGCGTCTGGGACAGGAAGCTGTCATTAGTTTGGTCTTGTCATATCATGCCTCTAGAGGAATCATCCATGTAAGAGTGGGTCTGGGGCGTTCAGGGGACTGTGTTTGGGGCACATGAGGGTTGTACTAGTGTTTCTGTTATGAATCCCTTCGGAGAGCCTGTGTTCAAGTCAGATTTTTATACTCTGGATTTTGTTTTGTTTTGTTTTGGGGTCATACCTGGCAGTGTATTCCAGGCTCTGCACTTTGGGGACCTTATGAAGTGCCAGGGATTGAACCCGATTCAGCTGCATGCAAGGCAGACACCCTCCCCCCTCCCTCCACCCCCCCCCCCCCCGGTACTATTGCTCAGCTTCATTTTCTGGATATATTTTCTTTAGTCTGCATGAACTATTACTGTAATTATAAAATTGCCTATAGTTTTTTTTTTTTTAAATTGGGAGGTGAGAGGAGGTGGGGGGGGGGCGGGGAATTGGACAGTACCGGGTGGTGCTTAGGGCTTATTCCTGGTTCTGTGCTCAGGGATCACCCCTGGTGGGTCTCAGGGCATCACATGTAGGACTGAGGACTAAATGGTGTTTGACTGCATTGCATGCACAACAAGTGCCTGACCCACAGTACTCTTTCTGGCCCCAAGTTAATTCCAATTTTAAAGTTGAAATCCTAAGTATCTTCTTAATAGCTTATGGAGCTGTGGGACATGGAAATTTTCCAAACCTATTCAGGTGTAGAGACCTTCCTAAAGAACTTTTACTAAGCTTGACCAGATGGCATTATGACATAAAAGATAACATTTTAAAAACACATATCTTTACCTAATCCTCTCCTCTTCAGTCCTGTTCCCCTTACTCTTTTTCTCTTTAATGTGTAGGCCTTAAGGTTTTGTTCTTTTTGGAAAGCTGAGTTTTTTAGTCTTGGACCAAGCTTAATTTTTTTATGATCTTTCTCTATGCATATATATATGTATATATATATATTAGATAGTCATGTTTCAGATGAGTAGATTTTTTGATGTTGTAGCAGTTGCTTCACACTTGTGTGATTTGCATGTTTGGAAAGGGTGATGTGAAGGATGCTGCGTTAGCTGGTTACTCTTACTGAGTAGTTTTCCTAAGTAATCTCCCTTAGGGTCTTATTTTAGAAAAAGGTACGCACCCACACATTCCTTGGGAGCTTATAGCTGTGTTTCCAGTGATGACAATAGTGCAGACCGCCTGCCTGGGCCTTTGTGTTTGATTAACGAAGGTTAGCTGCTCCGTACACCTCCCGTATGTCCTGTTCTACTTTCCTTCGACAAGAGACTGACGTTGAAAGGAAGCAAGAGTATTCATCAAGCACAGGCTGTCAGGCACTAGTCTCTTACACAGACACAGCTGGGCCTGACCTTTTCCTATAAAAAGCAGAAATGGGAAAGAAGTTAGAGAAAGCTGCTGGGTAGGAGAGTGAGCACTAAGTAATGGTGTCCATGTGGAATGCTGTGAAAACAAAAGTGACTTACTGGGGGAAGCTGGGCTGGTTTGGCTTCTCGTACTGCTGACCTGCCTCAGACCGGAATTCAAGCCTGACTCTTCCTGGTTCTTCCCAAGACTCTGGTGTGTTGCATTGGAGTCAATCCATGGACTTGGAAGAACTAATACTGCTCTATTTTCTGTCCTTCAGTCATCATAGAGGAAGTCTGCTGTCTGCCGGGTCAAGGGAGAAAATGTATAGTGAGAAATGTTTGGCTGCTGTGCGAAGAAGTACTCTATGTGAGGGTGCATCCCACAAAAGCTTGAGTCTGATCTGCCTCCTTTTGTGGCTAAATGCATCTCTGGGAGCCAGGGCTATCTCATGGAAGCCCAGATGGCTTCTCAGGCTTCTGCAGGCAGGAGTCAGTCTTGCTGGGTATCGAATGGTTGCATAAGAGGCAATTCCCCAAACTGCACTGGTGGTTGCTGTGTTGTTACTGCCTTGTTTCTTGACACCCGTTAGCTCTTTTCTCCCATCGGTGAATGATTTTTCTTTTCATGAATCACATACCTGGTTTTTGCAACCAGGTATGTGATTTTTGGTACCCTATTTGGTACCAAAGAGTAAAGAGAACACTGCTTTGTCAGGACTTATGATGTTCAGTGCCACATTTTTCTGAAGACCTTAGAACTCCTTTGACAGGTATAGCTATTTTCTTTAACAAAACAATTATTAGTCATATTCGAGCTATATTCTAGTAAGACCCTTATAAACTATATCTGGTATATAGAATTGTTTTAATTGCTCTACCATCACCAAACTGTTATTTGATGCTATTTATCTTTATATTCTTTATATATTTGTATGTCTAAATGTGAGCATAGTTTCAGATTTTTATGGTTACATTATCTCCAAGGAATAAAATTTAAAAAAAAATAGTTTTAAAAAAAAGCTCATATTGCTACTTTTACTGTTCTGTGGGAACTGGAGGTTATTTTTGTTGGGCTTTTTGTTATGGATCCGTGCGTGATTTGTGGGTGCTGGAAAGAAACTTTTTTCTCTCTCCTAACTGATCCCCAAGCACAGTTGCCTTTATCTGTGCATTTGGCTATGGCATGTGAAGTTTAACAGTAGTCGGAAATGTTCCTTTAATCAAGCACACCTTTAAATAACTCTCAGATTAATTCCAGCCTTTAAAGTGAGAAGATGGCTTGAGCTACCGCTGCTGCCAGCTCAGCTGCAGCTCTGAGATATCCAGCTGTGCCCTCGCTGCTGCTCTCATCACCGATAACAGACGTGGCAATCAGAGTCTGTCTGACACGTGTGTGGATGTGTGAGGCTAGAGCATCTAGTTCACTGTAGTGGCTCTTTAGCGCTAGACCACAGTAAACGTTTGTCATCAGCCGCAGTTACAGTAATGAGATTTGAGGATTCACACGGTTGACAGATATCCATACCCCCTACCCCTTATGCTTTTGTTTAAGTTTGCATAGGACATAGCAGGATATTCATAATCAAGAAGATCTGGCTTTACTCTTAATATAGGCCAGTGAGGTTTAAAGAATGATTTAGAGTTTTCTCCTTTCAGAAGAAGAAAACATCCAGTGTTGGACCCATAGTATATCATTATGATTCCTTTAATGACTCCTAATCATAGCAAACTAAGAAACCTATCGATTATGTCATTAGCCCATTGTTGATATTGGGCATATCCATATAGATTTCTGACCAACTGGACAATAAAATAAACCTGAACCATCTTTCATTATCCATTTTAGGGAATTAACTTGGTGGTCATATGAAAAATAAGTTTTCAGTGAGAAATCACTATTCTAAATGAAAAATTTCATAGTAAATTTGATCATAAAACAGTACGCTATTGATTATTGAACATTATTCTGAACATCTGGGTTATTGTATCTCATTTTTTTCTCCCTTGCTTTTTGGGTCACACCTAGCAATGCTCAGGGGTTACTCCTGGCAGTGCTTGGGGGACCATATGGGATGCCAGGGATTGAACCCCGGTCGGCCTTGTGCAAGGCAGATGCCCTACCTACTGTACTATTGCCCCAGCCCCTATTGTATCTTATTTACTACTCCCAAAGAGTCTATGTGATGATTCTCATATTTTAGAGAAGGTCACAGATATTGCTGGAGCAACTTCTGCAGTTCACAATAGGGCTAGATTTCAGCTTGGTGGATGCTGTGTCAGACCTTCAGGTCTCAGAGCCGAGGCAGCCAAACACTCCAAGTGCACTGGGGAAAACGGAACTGTCCATTAGCTTTTCTTGACACCAGTGATGAGTAGAATGTCAGTGAAATAGATAAGGTGCAAGGGGAGTTCAGTAGAGAGTTCACAGGCATCTGAATCATACTGAGAGAATCACTGAAGTCTTTTAGGAAGGAATAATCACTGAGTTGAACTGAAGAATGATATGAGCCAGCCAGAGGGAGAAAGTGAACAGTGATGTGTAGGCTGAGGGCTAGCCCCTTTGATGGCATGAGCATGGCAGAGAGTAGATCAGGCAGTATACATGGGTCTGTAGGCTTGGCATGTGGGTTGTGTATATGGCGGGAAGGCAGTAGAGATGTTGATTCTAATTATCATTTCTCTAACTTTTACATGACAAACCCTGTTTTACGCACTTAATGACCAAGCTCTCAGATGTTTCTTTAATTACTCATTGGGGATCAGAAATGAAGGTCAAAGCAAGGTCATGAGGAGCCTTTCTGCTTAGCTAAGGAATTTGAACTTCATCCTGACTGGTCTGGAGGCCCATAGAAATTAGTCAAATGATGGAAATTCTAGGAGGATTATGACTTGCATTCTGAGCCATGAATTGTAAGAGCAGTCGCTAGCAGAACAGACTGTTTTATCTAGCCAGCAGTGATCAAAAGCCGTAGTGCTGGAGAGGAACAGGGCAAGGAAACCCACTTGGGCAGTTTTACAGGAGTTGGTGATTTAATGTGATGTGTGAGACTGAACTCCATATGATGGACCCTAAGATTATTGAGGGAATACTGTGTTTTCCGAAGTGTGGATTAGGTCCTGTACTATTAGAGACCAGAGGAAACACCTTTTTTAAATTTAATTAATTTTTTTTTAATAAATCACCATGGTGTACAGTTACAGACTTACATTAACTGTACAGTTTTATGCTTATGTTTCAGTCATACAATGATCGTTTACCCATCCCTCCACCAGTGCCCATTCTCCACCACCAATGTTCCCAGTATCCCTCCCACCACCCCCACCCGGAAAAACTGTTTTAGTTCGAATTCTTTTCTTCTTTCCTGTTATGGGACTCTCCTCAGTTTCTGGAAGTGGAGAGTTTCTGCTTTATTGAACTTTTCCTTGAGGATTTTTGGATGACACCACTTAAGGATGTATCTGGAAAACCTAGATCTTTTTAAAAGTTTTTTTAAAAAATTTTTCATTCTCATTCCTTGTTCAAAGTCTAATCTTAGTAAAAAAATATTGCATGTTGGGGCTGGAGAGGTAGTCCAGCGGGTAGCACAATAGGTACTACTTGCCTTGCACTTGGTTCGATCCCTGGCACTCCATATGATCTCTGGAACCCCACCAGGAGGGCGATTCCCTGAGCACAGAGCTAGGAGTTAGCCCTGAACACCACTGAGTGTGGCCAAACACGAAAGAAAAAAATTAAATGTGTATTATTTTTTAAAAGGGGTTTGTTTTAGGCATTATGACTTGTAGTATCATTACTGACAGGGCTTTTGCGTTATGCAAAACACATTGCAGCAACTGCCCCCTCCACTACAGGCCATTTTCCTGCACTGTCCTCCTCCTCCCGCCCCTCCCCCATCCCTTCCCCCTATGGATATTCTTAGATCTTGTTTCTACATTTTGAAATGTCTGTTTAGAGAGCTACCAGAAAAAAGATTTGATACAAAATGTATTTATCTCTTGTATTTTTAGTGAAAGTTAATTCTTTGCTCTTTAAGAAAAAAAAAAAAAGAAAGAAAGAAACAAGCCCCCAAACTAGTACACGATCTCCAACAGTTCCAGGTGAAGTTCTGGTTTGGCTCGTTTATGAATATGGCATATCAAGCTCAGTTCTCATTCGAGTCATTATGCTTGGGAACTTCACTGTGTGTTTCACTGCATATCGTGTTTTCAAAGTTGATAGGAACACGCTAGATGCCCCACTTAAACCATCACGAGCTAAGGATTACAGTTTAAGTACAAGCCATTCATTTTCTACTGAGCTTCCTTTTTGTGTGTCTCAGATAACAGAACAGAACAAAACACACCAGTTGTCCCCCCAGATCTGTTTCCAGTGTGAGAAGACCCGGGATTTTGGATAGATAGGAACATAGGAAGGAGCATCTTTGAGTCACTTGTAAGTCTAATCATCGGTTGCACGCCCAGACTGAGAACAAAAACCAAAACCGCCAACCTCCGTGGTGGTGCATCATGCAATCTGCACGCCAGGGCGCCTGGTGCTGCTGCTCAGGGTTGCGTGATGTGCCGGCTGGAGCCACGTGGGCCCCGGGTCCGGTTCAGCGCCGCAGCCCTCGCCTCCATTCAAAGTCTCAGATGTCGGTACCTCTGCAAAGCCGCGCGGCTACTGTCTGTAGCTGCTAAGCATGAAATCCCCTGCTTCTGTTTGTTTCTTTTGTTGCCACGAGTTAATAGGGACAGAGACAGGAGACAGCCCAGAACAAAGCAGAAATAATGGAGTAGTTCACCCCCCAAAAAAGAATGTGGATTGAGAAACACAAAGGGTACGGCAAAGACAGACTTAGTGTCCTGAGGCAGGGTGATGTATTGGCCAGAAGCCTCGGCCTGGGACAATTCCAGGCCAAAGGCTTCATCTGTATACTCCAAGCAAGCCGCAGCGTCGAAAAGTTTGACCCGTCCTCCGTAAAAACAATGGACTGTTTTTCCCCACTTGGGTCTCAAAGGGCCACAGGATTTTTCACCTCAAAAAGTGGCCTGCCCTCTCCGGGCGGGGAGAGCGTCGGACTGGAATGTGTCTGGTGCTCAAGTGCCTCTTCCCAGCGCCCTCCGCTCTGCCCATTATGCCCGCTGCCGGCGGGGCCCTTCTGAGCGCTCATTCTTCTCTCTTGTTTGCGAGACCCACGAGTTGCTTCAGGAGACCGGGCGTATTTGAAATTCATTTTCCTTCTTGCAAAGAAAGAGAGGATTAGGGAAGACGTTGCGTGTCTATTATGGATCATCTCCTTCATGTGTCTTTCCGCGCCATCCACTTTCTTCCGCTCTAGTTTCCCCCTCTTGATTCTCCCCGGCACATTTTGTTTTGTCTAGTATATTGGCCCGTTTACTTAATACCTTTATTGAGGTATAATTTGCATACACATATATTTTAAAGGGGAAAATTTGAGACATTTTTGTTGTTGTTTTTAAGATTCCCCTTCACTGCCATGCTTAGGATCAGGAATCTCTGCAGTCAGCATGGAGTTTTATCCCCTCTCTCTCTCTCTCTCTCTCTCTCTCTCTCTCTCTCTCTCTCTCTCTCTCTTCCCCATCCTCTCTCCTCCTTCACCCTCTCTCCCTCTCCTCCCCTTCTCTCTCTCCCTCTCCTCCCTCCTTCTCTCTCTCTCCCTCTCCTCCCTCCTTCTCTCTCTCTCTCCCTCTCCTCCCTCCTTCTCTTTCTCCCTCTCCTCCTTCCTTCTCTCTCTCTCTCTTTCCCACCAACCCCTCTCTCACTCTCTCCTATTTCCTTGGATGTCTTAACATACAAAGCATGTCCTCTATCATTAGGCTATATTCATAATACGGGATTCTCTTAACAGACAGACTGTCATTCCAGGGAACCAAAAGGGTAAAATAAAAGCAAATATTACTTTGCTTTCCACTTTCTCCCATCCCGGCCAAAGAACTCATTGTTCTCACTCTTCTAGGAGGAAGCCAAGGGTCTTCTGCCCAGAATGCGAGGGAAGTTAGCTATGATGGCAGGGTGATGGCAGGATAGCATCTGTCCCTTCTGCCAGGGCCGGGAAGCACTCCTCTGCACCCCGTCCCCCAGCAGTGCCCTGCTTCCCATGCTCTGATTCATGATTGCAGAGATGGTCGGGCCAAGGCTGATGGACAAGACGAAGAGCTTCGGGGCCCAGCAGCCTCGAGAGGAGCCCCGCTGTGTCCCTTACGCTGTGCCCGGTGTCTGGTGCACTGTGCAGCCTGTGGCGACAGTCTCCTGCACGGCACACCTCCTCCCTGCTCAAAGCCTCCCAGTTCAATCCCCCACGCCTGAAAAGCCACGCTTGAGCCTCACTGGCCGGGTGCAGAAACCTGACTCCGCTCAAGCAAGCTATTTCGAACTTCTCTGAGCCTCAGTTGCCTCAACTTTGTTTAGGCAACTCTGTAGTCAGGAGGCTACACCTGACAGTGCTCGGGGGCTTAAATCCTGGCTCTGTGCTCAGGGACCACTCCGGGCTGTGCTCTGGAGAATCATAGGGGGTGCCAGGGGATGAGCCTGGGTGTGCTGCATGCAAGGCACGTGCTCTGCTCTCCACGCCGCTCTCTCTCCAGCCCAGTTTCCTCATCTTAAAATCACATAGTGCTTTTCACTGTATCTTGCACCGAAGCATATTAGCTGCATTAGATTTTGTTGTGAAGTTATAGGATGCCCGTCCTTCTTCTTTTCTCTTCCGGAGCTTAAACAAATAGCATTCACAAATCCCCTACCACCCATTTTGGTTGGATTTTCAAAACACAGACTCATTTTATTACTATGGGCTTGGAAAGTACAATAAGTCACCTAATAGTTTGCTATCTTGACACTTCGTAGTCTTTTATGCCTGGAACATGTTGAGACTGTTAGCACACACTAAACTAGAAATTGACTTCCTTTTAATGAGTTGTGTGTGTGTGTGTGTGTGTGTGTGTGTGTGAGAGAGAGAGAGAGAGAGAGAGAGAGAGAGAGAGAGAGAGAGAGAGAGAGAGAGAGAGAGAGAGAGAGAGAGTATGCAGGTGCAGGTTCCTGGTTTTGAAATCAAATGACTAGAGACATATACGGACTGAAGGGTAGGGATAGATTTTCTCTGGTTTGTACGTTCCCACTTATCAACCTTTCATTCCTCTGACAAAGACTCCTGAGCTCTGAGTCATGCCCCATGGTCAGGCCACACAAGGGGACCTGGTGATGTGCCACTGGAATCCTTATGTTTTGTTTGGGGAGCCCATATTTAAATGAGAAGTTAGAGTGGGTTTGGCGCTGAGTCTGACCATGGAGAATAACATTTCCAGCAACTCTGCAGAGCTTCCATCACATTGAAATCATACTCCGAATAAAATCGTGTATTCATGATGAAAAACAGAGCGTCAATTGAAACAAATGTCATGGCCCAGAGGCTAGGGCTTTAGTGACACAGGATGGTAGGAAATGCTGGCCACACTGTGGCCAGTGCCAGAGTGGGAGGAGTTTTAGCAAGATTCTGTCTTGGGCTGCGGTGCTGGAGGGTAACCCTGCTCCTCTGTTTTGGTGTCTGGCCAGCCTGGGGAGCTGTCACAGCAAACATTGTGAACCAGTGACCATGTACTAAGGATAACTAGGTCTCTGGGTGAATTTCTCTCGTTCTAGCATCTAGTGACAGCTCGAGTTAGAAAAAAAAAATATGACAGGGTATTTACTGCAGAGCTGGAGGTGTGTGTAGAGGGCCATGGGTGAGCAGGGAGACCTCTCTCCAGGCACTGGGGCGGGGGGGCATTCCAAGGAGGGGCCACCTGAGTAGAACTTTGGCGGGAAACATACCACGTGGGAAAGAGGGGAAGGCTAGAGCGGCCCCTTTGGAGGACCAGGTGTCATGTTAAGGTGGAACTGCAGTAGGAAGTTAGGATGTGCATAGTTGAGTGCTCATGGGTGGTTTTCCTGTGCTGATTTGTCAAGCGATTATGAAGCATCTGCTGAGCATAGTTTTCTGTGTCTGCCACTGTCCCTGTCAGAAATGTGGACATTGGAAGACAGTTGTGCTGTCATGGTGCTCGGTCATCAGACTGACAGGTGAGTCCTTAGTGTCCCCTCACAGTGCATGAGAGGTGACGCTGTCTCAGGGGCAGACTCACCTTCCTTCAAGCAGTTCCTAAAGGTCTCAAATTGATGTGCTTTGGCGAATCCACTTTGGAGCAAAAGATAGTATGATTAGGCACTTTTTATCCACAGTCTGCCATCAGACAGTATTATTTTTTTTTTTTTTTTTTTGGTAATTAGTTTATTCTAGATTTATACAAAAATTGGGAGGTTTACCTTATTTTCTATGGTTTGTAATAATTAAAGTAGGTATTTTTTTGTTGTTGTTAGTGAATCACCGTGAGGTACAGTTACAGACTTACAACTTTTCGTGCTTGTGTTTCAGTCATACAATGCTCGAGTACCCATCCCTCCACCAGTGCCCATTCTACACCACGGATGATCCCAGTATCCCTCCCACTCCCCCATTCCATCCCCTCCACTCCACCCTGCCTCTGTGGCAGGGCATTCACAGTGGTAGGGCATTTGCCTTACGCTAGGCCGACCCATGTTCCATTCTTCCACCCCTCTTGGAGAACCCGGCAAGCTACCGAGAATATTGTGCCCACACAGCAGAGCCTGGCAAGCTACCCGTGGCGTATTTGATATGCCAAAAACAGTAACAATAACAGACAGTATTATTATTGTTACTGGGGTTCTCAGTTTCTGCCCTTTCTCAGGACCTGGGCCCAAGGTTGCCTCGCAGTGATCCTGGGAGCCACCTGAGGGGACACAGGAAAATGAAGCCCTCAGTGGCATGACATCATTAGGGGGAGCTCCACTGGGGGCCTTGAAGAGGCAACATGGACCCCGTGCAAAAAGGTCTGCAACGGAGCCTGTGACCCTCCTTGTGCCTCTGGCCCCCTCCTCTTCTCTAGCCACGGCTGCAAAGATTGTGTGACCGCAGTGTCCTGGGCTGAACTTCGGTGGCTGGAGCAGGTGGCGGCTGCTGTGGGCGGGTGGGAGGGGCTGTGCCACTGTCTGGGGGGCCCCGGTAGTCTGCCAGTCCTTTATCCTAGGAAGCTGGCTGTCATCTGAGATACCTCCAGAAAATAAACACCGCCGTGGACAGCTGTTTACCTCAGGAGTGCTTTGCTGGAAGTGTAATTCATTGAGTTGATGCCTTAAAACCTCCTCCTGAAGGAAGGAAGTAGAACAAGTGTTAAAACAGTCTGGGTTAATCCTGGGGAGACTGAAGCCTGACTAGGTTTATGGGCCGGACAGAGTTATACAATGCCTTAGTGTCTGGCCTGGGAATGAGGCCTGGGTTTGCCGCTCGCTGTCAGGACCGCCGACGGCATTGTGTTTAGCATTGTACGCCAGTGAAAGGGGCTTACTTGCAACAATGCCAGAGCTGCTTTAGGAGACAAACACAATGAACTTTGGTACAGTATAGTCTAGAGGCCAAAATGAGTAATTTTAAGTCAATTGACTATGAGATCCAAAGCTTCATTAAGTTTTAAAATGAAAAACCAGTTTAAACTGTGTACGGTTTGAAGGAACTGATTAAAAAACATGAACGTTCTTCCTCCACTTGAAGTGGTATATTCATAAAAGTCTTGTCTTGTTGACTCAAAATCTGACACTATTCTTGTTCACCAGAGGATTTACTTATTTGAAAATGGGTTGTCAAGGATTCTGTTATTTAAAAATTCAGCCTTACCACCATTGGTAATCTACTCTTTAGACCCTTTATCTTTGAAGCGGCCTTATTTCCATAGACTGGAACGGAGGGAGGAATTTTAGGTTATTTTTAAATTTTATTTATTTATTTATTTTGCTTTTTGGGTCACACCTGGCGATGCACAGGGGTGACTCCTGGCTCTGCACTCAGGAATCATCCCTGGCGTTGCTCAGAGGACCATATGGGATGCTGGGAATCGAACCCAGGTCGGCTGAGTGCAAGGCAAACGCCCTACCCGCTGTGCTATCACTCCAACCCCTTAGGTTATTTTGTTTGTTATTATTATTAATATTTTTTGAGCCTGAAAGTTGGCAGGATGGAGGGGAGCAGAGTGAAATCACGTTAGGTGTCTTGTGCTGAGACCCCATGAAAGGGGGAAGATGAAATAAGGCATGGAGAGCAGGAGGATGGAGAGAAAGGAGCTAAGAGAACAGAGTGGAACATCCCTGGCACATTGCCTCTATTGCCAAAAGGGGGTTAGGTGGCCTCGTGCACAAAGGCAGGTGATATCAATGTGCCTGTGCTTGGCTGCCAAGTTTTCCCATTGGATTTGTGGGGGGTGGGGAAAAATGCCATCCCAGCCATGCTTGGAGGCCTGGCAGCCATGCGAGTGGTACTTGGCTTGGGTGGTGGCATAGGCGGGCCTGATGTTGGGTGGCGGGGCTGGCAATACGCTACTGCTCAGGGACTGGCAAAGTGGTACTGTCAGTCACTAGGGCACCACGTAGTGTCAGGATTCAGTTTAGAGTTCTGCATGCAAGGCATGTATTTACAGTATTTTGAGCTACCCATTACCCACCTCCCCACCCCCGCCAGCCACCCCTCCCTACCAGCCCTACACTTAGGGAAAAAAATTGGGGTGGGGGGGTGGGAGGGCATTCCTGGCAGTGCTTAGGGGTTATTCCTGGCTCTGTGCTCCGGGATCATTCCTGACCATATGTAGTACTGTAGATCAAACCTGGGTTGTCCGTGTGCAAGGCAAGTGCCCTAATCACTGTACTCTCATTCCAGCCCCAAAGGATTTTTTTTTTTTTTTTTTTTTTTTTTACAGAACATGAAACTCTGGAATTTTGGACCAAATAGTACTGGTAGATTAAGAAGTTTATATTAGGAATTTAGAGGTCATTCACCCTGCTAGTTCATTTTGATGGAATTCTTTCTCCTCTCTCTTTCCCTATTTTCAGCTCTCTGTCCTGGAGTTTAGACCCAGGACTTAACACCTACTAGGCAGGCATTCAGCCACTGAGCCACACCCTTGGCCCTTTGCTTTTTCATTTTGTGTTGAAGATTTGCATTTGGGCCAGTCACCTTCTGGCAGAGTAGTTAAAAAAGAGAAGTTCATTATGTCAGGAATAACATTTCTCCCATCTCACCCCACAAAGATCGAAGCAGCAGAGTTAGAGAGAGTATCCTACAAAGCGTGGTTTTTAACCTGACATGGATGAACCTGGCAAAGTTTTCCTAAGTGAATAGCAGATAGCATGGGTTATCTTTGAGGGAATACATGCATAGGTAAGGCATAAAGAATGTATATCCCACTTATTTTCGTACATGCATACTCACCTGTTTACATAGTCTACCTCTCAGAGGAACTCTCCTCAGGCGTTCAGGAGACTCAAGGGGAGAAAAAGCTTGCAAGAAGTAAGTATTAAGCAGCTTTCATAGGAATCTGACTGGGATGTGGTTTGTTGGCATCTAGAATGCTGTTTATGGTTGTGGTCATTAATCTTGTAACAGAAGGCATTATGGAGAAGAAGTCGAGCCAGTGAGGAATAGCTCAGAAGATGAAGGGACAGGAGGGGCTATATGAAGGCAGACTGAAATAATTATAACTCCTTAGGCTTGAAGAGACTGAGAGGAAATATGATTAGAGTTTAATAAATCCAGGAGGAATATGGATTAGGCGATCATAGGCTTGTTTACTAGAATAGGCAGAACCACTTAAAAGACGATTTAAAGTGAATTCAGGACAGAAAAGAAACGCTGTTGTATTGAGAAAGTAGATCCTATACATGAAAACTACTCTTGGAACTGGGCTAACTTTGGCTTTGAAGAGAAGTGGAAAAGCCAAAGATTTTTCTTATTTTGGCATTATTTTCTGGAAGCACACGGGGACCCAGAGAGAGCATAGATCAGGTTTACTTTTGGCTTTTTATTTTTCCTTGTCTTAGGTGAACTTTGAAATGTCATTCATTCTCCATTCGGCAGTTATTCACAGAAGGTGGGTTCTGTGCCAGGTGCTCAGTACTGGGGACGCTGGGATAAAGATAGGCTGACACGGTTCTCACAGTCTAGCCGCTGATAAGACGCAGTAATTGTTCGGGTGGTCAGCTCACAGTCATGTTGTAAGAGCTTGACTCAAATTGCTAGCATAGTCTTATGACCAGAGCAGGCGGCCCTGAGGAAGGGATGCTCAATTTGAAACCCCCAAACTGATGAGGATTTAGCCAGGCTGGGAGTTGGGGGAAAAGAGGATGCTTGGTGCCTTGAGGTGCGAGAGGGTTCTTATGGCCAGAGGAGAGAGGGGGAGATGAGGAGGAAGAGGGGTCCGGGTAGGGGTGAAAGGCCTGTGGTTTGTGGAAGGGGTCATGGAGGGCCTTGCAGACTATGAAGAGTGTTTGTACCCCAAGAGCGGTGGGAAATTGACTAATGGGATCTGAGTAGATTTCAGCATTGGCATGAACAATCAGAAAGGCCGCCCCACGGAGAGCAGAGAGGGCAGGAATTAATGTACTGGGTTCTGTGGAAGGGAATCCATGGTGCTCCGGGGATGGTGACCCGGCCTGCAGAAAGCTAGACAGGTTTCGAGCTATTTCAGAGGTCATCAGGACTGGACTTACTAATTCAGTAGGAAAAGTGAGGGAGAGGAATCATCAAGCTTGATTTATCAGAGTTGTGCAGCCAATGGGTGTGAAGAAGGAGCCCAGTCTCTTCTCTAGGGTCTCTAAGATGACCTAGAAGTCCTTGGTCTGTCTGCCTCCCACCCCCTCTTTCTCTCTTGAATTCATCAGCACCACTACATTTCGGATTCTATGAATTGGCCCATATCACTTCCTGTAGTAAGTGGATGGCACTTAGAAAGATCAAAGGCAGCATGGGTGATTTTCAGTTTCTCCAGTGCCTTTGTCTTTTGGGGGAACTTAGGATCCTGCACATACTCTGTAACAAAGTGTTGAGGTCAGTCCCAGAAACTGAATTAGAAGCATCAAGAGGGCTGGAATAGATACCAAAGTCCAGTGATTTTTTTTTTTTTAGTATTTTTATTTTGAGGTAGTGAAAGAGTTATCAGGCTGGTGTAGGGAATTTCCTTACAGGCTCTTCACTCAGCTTCTCCAGTCAGTAGCATTTTGCTGTTTATTTTATGATACGTTTTATCATATAGAAATGGAGGCAGAGAGATTGGGATGTTTCCTAACCCGCTATTTGCAGGTATTGAGAGACCCTTCACCTCTACCTTAAGTACGTGTTCTCTCAGGACAACAATTTTCCTTCCATGAGAGAAAGTTCTGAGATGCCAGGACTGATCCCAGTTTCCAGCTCTCACCCGGACATCGCGGTGTGGTTTACGCCCTCCTTTTCCTGCTGATCCAGACTCCCGGGCAGGGACCGTGCGTGGTGCTCATCCGCTCCTTTCATGTTCTCTACCCTGGATCCACTCCCCTGCTTTCTCTGATGCTTGGACATTGAGATTTCAGGGAACGGACCAGCTGTCATGCAGACTGCTGCTTTTTGTGGGGGAGTCCAAGGACGTTTGTCTGAAGAGTCCAGTTGTGTATTTGGGGGGCAGGAGAGCAGCCATGAAGTCACACTCTGCCTGGGGCAGCCAGCGGGGAGTTGTGGTACCCGGGTACAGACAAAGCTCAGAGCTGTTCTGTCGCATGTGGTAAAGTGAGAGACCCACTGAAGGAAATACCGAGCCACAGCAAGTCAGATGAAGTGTTTGCTTTCCCACGGAGGTGAATCACGCTGTACTCTCTGTTAAGTATATGGTCGCTTTATGTCTGAGAAAAGGTGTCTAGCCTCATGCAGTGTGACCCACAGGTCTCAAGTGAGCATGTGCAATGTGAAGATACTGACAGAGTCGCTCAGGGATGGGTTGCCATAACCTTTAGTTTATTTAAAAAAAAAATACACAAAAACACATTATCTGGGGCTGGATCCACATGCCTTACATGAGGCCCACCCCTGGCATACAGTCCCTCAAGAACCGCCAGGAGTAAGTCTTGAGTACTGCTAGCCGTGACCCCAAAGCAAAACCAAACCCAACCCCAAAATTCAGTATCTTCAGAGCACAATGAAGTGAAGTGCAATAAAATAAATACCCACATATCTCCTTCCTGGAGAGTGCACTGATCACTCTGTAAGTGTAACCCCTACTATTCTTTGTCTTTTGTAGGATGTATAGGTTATTCCGTTACTTCTTAATCCCTCAGAGGTTTTATTTATTTATTTATTTATTTAAAGTTTTAATCAAGACACCATGGTTTGCAATGGTATTCATAGTTGAGTTTTAGGCATACTGTTTTCCAGTGCCAGCCCCACCACCAGCCTCAACTTCCCTCCACCAGTGTCCTCAGGTGCCCTCCCCCTTCCCCTCCCCCCTCCCCCCCCCCCACACCAAGCCTTCCTCTTGACCAGCACATTTTTAAGTTTGGTTGTTGTGGTTTAAATGTTCCAGAGCTTTGCATCTCTGTCTTATTTCATGGAACTCTGTTTTCCTCTCTCTCAACAGTGTTTTAGAGCACTCTGCTGCAAGGGACCACCGCCTGCCCGACCAGAATATGACCTGGTCTGCATAGGCCTCACTGGCTCGGGCAAGACCAGCCTGTTGTCAAAGCTCTGCAGCGAAAGCCCGGACAACGTTGTGTCGACCACAGGTATGCACGCTCCCGGGGCCCCATCCTGAACCCTTCCTCTTGCGCAAGATCTGTGCTTCCCTGATGCTATTTGGAGCCCCAACTGACACCCCAACCTCCCAGCCTCTGCCCAGCTCTCCACCCTTCTCTTCTACTAGTGATGAGTGCTTCATTCAGTTGCTTTTACTTGGGACTTTTCAGTCTTTCAAAATCGACTTGGAGTTGTTCAGTGGTCTTCAGTTGCTGCACCACTGGCAGAGCCCTGTCGGTCATTTCAGTGCTACTAAGTCAAGCTCAGGAACATCTTGACATGAAGTTACCCCGAATCCTACAACCTTACCTAGTACTGTCATAAAATGGACTCCTCTCTTCTCCCATGGGTGGCCCCTCAAGTCCTGCTTCCTATGATCCAGAGAAGGGGGCCAGGCAAACATCCCTGAGCATTTCCACCCAGAGAATAGCTGGTGTGGGAATCCTGCTTGGAGTCACCCTGCTGCTTTCTGAGGTGGCTGCGAAAGCTCGGGCCAGGCAATGGCTCTCAGTCCTGATGTTTGGCTCCCAAGAGGACATTTGGCAACACCTCTAGATGTTTTGGTTTTCACAGATGTGAGAAAAAATAGAGACTCATGGCACAGATACTCCATGCTATTAGTAGTCCAGAAAAGATTGACGTGACTATATTAATATCTGACAAGGTTCATTTTAGAGCTGCGTCTAATATTGGAGGTAAAGTTGGCATCGAAATGATCAAGGAAGGGGTCATTTCATCAACATGCCAATGCTAAGCATTTATGTTCTTAATGACTTTAAATTATACAAAGTGAAAACCTGACAAGATGCCATGGGAAATAGGTATACCCACAATCATAGTCAGAGTTCAATAATAACGTCTTAATTTTTTGTTTGCTTGTTTGGGGGCTACACCCAGTAGTGTGCAGGAGCTACTCCTGGTTTACTGTTCAGGGATAACTTCCTGCATGCTTGGAGTACCATGTAGTGTCAGAAACTGAACTTGCCCCCAGCCAGGCAAATCATGCATTTCAGCCCTTAGAACATTCTCTCCAATCCCTCTTCGCAGTTTTTGATAGGGCATGTGTAAGGAACTTGTTCACGATAAAATCGGCTTGAGCAGCACTGTCCGCTAACTTGACCTGATTAACATTTATAAGACACTTTGCCAACAACAGCAGAGGACATTCTCTTACCCAGTTAGACCATATTAGAGGATATAAAGCAAGTCTCAATACATTTAGAATAATTCGAATCATGCTAAGTATATTTTCAGACCACAATGGAATTTAATTATAAATCAATAGCAGAAAGATGTCTGGGGGAAAAGAATCCCCAAACACTTGGAAACTAAATTACTACTGAGCAACCATGGATTAAAGAAGAAATGAAAAGGGAAACTATAAAGCATTTTACATTGAATGAAATTACAGTGCATCAGAATTAGAAGGACCCCTCTAAAGTGGGACTTTAAGTAACTTTTCTAACACTAAGCTCTTGTATTAGAGAAAAGGACTTCAAATCAATGACCTCAGCTTCCACCTCAAAGAACTAAAAGTGAAGAATGTATTAAACCCACAGTAAGCAGAAGAAGACAATAAAGATCAAAGTGGGACTCAATGAAATAGAGAAACAATAGCGAAAAATCAGTGAAACAGAAGGCAGTTTTTTGTGGAGATCAATAAAATTCTAGCTAAACTGATCAGGAAATATGTCAAAAAGATGTTAACATTTTCTGGAATGAGAGTAGTTATATCAATATAAATATTTAAAGCTAGTAAAATAATTTGGAACAACTTTTGCCAGTCAATCTGACAGTTTTCTTTGAAAGTTAAAGCACTAAAGAATGCTCATTCAAGATGAAATAGAAAGCCCTCACAGATCTATTTCTGTTAAATAAATGGAAATAATAGCTCATAAAAAGATAATTCAAAGTTTGGTATGCTTCACGGGTGAAGTCTTTTAAAAAGTTTATGGAAGAAATGATGCAGGTCCTATAGAGTTTTCTACATAATTGAACAGAAGGGAAATCTTCACAGCTTTCTCTGCAAGATCAATATTAAACTGATAGCAAAACCTGACAAAATATTACAGAATATCTACATAACTATTTCTTACAATATTGACATAAAAAATAAAATAAAAATACGACAAATCTCAAAATAGTGTATTATTAATTGGATACTCTGTCATGACCTAGGAATGCGGGGTTGATTCAGAAATCAGTTTAATTGAAAAGTCAGTTTTGGCGGGCCTAGAGTGATAGTACTGTAGGTGTTATCACTGTAGCATTTGGCTTGCATGCAGCTGAACTGAGTTTGATCCCCCTGCACCCCAGATGATCCACCAAGCCCACCAGGAGTGATCCTTGAGCACAGAGACAGAAGTAAGTCCTAAGCATAGTTGGATGTGGCCCCCCCCCAAAAAACAAACCAACAAAAAAGTCAATTTTATAATATAAAAATGGGGGCTGGAGCAATAGCACAGTGGGTAGGGCGTTTGCCTTGCACGCAGCCAACCCAGGTTCGATTCCCAGCATCCCATATGGTCCCCCGAGCACAGCTCGGAGTAATTCCTGAGTGCAGGAGCCAAGAATAACCCCTGTGCATCGCTAGGTGTGACCCCAAAAGAAAAAAAAAATAAAAATAAGTAAATTTTAAAAAACTAAAAAAAGAAAAACAAAATTGTGATCATCCCCAGAACAAACAAAACTTCTCATTTTAACTCCTAAAAGAATAGGTACAGAGGGGAATTTCTTTAGCCATTAAAGAGAATCTATGAAAAAGCTTTATAGTTACTGTCCTACTTATTTGTGAAAGACAGAATTATTTCCCAGTGAAATCAGAAAGGAGACATGGATGTCTATTCTTACCACTTCTGTTCAACATTGTTGTTAAGATCTTACCAAGTACAGCAGGCAAAAAGAAAAGAAATGAAACTAAGAGACTTTAAAGTCTGGAAAGAGGTAAAACTATTATTGTCAATGATAGAGTCCTTTGTATAAAACATTTAATAGAATTTACCACTGTCAGGCCAGAAAGATAATACAGGGTTAAAGCATTTTCCTTGCATACTGTTCACCTAGGTTTGATTTCCTGGCACCATATAACTCAGAGCACTGCCAGGGGTTACACCTGAGCACAGATCCAGGAGTAGCCCTGAGCATGCCCAAGTATGGCCCAACATCTCTGCTAGTGAATTTGAACAGCTAGTTTTGGAGATGGGCTGGAGCCATAGCATAGCGGGTAGGGCGTTTGCCTTGCACGTGGCCGACCCAGGTTCAATTTCTTTTTCCCTCTCGGAGAGCCTGGCAAACTACCGAGAGTATCCCGCCTGCATGGCAGATCTTGGCAAGCGACCCGTGGCATATTCGATATGCCAAAAACAGTAACAACAAGTTTCACAATGGAGACGTTACTGGTGGCCCGCATGAGCAAATCAGCGAACAATGGGACAACAGTGCCACAGTTTTCTAGATCTGAAACTTGAGAACTGGAGGACAGTTTTTTTTTTTTTTTAAATTTAAATCACCGTGACATACAGAGTTACAAAGCTGCTTATGGTTGGGTTTCAGTCATCCAGCGTTCCAGCACCCATCCCTTTACCAGTGTGTATTTCCCACCACCAGTGCCCCAGTTTCCCTCCTGCCACCCTCCCCATAGCCTGTCTCTATGGCAGGCACTTTACTTCTCTCTCTCTCTCTCTCTCTCTCTCTCTCTCTCTCTCTCTCTCTCTCTCTCTCTCTCTCTCTCTCTCTCTCTCTCTCTCACTTGCTCACTCTCTGTCTCCTTTTGGGCATTATGGTTTGCAATACAGATACTGAGAGGTTATCATGTTTGTTTCTTTACCTATTTTAGCACCCAGTTCTTATCCAAAGTGATCATTTCCAACTCTCTTTGTCATAGTGGTCCCGTTCCTATAGTAATTAGTTTGAAGAGTGTTATCTAGTAAAGTAGCAATAGGGTGCAGTTGATAAACATTAGCCAAGTATTGAATTCATCTAGATAGATGAACAAACTCTGTGGAAGTTGGCAGGTGGAAATGCATAGGTTCATATATAAGCAGAGGTCAGAACTTTAAGTAGCAAGTTAATGAGAAGTAGCAAGGGCAAAATAATATAAAAACATTATAAGGGGGCCAGAAAACTAGCTCAAAGACTATTTCTCTTTGACGGTGCTTGTCCTGTATACAGGAGGCACTGGTTTGTTCCCTGGTACCACATGTTCTCCTAAGTATCACTGGGAGCAACCCTGAGTACCACTAGGAGGCCATACCCCCTAAAAAGTCACCTAAAAAAACATTATAAGGGAAAAAGATTGCCTTTGGTAGCACTGAAAAGAGAAACAAAAGCTTACATGAGAAGGAAGAAAAAGTGTGTACAAAAATGGTGGGGAGAAGACTTTTCTTAATAACTCTGGGTTTCATATGATGAATTCAAGGTAATTTGGAGTGAAATAAGAGTGGCCTGGTGTGAGGATATAAGTGTGTATGCACCAGTGATCAGAGAAGCAAGTAGATGCTGACAGGAGAGCTGGAGGGTAATCAGCAGAGAAGAGCCAAGCAGAATGCTATCAGTGACCAGCAGACCGACAGTGCCATCAGCACATGAGAAAGGCTTTAGCACGTGTTCAATTACTACCTTGTTATTTTTTGGTAGCTAACATCTGTGTAAGAACAAAATATATAGAAGCAAGTTTCTAAAATAGAAGGTAAAGGGTAGATAACAAGGAGAAGAAATGAGGAAGTCAGGGAGTTATTTTGTGCACGTGAAATGCAGTATGGGAGGTAGGAGATCCTCATCCTGAGGGTCTAAGGATCATTCAGGATGGAAAGGATCTGAGTCTCAGCTCTATAAAAGCCGGGAGTTCAGTCACAAGCTCTCATTTATAATACAAATGTAAGAAGAAACCGTGCTGTGAGAAATATTGGTTTCACATCAGAATTTATGGCTTTCCCACTTAGACCGTGCAAACCATTTCTTTATATTATTTAGAATCTAATTAATAACGTTAAGCCCACAAAGGTCATTTGTTAAAAAGAGTGAATGGCAAACAAATAAATGGAAAAGGCACCACTGTACCAGAAGTTCAGCTTTAGTAGAGAATAAGCAAGAAATGTTAATTTTACACTTTAGCTTACTAAAACATGCTCTGTGGTCATGGGAATGTGGTGACATTGGTGTGCATGAGCACGATTGGTGGTCTGAGATGGGTGGGCTACTTCTTGGTAAGCAATGGTTTGTGCATGTCAAGGTTTTCAAAAATATTCACTTCCCTTGATCTAGTAATGTACTCATGATATATTTTAAGCACGCAGCTTTTAAGAAACTGCAAACACAAAGTGATTTGTTGCAACATTTTATATAACCAAAGCAAGTTTAAACATGGTGTATATATAGCAAGGAGTTTGTAAATTAAATGTGGTACCTCAAGTGAAATGATTATAGATTGTAAAATATATACAACCTCTTCGTGAGGAAAAATAAAATTTACCTTTACTTTTAAAATTTATCTAGGCAAAGCAGTGTTTTTAATTAAGAACATGTGCAAATTAATAATCTATATGTATATGGCTGATGTGCAAATGTTCATTCTTTTATTTTTCTTTAATGCTTTGATAAAATGAAGGCAGTTAAGAGTGAAATATTTGGACCAGAGAGATTGTATAGCGATTAAGGTGCTTGGCTTACACATGGCTGCTCTCAGTTTAAATTCTAGCGATATGGATGGTCCCCTAGCACTGCCAGAAGTAGTCTGTGAACATAGAATGAGGAGTAAATAAGCCTAGAGCTTTGGTATTTGACCAATAATCTCCCAACGTGAGAAATCTTGGGGTCCAGAGAGATAGTATGAGGGCTAAGGCATGTAGCTGACCCTGGTTTCATCCCTGGCATCACATATGGTCACCCAGCACCACTAGGAGTCATCCCTGAGCATAAAGCTGGGATTAAACCATGGGCACTGCTGGCACACGCCCCAAGTCTGTCCGTGGTTTTTCAGCAAGGCAAGAATGTCTGCCTTTTTTTTTTTTTCACAATGAAAGGAAATGCAAACTTTATTGACATATTAACTTCAACTACCTTTTAACCTTTGTCATATTTAAATGAATGAAGCTATAGGGCTAAGAAAACCACTATTAAACAGGGTTTTATTGGTAGAGTAAGAAATACTGAATAGCTTGTACTTTTAGGAAAAAAAAAGGTGAATTCTTTCAAGTGAATTCCTTGATTGTATATGTACAAGAAATTTATTGTTAAAAAAAGTTCATTTCTTGGGGCTGGAGTGATAGCACAGCGGGTAGGGCATTTGCCTTGCATTCGGCCGACCCGGGTTCGATTCCCAGCATCCCATATGGTCCCCTGAGCACCACCAGGGGTGATTCCTGAGTGCAGAGCCAGGAGTGACCCCTGTGCATCACCAGGTGTGACCCAAAAAGCAAAAAAAAAAAAAAAAAAGGTTAATTTATTTCACAAATATTTATTTATTGTTTTTTGTTTGTTTATTTATTTATTAATTAACTAATTTATTTATTTTAAGCCAGGGCTGGAGCAATAGCACAGTGGTAGGGCGTTTGCCTTGCATGCAGCCAACCTGGGTTCGATCCCTCTACCTCTCTGGAGAACCCGGCAAGCTCCCGAGAGTATCTTGCCCGCACGGCAGAGCCTGGCAAGCTACCCGTGGCATATTCAATATGCTAAAAACAGTAACAACAAGTCTCAAAATGGAGACATTACTGGTGCCTGCTCGAGCAAATCGATGAGCAACGGGATGACAGTGACAGTGATTTTAAGCCAAAGGATTGGACTCTAAAGCCTTAGGAGTGGAGAATAGCCTAGAAAAAAGCCAAACACTTGGAATTGAAAAAAAGACTTAAAATATCTAAAAGTAATATATTTTTGCCCTTGAAAAACTGAACTAATGGGGAACCAAGACAATGGCTCAAGGAACTAGTGCACATGTATACTGCATGAGCGTCCCCTGAGTTTGATGTCTTGTACCACACAGTTTCCCAGCATGACTGGGAGTAACTCCCAGCAAAGCTGGTTATGACCCAGAAACCAAAACCACCACCGCTACCACCAACAGTGGAATTTTCAAATAATGAGTCTGTTGGTTAAAATAGAAAAGGATCATGATAATATGATAGAAATGTAAATTTTCTATATTTAAATAGGGCATTAAATGTTTAGAATATTCAAATATTTGAATAAGCCTCTAAAATTACATATTAGCTGCAAATGTGTTGATTCTACCAGAGAACAAGTTACAATAAAGTCAAATTTTGGTATCTGCATAAGGATTTTTGTCCTCTTTTTAGTTTCTGAGCTCAGTGGTGCTCAGGGCTTATTCCTGGCTCTTCACCCAGACATTCCTCCTGGTGGGGCCCAGGGACCATGTGTGGTGCCAGGAATTGTACCTGGGTCGGTTGTGTGCAAGGCCAGCAGCTATACAATCCCTCTGGCCCTGGGGGTTGAGGGTTTGTTTTGTTTTTGTTTTTAAATAGTAGATTAAATTTCCCTTTATGAAATTCTATTTAGAAGAATTTCACAAGAACATTGTCCAAACATCAGAAAATTACCATGGTATAAATCATTAATCATGCCCTAGGTCTAAGTCAGTTTTAGAGTGAACCAGGAATCTTAGCAAACACCAAGTATTTGTGTGTGGGGGGCGTGGGGGGGCTGTCTATGTATTTCATTTATTTGGAGGAGCTTGTACTGTAGATCCAACTAAAGTACTTATGTGTTCCACACAAAATAAAAATAAACTAGCCTCCTCCCCAAACTCAGCTTGTTACAATTCCAGGAATGCTGTCCCTGCATCAAAGGTTTCTACCAGCTCCCTTATATCATAGGTCTTGTCGATTTAAGGACTGAAAACCAAAAACTTGAAAGCCTATGCAAACAACTATTTCCCCAAAGATCTACCAAGTCATATATTTACTAAAATTTAGTGGGGTTAAGTCTTAGGGGAGGTTTCAGTCTTGCTAATGTAGCTCAGATAGGCCAGGAAAAAATGACAGAGCATCTTAGGGTTCAGCCATGGGATTGTTTGAATGGAGCCTGGGCAGACCTACCCCTGAGGCCTTGAGCCAAATGCTAAAGGCCACTGATGACTGACTCAGATGTTGCTCCCCTGCCCCCACCCTGTTACTGCTTATTACATGTGAACAAGGAATCCTAACATTAGAGGAAATTCTAAGAAGCTATCTTGTTCATTCTTATTTGCAGATGGGGAATTTCATGTTAATGGGGGGAAAATTTGTCTGGTGAGTATAAGGGCTATCCCTAGACTCGGAAGACAGTGCTCTTGTCGTATCATTAAGGTATTGCGATTCAGAGGACACCCTTACACTGAGATTCAGAGGACACTTATTTTTTTGAATTAGCGGTAGAGTGAGCATATTGTCAGAGCCGAGGCAGCTGGTTTTCCTTCTCTTCCCTCCCAACTTCCTGGTATTGTTACTAATGGGCTATAAAAATGTCCTTTTTAAAGACATGCCGTAATTTTTATTCCATTAGTAAAGAAGGCAATGCAGTGTAGACCTGAGAACATTGTTTAGGTTCTTTGTGTTGGATTATTTATACATAGGAAGGAAAATAAATTAGTGGACTTATGGGGAGCGTTTAGCTTCCTAAGTAGCTCCGCCAGTATTTAGGCTCAAAACAGGATAAAATGCCATGAATTTATCCAGTTGTTTGTATTTGGAGGAGGAATAGTATAGAGTTGCAGGGACAGCTCCTGGTTCAAATTTAGATTGTAGCACTCAGCACTCAGTGCTTCTCTGCACTTCACTTTCGTTTTGGGATGTAATGCTGGCATTGATGTTAGGATTTTCTTAACAGGTAGATTAGGAAGTAGAACCATAAAATGTCTTAGTCGACAAAACACTGTGTATACGATTGTATGTTTGATGGTGGTCCCTATAGTTACCCCAGGTGTGTGATAGTCTACCCCATCTAGGTTTTCATAAGAATACGTTACTACATTCACATAATAATGGAATTGCCGAATGGCACCTCAAGATATAAAGCATGTCACTAGACAGTGCATGACTGTATTAATAGTAGCATAGATCTTCCAACAGCCATCGAGATCCTAATACATGCCTGGTACTGGCATATTGATTGCACTGCACGATTTGTTTGTTACAGATCCTTGCAGACTAGCTCACATGTAATTAAAACTAAGAAGGTCACACTGGACAACTCTTGAGTGCTGGAAGAACATGGATCCTTTTCCTCTTGCACCACCAAAGTCAACCTATTTTAAGAACACCAGAGAAAAACTTGTCTAAAGAAGTAAAGTTAAAACAATTCCTAAAAGAGGCCAGGGGAATCAGCTCAAGGAGCGGAAGTGCTTTGATTGATCTGCTTAGGAGGTGCCTTTCCCAAACAAATCACTGCATCACTGTTATCCTGTTGCTCATCGATTTGCTCAAGTGGGCACCAGTAACGTCTCCCTTATGAGACTTGTTGTTACTGTTTTTGGCATATCGAATACGCCATGGGTAGCTTGCCAGGCTCTGCCATGCAGGTGAGATACTCTCATTAGCTTGCCAGGCTCTCTGAGAGGGACAGAGGAATCGAACCCGGATTGGCCACGTGTAAGGCAAATGTCCTACCCACTGTGCTATTGCTCCACCCCCCCAACCCCCCAAACAAATGCCATGTAAGAATAAAGAGTTTACCAGAGGGTCAAAGACCACTTATAGGATGGAGGGAACATAGTTTATTATGGGAAATGAAGAATGTGGGTGAAGGGGAAGATGGTACAAAGTAAGCTTGGAGAAGGCGAGAGGAACCAGATCTGCTGGGATTTGGTTAGGTTGTTAAAACTGCTCTGAGTGAGCAGAGGGACAAGATGTGAACAGCTGTGCTTTTTTAGAAGATCACTTCCGAGAATGCTGCATGTGGCGGAGGAGGCCATAGTCCATGCAGAGTGCTGGGGTACTGTTGGACTTGTCCAAAGCAATTGCGCTGGTGGTGGTGATAGTGACTTGATCAGAGTGCTACAGTGAGGATGGAAAGAAGTGGATGTATTTGAGAATCACTTAGTGGATGGAATGATGGCATTAGTGGTGAAATGGGATAGGAAGTATTAAGGAAGACTCCGAATATTTGGTCTCTGGAAGTCCTCAATTAATGTTTGTTTTTTATTGCTACTATTAGAGTGCTTATTTTTTTTTTAACCACTGTTTCCATAATAGAGCAAAGCTCAAAGTCACACATGGTTTCGACTGTGAGAAAATTTATTGCATTCAGTAGTTATTTGGTGAGCCACTGATGTGCTGGACTTTTTGTTTTCTTTATTTTTCTTCTTTTTAAAGCAAAGGCAGCATTTCATGGTATTGAGTATTGTCTATTTTCATTTAATGTGGGGGAAAACTGAGTCAAAGAGAAAATACATATCTTAAGTCGAACAATTAATAAATGGTACAGCCAGAATGTAAGCCCAGATGGTTTTGATCTAGAACCCATGCTATCTGGAGACTTTTATTGACCCTTGTATCCCTACTACATATAATATTAATTCTCCCATTCACATTTCCCAATCCACTGTTGTTCACCGATTTGCTTGAGCAGGCACCAGTAACGTCTCCATTGTGAGACTTGTTGTTACTGTTTTTGGCATATCGAATACACCATGGGTAGCTTTTCAGGCTCTGCAGTGTGGGCAGGATACTCTCAGTAGCTTGCTGGGATCTCCGAGAGGGACTGAGGAATCGAACCCGGGTTGGCCGCTTGCAAGGCAAACACCCTACCCGCTGTGCTATCGCTCCAGTCCCCAGTCCAATATAAAGGAATAAAATGAAGTTTTCTTTCTTTGTTGTCCTATAGGTGAACCCAAAGGGTGGTTTTAAATTTTAATTACTAATTTATTATCCTTGCAAACATTTCAAATGACTTGAGAAAGATAAACAAGTTTCTTTTCCACAGTTTTTATACATTTTCTTTCTAAACTGATTATGTTGGCTTCACTCTCTGGACATTAATTTTCACAGCTATACTGTGAAGACAGTATAAAGACAGCAAAATGGAAGGCTGTATATACCTTTGTAGTATGCATTTCATCCCCTGTGTTATGTTTGGAGATAAAACATATATGAATATTTCGCAGAAGCATTTATAGACCTGTAAATTAATTGTTAGGTTACTTGAAAAGCATGAACATTCGATGGCATTTTTGTAGTCTTTTATTTTTGTAGTCTGTGCAGGGATTAAGAACAGTACCTGATATAATCTGCCTGTTGGATTAATAAATATCAAATGTTTTATTTTGCATGTGGGTGAGGCAGTTTCTGGAAGGATATTCCCTTTGGGTGCCTGTGTATTGTCAGCTTTTAAGAATCAAAGCAGATTAAACGTTTGGTGTGCTCCAGAACTATTTCTTTTTTTCATAGTTGGGACCTGTCCCATTTTTCTGGAAAGTTGAGTTGTACTGAGCATAACCACTAATAGACTGTTTTGCATTTGCATGGGGCTTTCAGTTTCAGGATTTCACAATCATTGCCTTTTAATCCATATAACACCCCTGTGAGGGAGGTAGATGCATTCAAGTATCCAAGTTTCCTGCAGGCAAATTTGAGTGCCAGCAGGAGTATTGTGATTGGCACTAACTTTCCTTATTTTCCCAGAGGCCAGACACCTGGAGAGGTTTTCTTGTAGACTCAGGTACCTACCAGTGTTTCAGCCGCATGGGGCTGCCTCTTCATTCCTCTTGCTATTTTACTAAGATTCAGTGGCCGTATGTATCATTAGGCATAATGCTGTGCCTGCTGAGTTAACCTGCATAAAACTCATATTGGAAGCATATATTGGGGAAAATTCTTAGAGATCCCCACTTCTAGCCATATGTATAGCACATTTCAGTTGTGCACATTTTCATCACTACAACAAATATTTTCTTAATTCAGTGGCAACATTTATAAGCTCCACCTTTTTAATTAGGTGATTTATATATTTAAAGTTTTTTTTTTTTTTTTTTTTTTAGGTTTTGAGTCACACCCCTTGGTGCTCAGGACTTACTCTTAGCTCTGTGTTCAGGGATCACTCCTGTCAGTCTCAGGGGACCCTACGGGGTACTGGGTGTCAAAGCTGGGTTGACTGTGTGCAAAGCAAGTGCCCTACCTGCTGTACTATTGTGTCTGGCCCTCATAAGTGATATTAGCAAATGAGTACCAAAGATCTGTTTTTAAGCATCCGTATGTATTTAAATAGATAGAACATATGTATATTAATGATTATATGATCAATAATAAGGTACCAATTGAAAGAGTGCCAGAAATCATTTATTGTATAGCTATCTGCACCAGGTACTAAGAAAAATATTTATTAATTGGTTTGGGAATCACACCTGGCTCTGCTCAGGGCTTACCCCTGACTCACTGCTCAGAAGTGATGCTGGGCAGAGTTTGGGGGACCACTTGAGAGCCTGAGGATTGGGCTGGAGTCAACTATGTGTAAGGCAAGAGTTTTATCCCTGTACTTTATCTCCTGTCTCAACGAATATGAACTAGATACCATGTTTTCCATGTTTATAGGTGACAAAAAACAAATGCTAGTGGATTACCACAGCCATTACTTATTTTAACTAAGTTCGTGATACTCAGTTCCTTAAATGAAGGAAATATAGAAAGTGTTTAAGTCATAGGACAATGTACTACACTGGGAGAATACTAAAGGGGTAGAATTTTTTTTAAAAAGGCACACTGGTAGAGAGATACTGCAGGGGTTAAAACACTTGCCTTGCATGTGGCAGACCCCATATGCATGGAGGCTGCTAAACACTACCATGGGGTGTGACCCCAACCTCTTCTCAAAAACAAGCGAAAAATGCATATACTGACAACAATGATTTTCTTTTTTCAATAAACAAAAGTAAATTCAGGCCCCCCAAATTTATTCTTATTCGAATCAGACCTCTTTTTTTTGTGGGTGTTGGGGTTGGGGGACACACCTGGATATGCTCAGAGCTTACTCCTGGCATGCTTGGGAGACAATATGGGATGCCAGTGACCAAACCCAGGGTTGCCGTGTGTAAGGCAAGTGCCCTACCCAGTATACTTTTGGTCTGGCACTCCACATCAGATGTGTGTGTGTGTGTGTGTGTGTGTGTGTGTGTGTGTGTGTGTGTGTGTGTATCACCTTTCTGGGCATTTACTGTAACTGCTTCAAGGGAAAATTATTTGTGTTTATCTTCACTTTTATTTTTTTCTATAATTTTGTGAGAGAGGGACTATGTTTTATTTATCTTGTAATCTTACAGGGGCAATAATGCTTAATCATTTAGATGAACTTCTGAATGAACCAAGTTTTAAAGACTAGAATACTGGGCTGAAGCAATATACAGTGATTGGATACTGGCCTTGCATGCGGCCTACTTGGGTTCTGTGCACTAACAGGAATGATTCCTAAGAGCAGAGCCTGAAGTAAGCCCTGAGTACCACTGTGTGTAGTCTAAAACAAAACAACAAAAAAGTGGAAAATAAAAATTAGAATCCTTTTAGGGCCAGGGCAGTGACTTAACGGGTTAGAATTGCATGCTTTGCCTGTGGACAACCCAGTTCGATCCCACTCCATGGACAACTCAACACTGCCTTGGAATAACTCTTAGTTTTTAACCCAAGTAATCTCTGAGCATTGCTGGGTTTTTCCCAAAAGTAATCATAGTTAAAAAAGATAGAAGGTGCCTTCCGCCCAGAGATGAACCAAGAGCCGCGGCACGAGAAGCAGAGCCTCCGAGCCTACTGACTGTGATCCTGAGGTCTCCTAACCCATTTTGGCACCAGAGCAGATTCTTGCAGCCATGCATTTTGACTGTGAACTGAGCTAAAATATTAGAAACCCAAAACCCAAAAAACTCAGTCTTCACTTTTACCAAGGAAGAGAAATTATTAGATGATGCTTATTCAGCAGGCCTGATTGTTGGGGAAAATTTCCAATCAACAATAGTGAGTTCTGTATGGAAATATGAAATGTACTCAATATATATAGAGAATAATGGGAATATCATTAGGTACTTAGATGGGGGGTGGGGTGGGAGGGGGGTGTATTGGGGTTCTTAGTGGTGGAACGGTTGCACTGGTGAAGGGATGGTGGTTTAATCAGTATTTGACTGTGACTTAAACCTGAAAGCTTTGTATTTTTTTTCTTGTTTTCACGGTGGTTCAATAAAATATTTCTTTAAAAAAACAAAACAAAACAAAACAAAAAGATAGAAGGGTTTTGATTGCAAAAGACTTATTTGTATATGGTGACATTTCTATATGAAATGAAGGAATTTTTCATGGAGACATCTATTTCCCCAGTTCTTCTTGGAATAATAATTAGTTCTAGTTTTTCTATGGTGCTTTTAAAAATTATTTAATGTATATACTTTCCAGTATGTGAGTATGCGCACACTCATTTCTGATGTAATTTCATGCTAAAACCTATGAACTGATATGTTCAAGTCAGTCATGACTTCAGTGATAATAGTTGTCTTAAAAACAGTCATAAAACTATAATCTGCACATATTTTATAATAATTTGTTCATGCATTATAAAATGATTGCCTTTGCATAATTATGATTATATTATAAAGGAAAATGTGTGTGTACTTAAAGAAAACAGTGACATAAATACTGCACAGTTCTAAAATTTATTTTCGTTTGTTTTGGGACCATGCCCAGTGGTGCTCAGGGCATACTCCTGCATCTGTGCTTAGGAATCACTCTTGGCAGGGATCAGGGGACCGGATGGAGAGCTGGGGATTGATTCCAGGTCAGCTACATGCAAGGCAAAAGTCCTTCCCACTGTACCATCTCTCTGACCCCTCTAACATACTTTTAACTTCAGTTCTTGTTTTATTTTGTTTTTTTTTGTTTTACACCACACCCAGAAATACTTGGGTTAGTCCTGGCTTTGCACTCAGGGACCATTCCTGGTGGTGCTTTGGGTGCCATATAAGATGTGGGGAATTGAACTGGGGTTGGTCATGTGCAAGGCAAGTGTCCTACCTGCTGTCGTAGCTTTTCGGCCCCAATTAATTTTGGTTCTTTAATATCAAAGTTGGTAAATGGAAATTAACTTTAAGAATGAGAGGCTTGAGAGATAGTGGGTAAAGCATTTGCTTATTTACTTTAAGAATGAGGGGCCTGCAGCTGAGATAGAGAGGGGAACACCTAGTAGAAAGTGTTGGGAGGACCCACTCGGGTTGAAAGCTGTGTGCTGAAAGTAGACTATAGACTGAACATGATGGCCACTCAATACCTCTGTTGCAAACTACAACATCCAACAGAAGAGAGAACAAAAGGGAATGCCCTGCTGCAGAGGCAGGGTAAGGTGGTGTGGGTTGGGTTGGGGGTGGTGGGAGGGATACTGGGAACATTGGTGGAGGAGAATGGGCACTGGTGGAGGGATATAAACGAAATGCAGACATGAAAGTTCCATAAGTTTGTAACTGTACCTCATGGTGGTTCACTAATAAAAATTTAAAAAAAAGAAAAGAATGAAGGGCCTGAGAGATAGGTAAGGCATTTGCCTTGTATGTGACCAATTCCAGTTCAATACCCATCACTCTATATAGTCCCCTGGCATAGAACCAGAAGAAATCCCCAAGTACTACCAGGGACATCAATATCTGTTCCTCCCTCTCTCTACCTCCCCCCGGAAAATAAAAATCCCTCACCAATAATTAGACTCATAAGTCCGGTACATTTAACTTCTTCTGAATTTTATACTTCCAAATCCTTCTTAAAATTGATAAAATTTACCAGGTTACACCATATGTTAGAGAATAAGGTGGTATTTTGAAAACAGCTAAAATTTTGTATAAGCTATTTAGCTTGGAAATTATTTCTGTATATTATAAATTGGAATTGTGAAAATAAATCCAATTCATTTTTACAAGATGATTTGAACCTTTTGTGCATTTTTGAATGGTAAGTTGCTAATACTTTATTTTTTTTATTTTTTCATTGTAGGCTTTAGTATAAAAGCTGTGCCGTTCCAGAATGCCATCTTGAATGTGAAAGAACTTGGAGGTACGTTATTTAAAATCTACCCAAAGACTGGCTTTAGCTCTCATTATTTTGTACTAATAAATTATTTCCAGTTAAGCCATCATATCACTGTATCACTGTACCACTGTCATCCTGTTGCTCATCGATTTGCTCGAGCGGGCACCAATAATGTCTCATTCAACTCTGTAGTGTTCAGGGTCAGGGGAATGAGGCCCATTATTGTTACTGTTTTTGGCATATTGAATACGCCAAATAGTTAAACCATTACAATTTTTTATTCTGTTAGGTTATTTATTTTTATCTTTTTCTAGATTATGTAGCACAGTTGTAGCACTGTTGTCCCGTTGCTCATCGATTTTGCTTGAGTGGGCACCGGTAACGTCTCCATTGTGAGACTTGTTACTGTTTTTGGCATATCGAATATGCCATGGGGAGCTTGCCAGGCTCTGCCGTGCGGGCGGGATACTATTAGTTGCTTGCTGTACGGGCGGGATACTCTGAGAGGGACGGAAGAATTGAACCCAGGTTGGCCGTGTGCAAGGCAAACGCCCTACCCGCTGTGCTATTGCTCCAGTCCTAGATTAGGTACTTCTTCAAAATACGTTATTCTCTTTATATGTGTTCTATTAATTCTAAGTAATATAAATTTGTTTTCATTTGTAGGAATTATAGAATGATATATTAATATCACTTATACATGATGCTCTTATTTTTTTTCTTCCTCTTTGGTTCACATCTGGCGATGCACAAGGGTTACTCCTGGCTTTACACTCAGGAACTGCTTGTGGCAATTCTCAGGGGACCATATGGGATGCTGGGAATCGAACCCGGGTTGGCCACGTGCAAGGCAAGCGCCCTACCCGCTGTGCTATCACTCCAGCCCCAGATGCTCTTATTTCTGTCTTAGAAAAATTTATTCTTGAATGAAAAATTACCAAGACAATTTTAATGTAATCAAAGAAAAAATAGTCTATAATTGTATATCACAAAACATTGAACTTTAAGGTAGTTTGTGTTAGGTTGCAGGTTTTATTGTATTAGATCTTTTGTAGGATGTATTTGTTCCGATAATAAATCTTTCCCAATGGGTTCTTTGCTGGCCAAGCACATTTATTGGATAGGCTGTACCCCAAACTATACATCACTCCGTCTTTCATTACACTCTCTGTCTGGGATTTATGCGTTGTGTTTTATGTCAGTCAGGGTCTTAACCCATGTAAATAGGTTAACAAAGAAATCAGTCAATTCAGTGAACCTACTAAATTCTCTAATGGTGCAGGAAAATGGTAAGTGCTCTAGAGTTCAGTATAATATTGGTGAGTTTAATGACTTAGAAGAAGGTTTTCTTTTATCTCTTTAATCACTTTGTGGTATTGACCTTGCCTTTTGGAAAAAAAAAAACTTTATTCTAACTATGACCCATTTTTAGCTTGATAAGATTGAAACATACTTTATACTATTTTGATAGTGTTTGTGCTCTCTTATTTTTATATGTAGTGTATTGACCAATTCTTTCAGATCTTTATTTTAGAGAACTATGTCCAGCACAAGTTTACTTTTGTGCATCAGTTGTATCAGCTACATTTTACTTTTATTACATTAATATTTAAAAACAACTGTGGTTGTTTTTAAAAACAACTGCAAATTTTGGTTTTTCCTTTGTCACTTGATTTTCTCATTTTGCTTTCAAAAATCAGAGGACCTAAATGCACTTGTAAGAATATTCATTCAAATTTTTTAAAAGATTGATCTCTTGGTTGAGCATTATAATCTTATTTTGTTTTTATTTTTTGCTGACTGCTTCTCAATAGTTCTGTCAAGTCAAAGAATATATAAAAATTCAAGAAATCAAGATATGTGATTTGAGAATTCTATTGGTTTTATTTTTATGTATTTTTAATTAAGGAAATTAACAGTTTATTTTTATAATTTCTAGTTATTTGTTTTAAGCACATGTAGAAAACTAAATACTTTTAAATACTTTAATAATGCTATATACCAACTATGCCTAAATGCATAGAAACACTTCTGATTCAAAATTACTCATTTTGTTGTCATTATAACCAAATAGACATTTTCAGCTTCACATGGAACATTCTTCATGACAAACTACTGCTAAGTGTAGAGCAGATTATCTTATGCTAATTATCAATTCTGAATAATTCTGCCCATTTCATCTTGATGGCTGGAGCGATAGCATAGCAGGTAGGGCTTTTGCCTTGTGTGCGGACAATCTGGGTTCGATTCCTTCGTCCCTCTCGGAGAGCCCAGCAAACCACTGAGAGTATCTCTCCCGCACGGCAGAGCCTGGCAAGCTACCCGTGGTGTATTCAATATGCCAAAAACAGTAACAAGTCTCACAATGGAGATGTTACTGGTGCCCGCTTGAGCAAATCGATGAGCAACGTGATGACAGTGATGACAGTGATACAGTGATTTCATCTTGATATTGGAGTCACTGAGAAGGAGAATTCTATTGGTTTTTAAATATGGTTGGTACTTGATAAATATTTTAATTGCTGAACTAGAGAACAAATTCTATTAAATAATCTCCAGTTGTAAGAAAGTTGATTTCTTTATAAGCTCTTTATTATATTTTGTTGATTGATATACATAGCGAAGAATTCTAGACCAATGAAAAAGGTGAATATTTCAGGGACTTTTTTTTAAATGACTTGCTTCTATGCCATTGACTCTGTGCCTTGAAATATAGAACAATAGAAGATAAATTAGAGGATGTCAGATGTATAAGCCAGGAACCAGTTTGTTCCCAAGAAAGTTTTAATTTTGCTTAAAGATCTGAGCTTAGGCAATTGGTGATGTGGAAATTACAATGGAGATGGGGATCCCAGGGGCTTGTTGGTGATATTTTAGTTCTTGTCAATTCTGTGATGAGGATGAGGAAGATAGGCAACAGATAGAACTCAAGGGAGTGCAAGGGGTACATTAGTTCCAGGGTAATGATACGTCTGTCTGTGATAGTGAAGAGCAACCTTCTAACTTAAATGTGGACTCTTCTACTCCTCAATTTCAAATTTTAGGTTTCAAGGAGAAAGCAGTTTTCTGAGTAGCATCTCGTTTCATATCTTGTATGGCATGTTCTGGAAAGAGGTCTTCATCTGATTATTTATTTACTCATTCCTTCCTTTCTTTCACTAGGAGATCATGATTTTTGCCGAGCTTCTCTGGTTGGGATAAGACTGAGCACGCGGGTATATCATAAGAGGAATGAGTTTAGTATTTAAGGATCCATGCTATGAAGATATTAAACCTTTATTTACTAACAGAGGGTTGCTCACTTCAGTTAGAGTGTCGCTCCAAGGAAAACCCCCCTAATCAAGAGACAAATGAAAGTCCAGGATAAAGGTAGATACTGAGGTGCAGCACTGTGCCACAGGACGGGCTACTGAGTCCCCTCTCCTAGTGGTGTCGATGCGGGAGGTCATCACAGCCCCTCCCTCCTCCCAGCTAACTCCTTTCTCTACTGCTTTGCGATACTCCCCATAACCCATTGTCTATCCTTAAGCTAAACTTCTCACTTCTTTGGAATTGGAAGAGGCATAAAGTTGTACTCATTATCATATATGAAGAAAAGGAATGGAACAACATAGCAATGTTGTTCAATGGAATTGAATTAAGTGAAAATCATGTGAGGGGGTCTTAATACTACAACTGATAGATGTTTTGTGTGTGTATAGGTGATATGATTTTTGTGTAGAATATACATTATGTATACTTCTGCCTTCTTATTAGCTTCCCTTTCATAAAGCTATGTACAATGTAGTTCATATTAAAATATCTTGTAATTCACATTCACGTTGATTTTTCTCCTACACTCTTTCCCTAACATCCATGGAGTTATTCTAGCACAATTCTGTGTGAAATACGATTCCAGGGGTTTGAAATATAAGACATTTTTAACAGATTTCATATCTTCTAGGAACTCATGCTTCCCAGGAGAGAGACATGCATGAAAATACATATTTTGACTTCTCTCTCTTTTTTTTTTTGGTAGGGAGGGTCACACCCAGCAGTGCTTATGACTTACTCCTGGTTTGGACTCAGGGATTACTCCTGATGGCCTCAGGGACCTTTCGGGATGCCAGGAATAGAACTTTACCCACTGTCGTATTACTCTGGCCCCCCCAAAAAAAATAAAAGGTTGGAATTTGCAAGTTTTTCTAAAACAGTGACATGGGGCAGGGAGAGGGGGGAAATAATAATAAAAGATCAAAGTAAGGCAAGACACAAGGTAGACTTTATCGGTGGAACCTAGCAGTGTGATGGGCCAATTCTGTTTTTTGCTGCTTTTGATTAAGTAGCCGGTCCTCACACATGCCCACCCAGCTATACTAATTGTCCCTGTTTCTCAGTGAAATTGGAACTTTATATTTTCTCTTTTGAGTTCCCCCTCCCCCTTTTCTCCCCACACACCCTTCTTTTATCACTGCAGCCCTGTATGTAGAGAGTAGCTGGTGTCCTCTGACCCTCAGTGAGACACAGAAGCTCAGGTACAGAGATCCAGTCCTTGGTCAGAGCTGTTTGGAAGAGGAAGTGGCACTCATTGTGAACTGTTGGTCTTACCAGTGGGTTGTACAGTGAAGCATCTCATCTGTGTGTATAATCTGTTGCTGCTTTTAATTACCACGCATACATTTTCTTTGGGTGTTGGCATTATTTTCATGAATACTGCGTTGATGGGCTGGAGCAATAGCACAGCAGGTAGGGCGTTCATCTTGCACGTGACTGACCCAGGTTCGATTCCTTCATCCCTCTCGGAGAGCCCAGCAAACTACCGAGAGTATCCCGCCTGCACGGCCGAGCCAGGCAAGCTCCCCATGGCGTATTTAATATGCCAAAAACAGTAACAACAAGTCTCACAATGGAGACGTTACTGATGCCTGCTCAAGTAAATCGATGAGCAACGGGATGACTGATACAGTGATACAGTGATACTGCATTGATAAAGCATGCGCATTGTGCGCATTGGGCCCATGAGATATTGCAGAGCCCTGGAGTGCATGCTTTGCCTGATGGAGCCCCAGGTTGGACTTCATGATAATACCCAGAGCACTGACAGGGAGTATCCCCATGAGCGCTGCAGGATGTTTTCCCTAAAAGTAAAATTTGAAAAATAGCAACAATAGAAGCCCATGAACACCTCTGCTCAGGACTTAGCCTCTAATTGTTACAGCCGCTTTCATCATTTGTTTTTTATTTTTTCTCTCTCTCTCACACTCTTAAGGGCCTTTCAGTGCAGATCAATTATGGTTCTGACTAATGTCACTTTTTCCTCTTCTGATTTCTTCAAGATGGCCTGATGAATTAGTTTTAACTCCACTTGCCGTGCTCTCTAGGTTTGTCACCACACACACCATCTTTTTTCCTTTTCTTCCAGTTCTTTAAGCAGTGTTTCTATCTTAGACAACAGGCAGCGGTCTCGAGTCTGCTGCTGCTTTGGGTCGTGCGCTGTGAGCACTATTCCTTGTACACAGTAGGAAATGGGCAGTAGGAAGACTCTTGTGTCCTTGATGTCTCCCTCTCCTTGATTAAATCCAAGTTTTCTTTTTTTTTTTTTTTTGCTTTTTGCTTTTTGGGCCACACCCAGCAATGCATAGGGGTCACTACTGGCTCATGCACTCAGGAATCACCCCTGGCGGTGCTCAGGGGACCATATGGGATGCTGGGATTTGAACCCGGGTCGGCCGCGTGCAAGGCAAACGCCCTACCCGCTGTGCTATCACTCCAGCCCCCTAAATCCAAGTTTTCCTATCTACAGATCTAGAACAAATGTCTAAATCAGTCTCTTATGCTGCTGAAAAGGTTGTTTTAAATACCTTTGAGCAAGTGTTAGTGCTGGTTCCTATTCCAGGCCATTCTGTAATAATGCTTAGTGAGCTTCTTCCCCTGCATAATGAATCCAATGTCCTTTCTCTTTTGGTTGTACTTAATTGGTCTGCTGGACATGCTGTGGATTAATTTTACTCCACTGGATGTTGTGCAAGACACCTAGCAGTGACCCCAGAAAGACGAATTTCTCAGTGACTATGCCTCTTTCCTTGTGACTAGTTTTAAAGCCCAGCCATTCTGTCCACCATTTCCTTACTTGTAAAATGTAGACATAATAGTTTCAATGTCCATAATTCTTGTGAGGACTAAATTGCTTAATGTAGGTCACGTATCTAGAGATTGCCTAGCCCACATAACTAACATTTTTGGAAAATCTGCTTTTATTGTAATTATGATTTATTTTTAATTTTTTAATTTTATTTTTGTGATTTTTATACATTTTATTTTCATAAAGTGATTCACAATGGTTCGTTACAGATAATATTCAAACATCCACCCAACCAGCAAGCATCTTTCCACCACAATAAGAGGGAAGTGTGTAAAGGTTGTTGATTTCATTCTGAGGCCCTTTAAGCTGGTATATAAGAGAATCCAAGCAAGAATGTTAAAACCAAACACATGTTGCTGCTTTAGGTACATCAGTGGGCTAGAGTATAAGAGGTGGCGCAGCTGCATTTGGAAATACTGTGTTGCTCTCTTCCAGGGGCTTTGTTTTATAGTCTCTGGATCTTGACTGTTGATGAGCTTACATGGCAAGAGGGCAGTTTGTGGGTGTGACTGCCAGGCTACTGGAAAACGGGGGATCTGGGTGGAGGAGTCCCAGTCCCGATCTGAGCAGTCTTGGAGATCTCAGCCCCAGGTCCTGCACACCTGGGTTCCTCTGTCTGTTCCTTCATGCACGAGGCGCATTCAAGTGTGTGGAGAGTGGCCTTGAGCATGGCTGTGGCTGGGTTCTGACGGTTTTTGGCTGCCAGGATTCTGCTTGGGGCGGGGAAGGAAACTCAAACCGCCCCCCTCCCAGGGAGCCCCGGTGAAGACAGCCTGGCACAGGGGCAGGATATTCTGCCTGTAATTATGATTTTATTATAATTATACTTTCACTCCCCTAGTCCTTATCCCCCTACTCCCCACCGATACCTTTCCATAAAGCTTTCCCACACTTCTCTATAAACAAATAGAAATCATCCCATAGTCATTAATTTTTCCTTTGGGGGTCCTCCTCTTCTCTCTCACGGCCTTGCTGGTCCTTGCCTTCATTGCATCATACCCGATGAAACTGCAGAGTCACAGCAAGGGAGCTCATTGGTGTCTTCCGGTTATCTGCCTGGCATATTTGGGGCAGTCCATGAGTGAATGGTAAATATCCCTTCTGAAATTATCTCTCCTGTAGTGTCTCATAACTGCTTTCCCTCTCTCTTTAGTGTCGGTATTTCCATCCTGTGACCATGGGGAGTGATGCAGCTGAGTTTTGACTTGAGAGCAGTGGTCCTCCTCACAGTGGTGGCAGCATCCCAGCTCTCTCTCCTTCACTGAATTCTGGACCCTTGATGAAATTTGTCAGAGGACTTGCTTTGTGCGTCGAACTTGTTAGCCAGGGACTGTGAAATTGTGGCCTCACCCTCTCTGACCACGATGCTCACCCTCCCATACTCTCTGGCAGTCTCTTCTTCCCAGTTGCTGTTGAGGAAAGTAAAGGAAATCTAAGAAGCAGGGAAATTCCTTCCCTCCCTCCCACCCGCCCTCCCTCTCTCTCCCTCGCTCCGTTTCTTCCTCCATTCCTCCCTTCTTTGCTTCCTTCCTTTTTTCTTTCCTTCCTTTCTTCTTGTCTTCATTGCTGGTAGTTGTCAAGTGTAGGGAAAGTTCAAGATTTTTTTTGGGGGGACGGGGCACACTTTTCACTTTTTTGTCTAAAGAAAGAAAAGGCAGCTTTGCTTTTTTTGCAGAAGGTGGTGAGGGTTGGGTGGAAAGTGCAAGTTGGGATCATTTACCCCTTTGGTTGATCCCCAGCAATAGTGATGGAATGATTTTTGAGGATTGTCAGCTAAGCCATTTTTTTTTTTCAAAGGTTGCTTCTTTCAGCAGCCAAGCTGTTATATGAAACAGATGTTGACTCTGTCCTGTTTCTTTGTTTGCCTGGAGGAATACGCCTCGTCTTAGTGAAAGGTGCTGTTTCTTTGTATCCTGCGAGTTGTCTTTGGGGGTTGTTAATCTGTCCAGGTTACTTGCGTTTCTTAATTTTTCCAGTAACTGTACCAGACAGACTTGTTGGCAGGCAATGGCAGGGCCACTGCTGCCTGCTTCGTTTGCGTCTGCTTTGTTTGTGCCCCGGCCGAGCTGTGTCTCCCACTACAGCAAAGCTTTTCTGTTTCAGAGTCGCCTTTCATTAAATCTTATATTGAGATTTAGTGGGGACAAGGTGAGCTCTTTGACCAGTATCTGATGCCTACCCGAAGTTCTCTGTGATGCTCATTCCCTCTGCATCCCACAATCACGTTCTATTTGGGAAAAACAAAAAACAGTGTCACTAAATACCTATGCATGTAATGTGGTCACTGGCACTGAGAGAATGGCTAGAGCACAGAGACAGGAGAAATCAAGACAATGTAAGCTAATAAAGTGTATTGAAGTACGTTTTATGGCCAGATTGTTTTATGACACAAGAGAGGTTGCGTAGAATCCTTGCTTTTACAGGGGACGGCCTCTTGCCTGTAGAAAACCATTTTAGACCTCTCCTACATGCCTCCCAGTGGGAAGGTGGCGAGGGACCTCAAGCCTAGCCTCGGCACAGGTGGGCACAGCGCGGGCGCCTGAGCAGGCCCATTGCAGAGAACACCTACGAGCGTGCGGTCAGCCGGATCAGCCAGCCGCACAGCAGTAAATGCCTGAGTTCATGTGTGTTGCACACTTCAAGGAAGAAAGGAGCTTCACCGAGGAGAGTAAAATCTCAAGATCCTCTGTCCTCTGCGTTGGAACTTCTTGTTGTTTTCTTATCTGTAAAATGTAACTTTTAATAAATCATCACAATTTATTTCCCTAGGGGTTGGGCTGGAAAAGAAAAGTGAAGTTGCCTAAAATTCCTCAGGAGAGATGCCTTGAGGAGAGACAGTGATATTTTTGCAAATTCTCCTTTTATAGTTGTGTGTCCAGTATGATAGGTAACCCTGCAGGGTCGACACGTCTGAGTCGAGTTTCCTTTAGCTAGGAAGAGAACCAGGGCTTTCTGGAATGGGAGCACCCGTTCCTTCCTGGCTCTCTAAACTGTGTACTTTCTCACTTAGACTTCGGCTCTACTAGGGGAAATAATATTGGTCTACCGCCAAGTCACTTGGATGTGAATTAAAAGGCCACAGCTATCTGAATTGGCTGCACAGGATCCCGGGGTGGTGGTGTTCAAGCGTTTTTTACACTTGCTCAGGGAAAACTGAGCCAAGCAGTCAGGAGAGCCAAATAAATGAATCTGGGGGCCCAGAAGTCTGTTACTGGCTGATGTAGACCTGACCTTAATTTTTGTTTTCTTCTGGAGACGTGCCCTAGGAAATTTTAAGAAAATAAAATAAAATAAATCTGTCTTCCCAGTCACAGTTCAACACTTAGCAAATCCCCTTCTTCTAAGGCTGTAGTCATACGTGAAACCATCTAGAAATGACTTTCTTGGCCTCTGGATACCCCATATTTCCCTTTGCTGCAGGGATGTCATCGACCTCTTCTTACCTTCGGCTACATTTAGGGACAGTTGGGTCCTTTTTCTATCTTCCAGCTCTACCCAGCTTCCTCTCTGAACCTTTATGCCGGGATCTTAGCTTCCTTTCTCAGTTCTCACCAGAGCGTGGGGGTTTCTGTTTCTCCCAGGGGCCTCACCACAACTGCGGCAAGTTTTCCTTGTGTATTTGGTTTCACATGGTATTGCAGCATGGAAGTCAGGACATCACAAATTTCTTCAAACAGGCCACAAAACCGTGGACAAGGCAGTTGCTATTTCAAGGCTGCTTTTCCGCTCCAGCATCTGAAAATTCTAGTGACTGTTCTTCTGTGTGGTGAAACATATCCTGTGCTATTTACCTAACTTGGCAGTGCTTGGGCTACCCCTAGCTCTGTGCTCAGGGGTCACAGCTGACCGTGCTCAGGGGATCGTATGTTATACCAGGGACTGAACCACAGTTGGCCACATGCAAGGCAAGTGTCATAACCCCTGAGCTATTTCTCTCTCTCTGGCCCACTAGTATCATTTTTATCTTGAAATTCACATTATGTCATTTGCTTTGGTCCCTAAGAATTAGAAATTGTTCTCTTACAGCTGGGGGCAAGATTATTGTCCATCATTTTTTAACTTTTTTGCCTCTAACCCCGACTATCTCGGTTATTTCTTTATACAGCAGAAATTTGGGTAGATTTCAGAGATTTTATATGTGTGAGACACGCGATCCATATATAAAATAATGAGTACTAGCTTACCAAAGTTGTGATCCCGTGCTATTTACTTTGGGAAGCACTGCAGTCTGGTGTGGGAAGTACTGGAGAGAATTGAGTACAGGGTGCAATTAGGATCATATCAAGAGAACAAAAGAGTTGTCCCCAAGAAAAAAGACATTCTAGAAAAAGGAACAAATGGAACAAAAGTCACAGAGGGGACACTGAACTTGGTCTATTCTTGCCTGATCCATAAACTAAAAGAGAGAACTTTGCTATATTATGCCCCCCTCCCCACCCCAGAAGCTAGAATAATGTTTGGTCCTTCAAAAGCAAAATGTTGTCTTGTTATTGCTGAAGTCATTTCAGTAAAGAAAAATGCTAACTTCGGGGCTGGAGCAATAGCACAGTGGATAGGGTGTTTGCCTTGCATGTGATTCTCAGCATCCCATATGGTCCCCTGAGCACCGCCATGGGTAATTCCTGAGTGCAGAGCCAGGAGTAACCCCTGTGCATCGCCGAGTGTGATCCAAAAAGCAAAAAAAAAAAAAAGAAAAAAGAAAAGAAAAGAAAAATAATGCTAACTTCATGCCAGGCCTTCAGGATGCAATCTTTGCCCTGATAGACTCAGTGCGTTTGTGTGTACACACAGTGGAATCCTTTGAACCCATTTATTTGGTTATTCTGATGGGAAACTGGTGTTTGTTGGGCATGTCATAACAATGGTAAAAGTTCTCTAAAAATAGTGTCACTAGGTCCCTATAATTGGAACAGCACTTTGACAATAAATTGTTTAAGAGGTATTTATGTATGTGGTGATTGATCACTTGCCATTCTAGGATGATTCTCTGTTATTTCTGGACAAAATAGGACTGAAATATAACCAAGTGAAACTGCTTACATTTGTTTAGCACTATAGCACTGTTGTCCCATTGTTCATAGATTTGCTCAAGCAGGCACCAGTAACATCTCCGTTGTCAGACTTGTTGTTACTGTTTTTGGCATATTGAATATACCACAGGGAGCTTGCCAGGCTTTGCCATGTAAGCAGGATACTCTCAGTAGCTTGCCGGGCTCTCCGAGAGGGACAGAGGAGTCGAACCCTGTTCGGCCGCGTGCAAGGAAATGCCCTACCTGCTGTGCTATTGCTCCAGCCCACATTTGTTTAAAAGTCTCATAAATTTGTTACTTTGGGGCTGAAGAAATAGCACTGTGAGTAAGGTGCTGGCCTGGTAGCACCTGCTCCAGATCTAATCCCTACATGGTTCCCATGTAGTTACCTGAGCAACACTGGGAGTAATTTTAAAGTACCAGGAGTAACCCCTGAGCATTGCAGAGTGTGGCCCCCCAAACAAACAAACAAAATGTTGCTTTTAATCTCTTCAGGTCAGAGTATATTTTTTAAGGAGCTGAGCACTGTTAAAGATGCTTGATCATTTTGATTTTGAGATCCACTGTTAATTATGGCATCAGCATAACAAATAATAATGTGAAGTATTTAACATGTGAAGTTGTCATATTTTAATTGAAAGTAGATGAAGTCCTTAAAATTGAAAAATCAAACGTTGATTTTTATTGTCTCTCTTTCTTGCCAGAATCTTACAAAATGACCCCCCCTCCCAAGTCAGAAAACAGACACTAATAAGACGATAACAAAGTAGATGTAAATCAATCATAAAGAAAGGAAAGCAAGACAAAACTTGATGTGCAGACAATGGAAACATGAAATAGAAGGGGAGTTCATCAGAACTATTAATCAGGTGGCTTATCAGAGTTATTAATTGGGGCTTTACAATTGGATCTATGCCTTTATTTTTCTTTTCTCCAAGTGTTAAGTAGTGGATAGCAGCTGTGTTTACCTACAAACTAAATCCTTGAGTGTGGGTGCTAGACCCAGAGTCAGGGCATTGCCCCAGTAATGTGCTGACTGCCAGGGGCTTAGAAAGAAAGCACACACACACACACACACACTCACAGCACACACACACGCATTTGTGCATACTTGCACATACATGCACACACATGTGCATATACAATGCAAACATACACACAAACAATGAGAGAGGGAAAGAGAAGAAGGGGATAACTACTTTGTCGCTATGAATCATTGGAAACAAGCAGTAGTAAATTAAAGGACTGGCACGTTGAGATTCTCAGACAACAGATTATCACCAAATCACAGTATGCGCCAGTGTAGGAAAAAAAATCAATACCAGGAATGCAAGACTCCCAATCATAGTCAGAAGGAAAAATATCCAAGAGTTTACAGGTTTCTGAGTTCTTAGAAGAAGACAGTTGGATAAAGGGAAGAAGGTTCCATGTTATAAAAACAAATTGCAGCATGGAATTTGGTAAATTAAAATTTGACATCACAATTTTAAATAAAAACCTTCATTGACGGGCTGGAGTAATAGTACAGCAAGTAGGGCATTTGCCTTGCACGCAGCTGACCTAGGTTCAATCCTTGGCATTCCATATGGTCCCCAGGCACTGCCAGGAGTAATTCCTGAGTGCAGAGACAGGAGTAACCCCGGAGTATTGCTGGATGTGACTCCAAAAGAAAAAAAAAAGACTTCATTGACAGAACTGAGATATAAATTATTTAAATTCCAGATTGAGCTAAGGAACTTCCTAATAATGTTTTGTGAAAGGAATACTTTCTAAGTATGGGACAAAATGTAAGAGACATAGGGAACAGGTACAAAAGTTCTATCATCCCTTTAAGAAAAGCTCTGAAAGGAGAATAAAGAGAAACCAAAGAAGAGAGAGAGCAGAGAGAGAAGGAGAAAGGGAGAGAGACAAGAAAAAAGAAAAAGCCTCAAATAGAAAAGCAAAAATTCCAATCTAATGAGCAATCTGAGGGCCAAGAAAAAGAAAAATACCTGAGCATACTTTGAAGAAAATGAAACCCCTAGTTGTAATTATAGAAACACACAACATAGCATTATTTCTGACTTTCTGACTTCAATATGAGATGTGGTAGAATAGGTAAGGAGGAAAAAAAAACATGAAAGTACATTTTTTTAACAGTATAGATTGTAATTAACAACAAAAAAGGAAGGTTAAATATATTTAATGTGTATTTCTTTTTGGAAAATATTTATTTTATTTGGGTAAGTGGATTTATTTGGGTAAGTTATTTGGGTAAGCAAGGACCATACCTTGCTGTGCTCAGGGCTTACTCCTGGCTCTGTGCTCAAGGATCACACCTGGTGGTGCTCAGGTGACCTATGCAAGTGCTAAGGATCAAATCATGGTCAGTTGCATATAAGGCAAGTGTCTTAACCCCCGTACCAGAGTGACAGCCAGGCATGACTACTGAGTATAGAACTAGAAGTAGCCCTGAGCACTGCCTAGCAGCATGGCACAAACAAACCCCTCCCCCCCCAAATGGGCAAAAAAGTTGAATAGATGTTTTAGCAATAAAAATAGAGAAGGTAAATAAGGCACATGAAATAAAACATTATTAGCATTAATACAAATTAGAATCATTGCACACATAATTAGAAGGTCTCTATATTAATTAATTAATAACAATGTAGAAGAACTGAATTTCTCGGACATTGCTAGTAGAAATGTAAAATAGTGCTACCACTTGGGAAAACGGTTTGCCTTAAAAGCATCAATGCAAACAGATCTTACCATCAGCTTCTCTACTCTTACGAGAAGTGAATGTTTGTAGTTGTGTGTAGTTGTACACAAATGTTCAAGGCTACAATATTTATAATAGTACAAAACTGGGTATAGCCCAAAGCTCTCTTTAGTAGTTGGGGAACTGTGAAGCAAATTTTGGTATGTCTAAAATTTGAGAAAGAACTGAGCAGTTGACACTGTTGACACCTACCCCCATAGAGATGAACCTCCGAGTTGCTATGGCTAGTGAAAGAAAACAGACAAGTGGAGCACATAAAGCAATAGTCCTATACTGGGATGAATTTGTATCCCATCTATAAGTAGATAATGAAAATGAATATTTAGGGCAGCTGGTGGATTGGTGATTACCGAGTAGCTGGGAATGGAGTGAGAGGGAAAAGCTAGAGAAAGCCTGTGGAAGTGATGCATGCACTTCTCTTGATTTTGAGTGTAGATTCATGGAGACATGCTGGTATCAAAGCTTACCAAACTGTCTACTTTTAATATGTAGTTCGGTTGAGTTGGAGAGGTAGTCTAGGGATAAGCCATTTGTTTTGCATGTGACTAACCCCAGTTCAATCTCTTGTACCACATATGGTCCCCCAATCAGCACTAGGAGTCCACCCTCAGCACAGAGCCAGGAATAAGCTCTGAGCACTGAGTAAGCCCTAAAGCCTGCCCCTTCTGAAATTTTGCAGTTTGTTATAGGCCAGTTATATGATATTAGAACTATTAAGCATAGTCTATACCTTTAGAAATCAAGAAATCATCTCAGGTTGAAAATCAGTGGAAGTACCTTTTATGGAGGACTTAGTTATCACATCCATCCATTTATGGAGGACTTAGTTATCACATCCATCCATTTAATGTGTAGTTTGAAAAACTTCAATGCTGCTGAAACAACACAGATTGGTCTGTTCAGAGCAACAGTCAAAGAAATACATACATCAGAGAAGTAGGTGTGTCTGATACATATGCAGTGTGGGAGAGTTCTCAGGATATACTAGTGTGACTTACTGTATAAGAGCACAGAACTGTCATGATGTAGTAATCTTTTCTCATTCTTAGCAGTTCTATTTATGACAAATATTCACGTTGAAGATTCTGCAACTGGTAAGATGCTGCTCTGACACTAAGTGGAAATTGGTGGTGAAGGAATAACAGCAATAAGGTGGAAAAAATACTAGAAAGTATCTACTTCCAAGCTCAGTTAGAAAAACAAGTATTTTTATTGAATTTAATGTTTTATACGCACCACACCCAGCTGGAGAAATGGATACAGTCTTTTTGAAATCTATTTTTAAGTGTCAAGTACCTTGAGGAACATTTACAGATTCAAATGATCATCTTATGCTTCTCTTAAGCTACTCAAATTTTACCTCTGGTTAAAGTTTTCTAACCAGATTTTATTTTGGCATAGAAGTAATGTATTTTTTTATTAGTGGTTTTACCTGTTTTATTTCTGCAAGTATTGGCAATATGCCTGGATGAGATCAATAGGGGCATACTTATCTGTTATAATAATCTATACACAATATGCTAAGAGGATAGAATATGTATTTTTTTCTCTTTTTGCCATCAGTGATCTCAAGAAGGTTTGTTTTACTTTATTTGGGGACTAAGAGTCACTGTGTCATGTTTGATTTTGTTTTTTAAATTTTAAACTTGGGTGCACAAATGTAAACCTCTTTAATCTCAGAATCATCATTGGTACTGCAGTCTCTACTACTGACAGATTACTGTATTTTCAAACAGTTCACACTTACAGAGGCTCAGAGGCAGAGTGCTAATGTTCTCAGGTTTCAGTTCCATTTCTTTTTCTTCCCAAGTCTTCTCTGTAGCCTGAGTTATCAACCACCTTTTCCCTCCTGACTAATTAGATTAGTTCTCAGTTAGTGAGGATGGACCATTTAAGCTGGAAAGTTAAAAATGTAGAAGCAAATTCTCGCTTAATTGTCAAGTGTGGAGCTTTGTGGGAGACATGGGTTACATATATTTTTATTTCTTAAGTGTATGCAATCTTTGATGTAGTTCATCTTTTGTAGAGCTTTGTGTGTGTGTGTGTGTGTGTGTGTGTGTGTGTGTGTGTGTGTGTGTGTGTCTGTGTCTGTGTCTGTGTGCCTGTGTGTCTGTGTGTGTGTGTTTGTCTCCCAAATGTTTTTCTAGTTGCCAGGTCCATGATCACTCCTTCAGCAGATGAAAAGCTACTGAAGTGATCATGCATTGAGACCCCCAAATGATTGCATTTAAAATCTAGAATTTAGGAAAGTACCTGAAGTGTTTCAGGCTTATCTCATTCTAGGGCTGGAGCAATAGCACAGCAGGTAGGGCGTTTGCCTTGCACGCGATTGACCGTAGTTCGATTCCTCTGCCCCTCTCGCCCCTCTCGGAGTGCCTGGCAAGCTACTGAGAGTATCTCGCCCACACAGCAGAGCCTGACAAGCTACCTGTGGCGTATTCGATATGCCTAAAACAGTAACAAGTTTCAAAATGAAGACGTTACTGGTGCCCGCACGAGCAAATCGATAAGCAATGGGATGACAGTGACAGTGATACAGTGATTTCATTCTAGACTTTAAGTCTCCTGATCTACTTTAGAATCTGTTTGGTTATAAAAATATCACAAGACTCAGATTGTGAACTACTGAAAATGTTTGACTCAATAGCTTCCTTAATTCCGGATGAGAATGATGAGAGGCAGAAGAGCAGCACTGCACTGTCGTCCCGTTGTTCATGGATTTGCTCCAGCAGGCACCAGTAACGTCTCCATTGTGAGACTCATTGTTACTGTTTTTGGCATATTGAATATGCCATGGGTAGCTTGCCAGGTTCTGCCATGAGGGCGGTATACTCTCGGTAGCTTGGTGGGCTCTCCGAGAGAGACAGAGGAATCGAACCCAGGTCGGCCGTGTGCAAGGCAAGTGCCGTATCCACTGTGCTATTGCTCCAGCCCTTAGTTACTTCTGTATACTTCTTAGTTACTTTCTGTATTTCCTCAACTGCTTGAAAGGTCCCAAATGGGCAAGAGAGCTGGGAGAAAAGATCCCCAAACAATCCCAGATTTCCTCTTAAAAGAAAATGCCTTTTTACTGCAGAGTAACAAATACTGCAGGCTGATACCTAGGTTGAAGGTTCTTGGGGTTTTTTGGGGTTTTATTTTTTTGTCTTTTAATTTCCAATTTTTCTATTACACATCTTCTTCACAGCTTGTGTTCTGTGTTTTTTTTTTTTTTTTTTAAAGCCTGTCTGCAGCCACTCTGTGTGGTACTCAGTGGTCATTCTTGACTTTCAGGTGGGAGGTCAAACTTGTACTATTTGGGTGGGGGTACAAACTTATACCCTCATGTACAGCATGTGCTAGCATTTGGAGCTTTATTCCTGGTCCTGTGTTGGGGCTCCTTAAAGTCACTTGTCTCTCCACTGTCTCGGTGTAGAAGGTCTTCTCTTGTCTGGTCCTCCATGGGCTTCAGTTTGTGATGCTCTGAGCCTTGGAACTCCCTTCATATTTCTTTTTTTTCTTTCAGAATTCTGAAACAAAACTTCTGGAATACTTCCGTTTCACAGATTTAATTTTTTCAGGATTCTGAAAGAACACTTCAGGATTACTCCCATTTTACAGAAAATTTAGATAATTTTTTCAATTATACAGTATCTAATAGATAACTAATATCTAACAGGCAACTTCTATTACACAGAAACCATCTGTGCTCTACACAGCACTGCTGTTTCTTTGCTCTGTGGCTCCCTGGAACCAAAACAAATGCTTGGTTGAACCAATCAACCAAGTTTTATTTCCTGCTAATCCTTTTCAAATTTGAACTAATTTGCTCGATTAACCTTCCTCCCTCTTTTCCTTTTCATCTTCTTTTCCTGTCTTTTCTTTCTTCTTTCCTTTCTGTCTATAAGACTTTGTCAAAGGATTTGTCAGAGACTGATAGCCAACCTTAATACTTCAAGACACCGTTTAACAAAATAAGGCTATTTGAAAACACTTATCTATATATTAGGATTTTCCTCTTGGTATTGAAAGCAGTTTTTTGAGTTCCTTTTGAGGAAGTACTGAGTACTGCCCAGTTTTAAAGGACTCAAATAGCTGACTTCAGTTTAATTATTTGCACGCAGCACATTGTTGACAAGAATTCTTTATTAATGGGGTGCTGGATTTTTGATGCCATCAGGACACCAGACACTGTGCTTTCACAGAAGTCAGAAAAGCAGGTGTTGGAGACCTTGTACAAGGGTAAGACACTTGCTTGGTGTGTTGCCACAGCTGCGACCCAGGTTCAAATCCCAACTCCGTATGTAGTTCTTTGAGCAGCAGGGGTGGCTCCTGAGCACCTGTTGATATGGCCCCTGAGCACCACCAGTATGGCCCTAAAACAAACAAACAAAAATCAGTAGGGTGCCTGTCTTCTGTTATTTATATTTCTGAAAAAAATTTTTTTGTGGAGATCTGCTGCTTTAAGATATGTAGAGTTTGCACTCTTAAGAAAAATTCTTTTGAAGCATACAAATAGAGACTTGTATATTAATGGTTTTTATGAAGCAATTTCTAAGAGTTTGAAAAATTTCCTTATGTTTGAAAAAGCTTGAATTCAATTTTTCTCTGAATATTGAGGTTCTGATATATCTTAAATCTATTGGTTTAGCAAAATATTTTCAAAACCGTTTCCTAAGTTAAATTGATTCAGAAATTCCCTCTCGGAAGTCTTAGTGCAGTTGTCTGTTTATTTCTGTTCTACTCTTCTTTAAGAAACCTTCTCTTGTGAAAAAAAATACTTAGTCCCTTTACTGGGTTTCAGAATCCTGAAGTGCTCCTTGTGCCACTATCGCAAACAACTTTAATTTCAGATTAAAATAGTGTGTGGAAATTCTCTATAGGCTGTTGTGAAATCAAAGTCTTACACATGCCATCATGCATCATCCAGGACAAAATGTCTTTGTGAAGACAGAAGGACGAGCAATAAAATGAGGACATGCTAAGGAAATTGAATATGTAAAAGCATAGAAGTATCCACAGTGACACTCTGATTCCTGACTCTGTGGCTTTCATTTTATTTAGGATCTTGATAACTACCTTAGTCTCTGAGAGAGCGGCAGAAAGAATGAATTGTTACCCTTCTAGGCAACACGGCGATCCACAGTTTCAGCTGCATTATTGATCTTCAAAATTTCATCTTTTGTTTCTTTTTGCTTTTCCCTTTGCACTGAGAGTCCTCTGAAGTGAAGTCTGTGGAGAACTGAAGCCAACTTGTGACCAGCCAAACTCCACCACCCCAGATGTGTCAAGCCCCATAGCTGGGGAGGATGAGCCCCAAAAAAGATGCAGCAAGGAAAGATGGGGGTGGAGGGCTGGGTCAGGCAGGGGTGGGTGGGAGTGAGCATGTCCTCCTTCTTAGCATCTCTCCCTGGAAAACTGGTCCAGGAGTTCTGTGGAACAGGTCACCCAAGGCGGGGGACCATAAGGGGGCAGATGCAGGACAGCCATATGCATCCCCTTCACCATGTGCTGACCATGTGAAACCTTCTTGGGGACTGGAAAACGCTTGACATGGCTAACCTAGATGTATCACTTTGCTGGTTCCTGGCACCATCCTTGTTTTTAATGTGCAGTGAATGTTCTTGCTCTGTTTGAACATTGCTGCAGCTTGCTGACCTGGAGGAGCCCAGCAAGGAAAAAAAAAAGTTATCTACTGCAGTTCTAAATCAAGTTTTAAAATAACAAAACATTTTAATATCTGTAGCTGGAAGGGAAATGTTTGGAGCTGTGTAACTGGCAGGCAGGAGCAGCAGGACTGAAGAAGAGATGATTTGGGGGCCAACTTTGGACACAAATTGAATACAAGTAAAAGAAGCCGAGGCCGACTCTTCTGTCTGGCTTCCCAGTCAAGTCAGAGGGGACAGAGCTGGCAGTGCTATGGATTTGTGTGCTGGGATAGATATAAACAGCAAAACTCTCAGCCCTGTGGCTATAAAAAGAAATATTTTTTATGATGTATTTGTTGTTTAAGAGCAGACTGTGAGTTTTGTTTAACATTTATTCCTGTGCCGTTCAAAAACCAGAATTTTGTCCTGCCTGTGTGCTTAAGCTCTTTCAGATGTTTTTATTGTGTACCATTTTCTCCAGATTCTTCTTTTAATGTATGGTTTTTTTTTTTCCTTTTTCACAATCTGTTAGAAGATCAGCTTGTGTGAATCTTGACACTGTGATGCTATTTCATGGTTTTAATTTGAATGTGAGTTGTTGCAGCTGGAAGCATATGATTAATGGCACAGACTTGTTTGTCGCAAAAAAGCAGATGATATTTTACATTAAGTTGGGATGCATTGAGAAATTGACTTGCTTATCTTGTGCTGGACGTAAGTCACATTTTAGTTCACCTTCAAATTCTGCTTGTGATTTGCATTCATCTTAAACACAAACATACATTTTAGGCAATATAATTGGCTCATCAAGGTATTTAAAGAATATCTTAAATTGTGCACATTTAATATAAATGTTTTCATTCACCAATTAGCCAAAGGACCTTTTGTCTGTTATCGTGGGGGAAAAAAAAAATTGTCCTAAATTGGTCTACAGGTTTGGCGGCCCATGCCGGGAAGAGGGAAGTGGGTCAGGGATGTGGCTCAGTGGATAGAGCACAGGCCCTGACGGTGAAAGGCTCTGCATTGAGCAGCAGCATGCATGCCCCTCTTCATGCCGAAAACTTCAAAGCAGAGCCCTAGTTGCCCCCCTAAGCATTCCAGGAAGACCCCCATATCCTGTGTCCCAGAAGGAAGTTCTGATTATAGCACCTGGATATTCATCCTCTTGATTTTCTGTGAAATCTTTATACACTTTTCCTCTTGCGCCCGTCTCACGCTCCTGTTCCTTATCCTTGCTAGCAAGTGAGGACCTCTGACCCCCTGCTCATGGCAGATTGTCGGTCAGGGCTCTGGGTGTGGATGCATTGCCCTGCTGGCCTAAGCCAGCCTTCTCAAAAGAAATGTTAGGAAAGTTGTAAAAACAATTTCCTTCAAAAGAAAAACGTTGTGTTTTTTTTTTTTCTGAAGACCCAAAAGTCTGCCAGTCATTTGAGGCGTGTGATAGATGACACCTTCCAGTTGCTTCACCCTAGGAGAGAGGCCAGTGAGGTAGTGCAGAGGGCATTGGGCTTGCCTTGCATGCAGCTAACCTGGATTCAGTCCCCGGCACTACATAGAGTCTCCGAAGCATGGTCAGAAGTGATCCTTGAGCACAAAGCTAGGAGTAAGCCCTGATCACTGTGTATGGTGTGCTCCACAAGGTCTGCCCTCCTCTCCCCCAGCACACACACAGATCTCAGGAAACTGTACCTGTTAACTCAGATAACGCTTCTCCAAACTTGTTACACTAGCTAATTTTCTCTCTTCAAATCTTTGATGAGATTTGGGGGTACGTCCCCAATAGAGCACACCACTGTCCCAATAGGCATGTTTTCTTCTGCCCTCTTTGAAGAGTTTTAATGATGGCAATGGATTGTTATTTTACAAAAGCCAACTTTCTGCTTCTCTGTTAAAATGAATCTACTTCTATTTGGTGGCGGCCATGTTCAACAAATCATATATCTCCTAGAGTCAGTCATTCAGAAACACCAACCTGGTTATCGTATACTCTGAAAGATTGTTTCTCCAGCTATACATCTTTAATTTCTCCAACTATTTGGCACACATGTGGCCTCCAGACTTTCATCGCCATATGTTTGCCTTCTTCTAGACAAGTCTGAAATTGTGGTGGTCTTCGTGAAATGTGTATCCCGAGTGTGAGGCTCTAGGTGTGGTCTGACCACTAACACTGTCCTTTCCAGCACTGCATGACTCTTAGCGCCAATAATAAGAACCACAGTATCATTGGTTTCCAGTGAATTTCCTGTCAAAATGCCCGGCTATTTTAAGTCAGGTCTCTCATTCTATTCTTGCGTAGTTGACTTTTTTTTTTTTTAATTCCAAGATCTAGCCCTCTCTATTAAATTCCATGGTGTAAATTCTGGCTCATAGGTGCTACTAGCCAAGATCTCTTTTGACATTTTTTTTCTGTCATCCAATATATTAGCAATTTCTCGCAGCTCTGTGCCATCTGTAAATCTTGAAGTGATACCTTAAGAGTTTTTATTTGATTAAAATGTATAAAATGGTATCAAATTGTATATTCTGTGCTGGTTGTATGCTTACTGCTAGGGTAACAAGATGACTGAATGTAATCATTCCTTCAGGGAGCTCACACACCATAGGGAATAATAGACATATAATTATATAACTATAATGCAGTGTGATAATTGCTATAATAGAATAATGTGTGAAGTGCTGTGAGAATCAAGGTTGGTTGCAAATTGTGGATGATCTTACCCCTTCAATGTTGGCATGGATCCATGAATTTTTGGATATGGCTGTTAAACTAGTTATAATGCTGCCTAACTACTGCCATCTGATTTACTTTTTACCCTCAAGGACGCAATAAGAAACATTTGCTTGTTAGACATTTTGCTAATGATCTCAAACTATGGTATTTCCAAAATGTACCAAACTGGCAGCCAGTCCTAAAGGAACTGAGAATTATTTTAAGACTTAGTCTTAATATCTTTCTATGGTTCATTGTGATCCCTTTTTTAAAAGTTTTTCACCAGTAGTATGGGAACAGTTCTGAAGGTGCCATAGTAAAGCTTAGAGGAGTTCTGTGAGAACATTTGGGTTTTTCTGCTATCTTATATACAATCTATCTTAACCTAGGCAGCTGTATTATATGACAGAAGAATTATGAATTCTCTCCTATCTTCAAATATCTTTTCCTTCACTGTCATCCTGTTGTTCATCGATTTGTTCGAGCGGGCACCAGTAACGTCTCTCATTGAGAGACTTTTGTTACTGTTTTTTTTTGGGGGGGGGTTGTTATGCCCAGAAGTATTTGGGATATGTCAGGCTTGATGCTTGGGGACTCGCTGTCCCCCAATGGGGCTTGGGGGTGCCAGAGATCAAACCCAGACCTCCCATATGTCAAGCATGGGCTATAGTTCTTTGAGCAATTTTCCTGGCTCTGCTGTTTGTTTTAGATTGATGGTGGGGTGTGTGTGTGTGTGTGGGGAGAGAGAGAGAGAGAGAGAGAGAGAGAGAGACAGACAGACAGACAGACAGACAGACAGACAGACAGACAAACAGACAGACAGACAGACAGACAGACAGAGAGACTTTTTCTAATGTGAATAAAGCAGGTTTAGTAGCAACCTGAGAAGATGGTGGACTCATGTCCCTCCCCCAAAAACTGCATGATCATAGGAAGCTGTTTTATAGAAAAAGAGAACAGGGATGCATAGATATATGTTTAGTATGTTTTTATGTGGATCTGACTCTTTGGACTCATCCAGCTTTTTAAAAGGGTTCTGTACATCGTGGTACTTTAGAGGCACACACAATGACCTCTCCCCGTGGGGCATGGTCAGCTGGACAGGTGGTTCCATGTTGGGCCCAAGGATGTGGTGCTGCCTTCAGGTCGTGAAATGCCAGTAGTATTCGTGCCACACGAGTAGGACCCAGGAACCTCCAGGACAGAGTCTCGAAATGCTCAGAGGACTTTATGGTGCTGGGGATGGCACTGAGGTTGGCCACATGCGAGCATGTGACTTAACCTCTGTACTACTGCTCTGGCTCTCTCATCCTACTTTTTTGGTTTTGGCCTATAGCCAGCAGCACTCAGGGGTTATGATGCTCAGGAGGCCATATGTGATCCCCGGGATTTGACCTGGGTCAGTCGCATGCAAAGCAAGCACCTTACTTCCTGTGCTGTCCCTATGACCCCACCTCTCATCCTGATTCTAACAGAAGCACTTTTCTCTCTTTGCATCCCCTTTGTAATTATTTGTTTCTTTTCTTTGTTATTAAAAATGTGACTTTTTCTATGCTAGCTTTTTTTTTTGCAAAAATATTTATATTAAAGGATTACCTTCAGATTCTCATTGATAACGTTAATATTAAACTCATTAGTAAGTTCAGAGCTGTGGGTAGGGTGCTTGCCTTGCACGGCTGACCCAGGTTTGATCCCTGACTTCCCATATAGTTCCCTGGGCCCTACCAGAAGTGATCCCTGAGTGCAAAGCAAGGAGTAAATCCTAAGCACCACCTCAAAACAACTCCCTCCTCAAAAAAAAAAAAAGTTTAAATGGATTGATTAGTAAGTTCAGAGGAAAAAATAAATATTTGTTTGATGGAGACACACCAGGTGGTACTGAGGGTAACTTCTGACTCTGCGCTCTGAGAACCATGTGGTGCCAGGTTTGAACCCCTGCCACCTATATGCAAGCCTAGCCTTGCACTCAGCCCCTGAGCAATCTCTCCACCCTTGTGAAGCATTACTGTATTTATTCTCCACATCTAGATGAATAATATGATGCTGCATTTGTCAAATGTGTATATGTATATATTTAATAAAAATTTTAATTTTTAAAAAATTGGTATATTGTTATCAGTGGATAATTTTATTTTCTAAGTGGTCATAAAAAAGATTTCAAGGTATTTTATGTTTTGAGTCACCATATAGAATCATACTGTTATTAGTTTTAAGTCTTCTGATTGCTTTTCTTAGATTAGTGGGTATATATGCATCATCCGCAATTAATGATAGTTTTGTCTCTTTTACAGTGGTTATAATTCTTAAATTAGTTTCCTGACTTGTAAGCAATGTAATTCTGGTGCTAATAGAGCCACATTAATATTATGCCCTGTGTACTTAGTATAATAATTGGCACATGAATAAGTATGTAGAGGACCAGCGAGCGAGCGAGAGAGAGAAAGTACAGGGGTTAAAGGACTTGCCTTACATGTGGCTGGCCCCAGTTCTGACCCTGGTAATACATACGGTCCTCCAAACATTATCAAGAATATCAACTCTGAGCATAGGAGTAAGCCATGAGCACCATTGGATATAGTCCCAAGCAAAAAATAAACAAAAGTACCTAGGGAATATTGGGTGAAATACTTAGCTGTCAAAGAACTATTGATTCTAATTGACAAATTAAAACAGGTGTGCATAAAAGTAGTATAAAACAGGAACTTGTACATGACATGAAAACAAATAAAACACTGACACTTCAGTGGAATGAAAGATCACGAGCATACTCAGTGAAAGCAATGGTGTGTGTGGCAGAGGTGGCACTGAATCCAAGATAGAGAGTAGACCATACTTGAAGAGGCAGAATCTGGAGAGCCTCTTTCCAGAAGATGCAGCCGAATTTGGGAAGTCAGAATGAGAATAAGGCAGCGACGTGAGTTGATCCTTTCAGCCACTGTGACGGTTTTAAATACAGTGAGGAGAGATTTGAGGTTACACGGTCATTTGGGTCAGGCCTTAGGGAGCCCGAAATGGCAGGCTACACTCTTGGATCAATAGTTTCCAAGGCTATTCACATCCTGAGACATAGAAAACTTGACAGTATTTTTTGAGACTTACTGGGAGAACACAGCAACTGCTTCCTATAAGGAGTAATGACTAGAAATGGGGGTGATTGGGGTGGGATTATGCTTCAAGCCCAAATAGATTATCTCCCTAGCAGTGAAATCTTCAGCAATCCCTCCCAGCTATGTACTTGGTAGAAGATTCAGGTTTTGTCAAGGCCATTGGGTAAAGGCAGATTTCCTCTCAGGATTCAGTGTAGTGGTGTTTGAGATTTTTGCTAAACAAACCACTTCCTCACTTCTCCATATACATGTGCATGCTTTCTTTCACAAACTACCCTTGTTTCTAGGGCCCAGTTCAGCCACCAAGACTTGCATTCATTTGCTTTCCTCCTCACCCTCCTCCCCACCCCCCAAATCATGAAGTGTAAGAAGAGATAAAATCTACCTATTTCCCAACTTCTTTAATTTCCTATCCAGACAGTAGTTACTAAATACATATTCTAGATTTCTCAGATATATATCACTGGATCTTTTGCATCCTTCTTGCTTTTGATTTTATGACCCTTTTCCAGGCTAATTTTATCTCAGAATTAGCACAGCTGGGTTTGGATATGAAATTCTTACAGGGTTACTTTGGTCTTCCAATAAGTTAACTTATCTTTGATCATTCTTTATAATGCGGTCATTAAATTGTTACACTCGAAATCTGGAAGCAATATGACAGACTACCCGAAAAAAGTCGTTTCTCTTGATTAGAGAAACAAGTTTAAAATACAATGTATTTTGTATGACAACCCAGGCATAAACAACTTTCTAACTATGTGTCTCACAGTGATTCACTTAAAAAATAAATTAAAATATAGCATACCATAATGTGACAGTTTTACATCTTCATTGGCCATTGCAAAGATGGTGCTTCTCAGAACTCTCTCTCTCCCCGCCTTTCCCTTTCTTTCACCTTCTACCCCCCATTTATATAGCTAAATGATTTTTTATTTTGTTTTTAGGACTCCCAAGCATCGCTCAAGGAAACCCCAATCAATTAAACTATTGAAGAGTATAAAAATGGGTTTTCACACAATATGATAGAGTTTTATTAAAAACCTTTCAGACCTTAACCCTGGCCCATCACTCTCTTTTCACAGAACAGTTTCACTTGGAGATTTTGGTAATAACTGGGGGTATACTTTGAATGCTTATATGTGGTTTGGACAATCTGATATTTGATGATAATCATGGTTTACTGTTAATTTCATCTGCATGGAATCAGAGGATTATGTTTTTCATTCCAATTCTCATACCAAAATATTCGCAAATGAACTAATTTAATGTCTGACACTTGTTTCAAGAGAAGTAGAATGAAACTGGATTAGCCAGAATTGATAGTTGCTGAGACTGAATGACTAATTATGCTTTTCTGATTACTTGTCTGTGTTTATAATTTGTGGTAGTACATGAAAATGCCAGGATTATAATTCATATTTATTTGGTGGATGTCTTGCAGTACTCTCCAAGAGACTGTTGAATGCTCTGCTGCCTGAGCTGTTGTGCCCCTTTCGCTCTTTGCTTCTTTTTTTTTTTTTTGATTATTAAATCTCGGTTCAGTCTTTTTGTAGCTACTGTCCTCGTGCCTGCCTCTGGTGAATTCTCTCTCTCCTCCATCTCCCAATCATGATTTACTACTAACTTCTAATATGTTCTGAGCAGGAAGCCAAGAAACTGTGATCTTTTTTTCCTAGACATGATTTCCTTGTGGGCCTGAGGGACTTTTTTAGAGTATTAAGCATGTTAGCTTGGGGATGATAATTTGGAGGCATGGGAAAATTGCTACTGACTAACCCACAGCTTCTAGCTATTGTCTGGGTAACCAGGACCTACAGTCATTTAAGACTTTATGGAGAGGGTGTCGTTATTTTTTGAATGTAGTGATAATATATTGGAAATATATGTATTTTATTAATAGCTCATTGAAAAATTTTGTGTTCCATTAGTGTAATTTAAGGGTTATTTACATTTAATCCTTTGATGTACATATAAGAATTTATTTTGGGAGAGGCTGGAGGTTGGGCCACACCCAGTGGTGCTTTTCCTGACTGCACAGAAGTGACCTCTGGCAGTGCCCAGGGGAGACTATGTGTGGTGGCAAGAATTGTAAACAGGGTTGGTAGAATGCAACACCGTCACCAACAGCAACAATAACAATAACATGAATGCAAGGAATTGTTAGCTCAGAGCAGTTGCAAAGAACTGGACAGGTGAGAACAGTGTGCGCTGTTTTAAATATAACATTGGATGGACATAGAGTTTCCTGTCTAAAAGCTGGCATGGAAAACAATTTTGTAAAAACTAAATTGAGCCAAGTTTATCCAGGAGATGATGTTTGGGCTTAGACCGAAAATTCAAGAAGTTGTGAGGCTTCTGGATAAACTGTGAGTGGAGTAGAGGAAAAATGCATGATGACGTTTCAAAGTGTCCAAAGAACTAAGCAGTTAGATGGGGTGAGGTGGGGTGACTGGTTTTTGACTCTTAGGTTGAAGGGATAAGGGGTTAAGAAGGACTCACAGATTCATAGTTTGGGTGGCTGCCAATCCCCAGACAGGGAATCCAAGAGACTGGTTTGGAATAGAATGCATGGCAAGAATGAGGTCATTTGGGGACAAGTTAAGTTTCAAATACCTGGCAAACATCTACGAGGGAATATATGATAGGATGTAAGAACTAAAAGTATTGGTGGCTAGGGGGAAAAATCAGATGAGAGCTGATTTTGAGTGAACTGTTTTCAGGATATTATTAGAGGAAGTTGAAACAAAGTAAAGACATTCCCCAGGAGGCAGTTGAAAGTGAGACTTAGAATTCTAGACTTGGAGGCAGCCTTCATGCTTCATTGGTGCTGGGTGTACTCTGAAGACCACCTCCATGTCTTTTCTCCTTTTCCACTCCGGGTGGGAGAGTGGAGCATGGGACGCTCAAAAAGACCTTAGAACAATTTGAAATTTTCGCTTAGGGCTGGAGAGAGAGCACAGAGGTTTTGCAGATGATCCCAGTTCAATCCCCAGCACCATGTATGGTATCCTGAGCCCTGCCAGGAGTGATCCCTAAACGCAGATCCAGGAGTAAGGCCTGAACATTGCTGGGTGTGGTCCCCAAAACCCAAGCAACAATAAAAAAAAATAGTCTTTGAAAGAAGTGTTTTGAGATTCAGACTAGAGCAAAGGTGAGTTTCAGTAAGACCCAGTGCAAGTTATTAAGTCTTATTTCTTAGTTCATTAGTCGATGTTTTAGAAGTTTCTGCATAGCTGCAAATTTATTATACCCTCATTAGTATCTCTTGTGATGTAACAATTTATTACTAAAAAATGTTACAAAACACATTTTGCTCCTTAGTAAGTAGAAAAACGTAAAATCCATGTGATCTAGCAAATTCCAATGCTGAGTTTTATACTCAGAAGAACTGAAAACTGAGTGTTCAAATAAAAGCTTGCATACTGATACGGATATTGCAACAACTGTCCACAGAGGTAAACTGTCCATCAGTAGGTGCAGGAATAATCAGAATGGGGAGTATCCATACAGTGGAACTTATTTTAATCATACAAGTTTTCCTTTCTAAGCTCATATTTCTATTGAAATGTCTCTCTCTCTCTCTCTCTCTCTCTCTCTCTTTCCCTCCCTCCCTCCCTCCCTCCCCGCCCCCCCCCCTCTCTCTCTCTCTCAGGGTCTCATTTTTTGACCTACTATTGCCAGAGGATGGCCTTATGTATCTTGCTGTTTCACTTGGCTTCCGCAAACCAAGCAGGCAACAAAGCAGATCTGCCTAAAAGGCAGAAGCAATGGCCTGTGGGTTTGAAATAAGGCACCAGGTCAACCCACTCTTTATGGGGAGATTAGACAAGGGGGTCAGTACTAAAAGTTGGGAATGATCAGGGAGCCACTTCAGCTGGCCTCTTCTGTGAGCTTTTCTTGGGTTTTACTTATTTATGATGGATAAGCATATCTCAGCCCGTCAGAGTGTTCCTCAAGTAATCCAAAAGTCAATGTATTGACAGATTCCATGTGTTATGTGTTAAGGAAGAGAATATAATCACTGGCTTTATTGAAATAGAAAATATGGGTCATTTTCTTAAAAAATTCCTACTTCTCTACAGAAACCCTCGCTTTGAAATTGTTATTCACAGAATTTGATGGATTTATATACTGCTATGTGTATGCATGTACCTGTACCCATGTGCATTGAACAAAATGATTCAGTTTATTTGGGGACCATACCTGATGGTCCTTCAGGGCTACTCCTGGTGTAGTGCAGTTCCTAGGAGACCCCAGGTGCCAAAGGTCAAAGCTGGGGGTCCCCTTAGCAACAAAGTGTTGTTTCCTCACCCTTGGAGCTCTCTCCCCAGAACTAGCTATTTGGTTCTTGAGATTTAGAGAGGGACCATTATTTTCTAAGGTTGAAAAATGCAAATCAAAGAAGTAGATAGTGTTCTTTTTCTCTCTAATGTTTTTTTGTGAGGTCAATCAATATATTATAGAAAGAAACTATTCTGAACCCCAAGTTGATACAAATATGTGTTGCAATTAAGGGGTTTTTTTTGTTTTTTTTTTGGGGTGGTAGGGGAGAACACCGGCTCTCTATAAGTTGGGCATGCTTTTATACTTGACTATCCATGATTTTTTCCATTGCTTTCCATTATTTAGAACTAGAATGCCCTGCAAGAAGTAATATATCCTCATTAGTTGCTGTGAAAATCAGTCCCCTCCTAATATCAAAACTTGAAGAAAATTCAAGGTTGCAAAAATCCGCTGGCTATCTAATAAATATTTCTCATCATATAGTCTGCTCTCTGTCCTCAGGCAAATATTTTCCTTAACTAACTCAATCTAAATAAAATGTAGACAGTGGCTGAGCATCATTTAGATCACACCGTCTCCCTCTCACTGTGTTCTTCATGGGAATCTGTATTTGGAAGTAAAATGCTTGACCTCAGGCAATGTTTCAAACTCATTTGTCTTCTCCTTGGCTAGGGCACAGATTCCTAATCTTTTTCTGTTGTGACACACTATTTTGTGTAACCCCTTGTTCCCAAGTGCTGGATGACACATGCACACTCAGGTTTTAAAGTTAATTAAAATTAATTTCATTTTGAGAGCTCCACTTGCCTCCTGAGATAATTGGTGACATCCCATAGCATCAAAGACAGAAAGTTGGCAATTACTGATTTTGTGATAGAGCTACATGTGAAGAAATCTGTTTAATGGCATGTGTAATGGGGAGGGTAAGCTTGCTTTAATATATAGTAATTGAGTAAATAAAAAAAAAGGAAATCTGATTACCTTCCGATACTATTTTAATGATTCCTCATCCTGCTTTGGTTATGGAGATTTTTTCATTTGGAATTGATTGGAGTCACCCAGTTTTATCACTAACATGGTAGTTTCAAAGCACAGAGCTGCTAGGAACGATGACAAGGGAATTTTCTGCCTTAGATAGGAACATAGAGGAAAGAGCAACACTGCATATGAGATTCATAAAAGAAGGGAAGAAGCAAGAATGGGTATTTTAGATATTTTGGAGTTTCCACCATATCAAAACTGTGATTTCAGCTCAAGTTTAAACATTTACTTCACTCTGAAACTCTCGTTTTGACTCTCCCCAAGTTATTATTTTGTTCAGTGGCAGTATGAACAGAATTACCACGTACTAACTTTTCTAGCTAGGCCACCGCATTTTCCAAAGTACTGCAGAAGTGATTTGATTTCCATGTTATGCCAATGATTGAGAAGTTTGGTGCTTAGTAGACACATGGAGTTGTGCAAATCCTGATTCCCTGGGGACATGCAGGTCTTCTAGTGCATCTGCCCGCTGCCTCCGTAGGGTCACAGAAAGAAACATTTCCCTAGAATTCTCTGCTTTGCTTTTTTTTTTTTCCTGGGCTTTCTGTTTCTCATCTGCTATGAATAGTCTCATGGAATAGTCTCTAGTCTCATGCCCAACAGAAGCAGCTGCTTCTGTTGGGCATGAGACTAGACTAAAGGACTGCAAATACAATAGTGTCAGAAGGGCACAAAAGCATTAGGCTCAAACACTGACTTGAAATTTTAGTACAGGGCTTACTCAACACGTCCTACATTAAGACTGCACATGTCTGAATACTAGCAGAACTCAGAGAATGGATTCACATTGAGTAGTGAGAAATTTCATTGTGTCCATGTTCTTAAATATTTAAGGGTGCTCAGGAAGCAATTCTCAGCCAGCTGGCCTGTGCTTCAGTGTGAGGGCCTGAGAATTCGGTGTTACTTGAACCCTGCAGTGCTGAGGACTACCTGGCCACCCCGGTGATACGAAGAGTCCTGCAGGACACACCTGGCTATGCGCAGGGGACCATATTCGGTACCAGGGATGGAACCAGGGTTGAACGCGTGCAAGGCAAAACCGGATCCCCTGTGCTATGTCTCTCACACCCTTAAAAATATTTTAATATCAGATATTAGGTGATCCTTGCACAAAATATAGCCCGGAAATATAAAAGTTGTATCTTGCTCATTGTAAATGTATAAACTAACAACCATAAACTACAACGACATTGTTTCTGTAACATAGAATGTTTTGCTATATAAATTTAAATTCTTCATTTGAAAAATCGGAAATTAAAAAAAAAAGCATTTCATAGGGGTCAGGGAAATAATTCAGTGGTCAAGGTACATGCTTTGCATGCGCACAACCTATGCAAAATTTGGTTCCCAGCACTGCATCGCCCCTTAAGCACCACAGCATGTGGCCTTGGTGGTTTCCAGGACCACCAGACAGACCTCAAGCAGTACTGAGTGGGCCTGAACATTGAACTACCCAGTGCTGTTGACCAAGTATCACAGGAAATGGTACCGTGGTTACCTGAACACTGCTTGGAAGGCTCAAAAAAGCAAAATTTTATAAAAGATTCATCAGTTAATTGGAAAGAATATCCATGGTATTCCCTGTAGGTATACGATTTTTATGTTACATGTATTCAGTGTATAGGGATAATGAGGTGCAGAAATGCCCAGAGGTATCACATGACTATTTCCACCTTATCAGGAGATGCAATATGAAATATTTCAGGTAACTATGTCACACAGTGGGATGTATCATGGGCAGCACCACGAGAAATTAAACGTTTTTGAGAAATTGTTTCCCACTGGATGACTGTAAAAGACTTGGTGGAGTATGTGACTTAAGAACTTATAAAGGCTTGGGGGAGGAACTCCAAATCAATGATAGTGAATTTTTTGTTGAGATATTGAATGTAATCAAAGTAAAGTGAAAGTAAATTGAAATTTACCAGTTACTCATGCGGGGTGGGGGGCTGGGGAGGTGGGGGGAAGGAGGGAGGTATACCGTGATTCTTAGTGATGGAATATGTGCACTGGTGAAGGGATGGGTGTTTGAGCATTGTATAACTGAGACTTAAACTTGAAACTTTTGTAACTTTCCACATGGTGATTCAATAAAAAAAATTAAAAATTAAAAAAAAGAAGAACTTATAAAGGCTTGAATGTGTCAGAGCTAAGGGGGAAACTGGCATGGAGGGACTCTGGGTAGAGCACTGTAGCGCTGTTGTCCCGTTGTTCATTGATTTGCTTGAGTGGGCACCAGTTATGTCTCCATTGTGAGACTTGTTGTTACTGTTTTGGCATATAGAATATGCCACAGGTAGCTTGCCAGGCTCTGCCGTGTGGGCAGGATACTCTCGGTAGTTTTCCAAGCTCTCCGAGAGGGACGGAGGAATCAAACCCAGGTCGGCCACGTGTCAGGCAAACGCCCTACCCGCTATGCTATTACTCCAGTCCCTGGGTAGAGCATATAACAAAATTAAACACATGAAGGTAAAAAGCCTGGATCTGGTTCCAGAAGAGCTGTGGTCACTTTTATGACATGTACAGAAGAACAATGGAGAAATGCAGTAAGAATGATCTATTGGGGCTAGGTCAGGAAGATCTATAATTGTGTGTAGTTGGTGAGTTTCAAATTATGGGTATATTATATGTTTGAATGGTGATATTCCTTAAGCTAGTTTTCTGTATGCCAGGACAGAAGTGAGGATTCCCTTTAGAAAAGCCATTCTAATGGTCCAGCTGGAAGGTTATAAGACTCTGAAACAAAGTAAGCTCAGAAAGGACAGTCAGAACTAATAGAGCAAGAAAAGTCCTCGAGTAACTGAATAGGAGTTGATACTGAAGTGAAATAATGATGTAGAATTGTGTTTTGAGGAACAAGAGATAGTACAGTGGATAAGGCACTTGCCTTATATGCAGCCAACCTAGGTTCGATCACAGTGTTGTGAAGGAACTTAAGCTTTTTATTTTGGTTCTCAGTGATAGAAAACTGTCTTCTAAGGCATCCAAGGACCAAACATGATGGCCTCTCAGTATCTGTATTGCAAATCATGATGCCAAAAGTAGAGAGAAAGAAGGAAGTACCTGCCACAGAGGCAGAGGATAGCATGGGGTGGGGGTCGGGGGAGGGATACTGGGGACATTGGTGGAGGGATGCACACTGATGGAGGGATGGGTGTCCGATCATTGTCTCACTGAAACTCAATCATGACACTTTTGTAACTATCTTACAATATCACTGTCACTGTCATCCCGTTGCTCATCGATTTGCTCAAGCAGGCACCAGTAACGTCTCCATTGTGAGACTTGTTGTTACTGTTTTTGGCATATTGAATACGCCATGGGGAGCTTGCCAGGCTCTGCCGTGGGGGCGAGATACTCTTGGTAGCTTGCTGGGCTCTCCGAGAGGGGCGGAGGAATTGAACCTGGGTCCTCCTTTTGCAAGGCAAATGCCCTACCTGCTGTGCTATCTATCGCTCTAGCCACAATGATTCAATAAAATAAAGAAGGAAAGAAAGAAAGAAAGAAAGAAAGAAAGAAAGAAAGAAAGAAAGAAAGAAAGAAAGAAAGAAAGAAAGAAAGAAAGAAAAAGAATGGAGGGAGGGAGGGAAGGAAGGAAGGAAGGAAGGAAGGAAGGAAGGAAGGAAGGAAGGAAGGAAGGAAGGAAGGAAGGAAGGAAGGAAGGAAATGAGAAAGAAAATGAGAAAGAGAAGGAAGGAAAGAAAGAGAAAGAGAGTCTTTTGAAAGGTGGTGTTGGTGTTGATGTTGAACCTTGTTCTCAAGGATCTGGGCTGTTTCTGTCTTCCCATAAAGGTATCCTCATGGTGCTGTGATGCCTCTTTCATGGTAGCTAGAAAAGTAATGCTGTTAAAAGCATCACCTTCTCACGTAATGAAATCTAAAAGAGAGAAGCAGCTAGCTCTTTTCAGAAAACTCTTTCTATTGAGGAGATAAACCTTACAGAAGTTTCCAGCAGACCTGTGTTGAGTCCCAGTTTGTCAGAATATGATCAAGTGTCATGCTCATGAGAGAGGGCAGCAAACGATTGGTGTTGTCTGGGGCAAGGGGAGGGAATTGGGCCACACTTGTTAGGACTTACTCCTGACACTGTGCTCAGGGTACTCAAATTCACTTCAACCTATGTATGTTCAACTATGCAACATATATATGGCAATGCCTTACCTTTTGTGCTAGCTTCCCAATCCCATTTCTGGCATTTTTAACCCCTCTATGATGGTAGTCTGACCCTGCTGGTTCAGTCAGTGAACACTGCAAAAATATGATTTTCTTTCATATATTTTCTTTCATATATTTGCTTCTGTGGACTGGAGCGATAGCACAGCAGGTAGGACATTTGCACGCAGCCGACCTGGGTTCAATTTCTCCGTCCCTCTCGGAGAGTCCGGCAAGCTACAAAGAGTATCCCGCCTGCATGGCAGAGCCTGGCAAGCTACCTGTGGCATATTTAATATGCCAAAACAGTAACAAGTTTCATAATGTACATGTTATTGGTGCCCACTCGAGCAAATCGATGAACAATGGGATGACAGTGCTACAGTGCTATACTTGCTTCTGTGCCCCTTCACCTGGGACATGAATTACCAATACTGCAAAAACCCATCACATCTGTCAAAGTGAATCTTCACAGAGAGAACATGTGAATCTCCTGCTTCTTTCTAAGCTTCTTATAGTATTTTGAACCGGGCTGTCCAGACTGATTCTCAGGAAGATATCTGACATTCTCAAGGGTTTCTTATGACTTTTTTTGAGGTAGTATCAAGTCATGGGAAATTAGAACACCAAGCATAACATGCACCCAGTGTCCATAGTCCTAGGTCTTTGTTTTTCAATCCAAATGTACAAAATGAGCCAAGCAATACTTTGCCTATGGAATCCCTGGTTCTGCTAGCACCGGCACCCATGGGGGACAACTCCAAACAGAGAGCTGGGAGTAACCCCTGAATTCTGCCCCCTATAATTTTTTGAACACGTTTGTCAGCCATTAGAATGAGAGTGGCCTTGGAGTATTATTAGATATGCGACCTTGTTTGTTACTCCTGTTGGATTTGGAATGTTGGCATCTGGGCATCCAACAGGTGTTTCTAATTTTCTCAGTTAGCCTTACTTCTCAAAGCACCTGGCACCATTTTCCATTTAGGTCTATGACTAAACCAAGACTGACTGTAGCTGTCACTTAAGAGTTCTCCACCCTTTATGGCTATGCTGGTTTCCTTCACCCCAGCTGGGTGTAGGCCGCTTCTGACTAAAGCTACTGTTTTATCTACCAACATGGTAGTCTTCGGACTTACTATCACTTTGTCTCACTGCTTCCTGGTGCCAGTGTGCTCCTGAATGAGGCAGGTGAAAATAGTTTCTTGAAATTGGTGAGCTCATGAAAGAATTGAGTTTCATGTACTTCCAATAGCTAAGTTCCACACTCATCCTTAATTCCTTAATTCTGTGGACATATTTGGTCCCTCTGTTTGCAGGCTTTAATGTCATTGACATTTGCTTTACAAGATTCGAAGATCTGAGAGAGAGAGAGAGAGAGACAGAGACAGAGACAGCAGAGAGACAGAGAGACAGAGAGAGAAGAAAAGAGAAAAATGTCTGCCATAGAGACAAGCTGTGCGGGGGGTTAAGGGGGGAAATGCACTCTCGTGGAGGGCTGGATGTTGGAACATTTATGACTGAAACCCAACTATGAACAGCTCTATAGCTATGTATACCAGTGATTCAATAAAAATAAATACAATTTTTTAAAAAGGGAGTGGTAGGTCAAATAAACTGTCCCATCCTTTTTTTTTTTTTTTTTTTTTGTCTTTCATTGACCCATTGACTATGATTGTTTTCCTTCCTTTCACTCTAAGTCTGTATTTATCCTGAACATTTTGGTGTGTTTCTTGTAGGCACCAGAGAGATGGATTTTCTTTCTTGATTCATCTAACTATTCTGTGCCTTTTTATGGGGGGAGTCCATTTACATTCAGTCCATGTACATTCAGAGAGATTATTGATATAAAGGATTCTGTTGCATGTGTGCGTGAACACACTTGTACCAGTCCAGTCGTTTTTTGGGAGAATTTTTTTTTTTTATGTTTTTGTAAGTGACCTTTCTGTAATTCTTGAAGTATTGCTTTAGTTGTTGCAAATTCTGCCAGTTCTTGTTTGTCTGAAAAGGGTCTTCTTATCCAAAAAGGATAGCTTTGCAGGGTAGTACCTCTAGGCTGGAAGTTTTTTCTTCATCAAGTATTTTGAATATGTCATTACACTCTTTCTTGGCTTGTAGAATGTTATATGGAAGTTCTGTTATGATTCTTATGTTGCTTCTGTTATATTTGAGGGTTTTCTTTCTCTCTTACTGCTTTAAGTCTCTCTTTGTCTTTTGATTTTACCACTTTGGTTACTATGTGTCTTGGTGTTCTTTTGTATGAGACTGTTTTGTTTGGTATTATTTGGACCTCTTGAATATGTGCAGGGAGCCTCTCTTGAACTAACAGGAAAGTTCTCAGTTATTATTTCTTTGACCAGCTGTTCATCTCCTTTACCTTTTCTTCTACTCTGGTAGTCCTATAATTCAAAGCTTACGGCAAAGCCTGGCAAGTTACCCGTGGTGTATTTGATAATTTGCTATGCTAAAAACAGTAATAACAAGTCTCACAATGGAGACATTACTGATGCCCACTTGAGCAAATCGATGAGCAATGGGATGACAGTGATACAATGAGACAGAAGTTTTAACCTTAGAACTTGTATAGAATATTTAATCAGTCTAATAATTGAAGTGATTTACTGGCAAATGTCCAAGAGCACTTATTCTAACCAGTTCCTTTTGCCCCCCTTTTGTTCCCTTTTGGCTGATATGATAGTAGTGTCCTCTATTTTGTCACCTCAAATTAGCCTTTTATTTCAGTAGAATTCAGGCTAAATATATATTTTAGGTATGTAACCCTGGTTTGTAAAAAAAAAATTACTGTTTGTAATTATTGTGAACCTTGATTTCCTCATTGATCAAATGAGAATGATAACAGAACCCATCTCATAGGGCAGTCTTGGGTAAATGTGCTAATACAAATTAAGACACTTGGCACAATTGACATTTATTTCAGAATACTTGGCCAATTCCAAGTTTTGGGTTTTGTTTGGCTATGGATATTGAGCAACTGCAACGAAAACATTCTGTGAGCATCAATGAACTCTACAGAATCGACAGCAAAAGCATGTTGCACAGATCCTCATTGCATGAACATTGTGTCGCTACACATTCATTATGTTGGTACAGTCTATCACCAGTGTATGTACAGTTTCTCAGGCACACAATATTTTTGTTGTTTGAAACATTTACGATGAGGTCACTCTGTCAGTTCTTCAAGCTAGTTCTCTAACATATGGATGATGCTTGGATGTAGCTCAGAGCAGATGCCGCTGGTTTCCTCCACAGATCTCCTTCACGGAGCCAGTGTCTCCATCTCCCAGCTGCTGTATCGTGCTGGTTGTTTCAACTCGCTGCAGGAAATTAAACAAGGCCTCCCCAATAGCACGCATTTCTTTGGGAACCTGTTACTAAGATCACGTTAACAGCTTGGAAAGAGCTTGGTTACATGAATCATCCAGTGAGGTCAATCAAATTCAATTCATAGAATTTTAGTCTATGAATAGTCTATATAGAACTATTTGGGAAAACCTGAAAATATTTTTGAGTTTTGTGTCTTAGAGTCACATATCATTGACCATTTCTTACATATTTTGACAAGAAAAACCCTGAAGAACTCAACTTCTGTGTTCTCCTCTAATGCTGCGTCTACCTTGTTGGCCTCTTTGTTCTGATCAACCATAATCTCTGCACTTACATTTTAAAAGCTATGTTGATTTCCAATGGGAGCTATTGTTGGGCATATCACAATTCATTGGTTCCTTTTAGTCATATTAACTTAAGTTCTATGGTCAAAATTTAGGATTCATTTTCATTGGATATTGTTTAATCCCTTATTTTGTCTCTTGATGTACTGCATGAGGCTCTCTAGTATTTGTCTTTCTTCTGAATTACTTAGCTTAGCATGACCTCCCCTAGTTCCATCCATGTTGTAGCCAGAGGCAAGATGTCATCTCTTCATGCAGCTGAATAGTATTCCATTGTGCATATACACACCATATGTCATGGGGCACTGTTTTTAAAGATTAACTTGCTTGTTTCCCACAGGGGCTGACAATATCCGGAAATACTGGAGTCGCTACTACCAAGGATCTCAAGGGGTAATATTTGTATTAGACAGTGCTTCTTCAGAAGATGATTTAGAAACTTCTAGAAATGAACTGCACTCAGCTCTTCAGCATCCACAGCTATGCACTTTACCCTTTTTAATATTGGCTAATCATCAAGACAAGCCAGCTGCTCGGTCCGTACAGGAGGTATGTTTCCTAGACAGCAAGTTTCTGTCTGTCCTTTTTTGTTGTACTTTTGCTGCTTCTTGGAATCTAGTGAGACATCGAGAATTAGGGATTTGCTGGTTTTGTTTCACGTGAAACTTAGTTTTATTAGCACAAAGCCTGCATTATCTGATAAACATTATGGTGTCTGTACCTAGCCCTACTTCAAGAGTATGGGTGATTTTTAACTGTTTAGCAAAACTTAGGTAATATCTAAATCTGGATAATCTTTTCTGTCTGCTTTAAAGGCTACTTCCCTGGTTATTTGACTCCCCCCCCCCCAAAGTTTTTCAAGGAATGTATCATGTATGCTGCCATGCAGCATTTGCCCTAAAATTTCATTTCAATTCTGAAATGCTCACTGTTGGTACAATCAGTGGCGCCTATTCTATAGTTAGCCCTTACTGAAAAGCCCTTGCTGAAAACTGGGATCTTAGTTTGCATATTGGATGCATCAAGTGCCTTTGTCATGTGGTCCAATTCTTCATCTGCATTTAAATTGATTTTCTAGCTTCCTAATAATTCTGGGAAACTAAATCAGGACTCTCTCAGGAGAGTTTCTGATTCACGCCATTCAAGTAATAAGGCATGTGAATTGTTTTAAAAATTTCAATTACAGCAAATTTTAACCTAAGTACAGTGACGCCAAAGCTTGTGATGCATTTCTTTACACCTGTAAAGATAGCTTTCCCCTGCCTGCAAGAGAGCACGTGCTACCTTGAATGACTCTAGAACAAGACGATTACTGAAAAGAACACTGCCCTTCAGTCTGAGAAATGAACAAAAAAGCCAGGGGCATTGCATATGGGATCCATGTGGGATCCATGGGCCCCTACTTTTTCCCTGCACCTGTCTTCTCACCTGTAAAATGGGAATAATGTGTATGATTCTCGATGAATAGGGCTAATTAGAATGACTCACTTTGACATGAGAAGTACTGAGCAAAATAGGTAATATACAGAGGGAGAATTTTCACTACGGTCTTAAGGAAGGCCAGAATTTCTTGTTGAACAAACAGAACTCATGGCTATCATTTAGCCACCTCATTTTGCTTCAAGTAATTAGTACCTTGTTTCTTTTTGGATTTTGCAAATCGAGACAATATTAAGTAATTAAGATAAAAAATGTATTTAGAGGCATTCGTGTGATCTTCAGCATTATAATTGCAATGCCTTCTTGATCTGTTCATAAGACGGGTACAGCTTTTAGCTTCTCAGCAGCTGTTTCTCCATTTGTAGAATGGATATGATAGTATGTAATGATGGATAGTTATGAAGGTTGCAATAGTTTTTGCTTAATAGGTACTTTGATGAAAATGCATTATTCTGATTTTCATTATTGAAGGTATAAAGGTGCATTTTTTAGAATATTCATAGGTAAAATAACATGTTATAAATATGTAAAATACACATATATAATTACAGAAACATGCATATGGAATAGATGGATTTTATAACTTTAAATTAATGTGAACTTTTAAACTATTTAAGTTTTTATCCTCAGTTTTTATTCATGCTCCATGAAATAGCTGAAAAGATATGTTTCGCTGTTAGATTTAAAAGATGGCTGTTCTGTTTTGTTTTTTTCTTAGACATCATAAGTTGAAACTATTATGTTCTGTAAACTCGATATGTGACTCACACTAATCCTCCATAGGAATTACAGTCTGTCACATTGAATTAAGGAAGCATTTAACAATTAATTACTCCTGAGTGTGTCTTTCGTGTGTTGGCTGGTTGTCTCCCCCAGGAAAAGGGCAAATAACTTTTTGTGATTCATATTCTTTTAAGACAGAGCCTATAAATTTGGAGTAATCATAGATATGGTTTGAAAATTATTCAAAATTATATTTACTGGAACCTATGTGACTCTGATATACTTGTTGTGTTTGCTCTGTTTGTTTTTTCGGGAGGAGGGTGTGAGGGTAGCTCCACGCCCCCATGCCAGGCTCTACCTGGCAATGCCCAGAAGGTCATGCAGTACCTGGCATCAAATCTGAGACTCCGCGCATGCCAGGCATATGCTCTAGCTCCTCAAGCTATCTCCCTGTCCCTGGTGTTCCTTTTTATTGATAACATTTAAAATAAATTTACCTTAACTTTTTTGCTTATCATGGAATTTTCAAATACCGTATTCAGATTTGGTTTGCATAAAAGAATTCTGTCTGTGCTTAATGTGTACAGACTGTCTGGCTTCATGGGACCATTTTTTTGTCGGCAATGAGGAAAATGCGTTCTGTTTACCAAAACTTCTTCGATGCAGTTAAAAAAAAAAGACAGTGCAACATAATGACATGTTGCTGTTTCCCCTACCTCCTTAGAATGACTACACTTGTGCTTAATGTGTTATGCAAAAATATTGCGATTATTGACCTTTTCATTGGCGTATAATTAAGAATTCACTTGTCATTTGATGAGGATGCCAGGATATTGTTTGAAGCCCATGAAATCCAAAGGGAAAGCCAAGTTATCACTGAGATTTTTGAAAGGATGAAAATTGTCAGGAGGTTATGTATTTAGTCCCTTCCTTGCCACGATCCCCTAGAGAAGTACAATGCTTGTGTAAAGAACTGAGTTAAAGGAAGAAGATGATGCTTGAAATTACTCTGTTACCCACAGTCCAGAGGCAAAATGCCCAATTCCATTGTTGTTCTTTTAGAATTGAAGTTTTGAGTATTCCAGTTTCCCTTTTCTTGATATACCTGGTAATGATCTCTGTTAAATGCACCAGAATCTTAAGGTTTTATGTCTTGGGAATTTATTTAATAGTAGAAACATGTTTTCTTGCAAAACAAATAAGCTTTCTCTTGAATAGCAGAACACTGGGAAAAAGAACACCCTTTACATACTGTCTGAAAGCCAAGCCGTTCTTGCAACAGATGTTTGTTGTATTCACTTTGGGGAGGTGTAGTTACCACAGTTTCCCAGGATTTACTCATGTAAGCTTTTTTTTTTTTTACTCTATAGGAAGCATAATATAAAAAATTATCATGACATGAAGTGCCCCCCTTGATCCATTAGGGAAAACTCAAGTTCATTTTTAAATGAGAAGGCTTTAAAACAGAAATCCGAGGCATAAATAGGTTGATTTTTAATTGTATTGAATTGTAATCTGTAATCATATCTAATTTGTTTTATAACTCCCAGAGGAGAACATACTTCAGTTCTGAAGTTATTTTATAGATCAGGATAGTTTTATGAGAAGTTAAGTTGATACAATAGCCAATGAATGTAATCCTGTTTTCCCCTCTGCACTCTTGTTGATAGTGACTCTTTACCTCCTAGATTTTTAAAAGTCTTGTTTCATAAAATGACACATCTCCTCAAAATGAAATAATTTATCCCTTCAGGCCTCTGATTTAATAAAAGTAGCATTTTACTTCTTCAGAAATAGCACATGAAAGGTAGTTAACTATTTTAAAATATTTTTTAAACAAGAATTATGAAAACCGTGAAATAAACCTTTGAAATGGAGTTATAAGTTGAAGCAAATGTATTCTAGCAGGGAAACGCACTCTCTATAGGGTATCAGCAGCAAAGAAAAATTTGTGATTAGGCATCTTTTAATTTCCGTGCAATTGTAATTTAGTTTATTGCTGGATGTACATAGAATTGACTGTGATGCTCACAGTATGGAATATGAATGCAAGATTAATATTTGCAAGTATTTCTGTATGATGCATTACCAACATTTTTAGACCATGTTTTGTTTTGGTTATAAATATTCATATTTTCAAGAAAATACTGTTAATATTCAGTGTATCATGAATAGTTTATCTAGTTCTCACTTTTTAGTATATATACATACTCTGGAAGTGTGCTAGTAAGTATTTTTATGTTATTAATCTTTCACCTAATTACAGTTACTTTTTATTCATAGATAATTATTCCTTCATTGGGTACTGTTTTTCTTTTTAAACAAAGGGTCAGAGAGAGGTTAGGAGAATGGAACTTTTGAACAGTATTTTTTAAATAAACCACTATTTTAGAATGATTTATATATGTATATATATATATAATATGTGATAATAAAGTAACTTGGTTTTGGTAGTTCTATGAAGTAGTTACTATCATTTCTGACTTTGTGTAACAAGTCTTTTTTTTTTTTCTTATAAATTAAAGTACTTCAGTCAGACCCCTCCAAAAAAGCTTAGCTTCATATAAAATTACTTTCAGTATGTCGGGGAAAATGTGTTATTTATAAAATAATCATTGTGTACAATGTCATATACTTTAAATCTTAAGAGTGTTCCAACTGTCTTGACCTGACTCTTGGCAGCATTTTAGAATACTGATTTGATTTCACATAGAGTAGTGTACATACCTATTGTGTGAGCAGCTTGAAAACTCCCTTATGGGACATACACTGATTCTAATCATTTTTTGTCCAGTTCTTACAGATGTACCTCACGCTGCTATAATTCAGTCTTGAGGAGAGCACTGAGAGGGTTTAGAGGTCAGTTTTCTTTTGAGTGACTCAGTGATCTATTGAAAATGTTTTAACTTCCCAGTAAAGCTGAATTAGCCATCACTTTAACGGCTACGAAATGCCATTATTGTGGAAGGTATTGTAAGAGCACAACTCTTAGCTGGGAATGTTAAATAGAGTATTAAAAATTCCTTTGAGCTTTTCTAGAGAAAATTTGCATTCTAGATTTCATTGATTCTAAATCTGGCTACTTTGAGCTCATCCTGATTAACTCTATATGGATCCTGTGTTTTCTTGTGTCTGTGAGAATGTTACTGATTAAAAACCGTTAAAATTCTCATTAACAAATATGTCATAAAAGAAAGGGTCTTTTTTGTTGTTGTTCAGGGACCATACTTGGCAGTGCTCAGGGACTACTCCAGAATGTGCCTTGGGGAACCATATGCAGAGAGATCCAGCTGAGACTTGCTGTATGCAGGGCAAAGGTCTTAATCTCTGTGCTATAATCTCAGGCCCCCAAAAAAGATTGTTTTTGTTGTTAATACAGCCCCAGGAAGAAAGTTAATTTGATAGAGAATAGGGAAGAGCTCCCTAAGTCCTACTTTTACTAACCCTTAAATGAAACAAATCCACTTACACTCCTCCACTTCTCATCTCCAAATCAGGGGGTAGAAAACAGATTTACCCTATCAAGAAAACTACTTAGGATTTTTTTTTTTTTTAAAAAGCGCCATACATTTGAAAACAACAATGTGTATCCTCCAAAGATTTCATCCTGTTCTTTTACGAGCCCCTATCTCGTTCCCCTTTCTGCCTTTTTTCCAATCACACGTGTATCTTGTAACACTAATAAATTTTGGAACCTCTTTCCATTCTTATTCTTATTTACTTCCCACAGCTGGATGTTTCCACGCTCAGTTTGGCCTTGTCTACCTCTGCAGCTCTTTTTAGTGTCCTGGTCTTTTAACACCCTTCTCTCCCCACCCGCTGAGACCTCTGGGCATCAACATAGAGGAGAAAGGATAGATTTCCCATCGACTCTTCATGATCACTATGTTAGAAAAAGCACTTGCTAGCAGGATGCACTGAGCACTCTCAGGGCTGAGTGCTTGCTTTTCATGTGCCAGACCCTTTTGATCCTGCACAGCTCCCTCCGTGCCTGTGCAGAGCAATCCCTAGCAGTAGCTCCTGAGCCCCTCTCACTGGAACCAAACCCAAAAAAAGAATACCTAACCCCAGGTCTGGAGCATCTGCTTTGCGGGCTGGAGCTCTTGTTTGGGCCGCCCACCACCTCTCTGGGGCTGGAGCGATAGCACAGCGGTTGGGCGTTCGCCTTTCACAAACTCACAGGAATGAGTTCGATTCCTCCGCCCCTCTTGGAGAGCCCGGCAAGCTACTGAGAGTATCGAGCCCGTGGCAGAGCCTGGCAAGCTACCCGTGGGTATTGGATGTGCCAAAAACAATAACAATAAGTCTCTCAATGAGAGATGTTATTGGTGCCCGCTCGAACAAATCGATGAGCAACGGGATGACAGTGACAGTGACCACCTCTCTGAATGGTACCTAAGTAAATGATACTTCATTACCATTACTTAGGTACCACCTAAGTAGTGATACGTCATTACTTAGGTATCATGGCTGAGAAAGCATGGCTGGGTGTGGCCCCCAAACAAGTCAACCAGTCTAAAACCCAGTACTTTCTATCAATGGAATTCCTAAAATCCTGGGTTCCCATGGTTGATAACTGGTTTCCCTTTCCTTTCTCACCCATCCTCATCCATCACCCATCTCTCGTGGTCTGCTGGCTCACCCAAAATGTTCCTGAACTCCCGTTGGCTGAGTGCAGTGTTCTGACTTTCCAAGGTATCTTGGGCTTTTCCTGGTGGCTTATCACAGTCAATTGCCTGTCAGCTTCTCTGTCCACCCCTCAAAACTGTAAACTCCTTGAACAGTAGGAATTCAGCTCCTTCTCACACCGCTGTGCTTCGTAGAGTGTTTTAATAGTAGACTATCTCTGAGCATTACCCTCTGCACTTTCCTGCTGGCATCAGCTCGATCCAGAATTCTTTACTAATCTCTCACCCAGTCTAACTTTTTTATTTTCTATCCTTGAATGCCGTTTCTTTTCTTTTTGCTCTACGTTAGACCTGACCTTTGAATATTGATCATGAACTGCATATCTTTTCTCATGAAATTTTTCTGCTCTACTATGTTACTAGTTTAACAACAACAACCACAAAAACCTTAATCTTTTCATTGCCACATTTAGAAGTGTTTGTTTATTTTTAGGTTCTTACATTTGTCTCTGTGTACTTGAGGACTTTGCGTTCCTATTTTTTTTTTTTAAATCCTTCAGAGGAAGAAGTGTGGTATCTTGACTGAATCATTAGTGTTTTTATTAATGGCTTATGTTTTAGCTATATAGAACTTTTTCCTTTTCTTGTTGTTTCTTTTGGAAGGGGATTGGTACCACACCCAGTGGGACTCAGGGACCACACGTTAGGTGATACCAGGATTCTAATCAGGGTTGTAGCCATAGCTACATACAGGGAAAACACCTTAACCATTGTACTAATTTCCGGTCCTACATAGAGCTAATTTTAATTTTATTCATTCATTTCTTTATTTGTAAGGCCAAGGTAGAACAGAACTCAGGAGTGTATTACTGAGCTACATCCTCAGCTGTGGAGTTCATTTTATTATTATTGTTCTTTCAGTTTGGAAGCCGCACCCAGTGATGCCTGGGGGCTCCCAGCATGTTGCGTGGGAATTGCTCCTGCCAGTGCTTGAGGGACCATGTGGTGCCAAGGATCGAACCTGGGTTCTGCATGCAGAGCGTGTGCTCCGTTGAGCTATCTCTGGTTGCCTGTGGAGCTTGTTTCAATTGTTGGCGTTACAAACTATTATTATTTGTGTTTCTAAGGGGAAAACTCGAGATGATGTTCTGATGAGAATATAATTGAATTAGTGAACAATGAATTTAATTTAATAAAAAATAAATTTAGCTTTGTAATACATAAAATTATTTACTACTTGTAAAAATGTAGGAGGATTTTTGTTCAAATGGTGCCAGGAGTTAACCCAATGCCTCACGCATATAAGATGAGTTCTTTGCTTCTGAGCTACGTCCTTGACCCTAACTTAGAAAAAAATATTTTAAATCTTATGTTTATCTTTTCTATCCTTCTCCTTCACTCTGTTTCTTCCTTTGTCCTCCCTTTATAGGCATACCCAAACCACGGAGACTGAAAATACAGAAATCACGATTCCCAAACATTTATAATCAGATTTATAAATGTCCCTCAAGATGGCAGACTGGAGTTGGGGTGAGAGGGTAGGAGAAGGAACCCAGAAACACTGGTGGAGGGAAGTTGACACTGGTGGTAGGATTGCTGATGGGACATTATATGTCAGAAACCCAACTGTGGATAACTTTGTAATTCATGGAACGTTAATAAAATTTTGTCAATATAAATTTGTTAATATAATATAAATTTTGTAAAAAATTATATTCAACACATTTTTCTTCCTAAGAATATTAAAATAGGTTACAGGTATGAGGGAAATAATAATAATAATAATAATAATAATAATAATAATAATAATAATTTTATCAAACAATGTTGCTTTTCTTTTTTCTGGGTCATTTTGAAGGATCATATCTTTGAATGGGGAACCTTATTCTCTGTGTATATTTCAATTTCACATTTTTTAATAAGTATTTCATTAGCCTCCATTCAGCCTCCATTCAACAAAGGCAACACTGGCTTCTTAGGGAAGGCTTATAGAACCGTTCCTTGGCCCTTTGTTACATTTATTTGTTTATCTATTTACTGATTTCTTTAAAGAAAATTCAGTCACTACACATTCCATAGCTTACAAAGTTAATAAAACATTTGTCGAGTTAAATTAATTTGAAAATATACACATAGTTAATGTCAGTAAAGTGCTTTGAAGATAAAAAGCACAATAAGCGTTAGTTATTATCATTATGATAATTATTATCATTATTATTATTACATAGTGTCTGCTTAAAAATACCCTTGGTTACATTGGGATGGTTGAGACTAATGAGAGAGGTTAATCTGCTGGATTTTATCCAGAACTAAGGATTTGAGACATAATACACTAAAGACTTTTTTTCCTTAATAGATCAAGTGATATGTTTGTTCACTCTTGTCTGTGGAGAAAAATAAACTTCCTGTAATGCAGTAGCATCGTTAACTCATTTCAAATAGTTTGAATGTTTTCTTATGATAATCTTTGAAATTGTCCGAAAAGTTTACTATAGATCTCCTGAAAAGGTTCTAAAAACATAGGCATTGATTTCTAAAGAGTAGAAAACCTTTAGTTAACTATTACTGACTTGTATAGAACTCAAAATAATTTTCATTAGATGAAGAATAGAGCACAGCTATGAGAAGAAAATGGTAAAACTTAATTCTTCTAACAAAAATGCAAAATCTTTAAAAGTTATAACTATAATAATGTAAATTAACTTCAATGAGGCTATTTTAGAAGGAACCATTAGATGTTTTTTTAAGAAAGAAGACATCAGACAGATTCCTCAGGAGATGGTGAAAGAGAGATTCTTTGCAGGTCCTCCCAGATAAAGGAAATAATGGAACATTTTAAGAGGAATGTATGGGAGTTAGTGTACACACAGCCTCATAACCAGGAAGACATTAGTGACATGTCTGAAGAAGACATTCCCTAATATTATTGCAAATTAAGTAAGAAAAGACCTCAAGAGAATGAAAAGAGAAAAGGTGCCTAGGGCCAATGAATTACAATTGACAACCTAAAGGCAGTTGAAGAACCAATTGCTCTAGTGATTGCAAAGCTATTCATAGTGTGCAGCAGACAGAGCACAGCAGAAAGCTGGAACAATGCCTTCAGTTCAGCAATATTGCTTCAAAAGAATGGAAAGAGGGGAACGGGAAGAGCCACTGACCCTGAGACCAATTTCCAGGCAGCTGCACAAACTATATACTGTAATTAAAGGTTTTGACCAGTAATCACTGCAAAGCCAGACTGCAGAAAGTAGGGAGCCAGCAAGGTTTATAATGAGGCAGACATCCTTAACTCTAAGCATGGAAAAAGCAGGTAAGAAAACCAGTCCACGTCTGGCAGTGACTTTGAAAAGCTCTGCTGTGTTAGCACAAATACGACAGTCACATAGTTTGACTGTCTTCCTTTAAGAACAAAAACACATAATGAAAGATACCTGCTTTCATCTATTGAGATGAATAGAATGCTCCACTACTTAGAAACAGGCATTTTCTCCATTCCACTTTATTATTATTTTTTTCTTTACCTTGTGCCTTTGATGGAAAAAAAAATGAACTAAATGTGTGCGATGTTACATACAATGGACCCAGGCCACTGAGAAGTTACCACTTTTTCCATGTACATAGGCTCTGGGATAAAGGAACAAATCCACACCTGAGTTAATTTACCTATAGAACTTCTTCTCTTTTGTTTACTGGTGTCTAGACTCTCTTATTCTTTTCTTTATTTAGTATTATCTTTTTTTATATAGTAGTCCATATTCAGCCACAACTATTATTTAAGTATTCACATAACCCTTTAGAGTATTTATCATTTTAGAAAAGGGTTTTCTAGGGGTTTTCATTGTAGGTAGAAGACAGACTTTGAATACAAATAGAAAAGTGTTCTCAAGAATCTAAAGCAACAAAAGCCTCTGATGGTTTTCCTCCTGGCTGGGCCAACTGGCCAATTACTGTGCTTGATATCTCAGTCTCTAATAGTGAAGTGGGAATTACCTTCTTTAGTAGAAAATTGTGAAATCACAGTTCGGGTTCATGAATCTTTGACCACAAAAAAATATACAGAGAATCTTCACAAGTTTTATGTTTTACTGTTGTAAAGGAAGCGTCACATGGAGTTTCATTTCGTTTTATTGAAGGCGTGCAGTTGAACATATTCATGTCTGAAATCAGTTGTGTTAAACAGAGTGTATGTAGATTGAGATTAGTTCATTCCACACCTGAAGTTAATGTGCTTTTTAAAAAAGAATAGTGTCTAAAATTTCTTGGGATAGTAAATAGCTCCACAAAAGAACTCGAATCATTTTCATCAATGATAAGTACAACTAACTAGGCATATGGGAGGGAGTTTCCGCAGACATGAACTGTGAAATAATTCGAAGTTGCAGAGAACAATGTAATTTTTAACTTGTGGAATTTGCAATATATTATTTATTTTTAGACTGTGGTTATGACTAATAATCTGTCAAGCCAAAACAAGCCTTTATTGAAAGGGGCCAGAATGGAAAATCTGGGTAACTTGTATATAGTTTAGACAAGGAGAACAAAGAAATAAGGAAATGAAAATAAGAGCTTGACAGAGCAATCCTTAGAGAACTGCTAGCTCTCGGAAGAATTACAGTTGTTAGTGGTGCTCTGAAAAAAAAAGGTATTCTCTCATGTTTTAGCACAGTGTTAAGAAGACTGAATTATCATTAAAAGGGTCTGAAAAGAGCTGCATCTTGAGAGGGAGATATCATTCATATGCACGTGTGTGTCATTATTACTGCTAAAATTGTTGTTATTATGAGAAAGTAAATCTCTGCCTAAGGAATGCCCTGATTTTCCAAAACATAAATTCTTTAAAAATAGTTTTCTTTCTTTGGTTATATATAAAGATTTCTGTTTTACTCAGTTCTAGAATAACTCCATTGAAAATGGTACTTGTCAAAGTCTAAATATTTGACTGGTTTAAATGTGTGAGCACAGATTCATAAGTACAAATACATGTTGCTGCATGTTTGAGCAGCAAAAAAAAAAAAGATTTCCATTTCCCATCTTTTTATATTGACTTTGATGTTTTTCTTCAATTAAAACTCAGGTTTGGGCATCTTTCTGAATTTTTTTCTAATTAGTAATGATGTATATTAATAAGAATTAAATTCAATTTTAGAAGATAAAAACAGGTCTTAAAGTGAAACATGAGGTTTACTGTTGTTTGAGCCTGCTATGGTTAGCAGATTTTTATTAATATAGCTGTCTTTTACACATCGCCAGAGTACTTTTTAAATTCCTCTTCTCAAGTCTTAAACTATATTGGCACAGTTTTCTGCTCTAGGGAAATACAGTCTTCTGATTGTGTTTGACTGCTCAAGTGCCTCTTTAATTATTTAGAACTTTGTAGGAGGGTAGATGCAGAAATTATAGATTGCTTTATTGCTATTTTTGGTAAAACTATATTATGAATCAGTTTCTGTAGTTTTATTTGTTAAAAATGAAACACAAACATCCTAATGTATTTTGTACTTATTTTTACATGGTTTTAGTTAGCCAGGTTTTTGCCACATTGTTCTTTAGCTGTGGTGAAGCTGAACTGGAAAATGTGTGCAAATAAGAAAACCTTATTTTTTAAGATATTAAGGCAAGATATATGATTGAAATTGTTGAGTTGATTATCACTGATAATTACCTGAGAGTAACAACTCTTCTTCAGTTCAGTTTGTTCCCAAATATATACAGGTTCATAAAGAATTTTAATTGAGATTACTTGATCCATTGTCTGTCAAATCAGATTATATGTTCGCATTTAGAAATGTATGCCCATCATTTTCATCTGACACGCCATGGAGTGGTATAAAAATCCTTTTAAAAATTCAAGTGTGCAATGAATAAAGTCGCATGGTAACATTTTAAAAGAAAGTAAAGACAAAAGTAGGCAAAAAGGGATATATTCTGCTCATGTGCCCTGACAGGCTCTAATTTATAGCTCCAGCCTTCATCAGGCTCCTGTATTACCAAACTTTGAATGTCAAAAGGTTAGAAACACCAACTTAATGAATTTTGCTTAACAACATAATGAAATATGGACTGCATTTTAATGAATGTAATTATCTTAAAGATGGTACTTCTGAGATACTTGTAGTAAGATATTATAATCATTTCAGGAAAATTAATTTTAATAATTTAGCCTCTAGGTTGTTACCATGACTTTTAAGCAATTTATTGAGTCAAATGAGGGGAGAAGATTTAGAAGAACTGTATCTCTGATTCATGGGGATTCATTTGTATGAGGATATACATCTAAGGAGTTATACTTTTAATTATTTTAATTATGAAAAATTTCAAACATACAGTTAAGTCAGAAAATAATACAACAGAGAACCTCATCTACCCGTTACCCATATTAATTAACTGTAAATATTTTACCGTATTTGTCTTATATATTTTTTAAAGTTGCATCACCAAAGAAGCCCCTTCTGTGGTCCTTCTTCAGAAGTGAGTAGTATGCTGAAATGGGTGCATATTTCTTTCCTAATAGCACATTTTTATACTTTGAATGCATATACATAGATCACTGTATAATATACAGTAGTGTTTTATGGACAAAGTTGCTGATATCTTACAGTGTATACTTTTTATTGTGCTTCTTTTTAAATATTTTTAAAATTTAATTTATCTCTGTAAGGCATGTAAATGCAGCTAGCTATTTCTTTGCATTTTCTACAATGTTATTAATAGACTTATAAGCTTCTGAATATTTTACACGTTTTCCTTTTCTATATGCAAGCATTTCTGAATTATGCAAATATTTATACACATATTTGTACAATTGAAATTACTGGGTCATAGGATATAGACAAGTTTAATTTGATGACTATTTAACTTGACACTTGGGTTTGAATCGGACAAGTGATAAGACTATCTGATTTTAACATCTTCCCACGGTGGGTAATCTGAGTACTATTTGGGCAGAAACTTAAATGTTTCCTCATCTGTAAAATGGGTTTAATCCTACAATCTACCTTGTAGCAAATGGTGAAGAGTGAGTACAGAACACAGAGAGTTCATAGGGCAGAGATAGCTCCTTGTATTTGCAGTTGTGCTTCAAAACTTCCCCAGCCTGAGGGCAGACTTTAAAGGAAGTTTAAATGACCCTTATGAGATTTCTGATCTGGAGTATCAGGCAAGCACTTATTAAGCATGCAAAAATTAAGCAAAAAGCCATCCAGTTTAGCCACAATATTTATGTGCTTCTGAGGAGTGCTTAAAAATACATTCAAAATATCAGAAAACAGCAGCAACAGCTCAGGTCTAAAAATAATGACCATTGCCTTCTGCAGCCCTTGCAGCTTTCATTAGATTGCATTAAATTTGAGTTTGAGTTTTACTCAGATAACGTTCTTGACAAAAACCGATCTTTCTCATTAGCTGATAAAATGCACTGTTGTGTTTTGTTGTTAGAAAGCCAAGAAAATCAGCTCTTCCTGCAGTTTTTGCATGTGAAATTTGATATTGAAGATGTTTCAGGCAAATAATTTGTGAAATATCTAGAGTTAGTTTTGCACTTCTCTTAAGTTAGTGGCATTCATTACCTCTTAAAAATATGAAAGTATAGAATGATATGCTTTGTCAAAACATAAAGGTGAGGGAAATGATTAGCAAGCCAGCGCTCTACCTGCAGATATCTAAGTTTTTCTGAGACCCTGCAGAAATCTAGAAATCTGCTTTTTATAGCTTGTTACTAGGTGTGATTGATTGGCTTATTGATTCATCTCTTTGAAGACACAAGAGATTTTTTTCAGATTATTTTAGAGTATTTGTCACACCACTTTCTCCTCTCAGATTTAAATCGTCTTCTCAAGCCTTAAAAATGGTGACCCTGCATTACTTTTACTGCTTTGTGAATATTTGGGGAAATAGTTAAGGGTCCTCCAGAAAATTGGACTGCCTCGAGTGAGTTTTCTCTAGGAGGATTTTTTTTGTTTTCCTGTTAGGTTTAGCTGTAGAAGTTACAGAAGTCCAAAATATAAGAACCCAAAGGACCTGATAGAAGAAAATTACTTCATTTGGGGGCGGGGGGGGCGGGGAGGAGAACAGGGCATAAAAGGGGGGGAAAATCCCATAGTATCTCAGTATTCCTTATAATAAATCAGACCTGGTGTGTGTTTTGCAAAACAAAACAAAACAAAAAAATGAGGGTGTGTGTCTCCCACCCCCTCCACCCCCCTTCATTCTCAGTTTCTTTTGATCATTGATCTGGGTGACCCCACACTCAGGGTTTTTTTTCTTCATTTGACATGGACAGATTTTTGAAGTATCGCCCTCCTTTGGGAACCCCGGGCAGTTCCACTTGACTAACCTGTGATCTAATGAGCTGTAATGCCGGGTTACAGTGGCCAGGATGGCCAGACAGAGTGGCAGAAAGGGGATGTCTGCGGAGAAAAAGGGAGGCAGGGTGATCGAACAGTGAGAAAAAAAAGACTTGTTAGCCCACATTAGTTTGCCTGATTTACTTCACAACAGGTCAGGAGAGGCCAACCGCAGGGTTGCCTTTAAATTTAAGAGTTGAAAATCCTGGTCTTTGGAAGCTTGCTAGGACCTCAGTGAGCTCCTAATTCCAGACCCCGTTTTCACTCACCTTTGAATTACAGCCAGGAGGGTCACTCCAAACTGTCTTTCAGTCTTACATAGATTTATGAAATAATTAGGTGGCCCTATATTATTTTCTTAATGCTGCAAGAATTTTATGTGCCATGTCCTGGTGGGTCCCTTGGTCAGCGAGCCTGTGAGCAGAGAGGAAGCTAAGTCCTTAACAAGCCCAGGCACTTTTTCTTGCCCTGCGTTCAACCCTTCAGAGGAACCCAGGGTTTTTGTTTGGAAATACTGTGTAAGTGAGTCTGTGAATTGGTACCCTGATACCTGGAGGACTGTCTTAAATGTTTTCCTGCCATGCGACTGCTGTGGTGTGTGACCGGATGTTGTGTGTTGCCCATAGAATACAGTCAGGACATTCACTGGGAAAACACAAATTGGGTTTCACTCTTCTTTCCTCTGCCTCAAGCTTAAGCTGGTGCCATCTATCCCTTTCATATAACCCTTTTAGGTAAAGAGAGTAGAGGACTTATCAGGAAACACTTGTGGGCCCAGAGCGTGTTGCCCAGCTTAAATGTTACTAGAGGAACATAAAAGGTGATCTATGAATGTGGGGTTTCTTTCTTTTTTTTCTTCACACTCAGAACTTTGGGGTTTATGTAGCAGAGCAAAAAACGATCACCCTAAAATATGTCTTGACCAAATTTACTTTCCTGGGAGGGGTCCTGAAAGCTGGAGAAGTGTCCCCTCTGTAATGGAGACATGTTTCATTTATTTTTTTTTAATTATTTATTTGTTTTTTTATTCTGCTGTTAGGGCCTCTTCCTGGATGGAAAAGGTCTGTCTCTCCAGCAGAACTGAAATGTTCCTGCCTTGGTTTCCCTGGGCCTTTTGAGGGGAAGCCTCTCTACCAGTCACCATCGTTTTCCCCACTCCCGCCCCGCGCCCCCCCTCCATTGTCTGAATTGTGTCCATGTGGATCCTGGAACCGCAAGACCATTTGCTGCAGGTTCTCTGGATCTCTTCCGTGTATTCAGGAAATTTGCACATTACCAACAAATATCTTCCTTTTCTCTTACCAGCCTCCTCCACAATTGTTTGATCCTTTGTTTAGACTCTTAAAAAAAAAAATCCAGTGGGGTCCAGAATGAATTGGATGGATTCATTTCTGACTGAGGAGATGGCCCAAAGGGCTGGCATGTGTGCTTTGCTTGCAGGAGCCCCCCGGTGTGATCCCAGCTACCTGAGCCTGAAACTCCTGAGCACTGCCTGGAGTGATCATCTCACACAGCAGTAGGAGTAGCTCCTGAGCACCAGTGAATATAGCTCTCTAACAAACTAAACTTTAAAATAGGGTCATTTCCCTCAAGTCTGTATCATGGAAGATATATTACCATATGTAATGGTCAGAGCAAATAGAAATAGAGTATGACAGGAATGCAGAGAGACTGATATTCAAATGAATTCACATTAGTGCAGAATATGGGTTTTTTTGGGGGGTGGGAAGGATCACACCCTGAATTGCACAAGGGTTACTCCTGGCTCATGCACTCAGGAATTTCTCCTGGCGGTGCTCAGGGGACCATATGGGATGCTGGGAATTGAACCCACATTAGCCGCGTGCAAGGCAAACAAACACCCTACCCACTGTGCTATCTCGCTCCAGCCCAGAATATGGTTTTTATCAGGTAACACTATCAGGTAATTCTCTCCACTGCTCTGATGAAGCAGAGTTTTAATCTAAGATCTCGCTAGTGACCTAAACCCAAATCTCTTTACTGAGATCATCCACTCGTCATTCTACCACAACAATCTCATTGAATTTCATAACAACAAAAAGTTTTATTTGTTTGATTTTTAAAATATAACCTAATTTTCTTCCTTTCTTTTTCTTTTGTTACTTTGAAGTCTTAAATCAAGTTTTTTTTTCTTGGATGTTTCTAGCTACTTGGAGTGGCCCCAGCTGCCAATTTGCAGAGGGGCACTTTTTACAAACGAGTTCAATTGAAATGAGAGTAATATATTGAAGAAACTAAGCCAAGTATGTTTTTATATATTTCAAAAACAGATTGACTATTGTATTCCAATCCTTGGGAGAGAAAGCCCACTAATTTGAACTTAACTTATTGTCCAGTCGATTTTTGTTTTTAGAAATAACACAAGACCACATTAGAGAATTAGTGACACCAGTTGTCATTTCCATAAATACCTGACCTCCTTTGTAAGCCTTCCTGCACGGAACCCACCACTAGCAACGTTCAGATTCCATTCATTTTGGTGTTTGTGTTATCAAGGAGAAAAAAGGAGAAAAGAATTTAGAAACAAATCTATGGTGGCATTATAAAGGTAGAATTTAAAAAATTTTTTTTCAGGTTTTATTGGACTCTAATAGAAGCCAGTGACAGTTATTTAAAATATCTCTCAGACTTATATACATACAGCAGTTCCTCTTTTGTGTTTCCTTTTATATATACTATTATGGATTGTATAATAACATATCGTATGATAAAATTATACTGTTCTTTTTCTTTGATATTGGCATGATCTCTTTGGGGTTTGTGTTTAATCCTAGTTTAGAATTTATGTGTCTTATCCTTGAACTCAAAATCTTCAATGTTGTCATTTTCAAACTTAACGTAGTTGGGGCCAGAGAGATAACACAGGGATTAAGGCATTTGCCTTGCTTGCGTTAGACCCAGATTTGATCCTTGACACTGCGTTTCGTCTCCTGAGCACTGCCAGGAGTAATTCCTAAGCTTAGGATCAGGAGTAAGCCCTGAGCACCAGCAGATGTTTCGCCATGCACTCCCCCCTCACCCACCCCCCCTAAAAAAAAACAAAAAAGACCAAACAGCAAAACTTAATTCAGGCATTTCTACGAAGATTTTATTTAGTAGAAATTTTTTTCTCTACACCTAAAGAATTAAAAGTGCATTTAATATATTGGAAAAATGAGGCTATCTTAAAAGGAATTCTAAGTAAAAACTTTATGAGTTATCGTGGTAGAAGTGAGAAATTTGGTGAACATCAAGATGACCAGGTATGACACTTGCCGAGACAGGTGGTAAATGTCAAAGCCTATCTCTCAGCCTGTAAGGCATGTGTGCGTCCTGTCTGGGGACCCCGTGCGTCTCTGGGGTAATCATCTGAAATGCCTTTCATCTGTTGCACTAATTGTTTCACAGACTCGAGCCTGTCGAGAAACCTTCATTCTGACCACACTGAAAACACATCTGCACTTTTTAAAAGTTGTAGATGTGGAGTTTCAAAAAAAATGTACATATGTCTGTGTTCATACCAGTTGGTCCTTAAAATTAGCCTAGCTTTGTTGCAGACCTCTACTAGTCATTGGACAATATTCTAAACTTCGTTCCAGTAGAGTATATTACACTTAACTATGATATAACATTAGGACTTCAGAAAGAAAAGAGGACCTTGCAGCCATTTTAGCGTATTTTCTAGAATTTACTTTCCTTCTTCGCGAGAGATGGAACCCCCCCCCCCCTTCCCCGACCCAGTCAATCATGTGTAGGAAACAGTGGTCCTGTAGACCTTCACATAAGCTTTCGGCCTTTGGATTCTGAGAACCAGCCTCTCTACCAAAGCTAACCCTACTTCTCTATCAAGGAAAGATAGTAATCAATTACACAGTTGCTGAATGCCTGCCAGAGTGTGTGGAGAGAGAATCAGAAGGCCCTGCAACATCCTTACCCTGGAGCCAAATGCTCCCCAGGCTTTTCAGTTCATGTTAGGCCAGGTTTGGGGTGCTGGTTTGGTGTCTGAGTAAGCCCATCAGGATCCAGAGAACACACTGGCCCAGGCATTTGGCCGCGTGCCAGTACGTCTTTCATGTGGAGCTGAGCTATGGAGAATGCACCTTGGAGAAAACGGCGCAGCAAACTAGATGAGACTTCTATGAGCACTCTACATTCAACAATAGGCACTATTCTCAGTGATTACCAAGAATTCAATTACATGTCCTTTTCCACACTCAAGGGCTGCATCTTTAACATCAAAGCATAGCTTTGTGTTTGTCCATCACTCATCCTTTATGAATACTTCTTTTATATGTCTGCATTTAAATGTGCCTGTGAAATGTATGTGTGTGTGTTGGGGGCGTATAATTATGAAGAATAAGACTTTAAAGAATCATAGGGGGGAAAGTTTATGAATTTTCTCTCCTTCTAAGCACAGAGACAACATTTATGACATATTGTTTTGCAGAAAAAGCGATCCAAGTTGAAATGGTATCATGTGGATCTCGTTTTCATGCTTAAAACAGATCTAGAGTGGGAAAACTCCTGTCATTGTAAGATGCCGCAATCAAAACCAGTGTAAGGATCCTCTGGATTGGGTTTATGCTTGCCCTCGTCTAGGATCTATCTATGCAGGCTGATTAGGGAGAGGAAAGCTTACTGGGCCAAGAGCTTAATGACTGTTGGATTGGAAAGCAGAATACATGGAGAATATCGATACAGACCTTTTAAGGAATATTGCAAAAGCCTGAATAGTGGCAAGAAAACCTTTATGTGTTTTTTCTTTAAAAAAATATGTTTAGGGGCTGGAGCGATAGCACAGTGGGTAGGGTGTTTGCCTTACACTCAGCCAACCCGGGTTCGATTCCCAGCATCCCATATTGTCCCCTGAGCATTGCTAGGAGTAATTCCTGAGTGCAGAGCCAGGAGTAACTCCTGTGCATTAACAGGTGTGACCCAAAAAACATATATATATATATATGTTTAACATATGATATATCTTATATATTCATATATTATATGTATCTGTATCAAGTTTGGTCATCTCTTAAGAAATTTGCCTAGAAATTATAAGAATTTATAAAATCCACTCATCCATTTTTTTTGTTTGTTTAATGTATATTTATCTATACCATGCTTGCATTGTGCAGGCAAATAAATATATTCTATAGAAGCAAGCATCGTCATCATGGAAGATATTGACAAATACAGGCCAGGGATTCTAAAAGTCCAATGCCCAAAGAATTTCAAGTAGGTTTTAGGCATTATTTGGAATAAATATATCACATAGAACATCACAAGGAGATTTCTTTTATATTTTAAATCTAATACATCTGGTATAAACCTGTATAGTCTCCATGTCCTTGTGTTATTAACACAAACAAACAGTACAAAGAAAGTTGCCTCGGTCCATCCATCAGCCACATGTAAGTGGCTGGAGGCGGGGGAGGGAGAGGAATGTACGGAACTGTGTCTGACTTGGGACGTCTCCTTTTCCAGAATCCATGCCAACGGCTGGCAAGCCCAGAACGGCAGATACTGGCAACCTTCCCTGCCGCTTTCCGCCTTCAGTGGCATTCCCCATCCGATGCCCATGCTCAGCCTGACCTAGATTCCCCGTCTGGTATCTGGTTCTTTCCCTCCTGTTTCCTCATCCTTTCATCTCAAGGCTTGCTCAGCCATTGTGTTAAAGAAACACTCGAGAGGCCTGTGCCAAAATGTGTTTGACCCTATTCTCAATGGCACTTGCCCAACTGTCACTTGACAGGTGGGGACACCACCTGAGGCACTAACTTTCTGTACCAGATGGAATTCTACTGGCCCAGGAAAAGGCCCACAACTGGGCTGCTTGAACAGATGCTCTGCAGACAGGCTCTGGATGTTCGCATTCCTCCTCCTCCTCCTCCTCCTCCCTGGCCCCACCTTCCCCTCCTGCTGGGGGCACGCTAAACTCTGTGGCAGGATCTGAGATTTCCAAGCTCAAAACTGCTCCCCCAGCCTGATGCAGGAGTAACAGCCTCAAAACCTTAGAGTAGATGCCTGGCGGGGGGAGTCTCTGGATGCAGAGATATGTACTGTGGAATTTAGAGGGTGACCTTCAAAAATATAGGTTATGAAAACATTTATTTTAGCATATGCCAAAAGATTGTTTGGCTGGTGTTGGGAGTGTCGACAATTTAATTGCCATTTTTTTTTCCTTTTTTGCCTCTCAATAGCACAATTTGGGTTTAAATATGTTTGTGGGAAATGTCATATATTAACATAGGACGTTGCAGATTTCCAAAGTGCGTACGGGGGTAGGGATGGAGGAATTCCTCTGTGGTTTGATGGATTTCCTTATTTTATTGCAAATTATTGAAGAAATGTGAGACTGGATTCCTCTTATTTCCAACCTAGTACTTAAGAATTTTAGAGGAAATTTAATCTAGTGAAACTCTTGTTTTTCAAATAAGAAAATACCACTGTTTTCAGTCCTACCAATTAACCATAAAACATCTGCATTGTGACAAATGACTCACCGGAGTTCATGCAAGGAGGCTATGTGGGCCATCTTGTAGTTCTTTCTCTGACATATTTTGCCGTCTTTTGCCCCATGCAGACTAACTTTTTTCTCATCATTTCAGTGATTTTCTAATTACGGTCTTCCTACGTGTCTTCTTCCCTCCTCATTGTGAAGTATATGTAAAAAGTAAAAATGTAGAGAGCACGTATATGTAGTTGTAAAGAGTAAAATTGTAACAACCCCCTGTGTGTGTATGTGTGTGTTCCTGCCCTTGTAAGGAACAGATCACCCTCCATGCCTTCTGAATCTGTAGACTCCCATTTTCATTCCCCATGCAAAGTATCTACTCTGAATTTTTTGTTGCCCATTTCGTTGCCTTTTATACTTCCTCCCTACGTACATAGCCATAAATAATAAGTGACATGTTGTGCTTATGTCTTAAACTTTATATAAATTCTGAATCATACTCAGTGTGTTTGGTGATTTCCCAATTTTGTTCATGACTGTCTTTTTGAGATTCATCTATGAGACTGTGGTTCATTCATTTTCATGGCCGTGTAATATTTTGTTACCAGAGCATGTAACTGTTTAGCCAGTCTTCCATTGATGGACATTAACATTTTTGCTTCTATGGTTTGGATTTTACCAACAGCACTAAAGTAAGCATTTTTTTCATAATGTATATTTGCCTCCATATCCCAGGTGTATATACTTAATAGTATGTATATTTAAAATGCAAGGAATTAGTCAACCTTATTGGGTACTGCAAGAAGGTTTCCAGAATAGATGATAATTCCCTTTTTGTCCACATCTTTCTCAATATATGGAGTGCCGTATATAGTAGCACTTTACATTATGCCCACCATTGTATATATTTTGACATTTTCTAACTAATTTTTGCTGATCAGTTTAAGAAATTTACATTTCCATATGGATTTTTGCACCTGGCTAATTTACTAGACTGTGAACCCTAAAGATGTATCAGTATATTTTTATCTAGTAGCATGTACTAGTTTCATCAACACATCAGTTTTTTTCACCCTTTCCTTGTCTTGTTAAAAAAAAAAAGTTTCTACTACTTTTTTCTTGTTTTCCTGCTTTGACTGGGGTCTATAAGACAATTTTGAATAGAATTGATGACAGCAAGTGTACATGCCTCTTTCTGGTTTGCGAAAGGAGGACTTTGAAACATTTTTTCTTTAATTATGATGTTTGTTGCAGGTTATGTGTTTATTTAGATAAATACTTTAATCCAGTAAAAGATGAAGTGCACCTTTATAACAATAAAAAGATGTCATTTTCTTTTGTGAAGCAGATTTAATTAGAAATGAATGTGGAAATGTATCAAATGTCTTCTTAATAATTATAGGAAGTATGCTGTGATTTCCCCCTCCCTATTAATAGTAACCTATAAGTGTGGTAAATTACCTAAATTTATTATCTGTTATTTAATCATGCTTGCATAACATTAGCTGTGATGACTACAGAAGAAATGTCATTTTTGTACCCTTAATTAACATACAGTCTAAGAGAAGAGACAAAACATGATTAAAGATAAGTTAACAGATGCCACAAGAGTATATAGTAATTATTTGCAACATTAATAGAACTTTGAGTTCAGTTGGCAAAACTGCTGCATGCTAAAATGAGCTCACTAAGGTTTCCTGCAGCAGGCCCTGGAGGGGAAGCTAGAAGAATCGCTGTTTATCTCTGTGACACTTTGAGGAGCATTGCTTTGGTTGACCAACATCCCTGCTTTATGAGATTTTCACTCTGATTTCACATAAGCACTCATATACCAGATCCAATGTATAATGTTGTTGTTACATAATAGGTAACCCTTCATTTTTTTTTCTCATTGCATTTCCCTAACAAACCACCCATAGGATCTACTCCGTTTCCAGGAAACATTTTACGGCTGCCCAGTTTAGGGTCATCATTCCCATCTTCAGTTTGCTGCCGCAAAAACAAGGAGCAGCAGGCAGATTTGGGCATAAAAATTAGTCTTTGATTATGAAGACTGGAAAAAAGGAAAAATGATAAACTTTTTAAATCAACTGTCATCTCACACGTTTGTAAGGGGCCAGTAGTAGGCGGGGCTTTCTTCAGGAAGCTTTTAATCTATGAGGAAGTTTTAAAGTTTACAAGGAAGTTTTAAAGTTCTAAAGTTTTTCAGTGGGGCCGTGCTATGTTCTGTTGTGTCTGGGCATGAAATAATTAAATTCCCCTTCCTTTTATCATTGGGAATGATTTCCAACTTGTGGGTTTCAGGAAGGGTAATCTACCTCTGAGCATGTTGAGAAAAGTGTTTTCATGCTAGGTTGAGGCGCAAGGACTGAAAGAGGTTTATTTTCAGTAGTCACAGTAGATTGAGTTTTGTCCTTTATTTTTCAAATTCTGTGCAGCAGCGTTTCTTTTCTTTTTTTCCCTTTTCCTTTTTGGTTTTAACTTAGCCCTGCAAGTCTTTTAGTTACCTTTTGCTCTGCACTTTCTACCACTTGAGTGACTCATCTCACCTTTGATAGCTCTGTGATACTATCTGAGACTATTTATGAATCCATCCCTTAAGATGCTGCTTCCATCATTCATTCAAGTTATTTAGATGCTTTAACTGACCACCACCTTTACCCCCATTAGAGAATGAGTTGTTCTCTTGATGTCATGAATTTTACTTTATCATCTTATCCTCCATTTTTATCATCATTTCACATTGCCTCTGGAAACAACCATCTTTGTTGACAGTTTCTCATGCCATCTTGACATGAATATCTTAGTTAATGGTGCCCAGAATGATTCACATTTCTATCACTGTATATCACCTGTCATCCCATTGCTCATCAATTTGCTCGAGTGGGCACCCGTAATGTCTCCATTGTCAGACTTATTGTTACAGTTTTTTGGCATATCGAATACACCACGGGTAGCTTGTCAGGCTCTACCGTGCAGGCGGGATACTATCGGTAACTTGCCGGGCTCTCCAAGAGGGATGGAGGAATCGAACCTGGGTCAGCCGCATGCAAGGCAAATGCCCTACCCGCTGTGCTATCACTCCATCCCCCACATTTCTATAGCTGTACAATTAGTCCACTAATATCTAAAACATGCTGCTGTGATTCTGCCTATTCATACTTAGAGCCGTTTAAGTTCATGGGTGATGGCTACACATATGGTGACAGATTCCAGGCTTCCTTCATTAATGGTTTGAAACATGGTAAATGCTGACGAAAAGATGTTCCGTGTTTACATTTTAGCGGGCTGGAATGCTTGTGGGAAATGCAGTTGTGGCGGAGTATTTTTGACATTCCTTCAGCTTTCTAAACCACAGATTCTACTTCCTAAAAGTTGGAAAATTTGAAGGCTCCAACCATAGTTTGCTTTGGGGTTTTGCTGTTAAGGAGATCTGGCACTACAGGTTGCTAATGTTGCATGCTATTATGGTTTACTTTAGAAACTAGGAAATGTAGCCTCAAATTATCAACAGTTCCATCCAAGTCTGGTAATGTGACTCTGAATTCTTCTGCCTACCCAATTTTATTTATTTGTTTAATGGCTGGAGCGATAGCACAATGAGTAGGGCTTTTGCCTTGCACGTGACCGATCCGGGTTCGATTCCTCCGTCCCTCTCGAAGAGCCAAGCATGCTACTGAGAATATCCCGCCCTCACGGCAGAGCCTGGCAAGCTACACGTGGCATATTTGATATGCCAAAACCAGTAACAAGTCTCACAATGGAGATGTTACTGGTGTCTGCTCGAGCAAATTGATGAGCAACAGGATGACAGTAACAGTTTACTGGATTTAGGGACAACATTCAGAGGTGCTCCTAATTTTGTACTCAGGAGTGACCTCTGGTGGTGCTTTTGGGAGACCAGACGCAATACTCGGGTCTGCCCCATGCAAGGCAAGTGCTACTTGCTGTATAGTCTCTTCACAGTCTCTCTGAACCCCTGCCTACTTGTTAAAAAGAAATGAAGCACCATAACTTATGATAGTATTCATAAGAGAGTTTCATGCATACACTGTTCTAACACCACACCCTCCACCAACATCAAGGTTCTTCCTATCTATTCCCTTTCCCTCCACTTTTGGTTATCTCAGTTCTGAAAACCAGTTGTTAGGTTCTCTTTTCTTTCACATTTGTTATTCCCATACTATTTCTTTGCATTCTACATACTGAGAAATCATTCTGTGTCTGTCTCTCTCCCTCTGGCTAACTAAACTCAATACAATACTGTCCAATTCCATCCACACAGTGCAAATTGCATGATCTTTTCAATTCATTTTCATTTCATTTTTTTTCATTTTCCTTTGGTTTGGGGACTATAAATAGCAGTGCTCAGGGCTTACTCCTGTAATGGATCTTACTCTGTGCCCAGGGATTACTCGACAGTGTTCAGGAGACAATAGGTGGTGCCAGGGATTGACCCACGGTCTTCCACATGCAAGGCCTGTGTCTTACCAGCTGTACTGTTTCTCTGGCCCTGATTCTGTGTTCTCTTATAGATAGCTCAGAGTAGTGTTTAGGGAAGTAATCTGTTAATCCAAAACTTAATCAAACTTAGAAAAAGAATTATTGAAACCATAATAAAAGTATTTGGTTGTAAAATGTAACTTCCTTGTCCCTCCCTTATATCCTCATGTTTTGTCTTATTTTTTAAACCATCACGGTCTCTGCCCATTTATAAGTTGGTTCTAGAATATGAAGCTACTGAGAGTATCCTGCTCTCACAGCAGAGCCTGGCAAGCTTCTCGCGGTGTATTCAATATGCCAAAAACAGTAACAACAAGTCTCACAATGGAGATGTTACTGGTGCTCACTCCAACAAATCGGTGAACAATGGGACGACAGAGCCACAGTTCTAAGTAGCAAAAAGGCTGAATATTCTTTGCTTCTGCCTATTCAGGCTGGAAAGGTCATAAAATTCACTCCAGTAAAGATCAACTGCCTTCACTTCAGGAAGTTTCTTCAATTGGAAGCTTAATGAAATTCTCATTTGATGACTGTGCACTGACTTTACTTACTGTAAAACATTTGCATGATTTGCATTTGTTTCATCCTGTGTTGCTGTCTTTGTCTTGAAGCCTTCCGTCAGGCTTGGGGGAAAAACTTCCCTAGTGGGAGAAGCTGTTTGTATTTGTAGAATGGTAGAACTAGAGGAACACAGAGGAGATTCGTAGAAAACCTATAGCATACAAAGTGATAAGCACTTTCATCTGAGCTGTCCCAAGTGAATCTGGAGATGATGAGGCTAATATGTGGTATCCAGAACCTCAGGCTATTTGATAGCATTGGTTGGTAACAATATTCACATACAGAGGTGTATGCATATGTATGTGTAGGTAAATACCTGAAGGTCTGTAATACCAGGATTCAATGGCAAGTGTGTGATTAAAAAAAATAATAAATCAACAAATTAAGCAAATACTAGCTCTGCCACTAAAAGCAGTTTAGGTTGTTTGGGGCTTGAACATGTCCATCTAATAAATTCTATAGCATTTTATGGGGGATAGTTGAAGGGAATTTTCAAATGTTTTATGTACAACTGCCAAGAGTTTCAAGCCAAACCAAATTATTTGTGCAAAGGACCAATTTCTTCCACACCCCAATGCAGATTGAAGTTTTTGGCCTATGTGTTCAGTGAGATAAAAATCACTGATCACAGCCACGTCATTCTTTAGATGTCACAGCCATGTCATCCTTTCAAAACATGCTCAGAGCTTATTGTCAGTTTCTGTATTTATCTGTCTGTGGACAGGCTCTTGTCCTCAGATCACACTTTAACTGCTATCTCTCCAAAGAATAGCAGAGAATAAGGAAGTGAGATCAATCAGCAAGAGGGAAAGGAATAATAGATGTCGTGAATAGAGACAGAAGATTGGTTAAACTTTAAGTAAAACCAGATTGCCCTGTGATGTATTTTGATCCTTGATAATTAACTGAGCGTTCGAATGATCATAGGGTTAAAACAGTTCCTTCGATCCCCTATTTTATGGTGACTAGAAAGTAGAAGTGTCCTTTCAGTTTTCCCAAAGTAAATGAATTCAGCCTCATCCAAAGTGTAGCACTCAAGATATACTTATTCCATAATGCAATGAAATTGTTTCTCAAGTTTCATGATGTTTTATTAAAATCTCAATATACATACTTTGATACATTAGATGAAGCAAATATTAGGTCTGCCTAAAAAAAAAAAACGCTTTGCTAAGGATTCATAAATAGAACCTCTCCCACCCAATCATTTTCAAATCATGTTTGTCCCTCTAGCAGCCTCCAAGATGATGTTTTTCAACTCCCATTACACCCGAAGAATTTGCTTGGATGAGTGAAATCAGTTGCAGGCCACTCTGCCAGAACAGGGTACCCCGCCCTTGGCAGGTAGGCAGTGTTGTCTTCATATGTTTGCAGGGTTACTGAGCATTAACACTCAGTCCTCCAGAGAGCACCCAGCCCTCCCTGTCCACGTCTGCTGTCATGGCACGGAACTTGCTTGGGAGGGCAGGTGGCAGTGGCTGAGCTTACCCATCTCTGTGCAGAAAGGGGTCCTGCAAGAAACAGTGATAGTGTCTTCCTGCCTTTCCCAGAGAGATGGACTTAGAACAGTGTTGGGATAAAAGGATGGACACTGTAGTTTTTTCCTTGGGTGACAATTTTTTTTTTAAAGAATAAATGAGACTTGAAGTGACTTTAAGTTACAGCCCCTGGATCTTTTCCGAGGAGAGTCAACAGCGCTGCAGTGGCCCTGAAACTAGCCTCCTCCTCCACCCCTCTGGGAGTCTCCAGATCACAAAGATTAGCTGAGCCCAAGAATAGTTTTACCCCACCCAGCTACTCTATCAGTAACCATCTGTGGATGGACAGTCCCATTCTGGAGCCTCTGGCTGTCCTTAACCTCTGGTGGGTTTGCTCACACAGCGGGAGAGTCCAGTCCACTCACTAGTGCTGCTGCCCCAGCAGCGTTCCAGGCTCCTGCTGTGCCTTTCATTCTGCCAACTTCCAGCGGGCTTCCTGGAAGACTTCCTGATTCCCTCCAAGATGTGACTCCTCCCAATGACAGGGCAGCTCAGCCCTGTGGTTCCCATAGCACCCTGGCTGGGAATTACTACCCCCACATAGATCACTCACTCATCTTGTTGTCCATATGATTAATTCTCACCACCCCCACCCGACTCCTTTAAACTGCAGCACGTGTTTAATCATTCTTTTGGAATAATGAATGGCCAACCAGAGTGATCAGCTTTCTCTGAAGTGTTGTCATCCTTTGCACCAGACTATGTCTGCTATTAAATTGTACTCAGAAATTATTGCCGGTTCCAATCTGATTTCTTCTCGGAAGTGTTTATTATCATTTACTCTGAAAGTATGGCAACTCCGAAACTCAGTATTTATACCTGTCTGTAGAGACAGGTGTGACCTTGAAGATACAGTGAATGCAATTCTAAAAGGTTCTTAGTAGGGAGGAATGATATTTCCCTCTTGAGCTTAGTTACAGTTGGAGATATTTTCTCATGGAGAAACTTTTGACCTGAAGCAAAATGTATCAGAGTTAAGTATATCCAGAATAATTTCATTGTAAGTGCCCATCAAAATTGCATTTAATTCTTGCACAACTACCCTGCAGTAGTCAAATAAACAGTCAATTCCCGTAGCATAGAATATTCAAGGAAAGTGCTTAAAAATCAAAGTGTACCATTGAAACCATTCCAATTGCATTAGGAATTTTCCGCAGCTCCATGAGCCTCAATTGTTTAAGTCACCACAGTGATACTGTATTTGCTATAGACGCCCCACAGAATACATGAGCTATTCTCTTTCCCTTCTTCCTTAATTAGAAGGCATTGCTCATGAAATACAATTTGATTTCTTCTCTTGACATGAGAAAGACAGCATGAGTATTTTTCCCTTGATAAATTAAGTTCCATTGTCAAACATAACTATTGAGAAATGCATTGTGTAAATTCCTAACTTTTACACATACCACATCTGCTTACATAATCTCCTTTTTATTTCCCTCAGATATTTCACCCTCCTATATGAAGGCATATCAGCCTATATTTCATCTCCTATTTCAAGAAAGGGGACTGCTCCTCTGGTGGCAGATGTAAATTGACAAAATTACTATAAATCTAAGATTTTTTTTTTAAGCATGTCTAATTCTTAAGCAACCCTATTTCCTTAAGTTAGGAAGAAAAGTTGATCATAGAAAGAAGATACACGTGTACACAGGATTTTTCCCACCCTCTAAATATTGAACTTGGTAAGGAAAAACTAGGTGGAGACGGAAACCTCAATTTTGTTCTCGCCGCATTAAAGGTATAAGACCCAGGTGCATTCGGAGACACAGAAAGCTGAGAATCCTCAACAGGAGCTGACAAGAGGGTTTCTTTCCCCTCTTAGCTAAAAGAAGTTGAATAGGTGGTGTTTCGTGGAAGACAGAATTTAGACCCTGTTTGGAATAATAATTGCAATTAGGAGGGATGCTTTTTAAAATAGTAATCATTCATCACATTTGGAGCATTCTTTCCTTTCAAATATTTGTCTTCTACATGGATAGGTATATGTAGTTTTTTGAAGATAAACCAATTTAGCTCTATCTTGATTATTGCTCAACTTTGATATTTAAATTCTAAAGTCAGCTGCAAGGAAAAGGACAGAATTCTCTTTGAAAATCTTAAAGACTGAGAGCTTAGTGACTGGACTGGAGCACATGCTTTGCATGTAGGAGGCCCAGGTTTAATCCCTGTTACCACAGAGTCCCAAACACCACTGAGAACCCTTGACACTGCTCTGCTAAGTGTAGCCCAAAACAACCAAGGAAACTTTTTTTACAGATATTTTAATATATCTGTTGTAGCACTGGAGCGTTTTCCTGTTCTTCATGTATATAAAATTATATGATTAACTCTCATTCAGGGGCTTAGTTGAATAAGAAATACTCAGCTTTAAATATTAGGACCACACACAGAGTGGACATCCATCGCCTCTAGAGAAGCCTTGGGGAAACTGAGATTCATTGAGGGGACTCAGCACTTCCATCCCTAGAACACAAACTCATCCTGATTGTCTGGGACTATCAGAGGTCTTGTCAATTTCCATACCTTTTCTGTACTGTGCCATTCTGTTGCTTGTTCCCTGGTTATGAGTGTAACACCCATAGTCTCCATCAAAGCAGTTATTTCAACAAATAGACTAAACAAGGCTTTTAATTACTTTTCACTCGCTATTTGCTGCTGCTGGTGTGTGTGTGTGTGTGTGTGTGTGTGAGAGAGAGAGAGAGAGAGAGAGAGAGAGAGAGAGAGAGAGAGAGAGAGAGAGAGAGAGAGAGATGCCAAGGATTGAGCTCAGGGCCTCACACATGCAAGGCAAGTGTTCTACCACTGAGTTACATCCTGTCTAATTGTCCGCCCCCTTCCCAACTACCCACTTGATTCTAAGTTGAAAAATTTCAAAGTAAGCCTAGGTGGAAAACATGCTAATAACTCACCCCAGTGAAGTTATTATTATTCTATCAATAATATAAGCTCTATTATTTTTTTTACTTATGTTATGGGCCAAATGTGCAACCTCCTCCTGTCCCCCACTCCCCCCTTTCCTATGTCAAAGCCTTGGCCCCTAATGCAGCTGTACTTAGGACTAAATGATGACTTGGGAATAGAGCCCTTATCAGAGAGGATTAGTGGTCTCTTTACCAGAAGGGAGCTCTCCTTCCCCACAGACGGTGAGGACACAGCTAGAAAGGGGTCCTTCTAGAAAGCCTCCTCCGGAATGCAGCACGGTAGCATCCTGGTTTAGATTTTGTGTTCTCTAGAACTGTGAAAAATCCATTCATTTTTAAATATACCAGCCTGTGGTATTTTGTCATGACCACTTGAGCAGGAAATTTAGAAACTTAGGTGTTTTTGTTTTTTTATTTTTCAATTTCTGAACCATACCCAGAGTGCTCAGGACTTACTCCTAGTTGGCACTCCTGGGGAACCTAGGTTGGCTGTGTGTGCACAAATAAATGCCTTACTAGTAGGAGCTCACTACCTCCCTGAGCTCATAAACTTGAAAATTTTTTTTCTTTTTGGGTCACACCCAGCGATGCTCAGGGGTTACTCCTGGCTCTGCACTCAGGAATTACTCCTGGAGGTGCTTGGGGGACCATATGGGTTGCTGGGGATCGAACCGGGGTCGGCCGCAAGCAAGGCAAACGCCCTACCTGCTGTGCTATCGCTCCAGCCCCCTAAACTTGGAATTTGAAAACCTTTCAGGTTACCAGTTTCTGCCAGTGAATGAATAGTCTTTCCATTTTCTTGCCTCAGCATGACATCATAGGACTTACAGTTCTACGGCACTTGGCTGGATTTGTTCTGATCATTTATTTTTGTTCCCTCTTGGAATATTTCACAAATTTTGAACTACTTTGAGCATGAATGTGATTAATATTTAACTACTTTGTTTTAATCGGTTTCCATGTTTATTTGTAGAGAGGGGAAAAATATAAAACTTTACCCTTAAAGACATGAAACTTCACACCAGCTACCTTCTGCAGGTGAAAATATGATTAACATAAAATTATTTTCAAGACATAGCTAGGTGTCTACTTAAAAAAATATATTCAGGGGCTGGAGCAATAGCATAGCGGGTAGGGCATTTGCCTTGCACGCAACCGACCCGGGTTCAATTCCCAGCATCCCATATGTTCCCCTGAGCACTGCCAGGGTTGATTCCTGAGTGCAGATCCAGGAGTAAACCCTGTGCATCACCAGGTGTAACCCAAAAAGAAAAAAATATATATCCAATGTAGGTTGGAATTGTCCATCCCTGAAGGCATCTTTGGAGAACTAAGCCTGAAAAGGAAAAGCTGGAGTGGTACCCAACCCAATTCTGTACCATCTGTAGCCAGCTGCACTGAAGAAATTAGGTGCTCTGCAATGGTTATCTAGACCACCACCTACTGCTTTCACCTCTCTCCTTTTCTCTAAGAAAAATTTTAAAAATTAATCTCAGGAATATTACTCTTTTACAGTATACCTCACTATCTCAACTGTAGAATTCCTAGCTCCTGAATTTTACTGAAAACGATGATGACAACTTTTCTGGAAACACTTTATGATTCTTAGATATAGATGACCGATGCAACAGATTGAGACCTGAGTTTTGAAAGTGCTCATAGGAATGTGTATAAAGGATTACATTAAACACACATTTAAAAAAAAAATCACTTATGTTGAATTGTTGGTGTTTCAGTATAAGTCACATCACTATATTTGTTGATCAATTCCCTAGAAATATGTAATTTTTCTATTTAGTATATTTTTCAATTTTATAATTCATTTAAGAAGAACATCTATAAGGGAGATTTCTTTCTATTTATTTCTTCAATAACATTTCTTATTTTTTCTACGTTAAAGAGGAATTGACTATTCAAGATAAGTTTTAGAAATAATTGATATTATGCATGCTTGCAAGTGAAAAGAATAATTTCAAGCAGTGACGTTTTAACATTTGCACTTAGTATTGGAAACTATTTGCTTATTGCACAGGTCCCCTTTAAGATCCATGGTAATATTCCATTTTCTTTCAGTTCTTTATTCTCTGATTATTGGGTTGGATGGTTTGGTTCTGTTCAACAATGGATGCTTTGAGTAATGAACTTCAATGCATAATTATCCAGTGAAATCATAGTGAAATGATGAGATGACAAAAAGCCAACTTATTTTCAGGAACTAAAAATAATGCTGTTCACACATGAATATTCCAGCATCTGACTTTACATGTTTCCTAATCATTTAGCATATTTATATAAATAATAATTAGAAATTGTGAGTTTTTGAGATACTATTTGTGAACTTTAAATTAATTCAGTACTTAAAAAGCAAATTTAATTTTGGCATTTGATAAAAACTAGATATTACTGAAGCTTCCTATGAGTAAAAGTAGGTATTGGTAGCAGTTCACTAACAAATCATTAACCTGAGATACTTTATAATGGTGCTTATTATAATAAAATTATAAGGTCCATTAAATTGATTTAAATGGTATCAGTGTTCATTTTGCAATTGAATTTATTTTCTCATTTTTCTTTATGATTTGCTATTTTACATTTGTTTAGTTGGAATTGATGCTTATTCTAATTGGTGTATTTAGAACATTCTTACTTTAGTTGTATTAGTATTATGGAAAGACAGTGATTTGGGGAAAAACTGTTTTATCTCATTTAGTGAAGAAGTCATATTTGAAGAAGGGGAAGATAGCATATTTATAGTGGGCCAATTCTTTAAAGCCAGTTTATATAAAACTAGCATGACTTCTTATATACTTATGAGTAGAAGCTTCCCAAAAAAACTCCATTTTGGGGAACTAGAGAGATTGTGCTGGAGTTAGGGCATTTGTCTGACATGCAGCCATCCTCCTTTGATCCAAGGCACCCTGCATAATGTCCCCTGAGCACCACCAGGAGTGAGCCCTGAGCACAGTGCCAGGAATAATCCTTGAGAATCACCAGATGTGCCCCAAAACCAACCAAACAAAAACTGATTTCTGGAGGAGAATTTCCGAACTCAAGTGTGTGTAGTGTCATAAGTGATAAGAAGGTTTTATATATATTATGTTGTCCTGTTTATTTACCCACATGGTGTTGACCATGGCATTGCATGTAGTAAGTACAAATACTTTAGCTTTTTAAATACATGAACGCTCATGTATTTAAAACTTTCAGTTCCTGTGTACTAACAATATTTATCCATAGCAGAGGCTCTTCTCAGAACTTTGGGTTGATTATGACACATGGATGCTTAAGAGCCAGTTGGACGCAGCATTAAGAGGAAAAGCTCAGCTATTTGGGCATTAAGAATAATTTATGGTCATCATGGAACAAACATGATGACCTCTCAGTGTCTGTGTTGCAAGCCATAATGCACAAAAGTAGAGAGAGAATATGGGGAATATTGTCTGCCATAGAGGCAGGGGGAAAGTGGGAAAGGCGGCGAGGGGGTGTATACCCGAGATATTGGTGGTGGGGAATGTGCACTGGTGGAGGGATAGGTGTTTGATCATTGTGAGATTGTAACCCAAACATGAAAGCTTATAACTATCTCACGGTGATTCAATAATTTTTTTTTTTTTTGCTTTTTGGGTCACACCTGGCGATGCACAGGGGTTACTCCTGGCTCTGCACTCAGGAATGACTCCTGGCGGTGCTCAAGGGACCATATGGGATGCTGGGAATCGAACCCAGGTCGGCCGCGTGCAAGGCAAACGCCCTACCCGCTGTGCTATTGCTCCAGCCCCTCAATAATTTTTTTTTAAAAAAAGAATAATTTACAGATTCCTTTAATTTTTTTGATGATTATTAGCACTTTTTTAATTTCAGTTTTTTTGGTTTTTTTTTTTAAAATTAAAACACCATGATTTGCAGTTATTCATCATTGAGTTTTAGGCACACTATGTTCTAGCACCAATCCCACACGGGTCAGCTTCCCTCACCAGTGTCCCCAGGTTCCCTGCCTCCACCCCCCCGGCCTGCTCACATTTTAAAGTTTGGTTGCTGTGGTTTGGATTTCCTACTTTCAGTGTGTTGACTCTGCAGTTTGGATCTACCTCCCCTCTGCACCCGCAGTGTACCCGAGGCCCTTGACCCTTGCCCCTCATGAGACTCCTTTTATTTTTAATAATCTTACATTTTAAATATGCATGAATAAAATTGAATTCAAAAGAATCTTATATGGTCAGTGCCTCTGAGTATTGCACACTCTATTGTCTGAAAGATATAATTAGTTTAAAATTTATTTAGATTCATTGTATTCAAATTGGCATAATTCAAGAAAGACACTGTCATCGTGTACTTTTCCCATAATACTTTATTAATTGCATCTTTGAAAGGAATGGTTTCTCAGATTCCGGAATCCACCAAAATGTTCACAAATGCATTGTCAAGTATGCTTTGAAATGCAGTGAAAAATCCGAAGCCATAATGGGCCCCTTTCCTTGTTCCTTCCCCCATCCCAATGCTACGCCTAAAGCCTTGAACGTCACAGATTTGCCATGTAGCAGAAAGGCAATTTACCTACCATGAGGTCTACAGGTTTTCTTCTCTCTCCCCATCTCCCTCCCACTATATGTAAGCACTGTGGATCACAAAGTTATTCGTGATGATTTGTTATAGGTTTTAATATTCCAACACCCATCGCACCACCTCTGTCAACCTTCCCTCCACCGTTATCTCCATTTTCCCAGCCACCCAAGGCTGTCCCTGTAGCCTGGCAAGCTACCCATGGCATATTGGATATGCCAAAAACAGTAACAATAAATCTCACAATGGAGATGTTAAGACAGTGATACAGTGTTACCACTAAATGGCTAATAGAATAATCAGAAAATATTTCAGTAAAAGAAAATTTGTGAAAATTGTGATATCTCGCCCTGAAGACATTAAGTCCTTGTCTGAGGGTTTACTAAACTGTTGCAAGTTAAGCCTTCTGTTGTGTTTGGTTGTGTGTGTGTGTGTGTGTGTGTGTTTTATTTTGTTTTTTTGTTGTTGTTGTTGTTTTGTTGTTGTTTTCCAAGATTAGTTGACTTCAAGTTACATTCCTATCCAGTCTGGTGTGCTCCTACTAGGATTTTAATATTATAGATTTCGGAGATGTCTCTCTAGAAAAATCCAGAATATTAAACTGGGCAATCCAGCTGGAGGCACAGCAGCAACTGCTGGGGTGTGAGTGCGGCCGTTGGGACTTTGTTAGGACGGGGACTTGGCCCAACGCCTCCCCCCCTCACCCCGCCTCCCACCCCACCCCAGATTGCCCCAGAGGTCTCAGCCGGGAACAGGAATCTGAGAAATTTTTGCAGCTAGTTGATCTCTCTCAAGATTTATTTATGAGTCTCTGGAACAGGACTGGTGGGTGAGCTTTCATGGCGGCAGCAGCAGTGGAGCTCTAGATTTACAGTTTCAAACAGTGATGGGAAAATCTGAACTGACTTTCCCATTCTCTATCAGGATAGCTGTTTCTTTCCATCATTTTTTACAATACCTTACTTTTTCGTATATTAGATCAGTGACAAGAACCTCACAGAAACACTTATCAAAACTGCCTGATGGTTTTTTCTCTTAGAACAGTGATATTTCCTCACATAATGTCTGGCATAGGACACTAAATTCCTACAGACCTTTCTATTACTCCATACCCTGTTACTCGTAGTGCCTGGGATTGAACCCAAGAACTCATACATGCGAGGCAGTTGCTCTGCTACTAAACCCTCTGCCCTGTCCGTTGGAAAATACGGTTGATTTGCCAAAATTTTTTACATTTACTTCATTTCTGAGATCATTTTCCTGGGGAAAACTTCTGTGGAATCAGCAACCACCAGTTATTTATCTTTAGTTATTGACCTTTGTAGTCTTATGCACTGTCAATGGGGTGAATTGCTACTTAACCATAGTAAGGAACTTTGTTTTGTTGGTTGGTTGGTTGGTTGGTTGGTTGGTTTTCTATGGTGGGGAAGTCCTACCCCGGCATGCTCAGAGTACCACTCCTGGTACTTGGTGTGAGGGTTGCTCCCAAGGGTTCTCAGGGGACCGTGCAGTGCTGGGAATGGAACCCAACATGCAGTCATCTCACTGAACTCTCTCTCTTTGGCCTCAAGGGCAATTTTTTAAAAATTGCTTCTAGTAGTTGTGCTTTCCGTATAACTTCAAGATATTCCTAGCACACTCCCCCACCTCCCGCCCCCTTTCTAGTGACTGCCATTCTCTACCCATCACAATTTGATAAGCCATCATTTTATCCTTTTCGCCATCCATTTAAGAGGAAAGCTGGTTTTGAATGTCAGTAGTTTAAAATTAATTACTAGGCCTAAGGAAATAAAAAACTTACAATAAAGGATCAGGCATAAGGGAAGTTTATTACTGCTTTCAACATCTCTCTATTGTGTTTTTATTTATGCTGACGAAGTAGACCTCATTTGGGCTTATTTGAAAACTACCTATCAGCATAGAGTGTGTTTATTGTAAAGGATCTGCATGTGGATTCAGCATCCTCTCAGCAGCTACCAAGAGGAATTCTTGTTAAGACTCACATCACATCACATCACATTCCAGGGCTTGACCACGTCCTGGTCAAGTACAGGAACCTTTTTGAAAATAACAGAGAGGTCTGTCACCACAGAAGTTCTGTTCATAGCCTGAAGGATTTACAAAAAAGACCACTCCTGATTGAATCCAATTAACACTATAGATTTTCTTAAAATTTTAGTTAGAATTTATATAAATTCGATAAAATTTAGATAAATTTAGAAAATTTAGTTTTATCTTTCAAGTGCTGCAGTTGCATACTTTCAGGACCTGTTGGAAATATCTTTTAATAAAGAAGTTGACTAGAAAAGTCACCTAAGGAAGGTGAATTTTTTATTTTTATATTTTTGCAGTAACAATGATAGGTGTACAATCTGGAATCCACTCTTTATTTCCTTCCTCTACACACTTTTCCTCCCACTTGGTAACTTCAGTTCTTTTGTCCTAGTCTATGGGCTTATTTTTATTCACCATTGTCCTTAGGAAAGTGATTTTGACAAGATTCTTTTTTTGCTTTGTTTTTTGTTTTGGGGCCACACCCATCGTTGCTCAAGTCCTAGTCCTGGCTCAGGGCTCATTCCTGGCAGTGCTCAGAGGGACCATATGTGGTGCTAAGGATCGAACCTGGCTTGTCCTTGTACAAGGAAAGTGTCTTACCCACTGTGCTTACTATTGCTCTGGCCTGCTTAAGGCCAGAGCATTATTCTTTTTATTCATTGTAACTCAGTTCTTTTTATTCATTGTAACTCAGTTTTGTGGTAAGGATCATCCTCATCCTTTCAAAGAGAAGTTTTTATGAGTTTTTTTTCAATAAAAAAAAAAGTTGATCACAAGGGCTTTTGTTTTAATATTTCATATTATATAATTTATAACATATGTGGATATGTAAATAATTTTTATGATACCACTGCCTATATCACCCTTATTTCTTAGTTTGCTTTTATTTTTTTAAACTTTGGTTGGTTGTAATATAATTAATAGATAGCATTTTCTAAGTTTCAGCTGTCTGGTGTACTGTCTTGTATTACCTGTATTGCAAAATGATCACCACAGTGGGTTTAGTTAACATTCACATCACCTTATAGAAATACGAAGGAAAAGAATTCTCCTTGTGATGAGAACCTAGGCTGTTAGCAACTTTTTCGGGGAGTGGAGGTGGCTTTTTGTGTCACACCTAGTGATGCTCCAGGGTTACTCCTGGCTCTGCACTCGAGGTGCTCGGGGACCATATGGGATGTTGAGGATCAAAACCAGGTGAACTGCATGCAAGGCAAAGGCTCTGCCCACTACATTATCAGTCCCAGCAACTCTTAGATATTTTATGCCTCAGTGTTCACTGTCGTAAGTCCTCACATGAGATTTTCAATAGACTCTTAGAAATGGAAACTTTAAGCAATCTGACTCTAAGGAGAGCAGCTGCTCATTCAACATCAGCTGGAATTGTTTGAACCAGTTAGTGAAACTTGGTTGTTGGAATACCTTCCATATAATCATCCTCTTGCACATCACCTCCCCAATGAGACATTTAACCTTTGACCATTCATACCACTGCTCACTTCTGTAACCACATCTCCTGCTCACTTCTGTAACCAATCTTATCCATTTTTCTCAGAATTGTTTTTAAGTTGAGATTCCACATGTAAGTGATATCATATAGCATTTGTGATTCTCTGTCCAACTTCTTTCATTTAAAATAATGCCTTCAATGTCCAGGTATATTTTTACAAGTTAGTTTATTATTGAATATTTTAAAGGCACTTTGCAGTAGAGGGTGGTTGCTTGTTTCATTTTTATGCCAGCCCTGTAGCCTGTACATTTTTGTGTCATGTTTATACACAAATACATATGCATTTACCCAAATTTACAATTTATTATGGATACATACACATCAGAAAGTTGATGTAATATATTCAAAGACAAATTGCACAGTAAATATTTAAATTCAAGTTCGACTTCTTATTTTCTGCTCTTACCTTTTTTGTAGCACTGTCATCCCATTGTTCAATGATTTGCTAGAGTGGTTACCAGTAACGTCTCCATTGTGAGACTTGTTACTGTTTTTGGCATATAGAATACACCATGGGTAGCTTGCCAGGCTCTGCCGTGGGGGCAGGATACTCTCGGTAGATTGCCGTGCTCTTGTACAGCGGGTAGGGCGTTTGCCTTGCACGTGGCCTACCCGGGTTCAATTCCTCCGTCCCTCTCAGAGAGCCCAGCAAGCTTTGACTAATAGTCTTTTTCTATTTGGATATTTTTTCTTCTTTTATATTGAGGTGTCATTGATTTGCAATACTAAACCATTTCAGGGGTACACACAGGTATAGGGCTCATCCTGATCACCAAAAAATTTCCAATGCTATCCCACCCTCCAAAGGATCCCTTTACTCTTTCCTCCCACCACTTCCCTCTGGTAACCACCATAGTTTTCATCAAATCTGGAATCCACTTTGTTGGTTTTCCGCCTGTTTGTTTACCACAGTAATTAATAATTCACACCAGAGTAAAACTATGCAGTTACCATCTTTCACTTCCTTTCTTATTACACTTAGATCACCTTAAGAGCCATCCGTTTTACACCAAAAGACAAAGGGTCATCTTTTCCAATATAAAGAATTCTCACTTTCTTCTCTCTCTCTCTCTCTTTCTCTCTCTCTCACTTTCCTCTCTCTCTTTCTCTCTTTCTGTCTCTCTCTCTCCCTCTCTTTTTTAAATCTTCCACCCAATCTCTTGGACTAAGAGTTTTATTGGCAATCGGTGGTTTATAAAATGTATCATTCCCAGCTCATCAGTTTAAGGAGGAGGAAAGAAATAATGATCAGAGCCAACATTTTTTTGATATTCATTAAACACAAGCCTTCATTATTACAGCCCCACAGCAAGGTAGGTGCCTTTGCTCGACTCATGCTAGCAATTGAGTTCAGGTCAGCAGTGACTCGCTGTTGCAATGTCAAGCTGTGTGAGTTAAAGATAGGATTCAGTCTAGCACCCAAAATGCTTGAGAAATGCTCTCATCTAGATCCGACTTGAAGGCGGGAATCAAATCAATCAAATGGCCAGATCAGTGAGCTCCAAAAAAGGCTGATGGAGCATGTGAATATTCGTGTTATCAGCCATGATGAATAAAATAGTTCCACTCTGGTTTTTCTCTGCTGCCAGCACAAACGAGACTGGGAGGCAGCACCTGGAATGCTGGGGCCCCACCCAGGCTCCACAGTGTATCTTGGCATTCCTACTAAAGCTGTTAAGAAGCCTGGAATGTCAGAATAACTAGTGAGCAGCACTGTAGTCAAGATGAGTTTCGTGCTTACAGGTACTGCTACATTCCCACCTGGCTGAGACTCATACATCCAATTGTAAAGTTTCTTGTTATTGCTAGTTTGAGCCACCTTCACATCTCTTGGCTTTTTCTTTTCATCAAGAGGACTGGAAGTAGGAAAACATTTCTTTAGGGTTTAAATGATGTCAGTAATTGGCAGGAGGAAAAAGGAAATTTAATCTGAGATGATCGCAGAGTCATTGGTCTTTCCCTTTTATACTTAGACACCATCCAACTCTTGCCATTTGCTTTACCTGGAATGCTGCATTGTTTAGGGGCCCACAAAGGTACCACCATATCCTATTATGGATGCTATTTCAACTACTTCTAGAGTGCAAGACTGACACTCTTCCTTGAGCTCTGGGTTTTAGTACATCCCACGGTACATGATCTGGCTTCAGAGTCTGAGTCCTCTTGTATATGTGGTGAGAAGCTCAAAATTACCCCTTATTTATACAGCCTTTGGCAGTTTGGGCAATGTGTTTTGTCACCTGTTTGCTGTCTTATGAAGAACTGGAAAGTTTATGAAGAAATAGAAAATATGACTTTGAGCCCTTGACATTTTAAAATAAATGTACATATTGTTAGTGACAGATTGCTAAACTTGGCTTTAGACACTTAGCTATGTTTCTTGCCAAAAGTAATCCAGATGTGCATAATTTATCCGGCTGCCATATGTGCACTGACATGTCTTTCTATAATCAACTGTCTGTTCAGTATGGTTACAGTTAAATGTTCTTTTTTATCAACAATCTTTTGAAATAGCACCGACTGACTCGATAACTTACTTTAAATTTCACAACTTCTCAACAAAAAGCAATGCACATTTGGCTATAAATCTAAGTGTACCAGCCATGTGGAATATCTAGAGAAGACATTGGCAATCCAAATTCTCTGGGGCCCTGTGTGTTTCACAGGGAAACGCCAGGGCACCGACTTCAATATGATTCCATTTTGATGGGTTTCTTGGCCTAGGGACTGGAAGGTAGAAGCACCCAGCTAAGTGTTTTGAAAACAGCCACAGATGAATACTGTTTCTAACAAAGTACTTTTTTCAAAAAAAAAAAAAAGTGAGGAAAGAAAATCCTGGGACAGAAAGGAATACGTATGTGGAAAGGGGGTATTTCTTTTCTTTCATAAACTCAGTTTCTCAGTCTGTCTGCTGGTCATGATCGTGACTTTCTCGTGGGTTATGGATTTGCCCTGATTGCAAGCCAGGTCATTCTGTGGAAGGAAGACATTTTCAACAGAGATTTAGGAAAATGTATGCTTGATAGGAAATATTTCCTCTCTTTTGCCATTTCCCCACTGATGTTGAACTATTTTGGAGACATTTGGATCACATGATAACATTTAAGGACTGTTCTCTCTCTCTGTGGGAGAGTTTCCTGGAATCCACCTCCGTGTTTTGTAAACTCGGTGAGTGAGTCTCTGGTGAGGATAGATAGTGGTGCTGTCAACTCTGCATGCCCTTCTTTTGGTCCACCACTGCAGTTGGTTTGTCACACTTGCCCCATCTGTGGAGACTGGCTGCACAGGGACCTTGACCAAAAGCCACTCACCCAAGTCCTCGTGTGGAGAGAGCTGGGAAGACAGAGCTAGGAAGACAGAGTTAACAATGGTTATGGGTGTACTTAGCTGACACTCACCCAAGTGTTCTGTCTACAGTAGGATTTTAGAAAACATAACTTGAAGTCAGTTGGTGGAGGGCAAGAGTTGGCTCGCTGGTGTGAATGGATCCCCCCGAATGGATGGGGGATGCATTTTCTTTATTTTTGTAGCTAACATGTGAACTCATGTTTTGTAATCTGCCACCACTTTGGTAGGTACAGTTGACAGGAGGTTCTGATCACCTGTGTACCCTAAGAAGTCCAAGGGCCAAAAGGAATTCCAGGTGTCCCACTTGAATGCTGAATATCGGTCTGGTTTTGAAAACAGTCTGTACTTGAAAGAAATCCAATCTAGACTGAGCTATTATGTGTCCTCACTGGCCTTGTCCTTCAGTCTGGAGGCTTTGTTTATTTTTTTCCTTATGATTTTGGACCAGTGGTACTCAGACTTACTCCTGGCTCTGTGCTTAGGAATCACTCATATATGATGCAAGGGATCAAACCTACATCAGCCTCATTCAAGGCAAGAACCATGACCTCTCTACTCTCTGTTCCAATCTGGAATTTTTAGTGAACACTTTATTTTTGTTTTGTTCTTGGCGTTTTGGAGGGCCACACCTGGTGGTGCTCAGGGGGACTTCCAGCTCAGCACTCAGATGTCACTCCTGCGGGGTCCATGTGTTTCTCTTGGGGGACCATGTGGTGCTGGGTATTGAACTACATAGAGCATATGCTCCAACCTGTTGCACTATCTCTCTGACAATTTGCATTTTTCTTTGCTTGCAAAATTTTAAGTGTGCAGGTTATAACATCTGCAAGTTGCTGATCATAGCTTTATGGCTAAAAACTTCTATTTACTATTATGTCTAAAAGTATATTTTTGTTTTCTAAGTTTGGAACCCCATCAAGGGGTCATCAGGAATCACTTCAGTACAGTGCTTAGGAGCTACTCCTGACAGTGTTCATGGAATAGGATACCTGAGATCAGACCTGGGCCTTGTGCACGCAATGTGCTCCAGACCTTGAGTCACTTCCCAGCCTATGGTAGTTTGGTTTTTAGTCAGACACACATGAACATGTGTGTAATAACAAAATTTGGTTTTCAGGGAGAATCATTATCACTATTTCTTTTGGGGGGGTGGGGTTTGGGTCTCTGTGCTCAGTGCTTCTGCTCTGTGCTCAGGAATCATTCCTGGCTGGCTTGGGAGACCATATGGGATGCCAGGGATCAAACCAGGGTCGGATGCGTGCAAAGCAAATGCCCTGCCCACTCTGCTATCGTTTGGCCTCTCATTATCACTTTCATCAGCTGTATTACCAATTTCATTTATGGTTGGCTTTTCCTCTTTGAATTTAAATTAATGAAAATTTCCCATATTACTAGGCCCATCTAAAAACAGAAGATTTTGTATTTATGACATTTAAAGAATAGATATACCATATTATCTAGTGATGCCATTTCTTTGCATTTTACCAAGGGATCTGAAAACACTTAGAAATGATGTTTAGAGCCCTATATTCATGGCAGCATTATTCAAAACAACCAAAACATGGGATCAACCATAATGTACATCGACAGATGCCTGGTCAGGAACTCTGTGGTCTCTATATTCATAGGAATATTATTCTGCTCTCAAAACAGATGTAGTTGTGCTCTTGGGACAAAAGTGAGTGTAACTTGAGGTGAAATAGGTTTAATTCATAGATAGACTAGAAATTAGTAAAACAAGTAAACAGGCAAAACAACAACAACAAAAAAACTGGCTCCTGCATTGGTGAAAACCTTAGGGCCTAAAGTAGGAATATGTAGAGGAATCTTTTGGGGGAGAGGGGCAGGCGTGTGTGTGTGTGTGTGTGTGTGTGTGTGTCTGTCTGTCTGTCTGTCTGTCTGTCTGTCTGTGTCTGTGTCTGTATGTGTCTGTTTGTGAGATGTCCCTGAAACTTCAATTGTAGTGGAGTGAGTCATAAATAAAAGTGGAAAACAAGATCTCTAAAATTCTGTAGTATTTCAAGCTGATGCTAAAGTTTGGGGGTTATTTTTTTTTGCTTTTGTTGTGGGGAAAAGGAGGTAAACTGAGCAGTGCTCAGGACTTATTCCTCTCTTTCCTCAGGTATCACCCCTGGTGGTGCTTGGGGGACTAATATATATTGCCAGGGGTTAAATTGGAGTTGACCACGAGCAAGCCAAGTGTCTTACTCATTGTACCATCTCTCTGGCCTCTTACTAATGTATTTTTAAAGGAATATGATGCTATTTCAAAGAAACCCATGATACTTTAAAATATCTTATGTAAGTGCAGCATATTGAAAATAGCAGTGATGGCAGCAAACACTTAGCACATTTGCTGTGCTTGAAATATTCCAACTGCCTTGGCTGATCCATGGTCTGTTAATAGCTCTGTGAGGTGACTACCATTCTGGCTTTACTGTGCTGATCAGGAACTGCCCCTGACACACATTTTTCAGGACTGTTTTCTACTCACTGTGTCATTCGGGCTCCTAATAGCATTAACTTGGTGCCCTTAAAAATCACCTGTCCTGTGCAGCGCTGTGTACAATAGCCAAGGTAAGGAAACAACCCAAATACCTACGAACAGATGACTGGACAAAGAAACTATGGTGCATACACACAGTGGAATGCTATGCAGCCTTAAGAGAAGATAAAGTCCTACAATTTGCTGCAATGTTGATGGATCTGGACAATATCATATTGAGTAAAATCAGCCAGAGGGAGAGAGATAGACCCAGGATGATCTTTTTCCTGTGTGTGATATATAAGAAAACCTCGTAGGGGAGTATCAAATTCCCAATGGCAGTAGAAATGAAGTGTGGGAGAACTGGTCCTCAGTAAGAAGCTTGGCACTGGGGCAGGGGTGAGGGGAATAATTTAGGGAAGGGAACACTAAGAGTGGGGAAGGAGAAAAGTGCCTGCCACACAGGCAGGCTCAGGGGTGGGTGGGGGAAAGGAGGGAAACTGGGAACATTGGTGGAAAGTAGTGGGTACTGGTGAAGGGATTGGCGTTGAGACAATATACGCCTAAAGCTCAATCATAAATATCTTTCGTAACTTTGTAATTCACAGTGATTCAAGTTTAAAAAAGAATTCAAAATATTACCTGTCCTGGGGCCAGGAAGAGAGCTGAGAGGACCAGAGTGTGTGCCTTGCTTGCTGATCTCTGGGTTTCATTCCCTCACACTTGGCAGGGGCAGTTGGATCACTGAGGAGCCTCCCAGCCAGCTCCTCTGAATGGGGCCCCAAAAGCAATAAAATAAAACAGCCTGTTCAGATTTTCTTTCAAGAAGATGGCATGATACTAATAAGCAGCCACACATTTTGAACTTAGAGATACAAGTAAGGTGAATACCTAAATCTCTTGTCTGTTTCATTTGGGATAGTGCCCGTCTGTCAATCACCACTTATTATGGAATTTATCTCACCTGGTTTACATTCAAAGTAACCTTCTGCTGGGACCCTTTTCACTGCGACCGTTGTCATCTAGTTATTCATTCTTCCAACAGTTTATAAATTAAAGGTGCAAAAGCAGAGTCCCTAATTTTAAGAAGTGCACTTAGAATGGTCCTGGTTGATTTTTCATAAATGTTGGATGAATTGACTTTCTGATGTGCATGCTCCTTAACCCTATCAATTTCTTGGTTAACTTTCCTCAGTACTCAAAATGCAAACACTTTAAGAGAAGAGATTGATATACACCAATTTTAACTGTCAGTGATAAGTTTATGGAGGTGGCATATACCATGTGTTGTAAGTGCTTAGAAGTGGGTAATAAGTTGGTTTTTTTTTTTTTTTTTTTTTTTTTTTTTGCTTTATGAGTCACACCCGGCAATGCACAGGGGTCATTCCTGGCTCATGCACTCAGGAATTACCCCTGGTGGTGCGCAGGGGACCATATGGGATGCTGAAAATCGCATGCAAAGCAAACGCCCTATCCGCTGTGCTATCGCTCCAGCCCCGGTAATAAGTTTTGATTAGTGCGCAAATATATGACTAAAACTTAAGCAATATATGATTTCTTATTAACACAAGCCTGGTGAGCACATGAAATGATTTTATAAATGTTCGTTTATTCATCTAACAATTATTGAGTTTTACTCTATGGAGACACTATTTACAGGCATTTGCAAAGACCAGGGTAATTGCTCAGGGTGAAAAGGAATTGTTTAGTACTCTGAATATTAAGTCAGAGCCCTTACATTGTTTTCCTGGCTAAATGATATAAAAACTGCTTTTTGATGTAAATGAAGTAAGAAAAAGGTCAGTACTTAAGTGGCTTGCAACTGGACTCTCATGCCAGTAAGTAAGAAATCCACACTTGCCTTTGTAAAACTTTGAATCAAATCATCTGTTACTACCAGTGCTGTAGTTCACAGCATGGGTGACTTTAAAACAGAGTTGTGTATGAGTCAAAGCTTTGTCCTTCTTTTTCATCCCAGTGGTGCAGATACTGAAGAAAATAGATACAAAAATATCTTTCTTCATCTTTCTAAAATGCACCGTAAGTAGCAGTCTTATATTGTCAATGTCTGTAATAACAGCACACAGCACTGCTTGCTCAGAGGAGTGAGAAAAATATTTTGATGTTTAGCAAATGCTATCCCAACAGTGCAGGGAATGCCAATTTCCCTTTAGATGTTGAATCAATCATTCCTACTTTGAGTAGTGAGGGAACAAACATAACCACATTTTATTTATTGTGTATGTGTATATATGTATGTGTGTGTGTTTATTTATTTATTTGTGGGCAGTCAAACTGGTGGTGCTCAGGGGTTATTTTTGGCTCTGCATTCAGGGATCACTCTTCAGGGGAACATATAGGTTGCCGGGGTTCAAACCCAGGTTGGCTGCATGGAAGGCAAGTGCCTTACCTGCAGTAGTATTACTCCAGCCTCACGACCGCATTTTAATTCTTAATTTACATTTTAATGTGTAATTTACATTTACATAATTTACCTCCTTTGTGGAGGTAGTTTTTAGTACACTTATGATACAAGTAGAAAATGTTTGTTTAATATGCAACAAGCACAAATAACTGTGTTGATGCTTCTGATTTAGTTTTTGCTATACTTTTTTAGTCATTTTTGGTGTGCGTTTCTAAAACATTTTTGTTGCAAACATGTTCATTCTGGTTATACATGTAAATAGCGCATATAAATCACACTTTTTTATTATCAATGGATAATGTCGGTAAAATGTGAAAATAGAGTAAAAGCAAATTATAATCCCATTACTCTAATATCGAGTATGTCTGTGTGCTTTTGACCATTAAGGCTGGCTAATTTATTGTTTTGAGAGCCCACTAGGACATTTAGAAGCATTTCTGGTGCATTCCCTAAACCGTGACACCTGAAAATACCTCCTGATGTTGTCGTATATACTATGGGGAGCAAAATCATTACTCTCTGTCTAAAAGTTGCCCTATGGGCTGAAGAGATAGTACAGTGGGTAAGGTTTGCACACAGCCTTTATATTGTCACTGGAATTCGATCCCCTGAGCCTCACCAGTGGTGATCCCTGAGCACAGTGCCAGGAGTAATACATGAGCACATCCCAGTGTGTCCCAAAAGCCCCCACCCCACAAAACAAAGTTGCCCTACTACCAAGTTGTTACCAGTTGGATTGCCTCCAGTCTTCTTCCATATGTATGAGTAGATATGTCCACATGCATATGTATGTACAAAATTCATTTATGGAACTGGAATATGTGTGTGCCTAGTTTTTATGTCATATGTGTTTTATGTGTAAGCATTCTTCACTATTAACAGGGCATTAAAACTATCACTTTAAATTAGATTTCTATTAACTTTTTTCCTTTTATTTATTTATTTATTTATTTATTTATTTATTTATTTATTTATTGCTGTTTGGGTCACACCCGGCAATGCACAGGGGTTACTCCTGGCTCTGCACTCAGGAAGTACTCCTGGCGGTGCCCAGGGGACCATATGGCATGCTGGGAATAGAACCCGGGTTGGCCATGTGCAAGGCAAACGCCCTACCCGCTGTGCTATCGCTCCAGCCCAAGATTTCTATTAGATTTTTCATAACTAATGTGGCAAGGAATATTTTTGTGTATACAGTTTTTCTACTTACAGTTTTCCTCTTAAAATGTGCATTATGTTACCTGTGGTTCTGTTTTCTGCTTTCTTAATGGCCCATGGGAGGTTGCGCTCAGGCAGGGCCATCAGAATGGTTGATATTCTGAGCTTCTGTTTCTGGAGATAAGGATTTCTTTGAGTTGTCCATAAAAGTCTACAGCACGTGCACTCACTGTGCAGTTACCTGTGAATTCCCCTTGCTCACTGAGGACCCTTCTCTCCTCATCCAGCTCTAGCAGCAGGTAGTCCTAGAACAGAAGAAATAACTCCAGCTTTGGAATCACACAGTCATGGATTCAGTTGTGGTTTGAACACTGTTAGCTTTGTGATTTGGAGCAATCTATCCTCTGCGACCTCATCTATAAAAAGAAAAAACACAGCCTATTTAATATTGCATTTTATTTAAATAAGTTCAAGTTTTATCATTTTCACATGTAATGAATATTAAATGTGTTCTTTATATGTTTTATAGTCTTTGAAATGACATGTACAATTTTGCATTTGAAGCACAAACCTCTTGGGACTGAAGCAATAGCACAGCGGGTAGGGCATTTGCCTTGCACTCGGCCGATCTGGGTTCGAATCCCAGCATCCCATATGGTCCCCTGAGCACTGCCAGGAGTAATTCCTGAGTGCAGAGCCAGGTGTGACCCAAAAAGCAAAAAGAAATAAATAAATAAAAATAAAACACAAACCTCTTGATATCAGCCCCATTTAAAGTGCTCAATAGCCTGATGTAGCTAGTGACTACCATATTGAATAACACAGTCAGATAACACATGTGCATTAATGGCAATTATTATTAAACATCATAGCATAATAATATCAAAGCGTGCTCTCTAAAGACAGTTATCTAGTTATTCTTGGCCTTGAATTTTCCTTGAACTTTGCAATTTGTGTTTCATTACATGATTGTCAGTAGAAATATCTGACAGATATTATCATTTTGATGTTGCACTGTATCTTACTTATTGTTCAATTAATTCCATGTTTGGCTTAGTCTGTTCGTACTTCTGAATTCAGCATAGATGGAGGAACACTTAACCTGTGCCAAGCTTGGGTGCTTAGTGTTTTCTTCCATTTTTGCCTTTCAGTACTCACAAAACTTTTAGTGAGGGCAGTTCTAATTATCCTGTATCAAATGAAAAATGAAAGCAGAAAACAACAGTCAAGTGACATACCTGCATGTATGGAGTGTTGGGATAAGAGTCTGGGGTCAGAGGCCACGTTTCTGGGTATGGGCCACGCCTTTGTAACCCTTCCTCTATTTTGAGGAATTATTCCTTTATCTGTATTTTCATATCATTTTCATATCATTGTGTCTCTATTCTTTTTCTTTGATTCTCAGTCTAAATTGAGCTGGAGGAGAGGAAGCAGAGGGGATGAATAGTGCTTGGTTATTACCAAAAGCACCCGTGTGTTTTTGTGGGAAAAAGTGCTGCCTCAGAATTTCTCAAGGAAGTCAGAGAAAGAAACACATCATTTAAGTCTGACTCATTGGGCCAAATGGGCAAGATAAATGGTGTTGGAAAACCAAAACCAACTCTCCTATGACCTGCTGTGAAATTTTCCTCTGCGCCCAAAAAAAAAAAAAAAGTTAAAAATGAGGTGGTCAAAAAGGGAAGTCATACCCAGACTCTGTATTGGAAGGAGCATTTCTAATTTTAAAGAGAAGCTTGCTAACCTCATAGCCACTGTTAATGGCCATATAAATATTAATAAAGCTTTAAACACCTCCCAAATTAGCTTTATTTTTAAATCAAAAGTGCAAGACATGGAAGTGGTAATTTGTGTTAGTCCGGCAGACACGAAATTAATTGAGATAAAAACAAGAAGGAGCAGGCAAACCCTCTGGGTGAAAAAATAATGAGTTGTATTAACTCACTTAGACAGTTTGGAGTGAAATATAATAATGAGAAATGATTTCACAATCTTGAATTGGAAGTTTGTCGTATATATCAGTGTTTTTCAACCACTAGTCAAAGTCATAAAACTCTATCCAGTTTCTGTATGGCCTTTCAGCCTCTCATTCTAACACCCTGGTTAAGCTTTGGGTTCTTTTGGGTCACCACATGGGACATGCCACCATTTGCATCTGTCTAGAGACAGGTCAGTCAGGAGGTCAGGGCAATGGCAGACAGAGGGAACTGTAATAGGGATAAGATCACTGGCACCTCCCAGCCTGTCAGGTAGGTAGCACGTAGGACAATTTGACAATGCAGTGGATGCAGTGGAAGCAGATGGCTCTGTCATATTCCCTAGGGACCATCTTCACCCTACCAGAGCACCCATCCCCCAACTAGTAGCTGGCCCATCAGCATGCCAGTCATTGCATCTTTACAATGCCCCGTTTTATACAGGATTTGTGATTGACTTTGTTTCTGCTTGTTGGGATATTTCCTTTCTCTTCCCAATGTACTCTATGCCCCTTCCTTTTAGAAGTCATGTCAAATGGCTTGGGTATTTGAGTGAAGGCGTACTGTGAGAGCTAAGGAAATGAGATGGCATACTGGGAATTTATACAAAGAAGCAGCAAACTCAGAAGGTCTGTTCCCAGAAACTAATTACTCAAGTCTTACAACTCCCTCCCTTGAGTGCTACTGAAAATCATCTCCTCCACTGGCCATTGTGTTACCTTCTTGTGGTTGGAAGGAGGGAAATATCCAATTTTGCCCAGTTTTAATCATCTCAATTTTTCACTCTTGGGCCCAGCTTCTATTCTGCCAACCCTCCCTTCCTGTTCTTTGAAAATTTTTGCCAGATTGTCTTCTGGTGTAGAATCTGATAGGATGTGTTGGTTGTTACATAAAATTTGTATTCATCGGGATAGAAGGTCCAGCATGTGAGGAAAAACCACACTAATGTGTGCTTTTCATGATTGGAAATATGTTCATGGATGTTCTATGCACCAAAGCTCAGCTTGGAAAATAACTTCTAACTACTTCCTGTATTTGGTTAGAAGTAGAATATGAAATACAGCATTGGTTCTCCACACGTGTTTTTCACCTGCTAATGACTGTTGTCTAACTTGGTAGTGTTCACTGACCTAGTAACTAACACAGGTCCCTCAAATAACTATCCATTGATACAATCATTTACTCTCAAAAGTAGGTGAGACATGCTGTATGGCCAAAGTTGCCTTTCTGTTCACCTTTTCTTGAGGTTTAGACTGAGGTTTAAGGAAAGGGGATGTATTACTAAAATTATCCCTTCGGACTGCATGCAGAATCCAGTCCCTCTCACCAGCTCTGAGCCACCGCCCTCACTGCTTGCAGATAGTGTGAATGGTCTCTGACCTTCTCCTCACCGCTCCCCTTGTTCTTCTGACCTCTGTCCTCTCCCAGTCTTCTTTGTAAAATGCAGGACACTTTTTAAAATGTAGAGTCAGGTCAAGTTTTGTTCAGAACGCTTGTGAGAACTGAGGCTGTCTGTAACTTAAGTTCTGTGGTAGAATCCTGACTTAACTGTGGAATATCTTGCTCAGGGAAGGGAATCTTTTACAAAGGACAAATATTTGACACCGTGTATATGACATTTCCAGAATAGCAGCATCCAGAAAGATAAAAAGTAAAGTGGTGCCCAGGCTGGGCTGGGGAGCACCCAAACAGTTCTCTGGGGACCCAGGGGCCACTTTCTATATATTTGGCCAACTGGGCCAGTGGTTCCTTGCAAGGGCCTGAAGATGCAGAGCTGCTTGGGCCCTGCAATGCCAAGCTACACGTGGCCGTGCATGGGGGCCCCCAGGGCTCTACCTGGTGATTTGGGGGAGGCCAGGTGCTACTGGGTATTGAATTCCAGTTGACTTCATGCAATGCACTACATGCACCATAATTCCTGTACTAAATACCCAGACTTTGAAGGGTACCCTTTAATTGGATGAATTTTTAAGGTTTGTGACTTGCATTAGAATGGTTTGATAAAAAAGATAAAAAAAAATCCATTGAATATCATAGAGGTGGGGGGAGAGGTGTTGAGGGAACCCTGAAAATTTGTTGTGACTAGACTGTAGAATACCAAGAAGAGAGAGGGGAGGGACCCCTTTCGCTAAGAAAAGTCTGCTTCAGATTAAAGCCATCACTTCCCATCCCCCCACCCCAACATTTTGACAGATTTTTCACTCTTGTGTACTGCTTCTGTGTATGATTGTATAATGTTTCCATGGTTTACTTATTCATGCATCTGTTCCGGAATACTTGTTTCTATCGTTTGCTTTTATATTGACAGTATTGTAATAAACCTTCCTAAAATTAAATACTGGTATAAGTCGTAGAAGACTGTGTAAATAGTATTGTTATTTTGATCAAACTCAAAATGAGTACAATTTTAAAAAACATATTAGCACATAGGTATGATAGAAATTTATACCAAGCCAAGGGAAAAAATAATAATATTCAGCATAATTTCTTTTTCAGGGTAAGGAAAAAAGGAGGTAGGCAGAGAAAAGGAAGGAAAAGGAACCAAGAGAATGAAGGCAAATTCCAGAGAGAATATTCTAGTTCTTTGGGGGGAACACGCCCAGCTATGTGCTCAGATCACTCCTGGTAGTGCTCAAGGGACAGTACTGGGTTCAACCACATTCAAGGCAGGTACCTTGACTTCACCTATAATTTTTCATCAGCTGAACATTCTAGCTCTTGATTGAGTTCCTAGTTCTAGGTATTGGTTTCTTATTCCAATAAACTAAAAAAATTTTTTTTCTCTACATGAGTAATTCTAGCTTTTACCCTTGCTTATCTGTAACTCCAGCAGTGAGAAACTTGGCTCTCCATCTATTTCCTTAATTGTTCAATTTCAGAATACATGTCTAGAGGTTTCAAAATTATTCAACTGTACCCCAATATAAAGCAACTTTATCAACTAGAATATATTTAATATTTTTCTTTTGGTGGGAAGACAACACCTACAGTATTTGGGGAACCATGTTGCATTAGAGATCCAGCCTGGGGGTTCTTCCATGCAAAGCATATGCTTGCTCCATCCCTTTGAGCCGTCTCTCTGGGCTTATTCCTGGACCTTTAACTCGGAGGATCGAACCTGGGTAGACTGTGGACAAGACAGCACCTTGCCCAATGTCCACTGGCCCCTAAGTGTGTAATTCTTAAGAACAGTTTCCTTTGCTTTTATACTTACTACTTAATTGTAAAGTTATTTAAATCAGTAACTTTGGTGGTTTTATACATTTTAGATTCACCTAGGTTCACTTACATTTTATCTGGTCCCTTTCTGCATTTCATCTTAGGATGAATCTTTTGGTTGGTTTTTCATAATTTGCATATTTTAAAAATTGCTTGTGCTATAAAACTCAAAAACCTTTGGCATATAAGGCTTAATGTCTTCTATATCTTTATAGCATCATACAGAATAGTTTCACCTACATTAAAACTTCAACTCCCCATTTATCTATTTTCTAACTCTCCTACTCTTATGCTCTGGCAAACTGATCTTGACTGTCTCCAGATTTTTGCTGGTTTTTCAGAGTACAGTGGTAGAGTGCGTGTATTATAATACTGGCCCTGGAATTGACCCCAGTGCCTCCTCTTCCCACCCCAATTTTTTGTATGCCTTTTCCAGAGTATGGTATATTTGGGATTATATAATGTGTAGCATTTCCAGGCTGGTTTCTTTTCCTTAGCACTAAACGTGCATTTAAGATTCATCTCTGTCTTATGACTTTGGAAAAGTTAGATAATATATGAGGGCCACAATTTTTTTTTTTTTTTTTTTGCTGGTGATAGAATGCTTATATCTACCTGACCTGGGTTTTGTGAGAATGTAATAGAAATAACAGGGTTAGCTAGAGATCAGGTAAATGCTAGTAACTTTACATAAGTACTACAGAGATACACAATAATGGTGGTTTTCCATGCCCACCAAATTGGAGAGTTTACTGATTAAATAGACCGATTGTCTATTCTGTGCTACGAACTGTTCTGTATATTGGGGCATATCCTAGCATCCCTGTGCATTGTGCACGGGAATATATAGAATTCTTTTCTCTTCTTTTCTTTTCTTTTCTTTTCTTTTCTTTTCTTTTCTTTTCTTTTCTTTTCTTTTCTTTTCTTTTCTTTTTTCTTTTCTTTTCTTCCTCCCTCTCTTTCTTCCTCCCTCTCTTTCTTTCTTTCTTTCTTTCTTTCTTTCTTTCTTTCTTTCTTTCTTTCTTTCTTTCTTTCCTTCCTTCCTTCCTTCCTTCCTTCCTTCCTTCTTTCTTTCTTTCTTTCTTTCTTTCTTTCTTTCTTTCTTTCTTTCTTTCTTTCTTTCTTTCTTTTTCTCTCTCTCCTTCCCTCCTTCCCTTCCTCCCTTTCACCCTCCGTCCCTTTCTATCTATCTATCTATCTATCTATCTATCTATCTATCTATCTATCTATCTAATCTATCTATCTATCTATCTATCTATCTATCTAATCTATCTATCTATCTATCTTTTGCAGAAGTGGCAAGCACACCTGTGTTTGCTCAGAGCTTACTGATGGCTCTTTGCTAAGGGATCACTCCACGTGGTGCTTGGGGGACCATATACAGTGCAGGGTTGGCCATGCCTTACCCCTGTACTATCTCTCTGACCCCACATACAAGTTTTTTAAAAGGCTGACTTTTGATGTTTATTCATGGTTCAGGAAATTAATTTGGAGAAAAAGAATGAAATGACAAAAAGTGATGGGATTTTTATTTAAAAAAAAGTCAGGGAAGAAGGGAGTCTATGAACCTAAAAGATTGACTTGGGAGTGGAGGGTAGGAACAGCTGAGATATGTCTCAGATGTAAAATCCAGCAGCCAAAGCGATTACTAGGTGATGGTGGGTCAGGTGAATAGTAGTGCTAATGAACTACTCTTTTTTGAATGGAAGATTTCAGAATGCTGGTTCCTAAAGGATCATAGTAAAATAGACTGTTTTGATAGCTTTAAATTAATACTCCTAGCAGAATTTCCTTTTGTAAACTCTTTGACTCAGAAATACTTCTAAATTAGAAACCTAAAAAAAAAAAAAAACCAAGAAAACAAAATAAAACAAAAAAGTGCCTGAACACTCAAGTCAGACCTTCCAGATGTATTTTAAATCTTTCTTTGGTTGTAATACTTATATTGCTGATTACTTTAAGATAACGCAGTATTCTTTGTCTATTTGATCATGTTAGAAGGTAAGATTTTGCTCAATGGCATAATTGGCTCAGCACCAAAAAGAACTGCACAGTTTCATGTCCAATTCTAAGTTAAACAGAGCTGAAAGATCGTTCCCCTGTGTATTTATAAGGAAGAGTTAAATCCCTCCTGGTGTAATATAGCACCAGATCGAAGTAAACAGACTATGATTTCAGTGCTAGACACAGCCTTAAGGCAGAAGAAATTACACTGTCATGCAGAGGATATGTAGCTGCTGCTATTTTGGTGCTTGAGTTCTTTGTTGTCACATAGTTGAAGGCAATCCAGATGAGGAAGAGTGTTAACCAACAAAAGGAGAAAATTCCTCACACATGGCTAGGGGGATATTGGGGAATAAGAAAGATAGTACGATACTTTCTGAGCACACCAAAAGAGATTGGTTCTTAAAAGCACTGACTTCAATTTGTCTCTTCATTTTTACTTGAAAGCTAAAATTTCATTCATGCAGAATGAAAGCTAAAAAGCTAAAATCTGAAGACAATATTCATCGCAGTATACCTACCATTGTCACTGTCACTGTCATCCTGTTGCTCATTGATTTGCTCGAGCGGGCACCAGTAACGTCTCTCATTGAGAGACTTATTGTTACTGTTTTTGGCATATCCAATACACATGGGTAGCTTGCCAGGCTCTGCCTCGCGGGCTCAATACTCTCGGTAGCTTGCCGGGCTCTCCAAGAGGGATGGAGGAATCGAACCTGGGTAGGCCACGTGCAAGGCAAACGCACTACCAGCTACCCATGGAGGCGTTATTGGTGCCCACTCGAACAAATTGATGAGCAACAGGATGACCTACCATTGTAGAACCTAAAAATCATTATTGCATCTTTAATTTAATTCTCTTCCTTATCCTGACAGGGGGGCCAGTGACATTTTTGATTTCTTGTAATTAGTGTCAGTTTAGAGTCACTCACCGTCGAGTAATCCTGAAAGATTATGTCTTTCCTCTTCCCCATTCCCCAGTTATCCTGTTAAACAACTAATAGTCCCTTCAGGAAGGGACTAATACAAATATGATTCAATATAGCATTTTCAATTGAAAGGTAATTGAGTATGAAAGTAGTATATAATAAAAACTTATGGGAGGCAAAGTGAATCATCTTTCCCCCAAATAATTACTAAAATCAAGACATGTGCACCAGTTGAGAAAGCTGTTGAATGAGCTTAGAAATCATCTCAGCATTAGAATGATAAGCACTGCTTGTATCTTGTTGACTATCGTATTTATTTAGAAATACTAAATAAAAATTATGTGACAATGAATTAACTCAGGATAATGTCATTGAGTGCATGGTTTGCCCAATTGCTGTCATCTTCATAATGGAAGAATTTTTTTTTTCTGACTTAATGATTTAGTTTGCACTCAGTGTTTTACTGGTTTCTTTCTAACAATTCTGTTTTGGTATCTTCTGAGAATAGCATTCATATCCTTTTTTATATTCTAGGCCATTCTGAATTAAAAACATTTTTTTTTTCTACTCAGTTTCAGTACTGTACCTTCTGGGCACAGAGATGGCCAATCAGAGTGTTTCCCTGAGATTTTACACAGTGATGCTAGGATTCAGGTCTTTTCTTTACAGTGGCTTGGCTGCTTGCACTTGTCTCTACTCTTCCTATGGTGGGTATTCAAAATGCGGGAAAGCATGAGGCCAGCACAAGAGAAACACAGCCATGATGTGGATTCATGGTATCATGCAGACTCGACTGATCTCTTCCACAGTCACATGAGCTCCCCTGGATTTCAGCAGAATTACTCCTGACCAGTTTAGGACTGGAGCGATAGCACAGCAGGTAGGGCATTTGCCTTGCACGGGGCCGACCCAGGTTCGATTCCTCCGTCCCTCTCAGAGAGCCCAGCAAGCTATCGAGAGTATCCCACCCATACGCCAGAGCCTGGCAAGCTACCCGTGGCGTATTCGATATGCCAAAAACAGTAACAGGTCTCACAATGGAGATGTTACTGGTGCTCACTCGAGCAAATCAATGAACAACGGGACAACAGCACTACGGTGCTACAGGTTCTATTTAATATAGTCCCTCAACACCAGCTGGCTAGACTCTATTTTCTAGAATATTCTTGTTCATATCATTTCCTTATTAAAAATTTCTCATGTCACTTCCCCTCAAATCTTACAGAAAACACTACCTTTGCAATTTAGAGTCTAAGGCTGAATTTTTTCCCCTTCAACTTTCTGAACCTCCTGGTCCAAATACGTAGTTCTCTGATTTTTCTTTTTTGGGGGGGACTGTGGGGGGTGTTGCTGTCCCTCACTTGGCTCTGCATTCAGGAATTACTTCTGGTGGTGCTTAGGGGACCATATGGAATTCTGGAGAATGATCTCAGGTTGACCGCATGCAAATCAGACACCCTACCCCCTGTACTATCTTTCCAGTTCCAGTTCTCTCGATTTCTGAGACCCAAATATGATCATATAAACGTCAGGAACTTGATGTAGGCTATGGCCCAGTGACCACTTGGTGAGAATATTTAAACCCCTGCCAAGTACCTTCCACAGTTAAGAGCTCACCTGACCATTCACTTCTCTCTCACAGCCCTGTTGCATCCAAGGTGACTTTTGCCTTTCTCCAGTCAAATGTTTATTATGCCCAAGTAACTTGTGTCCTTCCTTTAGCTCTCTATCTAAATTTAGCCCATTCGTTAAAAATCAGTAAAACCAGAGAGTACATAGGGGTTCAAGACAATGACAGTTGGAGGAATCATTCGGGATGGGAGATGTGTGTTGAAAGATAAAGGACCAAATGTGATAACTTCTCAGTATCTGTGTTGCAAACCATAAGCCCAAAAGTAGAGAGAGTATGGGGGAAATTGTGTGCCATGGAGGCAGGGGGAAGGTTGGAAAAGGGGGCGGGGTACACTAGGGAAATTGGTGGTGGAGAATGTGCACAGGTGGAGGGATGGGTGTTTGATCATTATACGATTGAAACTCAAACATGAAAGCTTTGTAACTGTATCTCAGTGATTCAATTAAAAAAAAAAAAGTACATAGGGCTTAAGGCATTTGCCTAGAATCCTAAGGATCCCTATTCAAAACCCCAGCACCACATATGATCACCCAAATACCAGCAGAGATCACTCTTGAGCACACAGACAGAAATGGTCCCTGAGCACCACAGGATATGGCCAAATGACCCCAACCTCCCCCTAATCAGTAAAATTAATCCAATCTCTCCTAGGCAATTTTTTAAAAAACTCTTCCAAATTATCTTTTCCCTCCCAAATTTCTGGAATGCTCTATATTGTCTGGACCTTTAATCTAGCAATTAATCCTAGGGCTTTTCTGGTTTATATTCAAACTGGTATATTTTATACACGTTTTTTTGCTTATCAAATTCTTTTTTTTTTTTTTTTGCTTTTTGGGTCACACCCAGCAATGCTCAGGGGTTACTCCTGGCTTTGCACTCAGGAATTATTCCTGGCAGTGCTTGGGGGACCATATGGGATGCCGGGGATCGAACCCGGGTCGGCCGCGTGCAAGGCAAACACCCTACCCGTTGTGCTATCGCTCCGGCCCCTCTTATCAAATTCTTATATGCTATTTTTAATCTAATTTTTTCCTCCTTGAGGACAGGATTTACTTCTTTCATTTTTGTCTTTTGTTCCTCATGTGTCTTTCTACCTCTATGAGATCAGTGAGATCAAAATACATAAAAATTTCTGTATTTTGAACTGTTACTTTGATTAATTTTTCTCTAATAAACATCCTTGTACGAGAAATGGAGTTAAAATTAACATAGATGAGTTGACCTTTGCTAACTCCATGAAGAGTTAGAGAACACAGAAAAACAGTATCTGAAGTCCACTGTCCTTTACAGAGGCTGATACAGAAGATTTGGGGGAGGAAGGGGAGGGAACATTGGATTACACCCAGTAATGCTCAGGGGTTACTCCCAGCTCTGCACTCAGGAATCACTCCTTGCAGTACTCAGGAGACACTTGGATGCTGGGGATCAAACCCAGGTCTGCTGTGTGCAAAGCAAGTGCCCTACTTGGTATACTATTGCTCGGGCCCAGTACAGAAGATTCTGAACTTAACAACCTCAACAAGCTTCACTCAGTTCTCACCCATCTTCCCTCACCTAAAAGTCAAACTAGCCAACATTGAAATAATAACCAGTGCTAAGTTGACGTTTTCTTCTAGTCCCTGAGTTGTTTTCTCACAAGTCTCTATTTTACCCATAACAAAGTTGACACCATACAACCCTTTAAATAATCTGAATCTGATAGGATATGCATCTGGTCACAATCTGACAACTGTGCTAAGTGAATAGGACTTATAACTGGGAACTTGAGGAGAAAGTATGAGTTTGGCTTGAAAAATTTGTGTAAAGATGTTGAAAGGGGTATTGTTCTTAGTTCTGTGTAGTTCCATTCCAGCCTTCTTAGCAATCAGCTTTGTCACACAACTGTACTTGTACCTTATGGTATGTCCAGTTATTAAAAATCTGTCTCAATTCTGTGCATAAGGGCCTACAGATGAATATTGGTGTAGTGGAGGTTGGAATGCCATCGTTGTTACGGGCAAGCTAGTTATGAACCATGCTTTGACAATTTTTCAGAAATTGAGTTTCCAGGAACCTGATCTAACATGCCAGAGCCAGATCCTTGAGTTAACTAGCAATATAACTGCATTTACTGCAGTCATCCCGAATTATTAAAGAAACTTCGACAATGTGTTCCTAGTCTGAAAGTTGGCTCGCTGAATTTTTGGCCAGAGAGGTGCATTTTAAAACAAACAGAACAAAAAGGAAATCTTAAATCCAAAATTGCCTTAAATTTGTTAAAAGTAGTTTAAAATAAATTTATGTCAAAGGAAAAAGAATTAAATTTGAAATGGTCAAATTTTTTATTATGTTCTATGAGCTAATGTTTGTGGAAATTTAAGAAACTCCCTTTAGAGGCGTTTTAGGTTAGGGGAGGGAGAGTAGACTAGAAATAACACAGACAGAGATGGAGAGGCAAAGGCACTTGAGTGGTGGTGAAGGTCCAGTAACTTTGCACATCAAAATCATAAAGGTTATCAGTATTGTAACCTTTTTTACAACTATAATAAAACTATTTATTAAAAAACTTTAGTCAAAGGTCAGAGAGTACAGGGACTAAGGCATCAGCCTTGCATTCGGCTGCCTCCATTTCTATCCTCATCACCACATATGGTCCCCGGCCACTGCAAGGAGTGATGCCTGAGCACAGAACCAGGACCAGCACCTGAGCACTGCTTGATGTGGCCCCAAATTCCAGCCCACTCAAATGCTGGATGCAGGGAGAAAGGGAATCCCATTCACTCCTGGTGAAGATGTCGACCAATCCAGCCTTTCTGGAAAACAACATGTCAGAGATTTTTAAGTGAATGGCATCATTTCTGTTAGGAAGTGAACCCTAGCACTGTTCAGTGGGCTGGCATAAGGCCCTATTCATCAGTTCAGTGTACACAGGAAGTGTCTCTGTCAACCTCAGGCAGAATTGGGACTTCTACCATAACCACACCCTGTCCTTTTTAAGTAGAAGACGGACACTTCTGCTTAAAAACCATCTTCACCTGTGCTAGTTCTACTCTCTGCCCACTTTTAAATGCATCTTTAACAAGGCACTGGACAGATGATGAGGCTATGTATATATGTAAGTGAATAGGTGACACAGTGTCTCAAGAAGAATCCCTCATTATAGATGGTGGTGATGATGATGATGGTGATGATGATGATGATGATGATGATGATGATGATGATGATGATGTTGACAATGATGATGATTTGGGGGGGGGGGATGCACATGGTAATGCTCAGGGGTTACTCCTGGCTCTGTGCCCTGGTGATGTTCCTGTAACCCAAGTGCCTACTATTGCTCTAGCCAAAGAATCCTTAATTCTATTTCAAAGCAGACAAACAGGCTGGAGAGTTAGTATAGGGGCCCTTGCCTTGCACAGACCTGACCCCAGTTTAGTCCTGGGCACCTCATATGATTCCCTGAGCCCCACCAGAATGGTCCCTGGGCACAGAGCCAGGAGTAATTCCTGAGCACCACTGGGTTTGCCCCCCCCACTCTCCAAAAAATGTTAAAATTAAAAAAAAATAAGAACATACAAAACCCCCAATTTAAAACTTTTTATTTATTTTTTATTGAATTACCATGAGATACACAGTTACAAAGTTGTAATGATTGGGTTCCAATCATACAATGTTCCAACACCCATCTCTTCGCCAGTGCATATTTCCCACCACCAAAGTCCCAAATTTCTCCTCTGCCACACCCCTTTCTTCAGCTTGCCTCTGTGGCAGACACTTTTCACTTTTCTTCTCTCTCTTTCTTGCTCTCTCTCTCCCTCTCCCTCCCTCCCTTTCTCTATCTATCTATCTATCTATCTATCTATCTATCTATCTATCTATCTATCTATCTATCTATCTATATCTCTCTGTGCTCTCTGTGTCTCTTTTGGGCATTATCATCTGCAATACAGTTGCTAAAAGGTTATTATGTATGTCTCTACCTCATTTCAGCGCTCAATTCTTATCTAGAGTGATCATTTCCAGCCACCATTGTCATAATGATCCCTTCTCTATCCTCTCTGCCCCCACACACTTGTCGCAAGCTTCCAACCATGGACCAGACCTCCTGGCCCTTGTTTCTACTCTCCTTGGGTTTTAGTCTCATACTATGTTTTTGTTTTTGTTTTATAATATCCCACAAATGAGTGCAGTCAGTCTATGTCTGTCCCTCTCCCTCTGACTCATTTCACTCAGCAAGATATTCCCCATGTCCATCCATTTATAAGCAGATTTCATGACTTCAGTTTCCTAACAGCTGCATAGTATTCCATTGTGTAGATGTACTAAAGATAGTGTCTTTATCCACTCATCTATCCTCGGGCACTCAGGTTGTTTCCTGATTCTGGCTACTGTGAATAGTGCTGCAAAGAACATACAAGTGCAGGTGGCTTTTCTGCAGTGTGTTTTTAGGCCCCTAGGATATATTCCCAGGAGTGGTATTACTGAGTTATATAGAAGCTCTATTTCTAGTTTTTTGAGGAATATCCCTCATGGTTTCCAAAAAGACTGAACCAGTCAAAAACACTTTTTTAAATTTCCAGGTGGAGCCGGTCTTCTGTAAGGGGATTTTGCAAGGCTGTGTTGGTGTATTGAGACACAAGCCTAAAGTCAATCCTCTGCCTTTTCTTAACCAAGCAAATCACCGAGCATCCCTTTCTTTGAGCTCTGAAATTTCAGAGCGGTGTTTTTCTTGACTGAGCTCTGTCAAAGCTCTGGATTCTAAAGGTGCGTTTCCTCCATGTGATGAAGAGAGGATAGACCAGGCCAGAGAGAGATCTCCCAAGAATGTGGGTGTTGCCGCCCTCAATTCGGAAGTCCTAAAGCATCTGATGGCAATAATATCCTAATTGCCAGGTCACATGGTGGCTCCTGCCAAGCCCGGAGTCTGCTCAGACCCCGTGGCCTTTAGCAAGTCTGTTAACCTGTCCTGTCCTCAGGCCCTCCAGTTTGACAATCAGGGTCACACCTGCCTCCTGTTTATGGTAATTATGGATAATATGATGTTAAATTAAATTTACAGGCAATGTTGTACTTGAAATTCAAGGTGAGTTAGTTGTTGCACAGATGTAGTTTAAAGAAAGACAAAAGAACCATTGACAAGAAAATAATCTGTATCAAAAGCATATTAAACAGCCTCTGCAGAGAGAAGGGGGAAAAAAGAGTTTCCTAGAATTTTGCATTCTTTGACCCGAGCTACTTCTGTTTTAGCAATAAAACATTTAGCCTGACTATAAATAGGTTTTCAATTTATATTGCCAGATAGTACACAATTTGATGAGCGTGGAGATGGTTTTCCTGAGAGGCTATGTTAATTGGTTTATATATTATTGTCTTGTATGTGTCTCAGTTTTTCCCTTGGCCTCCAAGTCTTTGAGGCCAATGTTAACTTTCTCCAACAGAATATTCTCTTGGCTGACTCTAGCGAAGAAGTGACCAAGTCTACTCTACATTCACTGGCAGTGATATTGCAGTAATCGGAATAAAATAAGGTCCCAAGCCGAATCTGGCTCAGGAGAAGAGTTACAAAATAAAAACAGTCCGGGTCCTTACTGTTACACTCTCTCTGGACATCTGGGAGCTAAACACTATTTTACAATCACATTCCAGTGTATTCTATCAAGCTATTAGAAAACAACTTCCCAGCCTGATTGGATAAAGACCCTCCCTCAGTTTTCCCTCTTTTAATCAGTGGTTTGCAAAAGCCACTAATGTTTAGAAGATACTTTGAGTCCTTTATAAGTGGTCTAAAACAGCCACAGAGCACCATTGGAACCCGGGAAGTCTGTTGGATGTGTTATTAAGTTGTGTTTGTCTCTGAGGATTAGAAAAAGATCTCAGATGCACTTACCAGCTTGATAATGATTAGTCTTATTAAAATAATGTTTCTCTTGTTTGTACTTTGGGAGCTCAATGGGCAAGGAATACAAGCTTTTAGCTGCAAATTTTTTTATTTGCAAAACTAAAGAAAAATAAGATTCTCTAACCAAAATCATGGGTACACTTCCTGAAAATAACAGCATTTTTAAGATCCCATTGTTTTACCTATGTGATAGTCTTGATATTTGATTCTTTTCTTACACTCCTACTTTAGATATATTTCATCTGTTCAAATATGATCTTTCTTTCATGAAGATAGGCAGTGTGTATTATAGATATAAACCATGCTGAATATTCACTACACATTACTGTTATTCAAGAAAAAATGTTCCACTGCTAAAGACAAGTCTAAATAAGATTTTAGTGCATGATAAATTTAGAGTTAAGAAATGGTAAAAATAAAAAATGAAAGTTTTGTCAAAATTCCTCTGAATCACGGGAAAATAAATACAAAGAGGACTACAGAGAATGTTTTGTCACAATTAAATGTTTATTTTGAACGTTCTATATTTCCGGTTTGAATTTAAAAATAAGTGGATTATTATCCAACAGTATAATCCTGTGATTTCACGGGCAGTGTATACTCTCTTGTGCAGTGTATACTATCAGTTCAACAATGTAATCCTGTGATTTCATGTGCAGTGTATACTATCTTGTGGTTTCTTTGCAGTTGAAAGTTTCCTTATGAATACTGAAAGGCAAAAGTTAAAAGTACTAAACTTTTAAAAGTTTTCCATTTTCCAGGGCTAAGGAGAGAGTACAGTCTGGTGCTTGCCTTTCATGTGGCCTTCCCTGGTTTGATCCCCCAATACCACACGGTCCTCCCAAGTACTGCCAAGAGTGATCCCTGAGCACAGAGCCAGAAATAGGCTCTGGGCACAGCCAGTCTGAGTCTCTCTTCCCACCCCTCCATTCCCCAATCTGTTCTCACTGTATTTACCAGTTTCTTTGCTTTTAAAATAAATGACAGTTATCCTAAAGTGATCATACTCCCCCACCCCTTTTATTCATCGTTTCACTCATGTTTGGCAGACCCCTCTTAAACAAAGAGTTGTGAGTAATAGAGATGTAACTTGTGTAAGGGTGAATATCTGGTTTTAGAAGATTGTGTAAGTTCTTCCGAAGGCTTTATTCTTTATGATGATTTTAATTTCCTTTCGTCTTCTCCGTCTGCTTTTCATCTAGTCTTCCCATCTTTCTTCGCTGATATGAACTCGGGGCCGGAGCGATAGTACAGCAGGTAGGGCATTTGCCTTGCATGTGGCCAACCTGGGTTCAGTCCTCGTCATCCCACATGGTCCCCCAGGACTGCCAGCAGTAATTCTTGAGTGGAGAGCCAGGAGTAACTTTTGAGCATTGCTGGGTGTGACCCAAAGAGCCCCCCCCCCAAAAAAAAATACCTAATGACTCACAAAATGATTCTTGGAACTGACTGAGCAGCTTGCTGCAGAGATGTCTCTGGACCCCAATTATTTAAAATTTTAGAATTCCAGGAGCGTGACCACTTTTGCAACCTGGAAACATCTCTCTTTTTTTAAACAAAAACATTTTTGTTCAATCACTGTGAGATAGATCCTTATAGACATCTCATACTATACATAACAAGCAATACAAAATAAATTATCTAGTATCTGCTTGTGAGACAGGCTTTTGTGATGGTGGGAAAATTAAAAATAATGGTAGTGGGAAGGTGTAATGGTGGTGGAATTGGTGTTGAAATATTGAATGTAATCAATTATTGTGAACAGCTTTATGAAAATAAAATTTAAAAAATTTTAAGTGTGAATTTTCACAGACAAGGAACGGTCCCATCAAGTATCACAGGCTGTGAGTGTTTAGTTGGTAGGTGTTTACCTGAGTGATGGGTGGAATAGGTCAGTAGGTAGATACTTTGATGAGTGGCAATTCTTTCCCATTACCGTTAGTTGCTGGAATCCCAAAGAATTAATGGTCTGACAATTTTGAAAATTTAGGGTGGTCTCAAAGAACTTTTTGCATCTTACTTAGAGTATGGACTGGAGCGATAGCACAGTGGTAGGGTGTTCGATTCCTCTGCCCCTCTCGGAGAGCCTGGCAAGCTACCGAGAGTATCACATTCAAACGGCAGAGCCTGGCAAGCTAGCCGTGGTGTATTGGATATGCCAAAAACAGTAACAACGAGTCTCACAATGAAACGTTACTGGTGCCCGATCGAGCAAATCGATGAGCAACAGGGTGACTGTGACATAGAGTATGTTTCAAAACTATGAAGCATGTGTGAAGAGTTTGGAGTATCTAACATCTTGAAATTTTAGAAGGTTTAAATTAGTCTTGCTATTTAATATCAGTATGTCAATAGAAAGTTTTCTGTTTGTTTCCTAAGGAATTTAGAAAGAAAGTGTCACTTTACGGAATGATAATGATTTTTTCAAAGACAACAGATAATCTTAGTGTCTGATTATCCTTCATTGTAAATTTGTGGATATGACTTACGTGATTTTTATAAACAAGACTGATATATTTTGTTTTTAGGAAGGTAGTGTTTATAAATTTTGTGTTATCATTAATCTCATACAAATTCACAGAGGCAGAAAAAAAATAAAAGTTTCATTTAAACCTACAATTTAACTTGAAGGTCAGCTGAACTTCTTATTTATTCTCTTATTTAATAGTGTATAAATATTTTGTTTATTGTTTTCAATAATTTCATGCTGGTTTACCAGCATGAATTTTGATAGATTCTAGTTTGCCTTGGTTGTACTTTCTGCTATGGATTTTATGTATATTTGAACAATTTATAATCAAGTAAGCTTAAGTTCAGCTTGGGACATTGTAGTTGTCAATTTGGAAATTATTTGTTGAGCCAAGAGTATTGGCAAAGAAACACTTTAAAATAAATCTTCTTATATTTTGTCTAGACTACTAAACACTAACTACGTCTGCTCTGCAGAGAATCAGATTAGGCCAAGAGAATCTTTTGTCTTCATTATGACATTATTGTAGTTCATAGTGTTTGATTAAAATATGATGTTTCCTGGTATCTCTAAGGAAGGTATAAATAGACAAAAAACTCTTTAAAAATGATGGCAATTTCCTTGCATTTATGTGAGAGCTACTTATATGCTCTTATCAAAATCTTCATTGCTAAAATTAACCATGAATTACTATTAAATTAATTACATACATATTATATACACAGTTGGCTATTAAATATGATTGAATTGCTAGATATTGATGAAATAATTAAAATAGATTATTAAATGTAAAAAATCATATATCAGCCAGTATACTCTCTTGGCTCAACAAGGGGGAAAAGTATATTACAGAGTTGTAATATGATAGCTTAGCTTTTAGGGCAGATAATTTAATCCCTTGATAAGAGGCCTTATACTGTTTGCAGTATGTGGAAAGCTTCAAATAAAAATATTTGCGTTACTACCATAAAGGAGTACGATTAAATGATAGGTTTCTTTTAGTTTGTGAGCAAACCCTGTTGTCCCCTTGAGTTACAAGTATCATATATTTAGGGCCATAACAACTTTGTTGAACTGAAGGTAAATACAGATGAAATATTTTAAGTGATTCATCTCTTCTCAAGTGTACTCCAGCATCTTGTTATTAAATACCATAATTGTCTTTAAGTTCATATCATTACGAAGATTCTTAGGTCAAGTTGCTAAAATGCTTTAAATTTCATCTAGAGTGTATTTTACTTTTTACTTGACAGGTTAACTAAATAATTATTAATGTGGAGACATTAGACATCACAGAAGATATTGAGCTCCTGCTTTTAGAGAGAAAGAGCAACTTAATCTGTATATTTAAAGAATGAATCATTACTCTTCAAGATTTCTTTCATGTACGAATGGTTATCATTTTTGAAAAAAATTATTTGTGAATATATTTCTAAGTTAATTTCAAATAGAAAAAAAAATAAAAGAAAGCTTACGGATAAAATATTTTCTTAAAAACTAATAAATGAGACATGGTGAGGTAGGTCAAATGGCTGAAGTGCATCTCATCCGTGTGGAAGTTCTTAGTTCAAGTCCCTGAGTACTTCTAAGAGCACAAGCTCTTAGAAGGGAATTGAACTCAGAATTTCCACATAAGCACCACAGGTATGGCCCAAACATCAGAAGAACACAAAACTTAATAAATGGGAAATTTAAAAATAATTTCTTTAAGGTGATTGAGAAATATGCTCTTATTTAAAGAACAAAACCATTAATGTTTGATGTTATGTTCGCATTCCTTTTTTTTTAACAGCTTGGTAGACTTATGATTATGTATGACAGAAGAATTTAGTTAACTTAAAAATAGATCATTTTCTGACAAATAAAAAGTTATTTTATAAGATGTTTACAGTTCTTGTAGTTTTACTTTCAGTTTTAGCCCTGAGACATGAAACAAGACGATGTGTTTTTGTATATGACAAATCCTTCATACTGATTTTCATTTAAAACAAATTGTCCCTTGGTGAAATGATATTGGCACTCTGGTGGTGAGTATAGTGCAGTAACATTGTATGCTTAGAACATAAATATTAATACTGTTGGAAGCCATAATATCTCAATGAAAGGAATAACCAAATTAGTCACTTTGAACATTGTGTTTTTGATTATTTTAGGCAATAATACAATGATTTATCTTTAAAATTCTACCTAAGGCAATATTTGGTATGTTATCTGCTATGGAAAGTAAAATTTTGAACATCTTAGGCAATGATATAATGACTTACCATTTAAATTCTGGCTAAAGTAGTTTTTTGGTATATCATCTGCTATAGGAAGTGAAATACTAAATTCATCTCATTTTGGAACATTTTAAATTTATGAAAGCAAAATTCTTTACACTCTGGAGACTGTTTTTAAAAGTCAGTTATTACTTTTGATTCTAAACTAATTAGATATTATTGTCCTGAAAATAGAATTCATCCCAGCCCTTGTACCCATCTGTTGCCTTAATTATACAACTTTAAAGGTACTTTTCACTCAGCATGCACAAAGGATTATTTTGAAGGAAAACTGAATTGTGTGCTTGGGTGTACCCTCAGAGTACTTCTCACATATGCATGAGCAGTTAAAAAAAAAAACTGAAAAAAAAAGAAGAGAAAAAAAAGAAAAGCAAAAACAGAAAGACCAGTACTCCCATCAGAATTGGAGTATCTGCAAATGTAGTAGTCGACATTGTAATAAATATGTCTACTGGGGACTTTTTTTTTTTTAAGAAAGAGAATATTCTCTCCTTATTCTGGCTGGTACTGTAAATAAGATTATAAATTTATTGACTTGGTTTTTGTTGGGGGGGGGGGGCGCATGCCTGACAGTGCTTAAGCATTACTCTGGCTCTGTGCTCAGAAATCACTCCTGGCGTGCTTGGGAAGCCAAATGGGGTGCTGGGGAACAAACCCAGGTTGGCTGCATGCAAGGCAAGCACCCCTACCCTCTGTGCATGACTCAAACCCCTGTACCACTGTATCACTGTCATCCCGCTGCTCATCGATTTGCTCAAGTAGGCACCAGTAACGTCTCAGATTATAAATTATTTTTACAAGCTGAACTTTATTCCAAATTTTGAAGGTGTTGCAACGAAGATAGTCACTTTTCAACATGCAGATTACAAATGTCATTTTCCATTTTTAATAATTTGGATTTTCGTTGTGATTCCCAATATTTTTTTATGCCTGATCAGATAGGTGGAGGAGACTTTACATTTTTTCAAATAGTTTTTTTTTCTGACACATATTTAAATGGATTTATATTTCCTTTTTTTTTTTAATTTTTGTTTTTGAGACACTCCTGGAAATGCTCAGGCATTACTCCTGCATCTGTGCTTAGGGATAATTCCTGGTAGGATTCAGGGGAGCCACGTGGAATGCTGGTGATCAAACCCAACTCTGTCACATGCAAGGCAAGCACCGTGTCTAACTCTTACTCCAGACTCTTACATTTCCTTTCTTAAATATTCTTACTGTATTGCCAACATATTTTGAATGACTTTACTGAAACAAACAAAATTGGGAACAGAAACTCATCTTTCAAATAGGCTAAAGTAGTCTTTATCATTCCATTATCTTTAAATATTTCTTAAAGAACTGCTAATTTACCAGTTAAAAGGCTTTTCTTTATTCACATAAACTCAATTTTATTTGATTCATTTTGATTTGGAGAAAAACAGATAGATTTTTCCCAAAGAGTCAGGTTTTCCCTTCTGTTACGTTTCTGATAAATAAATATATCAGAGTTCTACTTGATTAATTTTGTTATTGCCTAAGGAAACCTACTATGAGGATATATAATTCGTTCTAAAATAATCATGGACTTTTGTAATTAATTTTAAAATAAAATGAATCATCTTTTGGCTTACATGTCATCCATTAATCCTGTGTGGGAATTTGATTACTGTGTCAGTACAGTTTTTCCTCCAGACAATTCCTTTATTTGATATCGTAACTTCTCATCTGGGATTGAAGTCTTAATATTTTAGCATTGCAGGTTTGACAAAACTGTGTACAATTTTTATAAAGCGATCTGAAGTATTTGCTCGTAATTGAGAAGCATATGATACAGTATGTCTCAAAACTCAAAATATGTTTTTAAAATTAACTGACAGTTTTTTCCCTCATTTATTTCACTTGTATACATACCTAATTATGTTTTCCGGCTGTAAGTTGGTTTTTGATTAAGGAAGGCATATGTTTTGACTTGATAGGATTTCTGCATTTAGAGTAAATATTTTAAAGTTTTATTTATTTATCAATTGAGTTTTATAAAGTGTCCTTTTAGTCTCAGCAAATACTTCAAAAATTTGTTATTCTTGCCTACAGCTTAGAGTTATTTTTAAATTATTTGCATAGAACTTTGGTAGATTATCCTTAACAAATTAAAACGACTTGTTGGAATGTATTTCATTTATGGTGGTATATCAAAATGATTATAATGACTATAATACTTGTTCTCTATACTAGTTTTAGTTTGAAGATTCATGTGTTTTATTTCTGGACCTCTAAGAGTAATTAAGGGCTTTCATTTGGATATTATTTTTATTATTCATTAAATGTCTTTAGTTGGAGCTGTCTGGACACTTTTGGTAACATTAGTTTATTCTTTGTCACAACCCACCCTGGGCTTCAAATTAATGTATAAATTGAATTCATCTTCTAAGTTCAATGAAAAAAACCTGGGGAATTATTTTGATGAATGAAATACTGATTCCATTCTCTCTTCATTTTACCAAATATTCTGATATGTTAGCATGGCAATCTAAGGTAGACCTCATAGCCACTGTTCCTCAGTAAAATTTGATAATATCTTATTTAAGATGTTCTAAACTATTGTTTTTAGATAGGCTAATAAAATATTCAATAACTAGTACAATTTTTATGAAATCATTTTTGGTTGTTAAGGAAACACTTTCTCTATTCTGCAGGCACACTCTCTTACCTGTTAAAACTGTAAATTCTAAATTCCATGTGTTTAAAAAAAATGTTGCTTGTTAAAAAAAAAATACAGAGAGACAAACATACCTAGCTGAACCCACAAAAGGCTGCCATGTAAAACATTTGCCAAAATTTTCAGTTCTGTCTGGCCAATCAATCCAGAAGATAGTTTAATATTTTTTAATTTTTATTTTAAAGAAATGGAAGTATATTGGGTCCTGGAATATAGCATACAGTAAAATAGTATACAGTAAAGGGGTTAAAGCACTTGCCTTGCATGCAGATGACCCTGGCTTGATCACCCTGGCACTAAGCGGAGTGATTCCTGAGTGCAGAGCCAGGAGTGAGCCCTGAGCACTGCTGGGTATAGCTCAGAAATTTCCCCTTACACATACCCCAAATTAATCACTGTATCACTGTATCATTGTCATCCCACTGTTTATCAATTTGCTCGAGTGGGTGCCAGTAACATCTCCATTCATCCTAGCCCTGAGATTTTAGCAGCCTCTCTTTACTCATCCTTCTCAATGGTGCCGCATTGGAGGCTCTTTCACGGTCAGGGGAATGAGACCCATCATTTTTACTGTTTTTGGCACATTGAATACGCCACAGGGAGCTTGCCAGGCTCTGCCATGGGGGCAGGATATTCTAGGTAGCTTGCCTCGTTCTCCGAGAGGGAGAACTAGACAATAAGAGGTCACCAAATCAATATACAAATAAAATAAATGGAAAATATTGAATACCCATAAAAATGACATGAACCACAGAATTCTATTCAATATATATATTCTTTAGAGTTAGGGATTTGCATTGCTTGTTATTGAAGTAATTTTAATAAGCATTCATATTCTTTAAGTTTAATTTTTGTGAAACAGGCCCAAATTTAAGAAGTTCTTTCATTCTGTGTCCTTATTTCATTATTATAAACTTTTTCTGTTGCAATCCCAGTGTTTTCTCTTTTAATAAACAGACACTGTCACTAGGGCCAGGAATGTGGCTCAGCAGTAAAGTGTATACATCTCATTTGTGAGGTGCTGAGTGATTTGTTCCCTAGTACTCCCTTCCCCAGATTAAAAAACCAAAAAAGCTGCCTCTATACCTGGCACTCAGTATGCCCTTGATACAGATGTACCAAAACAGTTAAGGAATAAATGTTTCGGAATACCTAAGGACAAGGATTAAAATCAGAAAAGTGCATTAAATTTTTCCTATTCTAATACTCCAGTTCTCAAATGTTCAATCCCCAGGAGGAGGAGTAGATTCTGGAATGTCTCTATTCATAAAGTCAGAATGAGAAGGGAAATGTTTCTTTTTAACAATCAGAAAGACCTCTCTACCCCAGTAATGCTAATTTCATATTATAAAACCATAAATCGGACCAGAGCAATAGTACAGTAGGTAGGGCATTTGCTTTACAAGAGGCTGACCTGGGTTTCATCTCTCCAATACGGTCTCCTGAGCCCACCAGAGGCGATCCGTGAGTGCAGAGCAGGAATAAGCCCTGAGTATCACTGGGTGTGAATGGTTCAAAAATAACACCTCTCCCCCCCCAAAAAAAAAAACACATAAATTAAATGATTGGAACTAAACTTTGATGAGTATATCCTTATAAATTGGGTGTTTCACATCGTTTTCAACTTTTTTTCTTCCCTTCTAATATTATGAGTACAAGAAAAGTTTTGTTGAACGTATTACAAATCTAGCATGTATGTTGCAGATTGGGAGAGGGAGAGTTGGTGGAGGAAATGCACGTCATTTTTACATTTTGCCAAGTCTATAGGGAATGACATTTTTACATGACTCCAGTAGCAAGATTATGTCAAACACTGTTTTGGGGTTTTTTTTTTTTTTTTTTTTGCTTTTTGGGTCACACCCAGCAATGCTCAGGGCTAACACCTGGCTTTGCACTCAGGAATTACTCCTGGCAGTGCTTGGGGGACCATATGGGATGCCGGGGATCGAACCCAGGTCGGCCGAGTGCAAGGCAAAGCCCCCACCCGCTGTGCTATCGCTCCGGCCCCAAACACTGTTTTTGTAAGAGTGGTATAGTTTGAATTTTTTGGTAGAGAATTAAAGCCATTTTTCTTTGCGTGGCTCATTTAAAGGGGGCTTTTTTCAAAATGATGCAAGCCAGAACAAACTTTCCATAAAATAGCTTGTTTTTCCTGAATGAATAATTCTACCAAAGCAACAAGTCACACAGAATATTCTCCCAGAGGTCTGCTCTACTCTTATCTCAGATAGAAGGGTAATCCTCTTTTCTCAGAAAATGCATGTATTCTATTTACAGTGTTTCAGCAGAAGATAAAACTTAAATGTTTTCTTTAAGACCTCATCCCTAATCTTCCCATCATGGAATAGAATGTCGTCTATTCATCTACACTGCATGAGTGAGTGGCCGGGCTGACATTTGAGCTGGTGGTTCCAGGAACTAGCTGGCATTGCTTTCATGGTCTGAGCATGGGGTTATCTTTCTCAAGTGGTGGGTGAGAGTTGCTCACAGACATTAACTTTAGGCGAGATAGTCTTAAATGTCTGTTTCAGAAAGCAGCTCGTGGTTATTGGAAAATTCTTTGCGTGGCTCTAAATCTTCTCATTATGAGTGCCTCGCTAATAAAGTGTGAAGCTTTTTTGTGTGGTTGTTATTCCTTCTCTCCACAGTTTCAAGTTTTTGGCACCCTTGTTTCTTGTTTCTGGGAGTTCATCTCATCAGACTGATTAAGGTGGAAGCTCCCACCTCTATAAAGTGAAGCTGTTTCTCTGTATCCACCATTTGTTTACAGAGTGGTTTTAATTGTCAGACCTTCTTAATTCAACTTGTCCCAATTATCCTAATCCTTCTAGCCTGTCATTTCCCAGTTCTCCCGTTATTTTTTTCTTTCATGTGTCCCATCACTCTGAGTGACACTTTAAACCACTTAATGTGACTCAAATACTATAATCATTTTCATATCCGTTATAGAGTTCTCACCTTCACTTGCATAGGCAATTGTTCTGCTTCATGTCTTAGCATCTTGTGATATTTCTGCTTACGCCCATCTCAAGATTGCCCTCAACCTTAGAGTCAAATCTAGACGTTTTACTATGTCCTGTCAGTTTATTATAGCATAGTCATGCTTGTGTGTCTCCCTTTGTTTTCTGCACACACACACACACACACACACAGACACACACACACAAATGTTTCTTTTACACTTCACAGAAGACAAGCTCATTGGTGCCCCAGGACCTTGAGACCTGATGCGGTTCCCCTTAAGATGGTTTTCCCCAGATTGTGCCTCTCTGGCTTCAGTTCTTGACTTTGGTAGCTCTCACACATGCATCAGCCAGACCCTGTCAGGCCATTCTGCCTTAATTTTTCCATGAATAAAAGTCAAAGACACCCCACTTAAAGAACTTTTTTGTGTTATGAATTTGTCCTTCCCAAGTATTTGTTAGTGTCCTTTCTTTTAAGAATGATACTATTAATGTGATACACTGTGTCTCTGAATCAGTCTAAAGACTTTGATTTTACACTAAAAATTATATCTCCTGCATTTAAAATATGGGATTGAAACCCTTTTTGTGGGGAATAAAGTCTGGCACCATTCACTTTCCTTGCTGCATGGAAATGCTTTTCCAGGTAGACCCTTTCTTTTCCCAAATCTTTGTTGAGTGCCACCTGGCTGACATCACGCCTCTGAGCATCTGTCTGTGTGCCTTCACTCCTTAGATGCGATAGGCTTCATAGTCAGCTGGAGTTTCTGAAGTCTGGGGACTTTCAGTGCTTCCAAAATGACATTGTGAGCTCGTGGAGAGCTGGGTTAAGATTTAAATCCTTGTTGTTGTTGTTGTTGTTGTTGTTGTTGTGTTTTTGTTTTGAGATGGAGCTGGTGGTGGTAATAGTGGTAAATTTTTATAAAATAAATAAATGATTTTCCAGGGGCTAGAGCAATAGCCCAGCGTATAGGGTGTTTGCCTTACACGCGGCCGACCCGGGTTCGGTTCCTCCACCCCTCTCGGAGAGCCCAGCAAGCTACTGAGAGTATCTTGCCCGCATGGCAGAGCCTGGCAAGCTACCCGTGGCATATTCGATATGCCAAAAACAGTGACAAGACTCAAAATGGAGAAGTTACTGGTGCCTGCTCGAGCAAATCGATGAGCAATGGAATGACAGTGACAGTGACAGTGATTTTCCAGACATCGTGTTTGGCTCTTATGAAGACCAGTTTATGTCTGAAAATCCAATAAATCAGCTAGAATGATTAGTTCTACCTTACATCTGAAAAAAGCCATTGAAGTAGTACAAAGTTATACAGCAGATGAGATAGCTGGGAGGTGAATGGACAAACTGATATAAGATCCCCCACTGGGGTATGTCTGTAGGATGCAGCTTACCTCCATGCACAGCACATTCTTAGTAATTCTCACTGACTACATCCATATCCAGAGACACATCAGTGCCCCTCTTTGCTTCACTAGATTGAGGGAGAATTAAGTAGTGGGTGATACTAAATATTAAAAATCAGCTTAGAATGTTCATTTAGATCTACACTTGATCTTAGCCAAAAGGCCGAGAAGTGATGTTCATTTAGATCTAAGAAACACAAGGTGACAATTAATTAGAAGTTTGAGAGATATTGGTGCTTTTTGTATTGCTCTACATATTTATTTACTTTATTTGCACAGACAGAGGGCCCTCAACCTGCTTCTGTCTCCTGAAGGTGAATGGAAGAGATGAATTTTGAATGGGAAACAGCAACAATTACACCCAAGTCAATTAAAGTGTACTTAAGGCATTGGGGTTGTTCGTGAGACAACACAGTGTTTTCTTAACAGTGTTAAGAAGGAACTTGGTGGGGAGAGGGCAGAGAGATAGTACAACAGGCGTGTGAGATAGTACAAGGGGCCTGCTTTACATACAGTAGCCCCAGTTTGATTCTTGTGTCTGAGCACAGAGCCAGGAATAAGTCCTGAGCACAGCCTTTGTGGCCTAAAAACCAGAAAGGAAAGGGAGGGAGGGAGGGAGGGAGGGAGGAAGGAAGGAAGGAAGGAAGGAAGGAAGGAAGGAAGGAAGGAAGGAAGGAAGGAAGGAAGGAAGGAAGGAAGGAAGGAAGGAAGGAAGGAAGGAAAGGAGGGAGGGAGGGAGGGAGGGAGGGAGGGAGGGAGGGAGGGAGGGAGGGAGGGAGGGAGGAGGGAGCGAAAGAAGGAGGGAGGGAGGGAGGGAGGAGGGAAGGAAGGAAGGGAGGAAGGAAGAAAGAAAGGAGGGAGGGAGGAAGGAAGGAAGGAAGGAAGGAAGGAAGGAAGGAAGGAAGGAAGGAAGGAAGGAAGGAAGGAAGGAAGGAAGGAAGGAAGGAAGGAAGGAGGGAGGGAGACAGGGAGGGAGGGAGGGAGGGAGGGAGGGAGGGAGGGAGGGAGGGAGGGAGGGAAAGAAGGAGGGAGGAAGGTAGGAAAAAGGAAAGTGAGATAGAGAGGGGTAGAGAGAGAGAACTGGGAAGGTATAAAGTAGATTGGAGATTATTTTTGATGGAAGGCAATGAGAAAAGTCAAACTGGTTTATTGCTACATAAGTTATTGCTACCACCAGTAGAAAAATAATGACCATAACAATTTGGTATTAGAATAAGTGCTTTATTATTATTATCACTTATTTCTTTATGAGCCAAGTCAGCGATTCTCAGCGTGTATTTGAAGCACATTGCTCAGAGATTGCTCCCGCGGGTGCTCAGGGGAGCCCATGGGGCCAGAATCAAGCCCTGGACTCCCAAATACAAAGCTTGGTCACTAGCCCTTTGAGCTCTCTGCCAGCTCCCAGGAATAAGCACTTTGATATAATATTAATTATGACTGCTTCTGAGAACATACCGTCCAGAAAGTGAGAACGGTTTGTTCTTGTTTGAGCTAGGAAGCTATTTTGGTGCTTTAAGAAGTCAGGGACATAGACTATTGAGGAGGGAACATCATCAGAAAAATGGCCCGTTACAATGTAGATGGCCAGGGTGGGTGCTCACATCACACATCCATCCGAAAGGTAAAAATCAAAACGAAACCAAATTAAGATGATCAAACAAATGATGGGTCACGCTTTTGTTGTTGATAGCATTCCACAGTTTTTAAGTGCTAGTTTGGCATTTAACTTTTCTACTATTCAATAAATAGTAAATGTAGAATTGTTGGTATTCATAGTAGACCTCTCTTAACATAATTAATTCCCCGTTGGCAAATACCATTCTGCAGTCTAGTTACTGTGCTGGGCTACAGTGCCTCAGGGATTACACCTGAATTTCATTAAGGAAGTTTAAGTAATTAATATACAAAGGAATCTCACCACTTAGAGTTGCCTTCAACTGGTTAAGACAAGATGAGGTGCATTTTTTCAAAAATATTCTAGAACCACAGCTTTAATGCGTATGTGTATGTGTGTACGTGTGTGTACGAGTGCGCGCACTCCAGTGTCTGGTTCTGTTGACTTTCAACAGGGTCCTACAAATGTAGAGTGTTTTTGTAGATACAAATCCTTTAAATATAGGGTGACTCATTTTTCTATTCTCTCCTGTTCACAGGAGAAAATGAACTTAAGGAATCAAAAAGAATTTTTTAAAACACCAGAGACACATTCATTGAAATGGACAGTAAGGGAAGAGAAATGACAAAGTACACTGTAGTCACAAGTGTGTGTTTTATTTATCGAGAAAAAAAAAAACTTTATGCTTAGTATCAGAAATGCCCAGCCGTAGTTATAGTTGTATGACTAACTGTCTTAAGACTTTGGGCTGGAGATACAGTACAGAGGCTAAGGCGCTTGCCATGCATGTGGTTTCATCTGGGACAAAGGTTCTAATCCCTGCATTGCATAGGGTCTCCTTAGCACTACCAGGTATGGCTCCCAAACAAACAACAAAGAAAAAGCTCTGGACTGGAGAGATATCACCGGGGATAAAGTGCTTGTCTTGAACACAGCTGATCCCAGTTCTATTCCCAACACCTCTATTCCCTAAGCACATAGACAGGAAGCAGCCCCTAAGCATTGCTGGGTGTACCCAAAGTATCCCCACCCCCATACACACAAAGAGAAGTCTGCATCAAGGGATAAGCTAAGTGTGTCAATCTATCGAACCTTCTTTATGGTTGCCTGGTAACTCATCGCACATGTTTATCACAACCTTCAAATGCACAGTGCTTTTCCCTAACATGGTTTATTCATTGGTGTCTCTTCTCATTCTTCTTTCAGAAGAGGTGCTATTTCAGAAAGCTTCAGGCGAAAGAGGGAGGCAGCAGCTGTGGAGGTGGTAGGGCCCTGCTCCACGCATCTCCTCTGCAGTCTCAGCCTTGGTTAGGCAGTTGGGAATTTACCTTGCAGAACCTCAAAATGATTTTTTTCCCTCCCTTCTGACTGTCAAACTCAGAATTATAAAGTAAAACTTATCGTTTTGTTATGTGACATTATTATTGAATTTTTCCACCTGCTGAATTCTGGTTTTTAGTTTATTTTCTGGAGCCAGGGACCAGCAGGGCCATCGTAACTGCGGTTATAGTCCACCAGGACCAGAGCCAACAGTGCTCAGGGAGCATCCCGAGCAGGGAACAGGGGTAGGGTGGGAACATGGGGGGGTTGCATCACTGCTCTGCTCTCACCTCAGTTCCATCCTGGTTTTATTGGGAAGCAAATTATTTCACAAAATGAATTACTCTCAAAGGTGACTCTACTGATTTTAAGCCATTCAAAACTGCATTCTTACCAGCCCTGAGAAATGGTCATTTTGGGTAATCTGATCAGATTTTGTAGTTATCACGACATGCAAATGGCCCATCTGTAGTATAGACTGATCCACACTGAAATGAGAAAATTTAAAAAGTGAGTGTGTCTCTGCATTGTTCTCATTCAAAACTACATGACTGCCCTTTGGTCCGTGGAACTCTCCTATTCGTAAATCCTTGTTCATGAGAATGTGATCATGATATATTAGAAATTTGCCTCAGGTTCTATATCAACTTGACATCTTATGTTCAAGGTTCCAGTTAATTTTTAAAAATTGAATTAAATTCTCTGTTTCCTTACAGAATCTCCTTCATAAGCCATGGTATTAAATTTGCTGTTCTTGGCATGGAGAATGCTTTCAATACATGCTGGTTGTTTGCTTTCCCCCCCACCCACCCCTTTGTTTCTATAATCATAAGTGTGTGTTCAGCAAGCAGATAGAAGAAAACTCAGGTGAAGGTAAACTTCAGTTTTCTGCAGTATCCCCACTTTCCATGGACTTTACAAAGAAAGAATTGTTTCACCCAAGAATCATTTCCAATTAGTTGAAGGAAAATTATCATGTTTTTCTGTAGCTATCAAATCACCTTGGGACTTAGCCCCTTTTCCTTTATATTCATTAGTTTTAAGTTTAAAAAAAATCAGAACAAATTTTAAGCACATAAGTGTACGGTATAAACATACATGTGCTACAGATGTTTATCTGCAACCTACCTTGATTTCATTTTTTTCTATGACCTTATGTTGATGCCTTCATGAGATGTTTGTTCATTTTTCAGTTTATTTACTAAAATACTTGTGTAATTGCTTTTACTCTTTTAACTAGCTTTTTCAAAAGAGTTTGGGGTTCATGTTACCTTTCTCCCTCGACAAGTATTTATACTAGCCATAGATCTACATATTTACATGTGTATGTGCTTATATAGATAGGTATTTCTTGACACCACAAAGTCTTTTATCCAGAATATTCAGTAGTGGAATGTTAATGTAGCCATTCTTATTGAATGTAAGTAACAATGTGTTGTTTGGAAGTGAGAAAATAGAGTTATGTCTTTCAATGAACATAGTCTCTCCTCTTGAATTATTCCAAAGTAACTCATAAATGTGCCTGAATCCCCATTATACACCTGACTGTATTCCTTAAGACATAGTAGTAGTAGCAGTTAATATGGTTTTTAAAATGACAAGTACACTTATCACTGTATCACTGTCACTGTCATCCCATTGCTCATCGAGCACCAGTAATGTCTCCATTCGTCTAAGTCACATTCAGGGTCAGGGGAATAAGGCCCAATATTGATAACTGTTTTTGGCATATCGAATACGCCACAGGTAGTTTGCCAGGCTCTGCCGTGCAAGATTCTGCATAGCTTTCTTCCGGGAGCTTTGTTTTATGGTCTCTGGATTTTGGCTGTTAATGAGATTACATGGCACCTGGGTGTGGCTGCCAAGCTACTGGAAAACTGGGGATCTGGGTGGAGGAGTCCCAGTCCTGATTCAAGCGGGCTTGGAGATCTCAGCCGCAGGTCCCACATACCTCTGACGATTGCTTCATGGGTGAGGCTCGTTCAAGTATGTGGAGAGTGGCTTTGGGCATGGCTTTGGGCTTGGGTTCTTGAGGTTTTTGGCTGCCAGGGCTCTGCTTGGCGCAGGGAGGGAGACTCAACCCACCCCACCCTCCAAGGAGCCCCAGTGAAGACAGCCTGGCACGGAGGCAGGAGATTCTTACTTATAACACCTGTTAATTTTTTTAATTTATCATTTTTATGTCTAATAGAATTTAAAAATTTTAATTCTGAAAGGGCTGGAGCGATAGCACAGCGGTAGGGCATTCACTTTGCATGCAGCCAACCCGTGTTCGATTCCTCCGCCCCTCTCAATAGAACCCGGCAAACTACTGAGAGTATTTCGCCTGCATGGCAGAACCTAGAAAGGTACCCGTGGTGTAATCGATATGCCAAAAACAGTAACAATAAGTCTCACAATGAGAGAAGTTACTGGTGCCCACTCAAGCAAATCGATGAGCAACAGGATGACAGTGACAGTGACAATTCTGAATAAATCCATCTTTGTTAATTTTGCTTTAGTCTTTTTTTTTTTTTGTAGCCACACCCAGATGTGCTCATGGCTCTGTACTCTGGAATCACTCATGGGGAGCTCAGGGGGTGATTTGGCTGTTGGAGACTGAACCCTGGTCAGCTCTGTGCAAGACAAACACCTTACCTGCTGTACTAGCTCTCTGGCCCCTGGGCTTTCATCTTTGTTCACACATCTACATAAGTACCATGATTAAGTACCACTGGATTATGACATTTTTATGGGTTTGGGGCATATAATTTTATAATTTGATATTGATGGATGCTACAGTGTTGCAGTTGTATTCCATCAAAAGTCTGAGTTTTTCAACCACCATCATACAGTTGAGCCTTTTGTCTTATTTCCAATTTGGTTCTCATATTCTAAGGGTTTTTTTTTTATTTGCTTCTTTATACTGAAAATTTCTTTTTTGTGATTCCCATACTAAAACTACCTGAGTGTATGATGTTCTGTTGGAGTTGACAACTATTTAATTTGAACATAATTCAAAACTTATTATTTTACTCCTGCTCTAATATTTTGTTTTTGGTGTCTCGTTTTACATCTTTATATGTATTCTTTACTAATGTTACTGCTTTAGATAATTTTACTACTTTTGTCCTTTAATCTTTCTTTATAAGTGATTGATCCACAGCTTTTTACTATATATTTACCTTTTCCAAGTGAGATCTTTTTCCTTAATATTTTTTCTTGATTTAAATTTCATTTGCTTTAGAAAAAAAGAAAACATTTTTGCAAGGCTGACTTAGCATTAATAAAATTTTATTGGATTTGATGTGTCTGGAAAACACTTAATCTCAATTTCAATTCGGAATGTTACCCTTTTCAGCTATAGAATTCTTGATTGTAAGGTGTGTGTGTTTTTTTAATGCCTTTTCCTTCCAGCTTTCTGAGTCTGTAAAGCCACTCTTTCTGTCCTCTAGACTTTCTTTTAAAAAGTCTTCTGATAGCCTCATCGTCTTCTGTATGTGCCATATGTTTTTCTCTTGATACTTTTAAGAGACTCTAACATTTGTCTTGTTGTTATAATATATATTGGTATAAATTCCTCTAATTTGCAACTCTCTGGGCTATCTGTATCTAGATGGCCATTTCCTTATCTTCATTGGAAATTTGTGGCCATTATCTCCTCGAATTGTTTTTCTCTCTCTTCTCCTTTTAGGACCCCATTAATGTTAATATTACTTTTCTTGATATTGTCCCAGAAATCTCTTGAGGTATCTTTACTAATTTTATGTTCTCCCTCTTAGGAAATTTTTCTCTGCCTTTTCATTCTACCTTATTCTGCCCATGCCTTTTTGTGTTAGGCAACTTTGGTATCTGACTTGTTATTAGAAGACTGGTCTTGTGTGGTCATATTCTGTGTGGTTCAAGACTACCTTCTGCCTACTGAATCCAGGTATCCAAGGTGGATTTGCTGTATTACTGCACTCACCTGCCTGAGCATCTGAACTTCATTGTTTGGGGGACTGTTGACTCAGCTTGACTACATAGAGACTGTTGGACTTGGTGAGATGGACTCTTACCATAATGTTACAAGTAGGTGGTACTGTGAAACCAATGCAGCTTTTGCCTTCTTCAGCAGTTCAACAGATATCTGATGATGCTGCCTTATCCCACTCCTCTTGACTGGCATAGGGTGTTAGAAGTCCAGAAACTGGAGCCTAGGGACTCACAAGTTAGGGACCCAGCACAAAGTTTCCTCCAGAGCATGAAGCTATAACATGCTCCTAAGGTAAGAAACAACATATGCAACATGCTGCTAAGCTATAGTTCACAGAGAAGCTTGCCTACAGTCTCTAGAGGGCATTGTGATGAAAGATGGGGGATGTGGAGAAAGAGGATGTCAAAGTGCACTTGGCACAATTGGCATTACAGAGTTACCAAGATGGTACCCACCAGTGTTTCCCAACTAGGCGTTATCCCCGGATAGATGGCTATCCATCTTTAGCCAGATGCTGTAAAATTCTTGTACTTGATGCAGCAATTTTCAGACTGGTGTTACAACTCAGGCCCTGTGGTGTGTAAGTCACGGGGATTTCTCTGTTCTCTATAACTTTGTGATCCTTTTCTGCATATTTCTGGCTGGTCTTCTATGTCAGACTTCTAGGGAACCTGTCTTCATACTAAGCTAGATTGAGGAGTGAGGGTATCTGATGCAGGGCACAAGTATCTCTCCACTCACCAGGGTTACATCTTCTGAAATATTCCTGACCGCAAACTACAAACTAAATTCTGACACAGTTGTCTTTTGAATTGTCTCTGTTGTTTCTTTCACTTCTATCTGGCTTTTTGCTTCACTTTGATTTTTTTTAATTTTGATTTATATTACACATTTGTCTTGACATGACTTTATATTTATCCTTTTTAATTTTTAAATTCTTAAATCTTGAGGCTTGTCTTTTGCTAGACCTTAGATATTTTTGAGCATAGTTCATAAAAAGAAATAATCTCATCCTCTTTCATTTTTTTCCTTTGCTCAAGCTCCAGTGACACTAATGAAATATTTTACTATTGTCTCACAGATTCCTGAGGTTCTATTCATTTTTTTTCAACCTAGTTCTTTGTTTTCCAGAATTTCTTTGAAATTTCTGTTGTTCTGTCTTTGAGTTAATTGATATCTTTCTTAATTCTCTCCATTATTCTATTGAGTCCACTCTGAGTTTTTAAAATTTCACTTATTGTTATTTTCAAGTCTAATATTCATGTTTGATTCTTATTTTTGTCTTCTGTTCTATGATACCTTTTTCATTTGTTCTTTGTTATTGCTCACTAATGCATTTTTATAATTGCCGAGTTGAAATTCTCAGATAATTTTTAACAATTTGGCCATTTTGCTATGAACGACATTGGATTGTTTCTTATTCAAGTTCAGAATTCCTTATTTCTTGGTGGAATGATTTATTTAATTGAATCTTTGGTGTTTTAGCTATTGTTTTATGACATTTTTCATTTTATTGAAACTTTTCAGTGAGTTGTGCTCTAACCCTACTTTGCCTCTTCACTGCCAAATGAGGTTGAAGTCCCTTCTAGTTCTCCAGTGAAAGCCTGGGGATACTTTATTTTGTTTTTGCTTGGTAAGAGTGTGGGTTTAGTCTTCCCAGAAGAGCTTTGCTGATAGCAGCCTGGCTGGGAAAGGTAGGGATTCCACCTTAACTGCTCTGCTGGTGGTCCCTACTAATTCTGCAGAGGGGAGGCCTTCTTTTTGCTGAATTCAGACTCCACCAGGCCTGGCTGTGAACCTATAGAAAGCAGATTATTAGTTGCCCATGGGTTGGGTAGGCTACAGGACAGAATTTTTTTTCTTTTTAAGGAACCAGTTTAGTTCTTTAAAATGGATGGATGCTTTTAAGTAACTTGAATAATTCCTATGTTTGTTTAGTTTCTTTTTATTTTCTTTTGGGGATTTTTTTGGGGGGAGGGGTGTATTTCTTCTAGATCTAAAGATTGGTATATATTTAGTTTTTGTCAGACTAGTTTTAACAAAGCTCAAAGCTTACATTTTTTGACTGGTGTTGTGGCATCACATTTGAGAACTGCTAATTTGCTTTTCAGATGTGAGAAGAAGAGAATAATTGCAAAGTGTGCTGGAGATTAGAGTGTTTAATGCTTTTCTAGGTATTTTGTGAAAAACAGTGAAATTATAAGTGTTTTCTTAAGGAGGTAGATAGTGCTTAAACTTTTACTTGATTCATTTATAATAGCACAATTAGAGATAATCATTTCCTTCTAGATTTCCAACAGAATTACGTTCATATGCTTATAAAAATTATGTTGGTATGAGCAGCATTTATATTTTGGATGTAATTTAGTTATTATATTTCTAAAATAATTTTTAAATTTAACATCAAAACTAGAGAGAATTTGCATACTCAGATTTAGGTAATTTTGTAATGTGTATATCCCCACTATCCTTACCTTACTCAACAGTGGTTCAACATGGTATTTTCTTGATGGCTTATTAAGAAATCCTTCCCCTGAAGAGCAGATTTAGGCACAACTGCTAAGGTTGACTTAGCAGTATTCAGTGGCTATGAAGAGTCTTGGGGTATTTGTTTAAGATAAAACTCCCAAAGGTTATAGTGAAGAGCTCTTAAATATAAGAAATACTAGAGAATTGCTTTCATTTTGTTTCACAGAAAATGTAAACCTGCTTGAGTAATGCTTATTTATCTTTGGCATATATGCACAAGGTCATAAATAAATCATTTATTGAATGAGAATTACTCTTAAGTGCTAAACTCATATTCTTCTCAATTGGATTTAGAACATTGCTTAGAACATGAGAGTGTGGGGCCAGAGTGACAGTACAGTGCCTTGCATGTGGCTAGCCCAGGTTCCATGTCTTGGCACTCTTTAGATACACTTTGAGCTTGGCCAAGAATTATCCTTGAGGGGCTGGAGCAATAGCACAGCGGGTAGGGCATTTGCCATGCACGCGACTGACCCAGATTCGTTTCCCAGCATTCCATATGGTTCTCCAAGCACCGCCAGGAGTAATTCCTGAGTGCAAGAGCCAAGAGTAACCCCTGTGCATCACCCAGTGTGACCCCCCTCCCAAAAAAAGAGATATATACTTGAGTACAGAGCTAGTAGTAATCCCTGAGCACCACTGGATGTGTCCCCAAAACCAAAACCTAACAAACAAAACAACAGAAAACAGAAAAACAAAGCCCATGAAAGGGTTTCTCCTGCTAAAGAAATTTCTGGAAGTCTTTTAAACTGTATCCTCATACATTTCTTAAATTTTGTGAATTACATTGATGAACCTGTTTTAATAGTGAAGATGGCAGAAGCATTTCATTGACCAAAAAAAAAAAACTGCTAAGGAATAAAGAACACATTAGTACCAAATTGCTAAGCATCTGACCTTGTTCCTTAATTTCACCTGCACCCCCTATGTTAGAAGTGTGCAGATCACAGGGGGAAAAGCACTGGGAATGAGAATAGATTCATCACTCCAGGCTGTTTCGTTCCATTTTCTTAAAGAAAAGAGAGAAACTTCCTTACCATATTTGTTGCTTCTCTGCCCCAATCCAGGGCTAGACTTTACGGTTTGTTTAGCTGTGAAGGGCTGACAGACTTGGGGGATGGTGCAGGAGCTTAGTTTTGGAATGTAAATACATGTAGAGCTTGGTTCCTTTTGTTTAGCATCTCTTTAAACTAAGACAAAAAAAATCAGTGAATGAATGAATAGCAGCATGGTGAAATACCTAAATGTTTGAGTTAAAATTTTTGGATGTTTGAAATCCTATTTGGATCCTTTTCCCAGCTCATGGCGCATTCATCTGCACTCAGCAGGAAGCTTCATGGAGACGCACATTTGGGCAGAAGGTCTTTGGCGGTGCCTTTTTCTTAACTTGTGCCTTTTCTTCTTTAGAAAAAAGTAATGGCTTAAGTCTGACTGAAGAACAATCTTTTTTGTATGTTCCTTATACGAATTTACTTATGGTTCACAGATCTTTACCCACCATCTATGTCTGCAACCCTTGGATTTCAAATAGCATAGATCCTACTGCAGACTACAGGAAACGCCAAATTAAGGACTTAATGACATACTGCTGAAAAAGACAAAAGGTGACAAATTATAAATCAGTCCACTAAACCCCTAAAGTGAAACTCACAGGAGAAAAAGAAATGTGCATTTGAGCTATGCTTTAAAAAAAAAAAAAATGTTAGCCTCCTTAGCATTTGATGCTTAGGCAGCAGGTAAACTTAGTTGGACGATGAAGTTTGAATCCCGATATTTTTCAAAAAATGATGAGGATGCATGTGAAGACTGTTGTAGGCAACAAGGCTCTGCCTTATCTGATGATTTCAGCATTTGTAAGTGGTGTCTATTTTGAAATTGACTGCCTCTTTTTTTTTTTTTCTGACGTTAGAATTCCACTGAGGTTGACGTTTAAGTATGGCTTAAGTATGGTTTAAGTATCCTTAGGCTGTTGGTGACTAGCCGTTTATTAATTTTCCTCCTCAGGGTCGCCTTAGCCATACTCAAGTCCATGCCGTTTTCTTGACCTGTAAGGACGTAAGAGTGTCTTTTGTCTCTTGCTTCAGTTCTGGTGAAGGGAGTGAGAACAAGAGAGGCTGGGGGTTAATGGACAGGTTAGAGAACAGATGGATTTGGAAAGGAAAAAGAGGCCTTTTCAGAGACCCCCGTTACTGCTTCGGGCTCATTTTTCCAGCCTTCCCCTTGGGAAGGTTTCTTTCACAAAGACATCAGGTCCCCTTGAACTCCCGCAGAACGTGTGTGCGTGCCTTCTGGGTGGCGCTGTGGGAATGGCTGTGCTGAGCTGGCGGTGACTCTGCAGCTGGTAGCAGAGTCAGAATAATAACCACAGTGAGTCCGGGCGTCACCACCCTGGAGCCTTCTGAGAAAGCTGCATTTGGTCCTGAGGGGCCAGAGTTCAGCCTGTGAGTCTTGCCTCGAAAAGAGTCTCAGGAGTGTGCCAGGCTGATTGTGCTAAAAGACGCTGAACTCCATTTCAGTTCAGTCCATTTAAAGTTAACTTAAAAAAAATATATTGGGCTTGGGTGCAGGAGTTTGCATATGGATGAGCACACATGCGCGCACCCGCATACTCACACTCCCTGCTTTGGAGAAATGCATCAAATATTAAGCACTTCTGGTGATCACGATTGTGATTCTGGGGTCAAATGCATTGAAGAAAATTTCATCCGCATTACTTTCCTTATTATGTCCTGCAGTTGTTTTATTCCCAGCAAAGAACTAGATGAGACCTGGGCAGAGAAGACAAAGACAATCAAATCATATGCCAGAATTGAAGACAAATGTGGAGGGACTTCATCAGGAATACAGTGCTGTCAGGTTCACTTTCTTTGCTTTTCATTGGCCTGCAGTCATGGAGGGGTTGACTCTTCCAATTATCAACTTGAGAGCTCTTCCTCCTAAGGAGAGTATTTTCAACTGGAAGAAGAGATAGGTGGCAACAGATGCAAAAAATCACGAAAGAATTTTGACAAGTAATATATAGATATATATATGCACATATACATCAATATATATTTTAACATTATTTGATGTCCAGAGAGATAAAACAGGGGTTACGGTGCTTACTTTGCTTGTGATAGTCCCTGATTTGATCCTGGGTACCCCATATGGTCCCAAAGCACAACCAACCAAGGGTCACTCCTGAGAACAAAGCAAGGAATAGCCCCTGAGCACTCTTGGGTATGCCCCATCACTCCCCTCCCCCCCAAAAAACCCCCAAATTTGAATAGAATAAAATAAGAAGTTTCCTTTCTTTTTTTTTATTTTTTTGTCTTCTCTTCTTTTTTTTTTCCCCCGTGGTAGTTCTAGGGATTGAACTCAGGAACTTCTTTTACATGCTATTTATAACCCAAGTTGATTAGCTGTTTAAAAATACGTATTCTTATACCTGGGTTCATTGCCAACACTGTGAGTTGGGGTGAGGGAGATATTTATTTTTTATTGGTTTTTATTGGTTTTGCTTTTGAGGTCATTCCCAGTTATTCTCAAGGCTTACTCCTGGCTCTGTGCTCACTCCTGGCATATTGGGTACCAGGGACTTAAACCATGGCAAGGCAAATGCCCACTACACTATCTTTCCAGCCCAATATTAAGTGTTAATGCAAGTCCTCAACCATTCATTGACTTTCCCAGTCCCTTCCCTTTGTTGATGCAATGTGTTGCAGTCATGTACTTGGTCTCAGAGTGTTAGTGTCACACTTGGAAGCAATGAGACAGGTACTAATGCTCAAACATGGGGCTTCAGAGGCCCAAATCCAGGGCCTTGCTTATGCAAGTAATTCCATACCACTGTGCCCTGGCTCCAGGCCCCAAGGTAAAGACTTCATTACTCTCTGGAGAGATGGTATGTATGAAGGAAAATGACCAAATGAGAGTAGGTGACTTGATATGAAAGCATGAGAGACATCAACTGGGTGCCTAAAAGCAGAAAATTCATAAATCAAAATGTACCATAAGGTATATAGGCAAGAGATCAAAACTTAAATTTTCAGATTTCTGCTGAAAAATTCAGATATCTGCTTATCTAAAGAAATGGACAATATTTTGCCTCCTATCTTTCAGATCTCTTAAAGCAGAGAGGAAATGACCTAGGATTCTTCTCAGATTGGTCAAGCAATCCAATTAATATTAGTATGAGAAAAGAAAAAATTTAGTTATATGTGTGTTATATACATGCATACATAGATGTGATAGATGTGAATTCTAAAGCCAGTGGGGCAAAATGAGAGATCCATAGTGCTATATAGAGGTATAGAGATATACGTGTGTGTGTGTGTGTGTGTGTGTGTGTGTGTGTGTGTGTGTGTTCCCTAAGCTAAGGATCAGGATAGAAATGTGGGACTTTTAAGTAGAAAAGACGGTTCACATGATGAGCAGTGACTCATGACAAGGATCAGAGGCTTTGTAATTAAATGTCTGTCCTGCCATGAAAACAGGCTTCTTTAACATAAAGTTTACTTATGTTAAAAACCCTAGTTCTTGATAATGCTCTCAGTTTTCATTTTTTTTTTTTGGTTGTTAAGAGAAGCATAAAAATATCTCAAGAACTGCAGGCCTCAACTGACCTGATTTTGAAATAATGTACGTGCTAATGTGGCACATCTTAGGGAAGCCCATGTAATCATGCTGGGGAGACCTATTCTGAACATCGTGTCAAAACCTGTCTTTCACTATGAATTGCAGTGAAATAATAGAAATATATAAAAGGATTTCATAGTATATCAATGTGGCCTATGTATATAGTGTAATTTAAAATACATTATTCAATACATCTTATTATTTTCATACAAGATGATGACATTTGCTTAATAAACCTTTAGAAATACTGTAGATGTATTTTTGGTGGTAACTGACAGAGGTGGGGCGAGGGGGCAAATTCAGGATATCACCTATGCAAAGAAGAGTTTTACTATGGAGTTATTTCCCAGCCCTTGAAATGCTGCTTGTTTGGTTTAATCTCTAGCTGTACAGTTAAGACAAGTAGAAGCCAGTGATTTCTGTACTTTTGCTGTCTTTTGTTTTTATTTATTTATTTTTGTTTTTTGGGTCACACCTGGTGATGCACAGGGGTCACTCCTGACTCTGCACTCAGGAACTATCCCTGGCAGTGCTCAGAAAACCATAGGGGATGCGGGAATTGAATCTGAGTCAGCCGCCTGCAAGGCAAACACCCTACCCTCTGTGCTATCGCTCCGGCCCTTTTGTTGTCTTTTGTACATTGGTAAAAGTCAAACTACCTTCTGAAGTCTCTAGAATAGGCTAGACTGAGCTAGTTTTTGTCTAGGGTTAAGTGATTTGCTACAAATAAGGTTGAAAACGGAGATCTTGGGATTTCTCACTCCAAATACATTTTTTTAATTGAATCACCATGAGGTGCAGTTATAGATGTACAAACTTTTGTGCTTATGTTTCAGTCGTGCAATGATCGAGTACCCATCCCTCCACCAGTGCCCATTCTCCACCACCAATGATCCCAGCATCCTTCCCCACCCCATCCTCTCTGTGGCAGGGCATTCTCTCTCTTTTTGGGTGTTGTGGCTTGCAATAGAGGTATTGAGTGGCTTTCATGTTCAGTCTATAGTCTACTTTCAGCACGCCTCTCCCGTCCCTCCAAATACATTTTAAATTCTTTATCAAATTTCCTCTGGTCATGAAGGATAATATTTTCATACTTAAACTTATTGGTTCTTGGAGCAAGCAGGAGTTATTCTATTTTAAAACTTTTCATTCTATTTTAAAACTTTTCATTGCGTTTATAAGTCCCATGGAGTAATGATGATGTTTCTGTACAAACTGTTTAACTGTGCCTCCTCTTAAGGCTGAATTTTCTCCTTTCATCCTTTAGGAAAAGTGAGGTGGATCATCAGTATTCATGTGTTTTTCTGAACCTTTTTCTTTTTCTTTTTTTTTTTTTTTTTGCACTCCAGGTTCTTCTAAAAGGTTGCAAATCACTTCCATCCATCACTGTTCTTCTCTGTGACCCCGTAAATTTGTACTAATCTCTCCCTCGAGGTACCAAGGAGTTAGAAGAATCTTCTCCCCCCCGCCCCCATCTTTCTTTTCTGAACCCTGGGGATGGGGTTAGAGTTTGAGAATTGAGGAAGAACCTTCCGTTCTGACCTTTGTTAGGAGCATGGTGACTCAAGCTCTTGGAACAATTGCTGAAATGAGTGTTGGAGTGTTTCCCTTGCTCTCTGCCTGCCATTTCCCCAGACTGCTGCGGATTGGCCCTCTTGCCAAGCAAGGCTAATACCAAGCTTCAAATTATGACCCATTTTTCATCAACTTTGACTTAATAAAGAAGTTGCAGGATTTAGTAGGAAAGCAATTATTTTTGTTACCAGGAAAGGGCAACCTCAAGCATGCTGAGTTCCATCCATCTCTTGGACTGCAGACAAAACAGTTTTGCAGAAGGTTGTCCACAACGCATTGGGTCATAGGCCTGCAGCTACAAGAAAACTTTGGGCTATCTTTTTTATTTACCTTCAACAGTTACAAGTGAATGAAATACAAAGCTCTAACTGTTGCTTTCTTGAGAATGTGTGGTGTTTCATAACTAAATAAATTAGGGGCAGTAGATGCTTTTTATTAAAAATAGAAAACCAAAAACCTACAAACCTATATTTGAAATGGCATGTTAGTAGATTTGCTGTCTTAATAGAAAATTAATGATTGGTGATACTAGGCTGATTGGTAAAGGAAAGTGAGGGCAGTATGCTATTATGTTACTTAGTTCATGTTGGACTTATTGTCTTCTTCCTAGTTTTATTTATTTATTGACTTTTTGGATCATACCTGGTGATGCCCAGGGGTTACTCCTGGCTTTGTACTCAGGAATTATTCCTGAAAGTGCTCAGGGGACTATATGGAATGCTAGGGATAGAACACCGGTCTGCTGTGTGCAAGGCAAACACCCTACCCACTGTTCTATCACTCTGATCCACGTTGTCTTCTTCCTAAAGGAAGGATTGAGCAACTTAACAATGATGAACAGAGAAGTTCAAAGGGATCTGGCATTTAAGTGGCACAATTGCTACTAATGACAATATGTTACATATTTAGGTATAATGCAAGGCACCTCTGTTTTATGTTCACACATTCTTTTATGTTTGCAATTTTATTTCTTTATAATGAAGCATAAATCCTCTTGCCAGAATATACTCCTGAAAATGATCCAGTTGTTTCAGAACCTTCATGTAATTTGCATAGAACTCATTTCTGATGTTTGATTTTTCTGATATTAAAATAGATTTCTCAGCCTAACTAGTACTGAAATGACAATGTCAGAATACTTAGTAATTGAGAGACTACATTACTTTTAATTAACGATGACATTTTTTAAATAGAAGCCTCAACATTTAATCGGGGGGGTGGGGGCAGCAGAGGTGGCCGGTTGTAGAGAAGAGTTAAATATTAAAACACTGGAATTCTCTGGAGCAGTTTGCAAACATATGGGAGAATGGAAAAAACAAAGATGAAGCGCAGGGACTGGTCAAAGGTCTCGGTGTTACTCTTGTTCACTTGACAGAACGGCAGTCAAAATACGCCCCTGTGATTTGTTGCATCTGGTAGAAATGCCGCAGTAGCTAAGGGGATGGGCTCCATCTCTGTTCTTGGAAAAGAAATGAGTAAACAAGATAGCGTAAATCAGGTCAGTAGTCAGACGCCATTCTCCCCAGCACTTGAAACACGTTCTGTCTAACTTAGGGGCCGTGCCAGAAATACAGAGGTCACACTTCTGAGAAAACTTTTGTGATGAAGAGTGTTTGTTTTGTAGGTTTTAAATTTTGAATGACATGGCCCCGTGGTTTGGATACGAAGGTGTAAAAAGCATGCCATCTTAATCATCTGCTCCCTAGCATTAGCACCTCACTGGACAGGTTTCAAAATGCACCTCGTCTGTGCCTTCTTTCCTAGATGTGTTGTCTCATCATTCCTGTTTGGAAAGTGGGGATGTCACTCATTTAGGTTTTTGGGTTTTTGGGTTTTTTTTTTTTTGGCTTTTTGGGTCACACCGGCAATACACAGGGGTTACTCCTGGCTCTGCACTCAGGAATCACTCCTGTTCTTGGATCACATTTGGTGCTCGGGGATGGGATGCTGGGAATCGAACCCAGATCAGCCGAATGCAAGGCAAACGCCCTACCCGCTGTGCTCCAGCCCCTCACCTTAGTTTATAGGAAATATTTTAATACTTAGCACTTGTTGCCAGATGTCTTTGGATGTTAGGGCTAATTTCTCAACATTTCTGTCTTTCTGTGGAGCCAGGGAGATAACTCAGTGGACTGGAGTGTATGTTTTGAATGAAGGAGCCGTGTGTTTATTCTCTGGGCATTCATGGTCCCCTGAGCTCTTGAGAACCTTGTTGGAGGGGCCAGGGAGCACTGCTGAGTGTGGCCCCAAAGCCAAAACCAGACCAAAACAGAAGTGTATGTATTTCTGATTTCTAGAAATATTTTTGCTAACTCAGCTATGGGATAATCAGAGCTAGCTACTTTTAGAGGCAGTAGAACTAAAATTAAGCAGGAGCCAGCCCCCAGTTTTCTGGGGAAAACTAGGGTGCAGAATTTAGGCTTCTTTCCTGACAATTTCTCTGCCATCATCCATTTTCAGATGATGATGGCAGGAAAGCAGGCCCTTCTCTGTCAGTTGTTTGTGATTTGAAAAACTCCCAAGTGCCAGTAGAATCAACTTTGGTTTCGTCTTTGGGATCCTATGTACGTTTCTCAGGAAAGTTGCAGTATTTTTCTTATATGCTGATAAAAATTTCTGATTTTCTTTTCTGTCACTGTATCACTGTCATCCCATTGTTCATTAATTTACTCGAGCGGGCACCAGTAACATCTCCATTCTTCCCAGCCCTGAGATTTTAGCAGCCTCTCCTTACTCATTTTTCCCAACATCTGTATAGGAACTGAACCAAATACCAAATGTATAGGAACTGAACCAAATACAGTTCCTTTTCTAAGATTCTAAAAATCAAATACATTTTAAAAATTTACTCCAGTGTAACACACACATATGTATATATTTTAAATATGTTATCACTGTGTTTTGAAAGAGAAAACGTAACATCTCGAATATTAGCTTCCTATGGCTTTTTTTCCCTCCCAGTTCAAATTTTTCATCTGAAGCCTGGTTCAAGTGGTATTTTAAGAAGCAAAAGAGATTTTAGAGTTTGAAAATCTAAAAATGAAGTCAGGAGGTAATCTGTTAAAAGTCTCTTTGAAAAAAAGGTGAATGAATATTCCAACGTAGACATTCTTATAGTCCGGGGTAGTAAAGAAATTGGGCCACATTATTAAAATGTCATTGGTTACCAGTTGTTTTATTTTGATGTTGTTGTTTTAGGGTCACACCTGACAGTACTGGGGCTACTCCAGATTCAGTGATGAGCACCTGTCTCTTCTGCCACTGTAGTGCATGGGGTTGAGGGCCCATGCAGTACTGGGGATCGAGTCTGTGCTTGACCAAGCAACACACATGCTCCCGCTCTTTGAGCCAGTACCTTGGCTCCTGGTTACCAATTTGAAAACTGCAAGTGGAATATGGAACTTCCTAAGATTAGACAAGAACCCAAATGAATGGATTGATACTTTAAAATGACTTGAGGGGAGTTAGCACAGGAGTTATGACACTTATGTTAAATATCTTAACTCCTATGCTACCTCATAATAACTGAGTTACCTTGCACACAGCTGACCCCATTTTGATCCTTGGCACCACAATGGTGCACCACCAGGAGTGAGCCCTGAGCACAGAGGTAGGAGTCATCCTTGAGCACTTCCAGGTTTCATCTCAAAAGAAACAGACATGAAAACTCGAAAACCTTAAGTTTAGCTTCTTTCCCTGGAAGCAACGATGTTTAAGAAGTCAGTCTTAAACTTAAAACACTCAATCAAATGAAATCAGGGAAAGCAAAAACAGTGACTAAAATTGACTTAAGGTAAGTTAAAATTTCATTATGTTTAGTTTTCAAATAAGCAATGCATTCCCCTAGTACAGAATTTAGGTGGGAAAGGACATGCGGGTGAAAATGGGACCTTCTCTTCCCCCTCATAAACAGCTGAGATTGTTTCAGGTCGGTTTAGACTGCATTTTACAAAATCAATAAATACTACTCATTTTGCCTGGATATGCCTTTGTTATTCCGTTCTGCACAAAATATTAATTAAAATGGGAACAGTGTGTTCTTGATCTCTGTTTTTCAAGCTGTTGGTTGCATTGTGATTAGGGAGTCATAGAAAGACTTTAGTGGTTTAGTGTTACAAATCAAGAAAAATAAAAGCAAGACACCAAATAGAAAATATCAAAATGCAGTTACGAGAACACTTCTTATAGGTTTTGTTTTGTTTTGTTTTGTTTTGTTTTGTTTTGTATTTTTAGTGTATACGTACATCCACATACCAGTGTGCTGAGTCTTACTGTCAAAGTGCTTCTATGATGCATTATGGTCAAAGAGAATCAGGGATCCTTGGTTTTACTCTTTAAACATGTCATTTCTGTTTCCTTCCCTTGTTGTTGCTTCCATGACTGAGGGTCACCTGGACTTGTTTGCTCGGATCACAGGCTCACTTGGTGCTTATAGCATGCAAAGTCCCCAGCCTCAGTGCCAGCATCACTGGGATCGAAATTGGGCATGAGGAGTGGTGCTAAGAATCCCACTGGTGGTGTGACCTGGGCAGGCACTTTCCCATTGAGCTGTTCCCAGGCCCTTGGCTTTTGGCTTTCTTCAGTATTTCTGAAATGATCTTTTAGGCACTTTTGAGTGCAATAGAGTATGCTAACAGTCCTGGTGCAAGGGTATATGTGTGAACAGTCATCTTAAATATGGTCCACAAGCCACTGTGGCCCCAGTATAAAAGAGGACATAAACACTAAGACTGTAGATGTCGGTTTATCTATGCTTAGATGTGTCCAGCACAATCAGTGAATTATTCTTGAAAGCAGTAAGATGAACTATGAAGAAGGGTCATTATGAGCAATACACAAGAACTCTGAGGTGAAACAGTCTGAGGTCTCTGAACAATTTTGTTCTTTGGATCTTTATCACCTGATGAAGCACGTAAGTGTCCAAAGAGTATTGGGTAGCAGGCAGGAAGTTCCCATTTTCTGCCAATCTCTACTTGGGTGACATTTAGTAATTTACTTTGCTTCCCTGAATCCCTTTATTGATTGTTTATTATTTTTGGTTGTTTTTGTTTGTTTGTTTTTTGTTTGGGGGCCACCCCTGGCAGTGCTTATTCTTGGTGGTTGCCAAGGGACTGTAATCAGTGCTAGGGATCAAACTAGAGTTGACCACATGCAAGGCAAGTGCCTTAATTCCCATACTATCACTCCACTCCTCCCCATCCCCCCTTAACTGTTTCAAAAACAAGCATACTTGAGAACTACAAACTAGAAACAGTTGCTTTGAAGATTTGTTTTGAATATTCAGTTAGCAAAGGACATCACTCTACCTTCCTTGTAGCCTCTCAGTAAAATATGAATTTATTTTTCAAAATTAATTTGTTGAAGTAGACTTCAGTTATCTCGTTTTATATATATATACACATACACACACCACCTTTTGAAGTAATATTATTTGTAAAATTAAATAAGCTCTGGGTATGCAGTCTTTTACATCATGGGTATTTATATCTTCATGTTCTTTATCAGCACAGCAGAGCCTGGCAAGCTACCTGTGGTGTACTCGATATGCCAAAACAGTAATAATGATGGTCCTTGTTCTTCTGACCCTGAAAGAGCCCCCAATATGCCACTGGGCTACACTAGTACACAACAAGAATGAATGGAGACGTTACTGGTGCCCACTCGAGCAAATTGATGAACAACAGGATGACAGTGATACAGTGATTCTTTATCGGATTTCTCACTGACATTCATATCTGTATGGTTCAGCCTCTGTTACTCAATATATTTATGCTCCTTATCTCTACCTTTTAGTTAATACATTTTATGGTATTAAAGTTGATTTTTGTTTTGTTTAATTTGTTATTTAGTGTACCATATATGAGTAAAATAATGTTTATCTTTCTCAATTATATTTACTTGCTGAGCATAATTCCCTCTTGGTCTATCCATGTTTTTGTAAATAGTAGAATTTCTTCCTTTTTTTTTTTGAAAAAAGAATTGGGGGAGAGGGATACTTGGCCTCCCTCAAGGCACCAAGTAAGGTTCTCACCCTTCACTCTGTGCTTAGTGCTCACTCCTCACTCTGTGCTCAGGAGTCACTCCTGGCAATGATCAAGATACCATATATAGTGCTGGGGATTAAATTGGAATTGGCCGTATGTAAGGGACAAATGTCTTATGCCCTGTCCTATTGCTTCAGTATCTGTAAAAGAAAATAACTGTGTCATACTCCATTGTGAATACAGACTATAACTTTATCTACTCCTCCATTTGTGCACACTTAGGTTTGTTTTTATATCTTGGCCAGTGTGAATTAATAATGCCACAGTAAACACAGGAAGAATCTACTTTTTCAAATCAGTATTTGGCGGGGTAGGGGTTGGGCCACACTCAGCAGTGCTCAGAGATAACTCCTGGCTCTGCACTCAGAAATCACTCCTGGTGGACTTGTGACACTGTATGGGATGCTGGTGGTAGAACTGGGGTCTGCCAAATGCAAGGCAAGCACCTTGCCCACTGTACTGTTTTCAGGCCCCTTGAATTACTATTTTTGTGTTACTCGTATAAGTACCCAGCAATGTAATTGTTGATCCAATGGTATATTTATTCTCATTGGACAGGGGGTGGGGTTTGGGGCCACACATCCAGTTGTGCCCAGGACTCACTCCTGGCAGTGCTTGGGTGACCTTATGGAGAGCTGGGATTGAACTCAGATCAGTCATGTTCAAGGAAAACTCACTGTACTATTTCTCTGGCCCTGATTCTCATTTTGGGGAGGAATCTCAAAAAAAATTACCTTTGTTTTCTAGTGTCTCACCCCTTTGCATTCCCACCAACAGTGTGACAAGACACTTTGCAACATTTTTTCCAGCCCTGTTGTTTCTTGTCTTTTTGTTGATAATCATTCTCATGGGAAATACTTTCTGACTTCATTCCCTGACAAAAAGAGATGATAACATCTTTTCATATGTCTCATAAACAGAATTTTTAACATCCAACAACATTCATTGACTACCCCCTAATACTGGTACCACTAAGCTCTTCAAAATAGTGTCTGACTGAGTATAAACTCTACACACAACAGCTGATGATACAAGAGTAGGTCCACCTGAACTCTGGGCATCAGGGAGGAAACTCAGCCCTTGGTCACTTCTTGGTTTGAGTATGCGAGGTCTTGGGATCCTTCTGCAGGTCTGCAAAGACAAAACCCTGGGGCTTTGTGCTATGTCTGAGTTCCACAGTTTCTTCATCTGTATCTTTGTGATATTAACACCCTACGGGCTTTCATGTGTGTGAGTTTGAAATGCACTATTACATGTAAAATGCCAAAAAATGTTGCCAGAGTCATTTCTTTGCATCACCTGAACCTAGCTAAGGACTTCCTCTGAAAGTCCAGAGTGAGTCTTCCAATATGGTAATGTGTGTTAGAAGAGACTGACAGAAATGATGGAAAGATTTGTGATTACCCTTGCCTTATATTGTTTATAGGCTCAATTTTTGTTGTCATTTTGGGAGGAGGGGTCAGGAAGTCTATGTGTTTCTTGATTTGAAAGTTATTGACTGAGTCTGGTTTCAGTTTGACAGAGTTGTTTTGTTGTGTTTCTATTTTGGCAGCACTTTTATTAGTTTTCTTTTGTTTCTTAAGGGAGAGTAATAGACAAAGATGTTTCCGAATTTTGAAAGTTTAGTTTCAGACCAGTGTTATTCTGTATGTGAAGACTGACAATTCCACAAATATCATAGGTGAATTCTTTGGCCGCCTAAACCTGTTTCCGTAGGTCAGATGTTGTTTAGAGGAAAACAGTTTGATGCCTAAAAGGATTTTTGAAATTCTCAGCCAAAACCTTCAGCCCATTCGGGGATCTTCCCAAGCATGTTTCCAAAGCATGTCAACATGTTAACACATTGCTGACAACGTGTACCACCAGTGGCTCACACTTGAATGGGGTTTAATGAATACAGATCACTGTGCTGGCATCGTTCAGTGATAACTCCTGAATATAAACTCCTTACTGTTAAGAAATGACTATCTAAGTAAACAACTGGGGGATGGTGAGGGTGCGCATGCACATGCATATGTTCGTGTTTGTCTGTGTGTGTCCATGTGTGCGTCTGTGTGTGTGTGTATGTGTGTGTGTGTGTGTGTGTGTAATGGGATTGGGGTTGGAGGGGGTGGTCTCTATAATGTCACTTCTCATGTGATTGGCTAAACTTTACTCCTAGGTGAAGCAGGTTTATGTCACTTGTAGTTTGCGGGAGTTATTCACTGAGTCCGTTTTCACTATCACCTTTAGATAACTCTTCATTAGGGAAGATTCACACATTTCTCATCTTGCTGCTTCTCCATGGATGATTCGGGAGCTGCGTTCTGAGTCACTCAGAGGGCCATTCACCCATTCAGAATATATTCCAATTCTGTTTGGATGCTTCAGTGCAAATCCAGAGAGCTTACTGAATTAGTCCATTCCCAAAGTCAGACGTTTCCTACTCATTATTTCTATTTCTAGTTAATCATCGTTTTTGCTCAGTTGATATTGAACTCAGTAAGATGGCAGTTGGGGCCAGGTTTGAGGTCATCTTTGGGCTTTCTTATAGACTAGCATCTGACTGATCCATAGAAATTAACAGAGATACTCAGAAGCACGCATAAGGAGCATAGTCAGAAATTTAGAAACATATATTAGAGGGCAGCAAGAAGAGACCCGTGATGCAGAGCTTGTCAACTTTGCTAAGGAAATTTGCAAATATATGCATCTGTTAGCGATCAGTGTCCTGAATTAATAGGCGGGTTTAAAATTACTGATTACACTGATGTGCTTCTGATTTCTTTTTGCAAAACAGATGAGTGATTTTTATTCCAAAATTTGTTCCAAATCCTATTTTTTGGCAGTATTCTGGGTTTAGTCACAGTGTGAATAAAGTATGCTCCCTGTGTCTTGATTGCTCTGCCTAAAATATCTCAACACAGTGTACATTTAGTCCTTCTTAGATTATTACACTAACATTAAACATCAACGGCTTCTTTTTAAGCTAATGAAAATATTGTAATTGAAATGTACATATTGCCCTTATGACACCTCCCCAAACTCAAATTCATCTGGTCGATTCTCCCCTGTTCTGAATACCGAATGCCCATGTGCTATTACTCTTCCTTTACTTCCCGCCATTGCCCCATGCTTTTGTGCTCCCCTAATATTTAGAGGACAACCAATGTCTCCCTCTTCATCTCTGGATAAGGGCCTTGTTATTAAATTTGATTTTGTTCTCTTCCCTCTGTGTCCTGGAGCTCCTTCCTCTCCTAGTAGCCAAGGACACATTTCTGAGTTCTTTATCTCTGTGCTTGCCAAAATGGGGAAAAGAAAACTGTTGAACCTGAATCTTGTAAGATTCTCAACCAGCTTCATTTCATCTTTTTGTTTTCATGAAAAGCACTTTTTGTTACCCACATACTCCAGCCCTAAAGCAAAACTGGGGAGTCCCTATAGGAAGCATTGTTTGCTCCTTGTTGGTATTTTCTTGAGTGAGGTCATCTGTAGCAAAAATTGAATCATAGCATATAAATCACTTTCTTATGAAGAGCCTTAAATGGGTTCGCATAAGAATGTAGCAATAGTGCAAGGTGTTACGGGGCTGGAGATGGGAAATGGGAATTTGATCTCAGGGCTCTGGACTGCCAGAGGCTGGTAGTTGTATTTGCTCCTTTCAAAAGATAAGATTTGGGGGATGTTCCCTCAGCCATTTGTTGATTCAAATTAAGCATTGCATGAAACAGCACTCAACCCTTAGGAAAAGTCAGTTGCCATGTTTTGGAATCTTAGATCATGGAAGAGTAAACTTTCAAAAAATGCTTTGATGCTCAGATTTAACAAAAAGTTCAAAGGAAATAAGGCCCTTAAAAACAAACCTAATACCCTGCCACTTATCATTGTTTTATTAATATGAAGTGGTTTTTTTTTTCTCAAAAGCAAATAGAGAAGAAGTCACTATTTTTGTTACTTTCCTCAAAGTAAAAAGAGGAGGTTCATGCTTTATAATTTCCTGGGAATGCAATAGATTCTTTAATTTTGAGTAGATGCTGTTGTGGTCTTCATTGAAAGGTTAATACTCGTCTAACTGGGTGGAATATTCACTATAGAAATACTTATGGAATATTTTCCATGTCATGAGCCCTGCTTAGGGTATTTAGATTTAAGGAGCTTATGACTCAGACATGGAAAGGGTAGTTCTCTCCTCTAGAGCTTCATACCATCCATTAAAGTGCTCAATGCAAGGAATTGAAAATGAAGAGGGTAGAGTAGTGAGTGGTGTGTTCAGACTACAAAATTCATTTTGCTGGTCAAAGGTTTTAGATATAATAGCAGGAATTGGTGACAATGCAAATTTCTTTTTTCATAAGGCAACCACCATTAAGACACTCAATTATAAAGCTGTTTTCCTATCTCCTATGGATCCTTTTTGCTCATGTCCATGACCCGTTGTTCCATTAGACTTTGCTTACTAAACTCAAGGTCAAAGGTAAAATAGTTAAGACTTTGCAAACACCGGGGCTGGAACCATAGCACAGCGGGTAAAGCATTTTCCTGGTATGTGGCCGACCCGGGTTCGATTCCCAGCATCCCATATGGTCCCCTGAACACCGCCAGGAGTAATTCCTGAGTGCAGAGCCAGGAGTAACCCCTGTTACTTTGCATCGCTGGGTGTGACACAAAAAAAAAGGGGGGGAGGGGGAGAAGCTAAAAAGAAAATTGCAAACACCATGCTTAAGGTTCACCAGAGTCCTTGTGGTTTTTGTTTTGTTTTGTTTTGTTTTTGGTGGGGAGGGTGGTTGGTGGTTGGACACACCCTATCGTGCTTAGGACTCACTCTTGGCTCTCTGCTCAAAGAGTGGTGCTCTGGGTACTCGTTAGGGTCCCAGGGATTAAATTTTAGTCAAGGTTACAAGGGTTTTATATTGAGGAATTTGGGTGTGTTTGTGGGAGGGGGGAGAGCAAGGAAGGGGACTGAAATCAAGATGCATTTCAGTAAGCAGATGTACTATTTATGAATATTTAGAAAGGGACAGAAGAGTTTTGTTTATTACATGGGAGGAGAGGGAATAGGACATGGAAGACTAGGAGGAAGTAGCAGATTGGGAGGAACTCAGCAGTTGCAGTGTGTCTCCTGCAAGGACTGGATTATGGATTCAGTCTTAGCTGCCGGACTTGATCTCAGACTCTTGGTGTTCAGAAATCCCAAGCCACCTGTAGGGGCTTTATTTATTTTTATCTGTTGGGGGGACGGGGGACATATCCCAGTGGTACTCAGGGCTTACTCCTGGTTCTTCACTCAGGAATCACTTCTGGCAGTGCTCAAGGACCACATGGGGTTCTGGAAATCGAACCCAGGTCAGCTGTCTTCAAAGCATCTCCCTACCCACTATACTATCTCTCCAAATGGCTTTATTTTTAAAATGGAAAAGTTGTCATTTTTTTGCCTTTGCTTTAGAAGAAAAGAAAGAAATGACTAGTCAGACATGGGATGTCCTGAGTAGGGTCTGGACAGGGGTAGTAGTTATTTCCTGGCACAATATCTTGGCAGTGGGCAGAACTGATTGGAAGGCCTTGCTGTCCCCACTCACTAGCTGGATGGATTATTTTGATTGTATCAACCTCTCTGGTCTTTCTTACTCCCTTTGTAAAATGGAATATAATTGCATCCTAGAGTTAGGAGTATGAAATTAACTATGTGAAATGAACTGATGCATGTTGTAAAGTACATGCAGTTGATATATGTACTTGCATACACACTTATCTGTCTATCATATATGGGGGGAGGAGGGTACAAAGGATTATGCTCATGTCTCCACATGCAAGACAAACGCTCTACCACTGAGCCATATTCCTAGCCTCTCAGGACTGTCTTTATTTGTACTCTAGATTCTGAAAAGAATTCGTTGTTCTTCTACTGGCACTTCTTGCCGACCATCCCAACACTGTGTGCCTTAAGGCCAGGGAACCGCCTCTGTGGTCTGGCCCCAGAAGAGGTGGTTTTCTCTGCTCAGCCTTGTTCTATGCATGTATCCAAGGCACACATTTGAAACCCATCTGCTGGTTGCTTCTACTTAGTGTGTCTTAAGACTTCCTGTGCATCCATAGCAATACCTGCATATCACTGTTCTGTTCATTCTGCATCCTAGTCCTATTGGCCTTTCCCTTTCCCTCCATTTCCACTCTTCGGTGAGGGAGCTGTTTGTCTTTTCAATCTCAGCCTGAATGTTCCTCCCCAGTGTGCCTGGGACTGGGGTTCAGGGTGGGGTTGGTGGGGGGGTCTGCAGCAGGACTGCAGGTAGACCCCGTTTCCTTTGGTTGATCTGGATTCTTGCCAGTACTGCCCCATACTGCTAAAGACCTTTGGAAGTTTGTCATAGGATTAAGGAGCAAGTGTGTTTTGGTTTTGGTTTTTGGGTTTGTTTGTTTGTTTGTTTGTTTGGGGTTTTTTTGTTTGTTTGTTTGTTTTTGTTTTGTTTTGGTTAGGTTTTTGGTTGGTTTTTTTGTTTGTTTGTTTGTTTTGCTTTTTGGGTCACACCCAGCAATGCACAGGGGTTACTCCTGCTCTGCACTCAGGAATTACCCCTGGCAGTGCTCAGGGGACCATATGGGATGCTGAGAATTGAACCTGGGTCGGTCACATGCAAGGCAAATGCCCTATCTGCTGCGCTATTGCTCCCGTCCCGTATCTTTGGTTTTCCTGGAGGACAGGCCAGAGCAGGCCAGGATTGGGAGCAGTCTCCTTTCCTTTGTCCTATCAGCTTGCTCAAGCCTCCTGGAAACTCACAAAGGGACAGAAAAGGGAGTGTTTCTTGACTCTCTAATACCCTGGCCATGCCTTCCTGATTGCCTTTGGTATCAATTTTCTCTAAGCCTGTGTAGACATAAGGCCTATCTACTGGGCTTTCAAAGGCTCTCAAAGGCTCCTGGTTAACTGACTACGAGGCCATGTGGCCACTGTCCTCTCAACCCTACTACACTGTTCTGCTCCAATTTGGTTTTGAATCTGTCTCCCCTTTCCACGTAGTACTCTTAGTTGGCTTATTTGGCATCTAAGCATAAAAAGCAGTTTCTGCTGCTTTTCCCTATGTTCCTGTCTGTGTCCTCCATTTGTTTTCTTCATCTCTGCACCCCTTGAATAAGAGGCCTACCGGCTTTGCTCCTACTGTCTTTGTCCCAAGGCACTTACTCCTACTACATTGTGACTCTGCCCTTGACAGTATCTTAGAGTTGAGGTCCCTGATGCTCTCCTCACTCCAAATCCAAATGCTCCTTTGACTGCATTTCCACAAATGGTCCATTAGCCCCTTAGCCCTTGACAGACATTCCCTTGGTTTCATCGTGTCCAGTACATTTATTCCAGTGGGACTTTAGTTATCCTCTCTCTCTTTTAACCCAAAGCATACTGCTTTTGATTGATTCCTCTCCAAGCTGATGTCCTATTTCTCCTAGGCAACAAACCCATTCCCTTGCCTTCTCACTTTGTATCTGTAGCATCCAGCACCAGGCCTAGAATCAGGTGGCTGAGTGAAGTACTCGCAGACTCAGCACTCAGTGGCTTTTCCTTTAGGTCCCATCAGTTCACAAGTTAGGTTGTGAGTAGGAAGGGAGTGGGTGGTTGGGCTACTCCTGGCAGTGGTCAAGGGACCATATGTCGTTGAACTTGCTGGCCATATACAGGGCAAGTGCCTTAATCCTTGTGCTGTCTCTCTGGCCCCAAATTTAGTTGGAGGTCCAAAGCTTCATGTTTTTATTCTCTAAATGTTCTGCTCTTGTTCTCTTCCTTCATGACCTATCCTTTCTGTTCCGCCAAATGCTTCCTTCGAAGATAGCTCAGTGTGGGTCCATGCTGATCTTTGGGTCAACAGGGTGCTGAACCACGATGCTATGTGTACAGTCGCCAACTTAAAGGTATGTTCAGCATCACTGGGGTAGAGCTAAGGAGGAAGGAAAGAGATGTGAGAGGGTGACAGATTGAAAGGGGGATTAGGAAGATAAAAGGATAAAAGTGAGGGGCAGAGGCCAGCCAGCCTGTCTGTAGACAGTCCATTAGTCTTGGTGTTAGATTGAATGAAAGCTGGAGAGTTTTTTGGGTCTGTTTTGTTTTTTGCTGCTGTCCCTAGATGCTTTTTCTCCCATTCTGGAAAGGAAAGATGCATTATTTAAGAGATTGGGACATCTTTGAAGTCCTGCTGATTGAACTGAATTGTGATAGCAACAAATGTCTTGGTGGAGCCACGTTCTTATTTCACTGATGAGGAAACTGAGGTAGGGAGCAGATAAGTAGCTTAGCAGCTAGCTAATGGGAAAACCAGCAGTAAAACCTGACTCTCTTTCTTCTTCCGTCACATCATCAATAAATCACATGTTCTCTTTCCAAGGTGGCCTGGGTCTGATTTTAAAGGGGAGGGTTAGAACTAGGAGAGTCAGCCTTTGTTAAATCAAAACTTTTTTTTTTTCAAGATTCACATCAAGTTCTCTTGAAAGGCTCAGCATGTTTGAGAGTGGATTCATGGTTATCATTTCTTCACTCTGAAGGAGAGATTTCCATACCATCATCTCTGTAAAAATGAAATTGTATTTAGTATCCTAATTAGGGAAACAGATTCAAGCAGAGTCCTTGGGTTAAATCGGAGATGAGGACCTGGCCGAAGTCATTCCCTGCGGCCTCAGCCACCTCTGGCTCCCCAGCCAGCGGTGCTGGAGTAAGGATGGGCTCTTGAGTGAGAGGCCTCTGGGCCCCTTCTCCCTCCCACATGCTGCTGCCCAGCTGTGATCACGAACTCTGTCACCCTTTGGATCCTCCTTGAACATCTCAGGCAACAAAGAGTGAGGGAGAGAGAAGACACGGGAAAGTTTGCTAAATACTCTGCGTAGAGTATTGAGCAAAGACAACTTGAGGGGTAGGGTGCTTGCATTCAGAAGCCATGACTGAGGAGTCCACAGTGGAAGAATTCATTCTTCTTTTTTTTTTTTTTTTTTTTTTTTGCTTTTTGCTTTTTTTTGGGGGGGGCGGTCACACCCGGTGATGCACAGGGCTTACTCCTGGCTCTGCACTCAGGAATTACTCCCGGCGGTGCTCGGGGGACCATATGGGATGCTGGGAATCGAACCTGGGTTGGCCGCGTCTGCAAGGCAAACGCCCTACCCCATGTACTATCACTCCAACCTCCACCATAGTGGAAGAATTCAGAATAGAGAACTCACCTCAGGTCAAGACACAGGGAAAAGTTATTAAGATTATTTGCAAAAAGGATTTTTTTTTCCTTTGCAAGATTGATTCACTGTGTAAGAGGCAGAAAGTCCATTATTTAGTCGGTTTTTTAGATCCAGAAAAATAGTTTTATTTCAAGCTGGGCCTGTATGTGCTTCGGGTATATAAGGTCCCGGGTTCAACTCCCAGCACTCCACAAAAATTCAGAATAATTGAGTTTGAGCATCCTTTGGTCAAATGGTAGTTGAGAACTTTATCACTCAGCTTTATCTCTCTTTTTGAAGTAGTGTTGTTGTTCTTTGCAGAAAATAAAAATCCAGACACACTTTTTTTTTTTTTAATTTTTAGAATGCTGGGAATCAAACCCGGGTTGTCCACATGCAAGGCAAACGCCCTACCTGCTGTGCTATTGCTCTAGCTCCAGACTGACTTTTATTAAACGGATTAAAAAGTTTGATTTGAGAACATTTGTTTGTTTGGGGGAAATCACACCCAGCATTGCTCAGGGTTTATTTCTGTGATCAGGTATCACTCCTGGCTTGGCTTGGGGACTAGATCAAGTTCAGCCACGTGCAAGGCAAGCACCTTACTTCCTATACTATGTCTCTGGCCCTGTAAAATTTCTGCAGCCCAAGATGTTTTAAAAAGCTGTGCTTGGGAGATCATGCGGTACAGAGATGGAACTAGGGTTGGCCGAATGAAAGGCAAACACTTTAACCCCCGTCCTTTTCTGACTTCTACAATTTGTTTTTATAAGGGTAGACTCATTTAGTAAACTTGATATTTTAGACAAGTAAAGATTGTAGCAGAATAGCTTTTGTCTTTTGTTCAGTCTTAAAGTTTCTTCCCTCACAGCAGACCTTTCTCAAACCCTGGGTCTGGTCCCCACCCCAGCCCATACCCCTCAGGCCTCTGGGCATACTGTGAGCTTGGAAGGGTTCAATTGACTTGCCTCTTTCCTGAGTACCTGGTGCAGTGTCTGACACGTAACAAGTACTTGATAAATGTAGGGCTGCATTGAAAATGTGCAAATCACTCGACATCTCTGAATTTCCCATCTGTAGAAACTGTAGCACTGTAGCACTGTCGTAGCACTGTCGTAGCACTGTCATCCCATTGTTCATCGATTTGCACAAGCAGGCACCAGTAACGTCTCCCTTGTGAGACTTGCTGTTATTGTTTTTGGCATATCGAATACGCCACATGTAACATGCAGGTGGGATACTCTAGGTAGCTTGCCGGGCTCTTCAAGAGGGACAGAGGAATCAAATCTGGGTTGACCGCGTGCAAGGAAAACGCCCTACCCGCTTTGCTATTGCTCCAGCCTCTACTATCGCTCCAGCCCCATCTGTAGAAACAGGAAGATTAAATCTTGTCTAGCCTATTTGACAGGGATATCACTCTCCTGTGAGTTCATCTTGTTAAGGATTAGGACCTGGTCTTCTCTCTCTGCCCAGAGAACCTGGAAAAAGACAACCTTATGGATTTCAGTTGAAAGTGCTTTGCAAGTGGTAAAAGTCCGGATTCGCATAAGAAATGGCAAGGAAATGACAAAGAGCAAATGGCAAGCAGGCCAGTGACCTTTACCTTGCACTCCAGAAAATTACTAGCAGCATCTAGGTTACTAAGGAAGGAAGCTTAATTTTAAAAATACATTGTGAATAAAACTGAGAAGTAAAAGTTAGTCACCTAGACACCTCATTAAGTGGACTTCACTAAATGGGGGTGTGCTGAGACTGGTAGGTGTTACCTAAGATTTTGCATGTCGCCATCTGCTAGTGTGGATGGCAGCTCAGGGTTAACTTCTCCCCCATCATCATCGCTAAAAGATCCACTCTGTGCTCAGTCAACTCAGCCATACCTCACTGGCCTTCTCCTGGGCAGCGGGGAAGGGGCAGCGTCTGGCTCTGCTGAGCGCTCAAGCAGGTTAAGATCTTCTGATTCCAGTGCCTGTTTACTAGTAGAGTCAGCTGTTTGATCTTGGGTTTCCTTCCCTATGCTCTGAGATAATAACGCTTATTGCTGCGCCATGTAGGATTCCTTGAGATAAAGAGTCGATAGTAAAGCTCCTTAAGAGCCAAAGCATTATTCATGGATGATTTGGTGTGTTTTTTTTTTTCTCTGTCCCTTCGTCCCTGCAATAATCTCTAAGACACAGAAACAATTAATGTAGTTGCTTTGATGTCCCTGACTTATCTAGGAATTTTCAGAAAGACCACAGAAAGTTTTTCGGCCGACAGATATCCTAGTTGACCCTCAATCTTCTTTTGTTGAAAGTAAATACTTGATGCTACAGATGCTCCTTTATCTTTCTCCCCCAAATTAGATTTAAATGCTTCTATGCTAGATAGAACATTTAAATTGTTTACCTTTCCTCGGTTCCCTTCTACCCTGCCTTGAAAGTGCATTGAATAGAAGTTATGTGGAGTTAATGAAAAATGCCAAAGGGAAGTTGAAGGAGGAAATAGCCCTTTTCCAGACGGTATGACTTACCATAATTAGATTGCTTCCCTAACATTTTGTCTTGGTATCAGATATATTAGTCGCTAGGATTGGAAATGAGGAGTAATTTTCAGAGGAGTAATTTTTATCACTGGAAGGGGAGAGAGAAGGAGGGAGGTACCATTGACTTTGAGTAACCAATTAGATACACACAGGGACTTAGGCTCCTTTTGCCTTTTTTCATTTGACCCAGCAACCCTGTCATTTAAAATCTTGGCAGGACCCCTGGGTCTTTTCCTGCTCTCTTCTGTACTCCTGTTAATTGTCATCCTACCAAACCAGAATACAGGAACTGTATTCTGCTCTTAGCTGGACACTCCTTCTTTCGATCAGTAGTTTCCACCTAGAGGCAGTGGCCATCTGCGTAGGGAACACTGGGCAGCCAACTTCAGAAACCTGCGTTTGAGTAACAAAATGGAGACACTGGCCAGACTGTGCCTCGACTGTAGCTGCCAGGCACAAGCTGAAGGCACGTTGCAGTGTCAGGTCTGATCCCAGATGCATTGGCTCTGTTGAGGATTTCTGTAATCCCGTTTCCACTGCCATCCTCACCAGCACTGATAAGAAAATGGGTCCTTTGCTCGCCCCTGTAAATAATCCTCGCAATGGCATATCTCTCGTGAAGGTCCCTCTCCGAGAATGATTCATGAGAATCATTGATGATTCCCCCAGGAGATATTTTTTTCCTGCAAATGACCTGGAGGCAAAGACATCAAGTTGCATGTGGTTATGAGGACCCCCCTCCCCTCTTTTTAAGTGCGGACTCTTGAACAAACTTCGTTCTTGCTTCTGCTTTAGATCAGTGTTTTCCAGCTGAGACAGTACTGTGGCTGCCTAGGTTACTTTTAGAAATGTGTGTGAATATCTTTAATTTTCTCGATCACTGGAGAACAGTATTGATGTTTTGTAGAGAAAAGTCAGGGGTCCCAGGACAGGGCCAGACCCACCCAGGAAGAGTCAGCGTACCTCAAAGGCCAGAGACAGCCCCACTGAGAAGCATCTGCATTTCGATGAAAACATTCTTTTCTTCTTTATTTTGCTGATAAATCCTGGCCAACCACTCTCAAAAATGGATAGTCTGTATCTTTTTTTTTGTTTTTTTCAATGTGGAATTTCCCCGTGGAACTCTCCTTTCTGACAATGAACACCTGGCAGGAATGTCTTACAAAGTACTGAAAAATATGAGTAGTACAACATCAAATATTTAAAGCAAATATTTTTATGCTACAGGAGCTGTATGTCACCACGTGTGTATAATTACAAGCATGTGCAATAATCTAATTTTGGTTCTATATGTATGCAACACGTATATAGTAATATATACCAGTTTAGAGGCCGGAGCAATAGTACAGTGAGAATGGTACTCGCCTTGCACATGGTGACCCAGTTTCAATCCCTAGCACCCCATATGGTCCCCCAAGCCCTGAGTGCAGAGCCAGTAATAAGCCCTGAGCACCACTGGGTGTGACCCCAAAACAAACAACAACAACAACAATACACACACACATATTCAGTTTTAAAACCACTTCTTATAGGGGCCTGAGAGATAGTATAGGTATTAAAGCTCTTACCTTTCATCTGCCAACTCTGACTTGAATCCCTGCCCGGGGTCAGTCCTGAATACAGAGCAAAGAATAGCCCAAGTACCGTGAGATGTTGCCCCCCTTTCAGACTCCCCAAAATTAAATAATTAAGAGCAAACTACTTACTGTATGTCCCTACTATATATACATATTTATATGTTTACAAATTCTATTTAAATTAAATGCAATGAAAAACTCACATTTTAGAAATATTTCTGATTAATTTTAAAGTGTCACCAGCATAATACTTTTTCAATGGATAACTGAAAAATTCTACCATGAGGTAACTGGTAGATGGTCTCCATGTAAATTTGTGTTGGAGTTTTTCAATACATTTTCACTGTTGGTGGTCTCAACAAAGCCATTTCAGACATGGTAGGAGTGGAGGATGGAGGGAAGAAAAGACATTTTCATTTTCCTCCAGTTAAATGTACATTATCAAGGTTCCAGTTTAAATGTGTCTAAAATAATTGGAGCCCCTAGGAGGCACTTTGCTAAGCAGCTAATTCAGCCCATCTTCCTAGGAAAGGATAATTGTTGTTAAAAAACAAAAAAGGAAAATGTGTTGTTTTCTCATGTAATTATGTAACTGACATCTTTATATAATACTACATTTGGGTGGTCTGTCCCTGAAATACTTGGTTTGTTAAGAAACATTACAGTTTCCACAAGTAATCACTTACTCCTAAATATTATGAAAGCATTTGGTATTGTTACATTGCATCACTGCATTAGTCAGAAGCTAACCCTTCTAAATGAGTTGGCACGGAAAAAGGCTTCTAGGTTTTTTGCTATTTTTTTCTTAATTGTCATTATATGAGAAAAAAATATTCCTGAGATAGAATCTTATATGACCACAGTGTGTGTGTGTGTGTGTGTGTGTGTGTGTGTGTTTTAAGTGACCAGATGCTAATCTAGTAAAGAACAGCAAGGTGTAAACACCCCAAGGTGCCTCAGCCAATTCAGAGGATATTTAATGGGGTATTTCTTTGTTTTCATCTAGAACAGTAATTAGGGTCCTGAGGCTGCTGTCTGGGTGATGGCATTTTGGTCCCATTATCAGAGTGGTTTCTTTTCATCTTTTTCAGCACCGTCCACTACTACCACCATTCTGGGTGAACTTTTTTCTACAGTGAAACACAACTATCTTGAGAATGAATACACTGCCATTGAAATTTTTATTTTCATCCACATTTGTATAAGGTTCTGTTCTTCACTAGTGACAAAATGCCACACACTTAACCAGAATCCAGTGGAATGTCCCCTCTCTTTCCCATCTTGTGGGCTCTCTCTGTTTTGGTCCTCAGAGACCCACCCATCACTAACTTCCAGATTTGTCCAAGCCTTGAGTCTTGTCATGAAGGCTGATTATTCCACCTCAGAGCTTTCATTCCCAATTGAGATTACCTAGACTTAGGGAGGAGCCTTTGACAAAGAAACAGAAAAAGAAAGGAAGGGGCACAGACAGATACAACTCTCGGGAGGGCAAGGAAGCCCAGGGCAAATGCAATATGAAGTCAGCACCAGAAAGTTGATAGACAGGGCATAGTTTAATGTAAGTAGAACATCTGTTTGGAAAGGGAGAAAAGGAAATTATCAGATGATAGCAACAATAGCATTACCTGATTTGATTAGGGGTTTATTCTCTGCAACAAATGGAAATAAAAAGGCTGTGTGCAAGGAAGGACGAGGGTTGGCAATTTGGTTCCAAAAGTAAAGTTTCAAGAATGAGGTCATTCTATCTTGAACGACTTCTATGTGTGCTTACTGGAGAAAAATACCTATTAACTAAAATGGAAGATTTCTACTTAATATCATCCCACATTAGTGCTTTTAATATCTTTTTCATAAAGCAGTTAATATAGTTTGTAACATTTTATTCAGCAGATCATTGCCTCTCAAGTCCTCTATCCATGTACCAGTTGACTGATAAAGATATCTATAATTATGGATATGGTGATACTGTTGCCATCCAAAAGTGGATTATATTGCAACATAGAACTTTGGTTATATGACAAAACAGCACTTCCTCCCTCGTATAAACTAAATTATTACCCAGAAACAAATTTGTGGACATTGCATTCAAATTTATTTATCTTTAAAAAATTGTCTTTAGAAGAGTATATGAACTACGTGGGATGGCAGTGCTTATATGAGTGATAAGATAAACATAAAAGGTACTTTAGATTTCTGCTGTGTGCATATATGTCAGTATTAAAAATCTCAAGATGTAATGATTTTGTCAATTCGGGAAAATGGAAATGGTTTTATTGACACTGAGCATGTGTTTCCCAAACTGTGTTCCAAGGCACCCCAAGGTGCCTCAGCCAATTCAGAGGATATTTAAAGAAGTATTTATTTGTTTTCAATTAAAACAGTAATATTTGATATCAGTTAGATACCCAAACTACCAGTTGAAGTAGTTCACAGTTTCAACATTAGATGGCGCTACATTCCTTTTGATAGTGGGTTTTTGGAGGCTGGGGTGACAAAAGTAAATAATGTGAGGCAATTAACGTGGAACAGAAAATGAATGCGATAGTATATACCCTGCCCACCAAGGCTTGAGAAGTTGTACAATGCCCAATAGATATATTCATTCTTTAGTAATCTTTGTTATTTAAGAATGAAATAAAAATACACCTTTTTTTCTTTCAATTTGTGAGTATCACAATTTTAAAGTTCTTCTAAGTTGCTAGGATAAGCTGAGATTCAAATGACCTACTAACTACTTAATAACTTAAAACAGCAATTGTAAAGCATTCCTTTTGGCCAACTGGCACTATGAAAAAATACTCAATGACTTAAAGGATTCCTGAATCAAAAATTTGGGAACCTTTGTTTACCTGGGAAACATTAATCAGCTTCTGGGAGTTGAAGCAAATATTTCCACAGCAGAGTTTCTGCAAAAAAAAAAAGTACCTGCTTTTCCCAGTCTGTCTCAAGCTGATCAAGAGTGAACTACAAAGTCAACATATTTATATCCCTTCACTTCAGTTCCTTTCAAGCAAGTAGAACACCGTGCTCCAGATCCCTTTCCTTCTGCTTAGATCCAGTGGGATCTCTCTTCCCTGCCATGAGCTTCTAAAATTTGACCATGAAATAAATTTCAGTAAGTTCAATTAGATTATCCCATCACTTCCATTTCAGAAGTAGAGTTCTTTTCATTCATGGAATTGGGGGTGAAAAAAAAAAAAAAGAAATTCGCACTGAAATGTTTTTAAAACAAAATATTCAAAGGGCAGAAATGGCACTTGAAAAAAAAATCGCATTGAGCCACAAAATGCAAGCACAAATTCTAAAACAAAACAATGCAAAAGCAAAAATCAGGCAGCATATAAATTCGGGATGCCTTTTCTGTTCACAAAATAATTCTTCACTTGCAAAACATGGTAGGGTTCCCCACCATAGGAGCCTCCTCAAGGCCTTTATCAAATGCTTCCATTTTTTTAAAACTCCTATTTGTACCCAGTTGTTTTAGAAACAAAATTTTGGTTTTAAACAAGGTGCATCTGTTTCCAGAAAACGCTTTCCCATGGAGCTGTGTGTCGAAGGGCTGTACTGCATCTGCAGATCACGCTCGGCTCAAATCAAGATTCTCTTTGAACACACCAAGCTTAGGAACTAAACTGTCTTGGCTGCTAGCTTGCGTTTGATCCTGTTGGGAATGAGGCTAATTGTTTAAGAATTTATGTCCTGGTGAGGCTGTTAGCACTTTAGATTCATTTGGTATTTTTTTGAAACTTATTTAAAACTTAAGTTGAGAAGCTTGATTTTCATGAGCTAAAAATTTGTCATCTCCACATTAACCTGGTTTATCATCTGCACAAAAATGTACCCCCAGAACATCAATTTTTTTATGGCAGTTGCAGCCTTCTTTTTTTGTATATTGTACTTTTTAACAGAGTGCATCTGTATCTTTCTTTAAAACCTTTTTTTGCCTCTCCAGCATACTAATTATTGCCTTGTTCTTAATCTAGTCTTTCAAAATGAAGTACCCCTAAAAATGTTTACACTTAAAGTGTCGTTTGCACAAGCAAATGAAAGTTCTTTATAAACATTAATTAATGCACACAATTCTGTGGAAAGAGTCACTCTCATTTTTTCTTCTCAAAATAATACCTTTGATCCTACCACATTATATACCTGTCTTCCTACAGAGACAAGTTAATGCCGGTTTTTTTAGGAGCAGAGTATGAACCCTGGCACAACTTTGCCAACCCTACATTATTTAGCCTCAAACTTTGCAGATAGTAAGGGACACACACACAGACAAGCACAGAGACACACACACACACCTTCCTCAGTTAAAGGTTTGTTTAGGATAAGGCTGTCACACTCATCATCAATTTTGAATAATTAAATCTAAGTATTCTAGGAGTCTGATGCTCAGAATAAACTCCAGTTCACACCAAAAGAGAATTGAAGAATTGAAGGGGTGAAAAAATGTTTTTTTTTTTTTCTGAAGAGTCCTCTATTTTAGTCATCTTTGGCAATAGAAACATTAACACACAGTCATAGAGTCATGCAGAGTGTTCCATTAATTGTCTATTATGTGTGTGTGCCAGACAACTTAGAAACATCTTTCATCTTTCACCATCTCTGCACTGTATACTTTATTTCTCTCATCTGGCAGAAGAGTAGTATGAAAACCAGGACTTTGCCTGGTCGGTGGTAGGATGAGAATCCAGCCAAGGTCCCACTGGCTGCCTTATCTCAGGTCTCTTTCCAGTTCCTTTTACCATTCAGAGGATAGAACCCATCAACTTTGCAGAACGAAACTAAAACTCAGAGACAATACCTATTGCAAGGTCACCTTGGGTTTAGTTCTGGTTGAGAGCTTGGAATAACCCTGAAACGAACATTCCATTTTTATCTCAGCAGACTGGAATCTTTGAATGATTGCCACTCCTCCCAAAGATTGAGATCACCATTATACTTGAGAGTGTCTCAGGATGTCTAGAGAACTGTCTATCAACTAGCGCTTTGAGGCTGACAACATCCTCTTTATTCTTCCTGGCTTCTTTATCCTGTCTTCTCTAGCTGACTTTTACTTCATATTCTTGCTGCTGTCTATCAAAATCTATAGTTGCATCATACTGCAACCAGATCGAACATTTGTAAAATAACCATGCATCGGGTGTTGGAAGAAAGCAACATAGAGGGCCAGGAGAGACAGTGCAGGGGCCAAGGTACCTGTCTTACATCCATTCCTCACCACATGGTCCCCAGGACATCAGCAGGTGCAGCTCTGGAAGCCCCTGGCCTCTCTGTGGGGCCCTTGCATTGAACCACCAGCTAGATGGCTTATAACCCAACTCAGTTAATTCTTCTAAGAACCTTAAGTGGTAGTAATGATGTCTTCAGTCAGTCTTACAATTTTAAAAGAAATAGTTTGACTCAGAGATATTAAGTAATCTTTGAAAAAAACAACAGAGCTCTCATCCAAATGGAGGGAAATCTGACTTTTTCTACTCTGGACCAGCTTTCTTTCTTTCTTTCTTTCTTTCTTTCTTTCTTTCTTTCTTTCTTTTTTTCTTTCTTTCTTTCTTTCTTTCTTTCTATCTTTCTTTTAAATACGGATAATCTATTTTATTTATTTATTTATTTATTGCTTTTTGGGTCACACCTGGCGATGCACAGAGGTTACTCCTGGCTCATGCACTCAGGAATTAACTCCTGCTGGTGCTCAGGGGACCATATGGCATGCTGGGAATTGAACCCAGGTCAGCTGCGTGCAAGGCAAACGCCCGACCTGCTGTGTTATTGCTCCAGCCCCTGGGCCAACTTTCTGATTTAAAGATTGGTTCAGCACAAGAGATAAATTAATTTTACTGTATTTATTTAGGTTTGGGGGCCACACCTCACGATGCTCAGGGGTTACTCTGGCTCTTACGAATTACTCCTGGTGGTGCTCAGGGGGCCATATGGGATGCTGGGGATCCAGCCCAGATCGGCCACAGATGAGGCAAGCATCCTACTTGCTGTACTATCTCCAGCACCAGTCACAGAATCTTTACTCTCCCCTTCTTACTTTTTGAGACATAAAGGTGCCTAACAAGATCTGGAAGGTATTAGTGGGGTCTCAGAAAAACCCACTAATGAAAAAAGTTGGGGTCTGGGAACCCAGTTAAAAGCTTCAGAATGTTAGGGATGTGTGCAAGAGTAAAAGTAGGCAGAGGAGGGGCTGGAGCGATAGCACAGTGGGTGGGGCATTTGCCTTGTATGCGGCTGACCCAGGTTCGATTCCCAGCATCCATATGGTCCCCTGAGCACCAGCAGGGGTTAATTCCTGAGTGCATGAGCCAGGAGTAACCTCTGTGCATCGCCAGGTATGACCCAAAAAGTGCAAAAAAAAAAAAAAAAGATTCAAAGCATTCACTGTGGAAGAAAAGGTTTGTGTGTGTGTGTGTGTCTGTGTGTGTGTCTGTATGTGTGTGTCTGTGTGTGTGTGCGTGCGCCTGTTTGTGTTTGCAAACCTTTTCATGGAGGGTGGAAGGGAAAGACAAGAACTAAATGAGAGGAAGACAGGAAGACAAGGAGCTCAGACCACAGAATTTAATTAAAAATTGTCAAGCTGATGCTCTGCTTCTGGAAACAAGTCAATGTTCATTTCTACATTTTTTATTTCACATGTTGTCTTTTAGTTTGCTTTTAGCCTACCTTCCAGGACTAAAAGAACCTTAGAATTTGAAAGTTCGGCCTGTCTTCAAGTTCTGCTTTATTGCTGCTTAAATGACTCAGGGCTTCCCCCTCCCCTTGGATATCTGTTTTCTTTAGTTAGTGCCAGTGTCCCGTCTTTGTTCCTATTTCCAGCTCTCTCTCTCTCTCTCTGAATACTTGTCTATTCCAACTATCTGTAATTTCTGCTTTATTGTCTTAGCCTTTCTAGTCTGTTCTTTTTTTTCTTTCTCAAGAGGGTGGGGTATGCACACCTGGTGGTGCTCAGAGATTATTCCTGGTTCTATACTCAGCGATCATTCCTGATAGTGCTTGGGACCATATACAGTGTCAGGGATTGAAGCCAACTCTAAAATGTACAAGGCCTTAACCCCTGAACCATGTCTCTGGCCCTTTTCTTTTTCTAAACTGCTTCTCCCCGCTCTTTTGTATGAGTATCCCCGCACTCAGAGAGATGTCCAATCCATAGAGTCCAGGTTTTGTTTTGTTTTGTTTTGTTTTGTTTGTTTGGGGGCCACACCCAGCAGTGCTCAGGCCTTACTCCTGGCTTTGCACTCAGAGATCACTCCTGGCAGGCTTAGAGGACCATACGGGTGCCAGAGATCCAGCTACGGTCAGCCACATGCAAAGCAAGCTCCTTACCTGCTATACTCTCCCTCCGGTCCAAAATCCAGTTTCTAACTTTTTCTTTCTCTTCCAACTTTTATGGCAAAGGTTGATGTCTCTCTCTTCTTAATGCACAGCTACATTTTCAGCTCTCAGTCTCTCAAATGTATCCCTAAATTGTGTTTTCACTTCGTCTAGCTTCTCTCAATTTGAACCTCGTATAACACAGTGGTTGTCAAGCTTGAATGAACCTGTGAATCATCTAGTGAACTCATTAAAGATTCTCATTCAGGAGAGCTGGATCAGGCCTGAATATTTGTGTTTCTGACAGTGGTATTGCCAGGTGATGCAAATGGTGCTCAACCGCTCAACCGAGGACAGCACCCCCCTCCCCTACAAATTAGCCCCTGCTCTCCAGTAGTAAGGCAGCATATGCATGTCTGATAAAAACTGCAAAACTGGTTCCCTTCTCAGCTTGTTCATGAGCAAACCAGCTTCTAACTGCCTTGACCATGAAGCCTGTCTAAATTATAGAGCCTTGACAACAAATGCATATCAGTTGGCCCATTAGTCTACAATACAATTTTTTTTTTTTATTTCACTGGATGCCTTATTTTTCTCTGTTGGTTCTCACATCTCAATCTTGTCATCTCAGTAATGTGTGAACCTGGGCAGTGACCCAAGTTGATGCAGAGAAACTCTGCAAAAGGATTTTTTTTTTAATTCATTCTTCAGGTAAAGCTCTGTACATTTATTTTTGTTGCTTTTTGAGGTGTCCAGCATTGAACTGAATGTTCCTCTAGACCGCCCTGTCTTTGCCTGCCATGGCCTCTGTTTTCACTCCTGAAAATCTGCTCTTGAACACACTCAACTGCAGTGCAAGGGAACCCTCGGAATGCTTCCAACTGCCAAATGATTATTTTCACTGACCAACCCATTAAGTAAAAATGATAAAATAAAATTTAGATTTTCTCTCTAAAGGACAGGGATATGGCTCGAGTGGTAGAATACACTCTTTTTTTTTTATTTTTTTCTTGGAACAAATTTTTTTTTTTTTTTAATGAATCACCGTGAGATACAGTTATGGACTTACAAACTTTTGTGCTTACGTTTCAGTCATACAATGATCGAGTATCCATCCCTTCACCAGTGCCCATTCTCCACCACCAATGATCCCAGTATCCCTCCCACCACCCCCACCCCACCCCCCACGCCCCACCCCTCCCTTTTGCTCTCTCTCTCCTTATGGGTGTTGTGGTTTGCAATAGAGATATTGAATGGCCATCATTCAGTCTATAGTCTACTTTCAGCATGCATCTAGAGATAGAGAAGGGACCACCAAGTAAGCATGCATACTTGGTGGTCCCTTCTCTATCTGAGCTGCCTTTTCCCCCAGCATGTGAGGCCGTCTTCCAAGCCATGGAGCAATCCTCCTGGTATTCATCTCTACTATAGAATACACTCTTGAACACAGGTCTGCTTCCCAGGCACTGCACACCCCACTCCTTTGCCCAGAGCTATCCAGGGTCACCCCCAAAACAACACAAATGTTTCAAGTATCACTGTATCACTGTCACTGTCATCCCGATGCTATCAATTTACTCAGACAGACACCAGTGACATCTCCCTTGTGAGACTTGTTTCTTTTTTTTTTTCCTTTTCTTTGGGTCACACCCGGCGAAGCACAGGGGTTACTCCTGGCTCTGCACTCAGGAATTACCCCTGGTGGCACTCAGGGGACCATATGGGACGCTGGGAATCAAACCCGGGTCGACGGGGTGCAAGGCAAACACCCTACCCGCTGTGCTATGGCTCCAGCCCCCTTTGTGAGACTTGTTCAAGTAAACAAAAAAATTAATTTCATGGGACTCACGCTATGGTGGTTGCTTTGCAAGGAACTAACCACAATTCCATCCTCAACATCGCCTATGTCTCCTGAGCACTGCCAGGAGTAGCCCCTGAGAACCACTGGGTGTGCCCAAACTGCCTTCCTCCCCCACAACCAAGGAAGCTCTCCAGGCATTACCCCAAGTGAAAATAACCACTCTCTCTTCAGACCTCTCTGAGGGCTTGGTATGCTTCATCTAAGCTCTCTGATACCACATCACAGACCTCCAAATGCTTAATAACATGCAGCTCTTCCTCTCCACACCAGATCATGGAATCCAGTGGTCCAGACCAAGCCTGGCAGTCCTAGTCTTAACGCTGATAGTAATGCGCGTGGAAATTCAAGGTTTCTATCCTAAGCTCTTCACTCTGTTCCAAGTCCCCTTATAATAAAAAAGCAAAATTGCAAAAGATTGTCAGAATAGAAAAAGGATGTTCTGTGCCCAAATAATGATCAGTTTTACCTTTTCAGTTTATTTTTGCTGGTTTTCATTTCCTCCTTAGTAGTATCTTGTTTGTATGTTTCAAACTCTTGCCTCAAGCCATTTGAAAGTCCAAGAAAAAAAAATTCATTCAAGGTAAAATGTTTTAGAGTATTCCATTCTTGTTCTTTTGAACTTCTGGAAGAATAGTAAATGAGGGGAGAGGAAAAAAAAAGAAAACATTGGCAAATTGGATGAGGACATGTGTTCGCTTAGTTCTGCGGTTACAGGGGATTAGTGGTGATGAGATTCAAAGACGAGTCCCACTGGGGGTCATCCCCAAGGCACACTGGAAAATTCCAATGATGGACACCAGGGACCGCCTTGGAATCTCTGGAGAAGATGGAGGGAAACCTGGAGTCCTGTGTGTGGATTTGGGGATGACATGTTAAAGTTGGATCTTGTGGAGTTTATAGGAACACGTTCTGGGACCTGTGTCAGTATTGTAATAGTTACTGTACTTTCATGGAAGGACAGAAACAAGGAAGGAAAAAAAGAAGGACGTGCAGAGCACGGGAACAGACTGATTGGAGTTGGAGATGGCACGGAAGTATGGAGGCCACCAGCCTGGCTGTGCCTTGCTGGTGGGAAGGTGTTAGTTGCAGGTCACGCATTCTGTGAAACCAGGTGGGCAAAAAAATCTGACTTTGGTGCTGCTCTAACCTTGCCATTAGCTGAGATAGGCAGCTTTCGACATCAAAAAGTAGAAATAATATATTCAAAAGGAGATTGCTGAAGCAGGATGTGCTGTAAGTAAAGCTGGGTTTCTATGTGTGAGGGAGAATTAGCTGAACAAGTGGCTATATTTAAAGCTCAGAGGAAGTGATCAACCTATGAGCTCCTGTCTGTCCAAGCCCAAACCTTGAGAAGATTGCAAGAATCACATAGCTAATAAAGAAATAAGATTTAGGGAGATTAGTCTGAAGTCCTGAATCAGTTCTCTTGGTAAACTGAAGACAGAATAATCGAACCTTACTTATCAAAGGGACCAGAAGTAAATTAGTGTGTCCAAAAACAACCTCAGCTAAAATATAAAACAATGTGTTGGGCTAGAAAATGGTGGTGGAAAAGAATAATTGCAGAGGTAAGAACACTGACCTTAAGAAAAAGTGGAGAGCTGGCTGTTGATGGTGGCCATGATAGCAGGGAAATGAAGGTCCGAAAAAGGCATCGCTACTTTAGTGTAATAGACACTGGGCCTCACAACAGATTTCTACCTTTGCCATTCTTCTTTTTGCCCACTGAGTTGACTTGAATGACAGCTCTCCAGAACACGATGTCCACAGTGGAGTTTACAGAATGAGAACATGGGGGCAAAGGCAAAGGGAAAAAAAGCAAGCTGGATAAAGGGGGTGGAGGGAAAACAAGACTCAGAGTTGATCTTCGTCAAGTAAGACCAGACCAGGAATAGTTTGTTCAACATGAGCAGCTCGATTCCAGATGTGGAACAGCTGGAGAGAGTTCAGAGGAAAGCAGCGAGAAGAGAATTAGACCGAACAAAGAATTGGAAAGCGCATAAAAGACAGCAGCCTTTGAGACTGAAGTCCATGATACGAGTCCGCTTTCTTTACTTTTTATGGGCTGGGTTAAGACGTATCAGAAGGTCTTTTCTATAGAGTTCAGTATTCCCTTGCCAGGCGATCCTACTCCAGATCCATGTGGATCTGCACACAGACCAGAGGAAAATTTGGTATCTCGGGAGGCAGGCATTCAGTTCTCTGATTGGACCAAAAAAGCTGTCAGGTGAGAGAGAATGTGGGGAGGATCAGGAGAGTATAAATGAACAGCGGGGGAGACAACTGTCGGAGTGTGGTCTCTCCAAATTATAGAATAGCCTATGGTGCAAGTGTTAGCAATTTCATCCTTGGAGGCAAATAAAAAGTATGCTCAACTGGTCCTAGAAGTTTTATTGTTGGGAATCAGCCCAAGTCTGGCAGGGAGCTGCGTGCGATTACCTAATGGGTCTCTTCCGTCTACTCTCTGTGATTCATCCCCCCTAGCCAACAGCAGTACATGGTTGAGTCACTGCCGAATGCAGATATCTCATTAAAAAGGGGAATTCAAGGCTATTAAAAATGATTTGCTGCTCGTCCCAGATTAAAGAAGGTAGACCAATTTACAATTACCGTTGCCCTGGTCCAAAATAAAATGCAAATTGCCCAAATGGGGCAGTTGTAGGGACGCAGGGGTGAGCCAGAACACAGCTCCTGGCTTTTCTGGAAGAGAAAGGGAACCTGAAAGCACCTCTGATTTAAGCAGCCCTCTTTCATTTGTTAAGCAGGTAAAAGTCCTCAATCTGGGAATTTCAGAAGCTCTCCATAAATCTGCGTCATAAATTTGGTGTGGCTTTCAGTCACTTAATTCTTTTTATTTCCTAAAATGCAAAAAAAAAAATACACTAAGTGAAATAATAAATTTATTATTGATGCTCCAGGGAGCATGCAGTTCAAAGATCAAATCAGCTCCTGCATGCAAAGCCTGACTCTAGCCATTTGAGCTAGTATTCCAATCCCCCCCATAATCTTTGTAAAAGAAAATTAATTTTTAAATATATTCATATACAGTGAACTATTCTAGACATTGAAAGTAGGTTTAAAAGTTTCTCCAATAAGAATCTAGAGATTGGGGGCTGGAGCCATAGCACAGCGGGTAGGGCGTTTGTCTTTCACCGGGCCGACCCAGGTTCGATTCCCAGCATCCCATATGGTCCTCCGGGCACCGCCAGGAGTTATTCCTGAGTGTATGAGCCAGGAATAACCCCTGTGCATTGCCGGGTGTGACCTAAAAAAAAAAAAAAAAAAAAACCTAGAGATTGAATAAACAGCACTGAGTTGCCAAATGATGATAGAACTCTTTGGGTGTTTTTGTTGGTTTGGTTATGGCTGTTATTGGTAGTGCTTACTCCTGGCTCTGTGCTCAGGGATCACTTTTGTCAGTAACTGGTGACCATATACAGTGTTAGATCACTCTTGTCAGTAATTGGGGACCATAGGCAGTGCCAGGAGTTGAACCAGGGTCAGTCACATGCAAGGCAGTACATTAACTCTTGTATTGTCTATTTGGCCTATGACCAGAGCCATGAAGTTAGCGCAAAGGACTGAAGCACATGCTTTGTATGCTGCTGGTGTAGGTTCATTCCCCAAGCACTGTATAGCCCCCTCTAAACCCCCAAACAATGAGCCAAGAGTAGCCCCTGAGTATTTAAATGCCACTCGCCATCGACAACTGAAACATTAAGTGAATCCCTGAATGGTTTACCATCCTGAAAGGACCTTATTGATTCCATCCCACCAGCTTGTAACCCAGAGAGTTGCATTTTATTTTATTTTATTTTATTTTATTTTATTTTATTTTATTTTATTTTTATTGATGTTTTATTGAATCACTGTGAGCTACAGTTATAAAACTTTCATGTTTGATTTTTAGTCATATAATGATCAAACACCTATCCCTCCACCAGTATACATTTTCTACCACCAATGTCCCCAGTATCCGCACCCACCCCCATCCTGCCCCTCCCACTACTCTATGGCAGACAATGTCCCTCTTTCTCTGTACTTATGGATGTTATGGTTTGCAATATAGATAGTGAGAGACCATCATGTTTGGTCCTTTTTTCTACCTTCAGCATACATCTCCTATCCCAGGCGGTCCCTCCAACCATCATTGACTTAGTGATCCTTTCTCTATCCCAGCTGCCTCTTCCCCAGTTTATAAGGCAAGCTTTCTGGGCAATGGAGCAATCTTCCTGGCCCTTGTCTTTACTGTCTTTGGGTGTTGGTCTCGTATTATGATATTTTATATTTCACAAGTGAGTGCAGTCCTTCTATGTCTGTCCCTCTCTTTCTGACTCATTTCACTTAGCATGATACCTCCATGACCATCCACATACAAGCAAATTTCATGACTTCATCTTTGCAAACAGCTGCATAGTATTCCATTGTGTAGATGTACCAAAGTTCCTTTAACCAGTCATCTGTTCTTGGACACTCGGGTTGCATATTATATCTGGACAAACTAATTAAAAGTTCTTGACTCAATTCCTTCACCCACAATAGCTTGACCATACTTCTCAGAAAGGCACCCCAAAATAAGACGGTCTTCTCAGAGGAGCCTGCTATTGATCCTTGCCTCCTCTCATTTCAGACAGCTCTCAAATGGAACCCTTTGCATCTGTGTCAAATAACCAGTGCTGTCCTACAAAAATGATTTTCCCTGCCAGTCCCATAAAAAGATGGAGACCCTCCTCAGTGGGAAACACCTTGGATGGGCCATTCTTTTTTTATGTTTATTAATTTTTTATTAATTTATTATTATTTATTTATGTTTTATGACTTCAGATTAGTTTGAAAGAATGTAAATAGTTACATGTTTTTGGGGTATGGTGTTATCAATCATGCCTGCCACCAAAGTGCCAATAATCCTTCCCCATAGTCCTTTGGACTTTTTCTGCCTCTGCCTGCTGGTAAATTCAGGTCTGTGGTCAGAGTCTGTGGGTTGGTGTTCCTCAGCCATTATTGTTTCCCTTGTGGATGGGCCATTCTTGAGCTGACTTGCCAGCTATGTACCTGCTTCAAGACCCTGTGTTCTCTTCCCTTCCTCCTCCTAACTCCCCGAGACCCCAAATCTACTCAGAAGCTCCATGCAGCTACATCTCTCCGACACTTTGCCTAGTTTTTAAAATGCTCTATGATTTCATATTCTTTCAAGTTTTCAGTCTAGGAGTCTGGGTACAGAGTGATGCTTTCCATGTGGTTTTATCTAAAGACATATCCCACTATGTAAGTTTCTTGGAAACTGATCCTCAGAATCCTTGTGAAATCAGCTTCCCAGCAAGATTGAGATCTGAGCATGGCCACATGTTCCTGCCCTTCATCGTTCTCAGCATTCAGGGTGCCTTTCAGCTTCCTGAATAGTCAATGCTGCATGGGATTTTTTTTCAAGTTAATAAAGCCTAAAAAAGACTGCCTCAAGCCAATGGCATACCATCTCAGTTCAGTCCTTCACTGGTGTTAGTAATGTTTATTCCAAGCGGCCCCTGTCCTGCCTGGTCTACCTCATCACGTGTGACTTCCCCATCCCCACTCACTGCTTTTTACACACTCAGTTTTCACCTGTGGCCTCTTGAAAGGAGCCTCGGTCCATTCGAAGTGAAACTATTCTGTGTGCTAAGCTAACAGGAATTGGTTTTGATATAAATACAGGGCTATGATTTGAAATTTTCTTTCCTTACATACTTGAATTGATCTTACCTTTGTTCTGGGGGGAAAAATCTGATGCAGTAGTCTTAGTTTAGTGTTACTGCTTATTTTAACTGCTTAGCTCAAGGTTACCTAATTCTGGATGTTTACTGAATAATTCACAAGTCTAAAATCCAGCTCTGATGGAATTAAAAGTGAATTGAAAGTGAAGTGACGGCAGCTAGAGGTGACCAATTGTAGAGCATAAATTCTTCCAGTTCATCATCCAGTTTTTTCAATTTAATCAATAATATCTTCTGACAACAACAACAACAGAAAATGTATGCTGGGAAGGCATAGCCTGGTATTTAAAGATGGGGTGTAAATCCTTAAGGTTTAAGCTTTGAGCTAGCCTTCATTTGAATCCTACCTTAGAACTCTTTCCTCATCTATGAAATGGAGACCCAATACCAACTTAATAGCCTAACAAGGTAATACAATTAAGTGCTTAGCACATTGCAAGAGCGACTGCAGATTGCTTTTCAAACTACTAGGAAATGGGCAAATGGAGGACAGAGATAGCGTGGGTTGCTTTTTAGTTGCTTTGATGTTGCTGGTTTTCTTTTTCTTTTTTCAAAATGAATATTAGGGAAGATAACAAAGCAATGCAGTAAATAGGATAATTTGAGAATTGTGTGCTTATTAGCCGGTGAAATCAATAGTACCCACAGGGGTAGATTGAAAGTGCTAAATAGTAGTTGGGACTAGAATCAAGACTTTAAACTGACAACGAGGCAGAGCCACCAGGTAGATGATGGGCAGACTATTTTATCCTGCCTTGCTGGAAGAAAAGATTTCTGTTTTCTTTTCTTAGAGAATGAGGAGATACCAGCAGTTATGTACTTGGGGATCACTCCTAGTAGTGCTTGGGGAACTATATGTGGTACCAGGGTCTTTTGCGTGCAAGTAAAGATCCTTACCCACTGTGCTATCTCTCAGGCCCAATTCTGAATCCTTCCCCTTGCTGCAAATTTCAGACATTTGCTCTATGTAGAGTGCATCATCATTTGCTTATCATTTTAATTTATACCTACAGTTTAAGCTTACTTTTCATTTTATCAGCAAAGATTATTTTGAGATTTTTTTAAGTACACATTTATTTGAGAAAAGGGCCATACCCAGCCATGTTCAGGGTTTATTCCTGGATCTCTGCTCTGGGAACCATTTGTGATGCCACAGATTAGACCAGAGCCAGCCACTTACTAGGCAAGTATTTTAACCTCTTACTAGCTGCTCAACTCCTGAAGTATATAGTTTAGACATACTTTTATTAACTCTTGCAAAAAATTATAGAGGCCTAACCTTCATTTGGTTTGCTTATGCTTCCTCCATTATTTTTTGGGTGCTCTACCTGATGTTTTTTGAGGTCATGTTCCTTTTGCTCTTTAAGATCTATTTTCTTGGGCCAAAACAATAGTTTAGCCAGTCAGGTGTTTTCATTGCATGTGGCAGACCCAGGTTCAATCCCTTGCATCCCACCTGGTCTCCCTAGATCACTAGGAGTAATTCCTGAGTGCATAGAAAGGAGTAACATCTGAGCAAATCTGGATGTGACTTAAAAATAAAAAGATAGTCTGTTCTCTTGAACAAAAACAAAAGCTTATGTCAGAGTCTTAAACATCTTCCTTGTCCAAAATTTTTTTCTGAAATTGCTGCAACAAGTGGATAAAGTAGGGAGTAGATCATAAAAACAAAGCTTTTGCTATGCTAAAATAAAGTGGCCTTTCTCGCATTCTCTTTTCAGAGCACGGGGTGTATGCTGGAATTTAATGGCAGGTGCCTGTTGTTCTTGTGACAAACCCAAGGGTTGCCTGACTGAATAGTTATGTCTCACACATTACAGTTCCCCCTAAATATATGTGAATAACATCTATTTGCTAAATATTCTCAAGAGAAAATGTTTGCAAATGACACATCTGATAAAGGATTTTTATTCGAAGTAGAGAAAGAACTCTTAAAACTCAGCAGTAATAAAACAGTCCGATGAAAAATGGTTCCTTAACAGACACCTCACCTAAGCACATAGACATATGGCAAATAAGCTATGGACAGAGGCCCCCACATCACGTATCATGGATATAAAAATTAAAGCCACAACTAGATACCACTGCTAGGAGAAGAGTCGTATGTGGAATACTAAAATCAGCAAATACCAAGGAGGTTATGGAACAGAGGAATTCTCATTCATTACAGGTGGGAATGCAGAAATAGTATAGCTACTCTGGAAGACAGATTGGTTGCTTCTGAAGCTAAATGTGCAGTGGGGCTGGAAAGAGAGTCCAGTGGGCAAAGCATTGTCCTGCCAGTGGAGCAGGAAAGAGAGTCCAGCGGGCAAGGCCTTGTCCTTCCAGGAGTAAGTCATGAGCACAGCCAGCTGTATCCCCACAAAAAAAGCAAACCAAAACAAAACAAAAACCAAAGCTAAATGCACCCTTACTATGTTTGATCCTGCAACCATGCTCCTGATTATTTACCCGGGAGAGTTAGAAACTTATGTTCACACAGAAACCAGCCCACAAAGACAGCTTTTGTTCTTAACTGCCAAAGTGGGATGCCCTTCAGTAGGCGAATGAATGAAAATAAATTGTGGTACCTTCGATTTCTGTAATACTAGATAATGCTGAAATAGAGGAAGGTGGGGAGCAGAGGTATCAAGGAGTGAGAAGACAGGGAGGAATGGTGCAAGTATATTTCTTAGGATAGAAGCATCTGACAAGGCTGCAGCTGTATGGCTCCCATTCTCAGACATTCTGAGAAAGGCCAACTTCTGGACACTATGATATCAGTGGTCCCCTGGGCTTAGGGGTAGGCAGAAGGGGTGAAACACAGAGCAGTGAGAGCAAAATATGCTCTAATAACATACCAGAGGATGAATACATGGTATATATGTGTCCCAGCCGAGGGAATGTTCAAAACGAAGAGTGAACCGTCATGTGAACTCTGGACTCTGAGTGATAATGCTGTCAGTACAGGCGTCAGTTATGACTCAGGTGGGGCTGTTTGTCACGGGAGAGGCGAGGCAAGCATTGGCTGGAGGGAATAGACTCTCTGTGCCTTCCCCTCAGCTTTGACTAGGAACCAAACACTGCACCTTAGAAAGTAGTAATAGTAGTTGTTTGGGTTTGCTTTGCTTTACTTTGCTTGGAGACCACACCCAGCGGTGGTCGGGGCCTTCTAGCCTCTAGCCCTGTGCACAGGGATCACTCCGGGCAAGGTTCAGGGAACCCTACGGGGTGCCAGGGATGGAACCTGGATTAGCCAGGTGCAAAACTAGCTCCTTCCCTTCTGTACTATCTTTCTATCCCTTGTCATTTTGTAGGTGAATAGCACTGTAGCACTGTAGCACTGTCATTCCCGTTGTTCATCGATTTGCTCGAGCGGGCACCAATAACGTCTCCATTGTGAGACTCGTAGTTACTGTTTTTGGCATATTGAATACACCACGGGTAGCTTGCCAGGTTCTGCCGTGCAGGCAGGATACTCTCGGTAGCTTGCCGGGCTCTCCAAGAGGGACGGAGGAATCGAACCCGGGTCAGCCCATGTAAGGCCCTACCCACTGTGCTATTGCTCCAGCCCTTTTAGGTGAACAGCCCACAAAAATTACAATTCCACTTCAAGCATTCCCGAAATGACATTTACGTAATTTTAGAAAATAACTTCACTTTTCTCTGACTAGAGGTCATAAACAACCTATCACTTAAAAAATTTGATGGCTTGCTTGGTTCCTCTTTTTAATTTCAGTTTTCCTTTTTCCTCTTGGAGAACTTGAGATCTAGGCCTTTTGGGTGGGCTTTTTTAGCTCAGTAGCTGTTTTTGTGTTGGGGTGCCTCTAAATTCAGGGTTCCTGCCTCCCGAGCTGAAGGGAAAGCCTCAGATTTTCTGTCTAACAGGTATATGTGATATCTTTCATCTAAAAAGCATAGCACACTTTCTAAAACTCCACAATGTGTTAGCAAAAAGAATGTGAGGTAAGGGGGTCTGCGGGGAGCGGGGGTGTGGTGAGGGGATTTGCAGGGGTCATGTGAGGAACCCAGGAAGCAGTGTATAGAGGGAACCAGAATCTCCTGACTTGCATTCATTGTTCTCAGACCCTCTTCCCAGAGACTTGATAAGACTCTCCTGCTCTAATTTCATCATCCAAAAGCTTGAGTTTGAAATACTTATATTTTGTGTCGGTATCTTTCAAAATATGATCTCTTCTATCAGTGGGGTCAATCGTTTGGGTTAGTGTATTTTGGCAAAATGGTCTGAGCTGAAGGTCTGCGATTCTACTGATCTATATTCCATAAAGGCTCAGCGCCGGTATTCATGACACAGATTGGTTGGGGAAATGTTGAGACTAAATATGAATTAATCTTAAAAGTGAAGTCCTGACTTACAGTCTCTTAGTTTCCTGAGTGGGGAGAGGAGGGGTGGGAAATCACTCTGCAAAAGAATGCTGTGCTGAATCAAAGAAAACAACTTTCTGCGATATTTTTCTTGCCGGTGACTCAAATTTCCGAATATTCGCATTTAACTTGGAGATAAAAGTATGCTAAAATTCTAGTGTAAATACCGGAGGAGTTAATTTGTATTGGTTACAAAAGTAAGAGCAAATGAAATATGTATTATAGTTCAGAGACCAGTCAGATTGCCACTGGGTAAATTTTTCTGGAGAAAAATCTCTGATGTTAGCGGGCCATTGGTGAGCTCACAGACTTCACTTTTTCTTTTAAACTTTCTTTTTTAAAACTTGAATCATCGTGAGATACACAGTCATAAAGTTGTTCATGATTGTGCCTCAGTCATACAATGTTCCAACACCCAACCTTTCACCAATGTACATTTCCTAACACCAATGTCCCCAGTATCCCTTCTGCCAGCACCCCCCATACACACCAAGCCTGCCTCTATGAAAGGCACTTTTCCTCTCTTTCTCTCTCTGTCTCTTTCACTCTCTCTCACACTCTCTCTCTCCCTCTCTTTCTCTCTATGTCTCTCTGTCTCTCTCTGTCTCTCTTTCTCTCTCCCCCCACTTCCCTATCTCCTGTCTCTCACTTCTCCCTCCTCTCCTCTCTTTCTCGCTTTACATTTACTTTTCCTCTTAGGCATTGTAGTTTGCAATACTATTTCTCAAAGGTTAGTGTGTATATCGCTCGACCTCCTTTCAATACTAGGTTCTTGTCCAGAATGATCATTTCCAATTATCATTGTCATAGCAGCCCCTTCTTAGTCCTAGTTGCCCTCCACTCCCTCTTTGTAGCTTCCTACCATGGACCAGTCCTCTGACCCTTGTTTCTACACGGTCTTCTTTATATCCGAGCACCTCCGCTGACTGATCGCTTCCCCATTGGCCCCCTCACAGCCCTCCACATGCAACTTTCCTACATACCCATATTTCTAACCCACCATCAGCACGTCAAGCTTCACACCCCCAAAATGGAACTCATTTGCCCCTAGATGTGCTTTTCTCTCTTCCTCTTTGTCCCATGTCAATGAGTGACCATTCAGTGTCCCCACCAGTCACTGGGAGAAGTCACTGAGGCTAGCCATTGGGATTGCTCTTTAGCTTTGCCATATCTATTTCCATCATTCTTCTGTATGCGGAAACTTAATCTGTCCCAACCTCCGGTTTTAAGTGGCTCCTTTTGTCCTTTACTTTCAGCTGCTTGATTATAGTGCTTCGGACTCAGCCCCCTTCTTCACTCATTTCTCCTCACCGTATCTCACAGCCTGTCATAGCCCTGTGCTTGCCAAAATGGGTTCTGGTCATGTACTTCTGGGAAATAACAAAACTTAAGAGATTGCCTAGTCCTTGAAGTAGCCCAAAGCATGAAGACCACATGCCTTTAACATGCGAATCCTGAACTCTCTGGAGAAGAGAAACTGAGGCATCAGTCTGAGGCAGAAATCTAAAGCCCCACCCTTATCTGGGTGAAGCTACATAAGAATGTGAAATTATGAAAAGATAACCAGCAGCTCAAGGCTTTCCTGTGGCAGTGACCAGATTAATTTTTATGCACGCAAAACTCCAGGGGGTGAAAAGCAAATGGAGAAATTGTATAAAGCACCTAACAAAAGCCACCGATGTTTTCCTTTGAACAGGGATCTGTCTTGCTTTTCCGTACAGCTCTTTGCTTGCTTTCCTCTCTGGAGAACACGCGTTCTCTCTTGAACACATACTCTCTCTTCCTCTCTCCTCACATCTTACTAGTAAGTTTTATTCAGTAAGATCTATCTTGTTTTGTTATAAAATAAAATAAAATAAAATAAAATAAAATAAAATAAAATAAAATAAAATAAAATAAAATAAAAAGGATTTGTTAGTCTCTGTTGTTGTTTTGGGAAGTCGTACATGGCGTTTCTCAGAGATTGCTTACTCCCAGCACAGTGCAGGTGGAGATCCCTCCCAGGGATGTTGGACACAGGTGAAGCTGTGCTTGCGTAGAACTTGGGGCTCTTGCATGCAAAGCATGTGCACCAGTCCTTTGAGATTTCTCCCTAGCCCTCAGTCTTAACTGCCCCTGTCCATGAAGCATATGCCAGTTTTACTCTGTCTAGCTGTATACCCTTCCTACGTACCCTAGACTCAGCTCAAAGAGGAGTGTCTTTTACTGGTATTCATCCAGTTTCTTTGATCCTCATGGGTTTAGCCAGCTCCGCTGCCCTTTGTGTTGCTAGATCCTTAGTGTGGAGAGTATGTAGATTTGTGTTTCTACATCAGTTTGTAGCCCAGGACCTGGGGCATGAAAGATGTTCAAATAATGTTTATTAATGGAAGAATTTGAAAGCAATCAGGAAGTTGGTTCCTTGCCTTTTGATAAACAGAGCAGTGATGGTACACAGTCTAAACCCCTGACATCCAATTTGTCAGTGCAATAGTCATGAGTCTGATAGTGGATAGCTCTTCTGGACAAAACTAAGGTGTGGCCTCTTCATTTTCTTTTACCATTTTTCATGTTGCAACTACACTGCCAGATGAGTTATGCAGAGCCAGGGAATCTGGCCAAACATCTGTACTGATGTCCCTCGACCTATGAGCAGCCTTAGACAGGTCAGATCAACATGTTCTGCTCAGCCACCCACCACAGGCGCTGTAGATGACTGTGTCTCATCTGGCCTTGGTCCTTCCCCAGAGGAATCCTATAGACAATTCCCCTTCAATTCATTCCATTTCACACTCTTTCTCAATAGCACCCTTGACGTTGCTACACCCCTCGAGCCTAGATACTCGCCTAGGGTCTTTCTGTTCAGTGTTAATTATCAAGTCACAACATACTTTCGTGAAAGGTAATGGAAGTAGACACTAAACATCTCACAGTCCTTAACATGCTTATTTTTCTGGCTCTGTATCATAGCCATATCAGACATAAACCAGGATTTCTTTGGATGCTCTTCAAGGACAAGATCCTTGGAACTAGAGAGATAGTACAGTGGGTAGGGCACTTGCCCTGCACGTGGCTGACCTGGGTTCAGTCCGTGGTATTCCACATAGTCCCCTAGTGCTGCCAGAAGTGATTCATGAGAGCAGAGCTAGGAGTGAGCTCTGAGCACAGCCAGGTGTGGCCCCCCCCAAAAAAATCAAACAAAAGTGACAAGACCTTTGAGAATATCTTCAAGGTGGAATGAAACCAGGGTGAGTCCTTTACAACTGCCCTTGTAGGCATGTGGACTTTTCTGGCTGGCAAAACTGAGCCATCATGGTGGAGGGCAACCACGCCATGCTCTAGCTGGCTGAGCCTGGAACTGTGTGCGCGCTTGGTGGTGGTGTTCTTGGAGGCTGCTCGGGCAGCATATCTGCCTACATCATTTCTTATTCTCTTGGGAATTGAGATGTAAGAAAAGTCAGGAAAGAAGGAGGAAATACCGAGGACGAGGAAAGACTGAGATTGTAGGAGTATGAAAAAAAAATAAAAGGTTTGTGGTTTTTAACATTTTCTGTTGTTCATTGACTTACTATTGGTTTACAGTCTGATGAGATTTCAGGATTGAGCATCATACCTCTATGTGTGTGTCATTGTCTCCATCCCCTCCCACCGCCCCAGTTCAGGGGCTGTCTCATGACCGACAGGACCCCTCTGCTCTTTCCGCCCAGCCCAGCCCTCCCCTGTCTTTCTGTCCAGTGACCACCATAGTTTCCACTGGGTTTGAGAGCTGCCTTTCTTTTCCCTGCCAGTTTGTTTGCTTTAGCAACTTATATTCCATGTGCTAATGAAGCCACCCTGTAATTGTCTCTCACTTCCTTATTTCTCTTAGTGTTAATACCTTAAGATCCATTCGTTTTGTCCCAAAGGACACGGTTTCATCTTTTGTAATGGCAGAGCAACAGTCCATTGAGTATCTATACCACAGCTTCTCTTTCCACGCATCTGTTGATTAGGTCAATTTCCATGTTTGGGGCATTGTAGAGAATGCTGCTGTGAGTTGAGCACTGCGACTATCCTTTCAGGTTTGTGTTTTTATGTCCTTTGACTAGATACCTAAAGTAGCTTCACAAGTTCATAATGGAATTTTCATTTTTTTGTATTGTTATGGAAAGTTTTAAGATTTTTTTTTAAAAAATCCCTTCACCTCCTACTTTGCTATGTTGGTAGTTTTGGTGTTGCCGGTGGTAGTGCTGGTGGTAGTGGTGGCCCTGCCCAGGGAGCTTTACACAGACTGCCTGTGGTGCTCATACAGGGTTGGCTGTTGTACTGGGTGGGGCGGGGCTGCACATCGGTTGTGGTGCTCCCTGTTCGGCCATAGTGCTCACCTAAAGTTGCCCTCCATTAGTTGTGGTGCTTGTGCATATGCTTACTGGGGCTATTGAGACACACAATTTGTGGTTGTCCTGCTCACCAGGGTTCACTGCAGGACTGCAGTGCTCACACACATGTTCTCCAGGGATCATTCTTCCTGGCCATTATGCTCACATGTCTTTTCTGGTTGTGATGTGACCAGAAATCGCTTGTGACACTAAGGGGATCACAGACAACAGAGCCCCCAGGTTCAAAAACTAGAACTGCCAGGATGGTGCTCAGTGAGTGTGGAACTCTGTGGACTAGAGCTCATGGCCAGCGGCTTCGACGGCAGGCATTTTAAGCCACTGCACTATTCTTCAAGGCCCAGAGATGGTGTTTGAAAGTAGGAGTGAGAATCTGGTTGACCCACTCACTTCTCTTGATGCCGTCAATATACCAAGGCGACATAATGCTATATTCATTATATAAGAATGTTTTGCTTCTGTCCCCTTTGAGATATGCATAGCCTCACAACTGCCACTCATCCTAAGCTGACCCATGTCACAGGTAGAAATAAAAATGGAGAAAGAGGGGCTGGAGGAATAGCACAGCGGGTAGGGCGTTTACCTTGCACGCAGCCAACCCAGGTTCAATTCCCAGCATCCCATATGGTCCCCGAGCACCGCCAGGGTGCTCCTGAGTTCAGAGCCATGAGTAAGCTCTGTGCATCGCTGGATGTGACCCAAAAAGCAAAATATACATATATATGTATATATGTATATATATACATATATGTATATATATACATATATACATATATATGGAGAAAGGCTTGAGTTCAATGAGAAGCCACACGAGGACTGGAAAGAAAGAGATTGATTGACTGAATACATGTTTTGTGTGGGGTAGATCCAGATCCAATCCCTGGCAACACTGAGGTGACCCCGAGCACAGAGGTGAGGGCAGCCCTGAGCACTTTTGGATGTGGCTCCAAAATCAGGGGAGGAAAGCAATAGAAGCTAGAAGAGCTTTTTCCACTTTGATCTAGGATATATACCCAATGATCATGAAGAACTTTCTCAGGATCCAACCAGATTAATTACTTCTAGATTTAAAGTTGTCTCAAATCCCATGTACAAAGGAAGAAGCTAAGTCATTAAATCCATTAATAAACTAAATATTTAAGGTTATGAGGACATAATGTTTTGTTCATTTTTGGAGTTGTTAATTACTTGAACAATGCCTATCAACTTAACCTTATTCTCTGAAAGTTTTGTCCAGTGTTCAGATTTATAAAATTATAAATGAATTGACAAATACACAGCTTATTCTTCATTGTCCTTTGTTCTTCGACAAGATGATTAGCTAAAATCATCTTGCGATTTGAGGAGTGCTTGACGCTTTCTGAAGATATTTCCTTTACTTATACTTACCTTGTCTCTGAACAGAAAATATTGAACTCAGAGGAACTTTTTGTTTACTTTAAAACTATGTCTACTAATATCTGGAAGAAACTGCCTAAAGAGATAGGGTTTGTCTTTCATGTTTCACCTTAGGGTTGATTATTAAAGGGGGAAAAAATCGCATAGTAGCATCATGGAATATTACTTTTCTTCTCTCGAATAGTCAGGAAATGAGACTCATTTAACAGTCCTACATACTTAAAGCCACTTAATTGTCAACCGTTAGCATTCTGTTCTTGGCTAGAGCAACCGGGGAAGCCTGAGAGCAAGGAGTAACTTACCAATAGAAGGGCCCATGGCAGCCATGTACTAAGGAATAGTATCTCACCAACTTAGAAATTAGTCACAGAGTTAACGTGTGGCTTATTTCAGTGGAAAAATAGTCTAGCTTGTCCATGGTGTTATTTATTGTAAATCACTTTCCCAGATAGACCACAAAGGCCAGTTCTACCAGCATAGGGTTAAAGATATACTAACAGCCTCCTGACTTCAAAGTTCTTCCAAGATCTCCAAACTTTGGTGTTTTCTGGGCCGGTCTCTTATAGGACAGGGTGTTTCCCCAGACTGGCACTGCAGTGGGGCGTTCAGAGACAGTAAGAGGAGCTCTTCAGTGTTTTCCGTATACAAGGTCCTGACTTCTTACTGGTTTGTCTCCTGCCCCACCCCCATGCCCATCAGAAAAAGTGTCATTTTCTCATCTATTCATTTATTCAACCAATATTTTATTTTGGTTCGGGGGCCACCTGCCGTGGTGTTCAGGGCAGTGCTATTCCTGGCTCTGTGTTCAGGGACCTGTATGTGGTGCAGGGATTGAACTAGATATGTATGCAAATATATGCAAATCAAAGCACCTTAAACCCTGTACCATCTCTGTGGCCCTCAGTTAATGCTTATTTGAATGGCCACTGTGCATATGCAATCAGCATTTTTCAGAATCTGTAAACAGCACGGCACCAGCACAGCCCTGCCCTCCTGGAACACCTATTGTAGTTGGGAGAGCAAGCCCATAGACAGATGAGCTGTGCATGTGTGGGGGTGAATAATCCATGTGGGTGTTGTTTACCAGATGTGGGAAACAAGTATAATACGAACTCACATGTTAGAGGGAAAGAGTTGAGGTAAAGAAAGGTGTTAGGAAAAGCAGAAGTCTCAATGGTTAGGAGTGGATGCAGTCAACATTTTTTTCCCAGAGAAGAGTCCATATCCCAGTGATGCTCAAGGATGGACCCCAAACCTCCCACATGCAAAGCATGTTCTGCATGCACTCAACCCCTTGAGCTCTCTCTCCGACCCTGGATGCAATTTAAAATAGAGTGTACCCCAAAAGGAGAGAGAACAAAAGGGAATGCCCTGCCACAGAGGCAGGGTGGGGTGTGGGGGTGGGATGGGGGTGGTGGGAGGGATACTGGGAACATTGGTGGAGGAGAATGGGCACTGGTGGAGGGATGGGTTAACGATCATTGTATGACTGAAATGCAAACACGAAAGTTTGTAAGTCGCTAGCTGTACCTCACCATGATTCACTAATAAATAAATAAATAAATAAAAATTAAAAATAAAATAGAGTGCATTAGGGCAAGACTTCCTCAGAAGGAAGCTTTATGAATGATGGCAAACAAATGACAAACCACCCACTGAAAGCTAACTTGGAGTATTTGAAACACAAGACGGCCACTGTACGTGGACAGAGCGGACAACAGTAAATAATATATGGGAATTGTAAGGGGAAGAGAAGGGACTTAGAAACTCTGAGGACTTTGGCTTTATTCTCAAAATGGGAAGCTTTGGAAGATTAGGAGTAGAGGGGTGACATGAGCTGCCATGGGTGCTGGAAAGATATCTGACTTCAGCTGCAGGAATCACTGCTAGACACAGCTAGAAGCAGGAAGACCGTTCAGCTCGCTTTTTGGATAATTCAGATTGGAGCAATTATGGTGTGTGTAGAAGCAGGATGGGGCGGGGGGTGCCCATCAAGGGTTTAAAGATAGATGAGCCAAGAAAAATCCCTCATGGATTAAAAGTGTGGCTTCAGAGCAAGAAGAATGGAAATGGTTTTAGGAATTGGTGGATGGGGAGGGGGGAAGGAGGGAGGGTAGAGGAATCACAAAATGAAATTGCCCTTTTCTGCCCCTGGAAGATACTTTAGGAAACACAGCCTTCAGTTAGCCTTACCAGTTAGACATCAAAGTGATGATACCACAAAGGTGCTTGAATGTAGAGCAGAGTTAACAGCCAAGGTAGAGCCCTGGGGCACCACAGCCTAAGTGAGAGAATGAGGAAGTGGCCACGTCTGAGAACAGCCTACGGGGCGTTGGGAATCCCAGGAGAGCGGTAACCAGAAGCAAGCAGCTCCTAGGTAGTAGAGGTCCCTGCCCCTGCTCAGTAATTGTGGGGGTGGGTCATGTGTTTGTATGTCCATTTTGTGTATTTAGGAAAGACTGAGTCGGTATGAAAATAACTGCAGCTCCCCTGTGCATCATCCGGTGTGACATAAAAAGAAGGAAAAAAAAGGAAGGGGGCAGCTGGAGCGATAGCACAGCGGATAGGGCGTTTGCCTTGCACGAGCCGACCCGGGTTCGATTCCCAGCATCCCATATGGTTCCCTGAGCATTACCAGGGGTAATTCCTGAGTGCAGAGCCAGGAGTGATCTCTGTGCATCATCGGGTGTGACCAAAAAAGAAAAAGAAAAAAAAAAAAACGAAAATAACTGAGGCTCTTTATGTTCAGTTTGTCTGAAAGAATGCATTATATCAGTCTCATCAATTAGTGGATATAACTTGTCGTACTGGATTGTGAATTAAAAATGAAGAGTCTGGTTTCTGAGCTCATTTTGTTTCACCTTTGTTTCATTCATTTTGACAAAGCAGCAAACTTTTGGAGGGTTGGGTTTTGTTTGATGGCCACACCCAGGGATTTTCAAGGGCTTAATCTTTACTCTGCCTGGTGATCATTCCTGACAGGGCTCAGGGAACCATATATGGTGCTAGGGCTTGAACCAGGGCCAGCAGCATATGAGGCAAGCACCCTTATTACCGCCCCAGCCCCAATAACGTACTTGTTACAAAGTGAAAATACAACTTATTCTTTCTATATGAGGAATTTATACACATCTTTTTTTTTTTAATTTAGTTTGCTTTGTTTTGTTTACTAAACATTGGGCGCTAAAGTTCAACTTAAATTAATAACATAAAGAAGAATGGCACTCTTTTGGGGCCAGGGAGATAGCTCAGAGGGCTGGAGCTCCTGCTGGCATGTGGTGGTCCCAGGTAACATTCCTGTTGTTGCATGGTCACTCAGGTACCTCCAGGTATGGCCGCCAAATGCAAAACAGATCAAAGACAGGAGAAAGTATATGCTCGTAGGCAGGAGAGAGAAATCAGTGGGCTGAAGGGCATTATTCTGCATTCATGAGGTCTTGGAGTGATCCCAGCATTACATACTTTCATGAACACCACCAGCAGTGACCTTAGAGCACTTGAGCCAGGAGTAGCTCTTGTGCACTGCAGGGTGTGGCCTAAAACAAAAAGAAAGTATGCATGCTTTCCATTTTAAAATTGAATATTTTTAAATATTTAGAAGAATCTTTAGAAGCATCCTGTGCTTCTAAGTTAACAAAATTTACACTTAAAATTGAGTGTTTTGTACAGCCTTATTAATGTCAAGGCTGTAGTTATATTTTTAAGAATTGTGTGTCTTTTCTCAGTAGCTTTGGAATTATGAGAATATGTTTTTTTCTGTTGAAATTTGGACTGTGAGTTCCATTTTGAACTTTTATTGCCAGTCATAGTTTTAAACTCTACTTTTTTTCCATTCATAATCCCCTAACGGGATGCTTTTTGGAAGACTGGAAGTGTTTATTGTCTAACCTTAGAATTAAATTGCTCATTTCAAAGTTAGCAACTTGATTGTGGCATTGGGAAAGGAGCTATGACTTATTCATAAAATCTGAAATTCAATTTAATAAAGTTTCACAATCAACATAAAAATGTTAAGACTTTATCCTTCACTGATAATCCAAAAAAGGAAAAATTGTTAGAAATTCCATTTTTCTTTATTTTATAAATGATTATATCATTTCAGTTTATAATGCTTATTTTTAAAGTCCCTTTAGAGAAAACATTACTTGATATCAGTTAGCTAAAGTCAATGTGTATATTTGATGCTAATATTTTTAAAAGCAAATTTACATGGACTATAAATTTTCATATTCTGTTTATCTTTGGACTTCTGTAGTCTTTTTTTAATATTCTACTGTGCTTTTAAATTATAATCTCTTTGTCACTGCTGTAATTTTCATTATTAGAAAATAATATTTATGGGGTATACCAATGCTTTTTCTACAGTTGTTTCTCCAACTATTATCTTAGTGGTACAAATAAGCAAAATGTGATCAAGCAAAAAGTAATGAATGTTTCTAGAGCTTCTACTTCAGATATTTTTGACTATTACAGTGATTAAAAAAAAAAAAACTGGCTCCAGGGAACAGTCATTGAAATCATTTCCAACAGAAGGCATCTCAACAGGAGACATGTTCACAAATTCTTTATTCCAACCTATTCTCTAAGCATTGAATCACAGTACTCTACTGCTATTAGCCTGGTTTGTGGCCAACCAACCCATGTTTGATTCCCAGCACCCATATGGTCCCTCCAGCCTTACCAAGAGTGATCCCTGAGTACTGAGCCAGGAGTAAGCCCTGAGCACAGCTGGGTGTGACCCCAACAAAAACCAAATAAAACCTCTATAGGTAGAGCATGAGAGGAGGGTGAGGTCAATTTTTATTAATAATTCATTGAAATAATTTATTGAAGTAGGTTGTTATTTTATAATTCACAGAAAATACCTTGACCCATGATATCTCTAAATACAGTTAATAAGTGATGTGCCAATCTCTGGCTCCAAATTTTCTAGAAAAATTCATGTTCCATAATATTTTAATTAGGATGAGTACACAAGAAATCACCATAACTCATCTGTTATCATATTTATTTACAATAGTTATAGTAATCCACCCCGTACTTTTTAAAATATGTTAAGAAAAATACATGTCATCTGCTTCCATCTAAGTTTTGTATAATGTTATGGGGCTAGCTCAGGAAATATCTGCACTAAGTCTCAGAAAGGTTAAATAACTTGTTCCACGTCATGTCATTGGGAATTGGCACAGCTGGAACTTTAGGACCTGAGTTTTCCAACTCAGAGTTCAAAGATCATACTGTACTATAGTTTGCCTACAGGGAATAAATGTAAATGATCACAATAATAGTGGTATTGAAAATCTGAACTCCCCCAGATAAGGGAACTATGTATTTTTCAGGGGAGAGAGAGAGATTTTCCATGCTAGAAAGTATGCAAAAGCTTGCTCCATCTAATTGCTTACATTTGTGGGATAATAATTTTTTATATTTCCATGTTTTCTTTTAACCTGTAAAGATCAATAGGAAATTTAAAGCAAAACTAGGAAGATATATTAACCCTATCTAACTGATCTCCTAGTTTTCATAGTCAAAAACTTAGAGTTTATCTCCTTTTATCTGTACTCTCACACACTTTGTACGCTGATTTTTCTTTTCAGGGGTGGAGCACACTCGGCAGTGCTCAGGACTTATTCCTGACTCTGCACTCAGGGATCACTTCTGACAGGCTTGGGAGACCATATAGGATTCTGGGGATCGAACCCTGGTCAGTCACATGCAAGACAAACACCCTACCTGCCATACCATTGCTCTACCCCATGCACACTGAATTATTTTGAAGCCAATCCAAAACATCATAATATTTCGTCAGTAAATATTTTGCTATATTTACAGGCCATTCACCCTCTCGTAGATTGAAGGAAAATTAATTGTTGGTAAGCAAACAATTCAAGGCTTTTAAGAAACTGAGCAGAGCATATGAACGGGTTTTTTAGAACGGAAAATTGCATCACATCAGCAAGAATTCTATGACCAAATCTTCCCTTTCGGGCCTCTCTGCACTAGATACTCGCTGTAGGTATGCCAAGGCATGCATAAGAAGACGTGTTACTGAACATGTTGTTTAGAAAGCGTGTGTATGTGCACCGAACATGAAGCCTAACATATCATCCAGCTCAAGTAACAAAAGACTCTCTGTCTTTTTTTTTTTTAATCAATTCATGTTGTGTTTGTCTATGGATACACTTTCAAGAAGTAATTGTGTACAAATAAATTATGTAGTTTACTCAGTCCTGGACATAAAACCTAAACAGTGTTGCTACACAGAGAGCGTTCCTCAACTGTACACATTTTTTTTGTTGTTATTGTTTTTTAAATTCTTTTGTTGTCTAATTGGAATACTGGTAAAATACTATCATTTTCCAGATAAAGTTCTTGGCAAGTTTTCTCTCCTGCAAACCCCCTAGGACAGTCCAGAGCTCCATGAAAACATGAGTCAAATACATTACAAATTTCCCAAGGAGAATCAACATCTTTTCCAGCTGTTTGGATAGTCTGTCTAACATCTGACTGAAGCGCTCATCTCCCAGTATTGTTCTGGGCTTTTACACTTTGATTTTGATTTGTTCAATGTTATAATTTTAAAACCAAGCCAGTAGGGTGACTCTGTACTTTCTTCTTAAAGACTTTTAACTCTTATCACTTACAAAAATAACAATAATATTTTTTTTAAACCATCAGCCACAAAAAATATTGTCTCCCTTGGTATTTCTCTTTGACAGTGCAAAAAATTCTTAATGCTATCAAACTTCTCCCACTCCCCTCTCTTTTTCTTCCCTGGGTAATTTTTCTATTATTCATAGAGTAAAATGTTTCCTAACTATAACATCAAAAAGAACTAAACTTGTTTTGATAGATTAGTTTCAGGTTTGCTATTTTAAATGTCTTTTGGCATGGCCAGTGTGTTTCAATTTATTCAGAAGGAATGCATTTGTGATCATTCCAATTAATCCCTTGTCTGTTTTGTCTGGCATCTGTGTGAAACTAGTTATAATAACTTTAAAGTTTGGCAAGATGTACAGTAAAATGCCCAAGGTGGGATGGAAAACTTTCAGGGCCCAATTAACAAAAGTCAGCTTGTCCTCCAGCCTATCTACACAAAATCATCTGTTGCTTCGAGTTGACTTTATAACCGTTAATAACGTTTGATGAGTAGTTCAGGGCGAGAAGGTGAAGCAGAGCAACTGCATTGATAAGAATGGATTCCAAAGTTGAAAACCAAATTTCAAAAAAGTAAATGTGAAGTGTACACACACACACACACACACACACACACACACACACACAGAGTTGTCAAGTTTGGAGTGGGGAACAAAAGTAAGCTGTCAAAGATCTGGAGCTTGATTCCAGCTTATATTCAAAAAGAAAGTAACATCAGTTTCAAATGTTCTAGAAGCTTCATTGTGTGAATTTTTTTTTTCTGAAGCCAGCAGAAACTGGTATAATGATCATGATTCTAGAATACCATTGAAGAATAGTCATTAAAACAGTATGGCAAACCCACTCGAAACCCACTGAATTGTGTTAAACAATTCTTTCCTTTATTATTATTACTTGCATAGGCTTTTATGTTCTACTCTTACTTTCTTGTGGGACTGAAGCAGTAGCACAGCGGGCAGGGTGTTTGCCTTGCACGCCGCCAACCCCGGGTTCGATTCCTCCATCCCTCTCGAGAGCCCGGCAAGCTACCGAGAATATCCCATCCACATGACAGAGCCCGGCATGCTACCCGTGGTGTATTCGATATGCCAAAAACAGTAAAAAGTCTCACAATGAAGATGTTACTGGTGCCCGCTGGAGCAAATTGATGAACAATGGGATGACAGTGCTACAGTGCTTTTTTTATTGAATCACCATGAGATACACAGTTACAAAGTAATGATTGGGTTTCAGTCATACATACTACTTTTTAACTAACTTCAAAGTTTTATTGCTAATTTAATTTCGGGAATAACTTCTCCACAAATTTGTTGCCTGTGACATGAAAGATGACTTAGGCAAATACTTTGCCTTGGCCTTACCTCTTGCAAGGTTCTCTGTCATTTCCCGCATCCAGTCAACTTTTACTATGCAACTTTTACAACTTACCATGATTTTGAGAGATCAAATCGTAACTGCATTTATATATGTTCACATGGTAAGTATGAAGTTTATCTTAATTTAAGGATTTTTGTTTTATTTTTTTGGTGTCAGGGATGAAATCCAGGGCCTCACACAGGAAAAGCATGCATTCTACCACAGAGCTACACCACAGTTTAAATGTCCAAGTCCATGTTATCATCACAATTTCTTAAATAAATGCAAATTATTTTTAAGAATAAAAGCATGTAACTTTTTGTTTGGGGGCCACACCCAGAGGTGCAGGAATAATCAGGATTATTTCTGATTCTGTACTCAGGGGTCAGTCCTGACACTGCTTGGGGGGACCATATGTGATGCTGTGGATTGAATTAGTGTGTGCCACGTGCAATGCAAATACTTTAAACTTTAAACTATGTTCCATTTCTCCTGCCTCTAACCTTTCACATGTTTAGTATTCAAAGAAAAGACCTAAATTTTTACTCCAGGTTAATCTAGACCCTAGAGGAAAATTGTCCATCTACAGAATTCAGATTGTCACGTTGCCTATTTCATTCAGTGAGTTTAAGATTATTACATTCACAATAGAGAGGGATTTTGTTTTTTTAATTTTAAGCATAAAAGAGGTGACTCGAAATGGGATCATGGCTGCTAATATCTGCTTATAATTCTACCTGATTCCTCAGAGTATGTACCTAAATTCGTTAATCGTTTTCTTTGTTCGCACTGTCTTTGCTGCTGGCCGACTGTGTTGAAATCACTGGTGTCACATGTTTCTAATTTTTGAAAATACATCTTTCTAAGATAGACACATAAAGAAAACCTAACTGCACAGAATATCACATTAAGAGGAAAGTAGTTGAAGTTCTGCCATGAATTGTTACCAAAATAAAAAGTATGATACTATTTGGCCTCATCTCCCTCGGAAGGGAATTCAGATTGTTGAATACCTAATAGTGCTTTTGTATTTCAGTTTTTGGCGGGGGGGGGGGGCGTTTAAATACGCTGTGGTGGACAAAGCATGCCTGTTATGTAAACATATAGTTACTAAAGACACTAGAACATATGTGAGTGTTTTAAAAGATATCAAATGTGCTCTAGTAATAAAAAATATAAAGCTTGCTTCAGAGTTCTGGGGCTTTGCTCCTCTGAAAACTCCAGCCTCCTTCTTACCAGCAGGATATTAGTTAAGGAGACCACAGCAGCGTGTGTTAAACACCATTCCTGCACCCCCCGCCCCAGCTTTCTTTCTAAAGTGAATATATAGGAGCGAGAGCCATAGTACAGCAGGTAGGGGGATTGCCTTGCAGACAGCCAACCTTAGTTTAATCTTTATGATCCCAGATGGTCTCCCAAGCACCACCAGGAGTAATTTCTGAGCACACAGCCAGGAGTAAGCCCATAAGCCCTGAGCATCACCAGGTGTGGCCCAAAAAAATAGACAAATAAAAAGCGAGACTTTAGCTGACATGTCAAGATAATAAATATATATCTCATTTTCTGCGAAGTCATCATGTTTTATTTAAAAGTGTCTTTGTGAAACAAGTCTCGGTGAAGGTTTTTTGTTCATTGGGATTTGGTTCATGTTTGTTTGTGTTTTTTTTGCTCCACCTTGGTCTCCTCCAAATGTTCAAAATTAGCTTCATATTTTTCCATTTCTGTGTTTCAATCTGTTAGATTTAGATTATTATAAAATGGAGGTTGGGGGGTAGTTGGAGGAATAAGAGCAAAAGATAAGTGATGCCAGGACTTGCCGCTGGTGTGTTGAGTAAGACTTGTTTGTTGAGTAATTACTTGAGAGCTGTATCTATTACTCAGACAACTGGATTTGCATGTGTGGGGAGTTTCTGTCCACATCAGGCATCCCTTGAGCGTGCCTACCTCTCTCCTGCATGCAAATGAAACCAAAGCCCTGCCTCCAGCCATTGTCCCAACCTCTCACTCACGTCTCTTCATTTGTTCCACCACAACCAAGCCAACCAAGCTCCTGGAGAGAACTGTCTACACAAGCAGCCTCTACCCTTCACCTTTACCCCTTCACCCCTGGAATTCAGCATCTTTCATGTCCCCAACTGACAATGCATGGTTATCGCTTTTCACAGAATCACTTCTTTGCGATCAAATTCAGTAGATGCTTGTTGTTCTCCCCACACACACACACACCCTCACCCCTCAATCTCTCCCGTTCTCTCTCTCTCCCATTCTCTCTCTCTCTCTCTCTCTCTCTCTCTCTCTCTCTCTCTCTCTCTCTCTCTCTCTCTCTCTCTCTCTCTCTCTCTCTCTCTCTCTGCACCACATTGTTTTGTGGGTAGGGAGTCACATCTGGCTCTGTGCTCAGGTATCACTCCTGGTGGTGCTCAGGACTATATGCCACGGATCAAGCCCTGGTGAGTTGCATACAATGTAAACACCTTAACCCCAGTTGGTTCTCACTTCTTTATGGCCCATATTCAGGAATACTTGCCTTGAGTCCCCTCCGAGCATCACTTTCCTCCCCTGCTTATTACAAACTGATGTACCCCCAGGATAAACCATTCTCTAGCTTCTTTTTACTGGATAGGTCTCCTCTTGTAAACGACCTGGATTTGTTTTCTGAATGGTAGTGGTCAGTGCTCTACCACACCTTCTGCAGTCTCTCCAAGTGAGATCTGCAAGACTTACACTTGTTATTTTGGTTTTGGTTTGGGGAACTCACCCGGCACTGCTCAAGGCTTACTCTGGGCTCTGCTCTCAGGAATGACTCCCTGGCAAGGCTTGGGGGACCATATGGGATGTCTGAGATTGAACTCAGGTTGGCCACATACAAGGAAAGCACCCTGTACACTGTACTATCTGTCCAGCCCCCAGACTGACACTTGTTCACACTTGTCCTACCTATTGTTATTTTTCAGAAAAACCAGTGAATGGCATCACCATCACACCAATCAACCAAATCTGTATTTGATTTCTTGTACCTCTATTGCCCTTCACATTGTTACTAAATTTCATTTAGTCCACTGTGCTATATACTTTTTCTTGTTTATTTGTTTTGGAGCCATACGCAGTGATGCTCAGGGCTTACTGTTGGCTCTATGCTCAGGGATCACTCCTGGCAGGGCTCCAGGGAACACCCGTGTTGCCAGGTATCTAACACAGGTGAGCCAAATGCAAGGTAGATGCCCTACTCCCCCACTGTCATTCCAGCTCAAGTCCACTGCTCTCTTAATATCATTTAGTGAATTTAGTGACCCACTTTCCTCTCCCTCTTTATTCCCAAAGTCTCTTATCTGTTTTTGATTTTTCTCAGCTCACTCTTTCATTTTATATTGTTGCATGTCTTCAGTGTCATTTTAGTATTTAAAAAAAGGGGCTAAAGCTTGTATGAATGATTTATCATTTAATCAAAGGACCAAATTAACTTTGGAGGGGAAAGGGAAGTGTTGGGCCACACTCAGCTGTGCTCAGGGCTTTTTCTTGATTCTGGCCTCGTGATTCACCCTTGGTGGTGCTCTGGGAACCCTGTGCTATCTTGAGGTCAACCATGGTGGCCATGGGCAAGGCAAGCACTTACCTACTGGACTATTCTCTTCAGTCTTCTACTAGTAAGATTTTTTTTTTTAAGGAATCCATTTCAAATAGATTGCCAAAGTTATCCAGTGAGTTCATCGTATATACTAATTCATATACTATCCATAGAAGAATGTGTGTCTGTGTGTGTTCTCCACAATAATAATTTTCCTGACATATATTTTGGGGGATAATTGTTGGATTCACATCCAGTGTTGCTCAGCGCTCACTCCTGGCTCTGAGTTCAAGGATTACTCCATGTGGTCCTCAGGGGACCATATATGGTATTGAGAACCAATGAGGGTCAGCCACATGCAAGTCAAGTGCCTTACCCACTGTACTCTCTCTCTCTCTCTCTCTCTCTCTCTCTCTCTCTCTCTCTCTCTCTCTCTCTCTCATAGATTTCTCCACCCCCCCCCTGGGGTGCCAAGGATCAAACTCTGGGCCTCACATGTGTGAAGCATGTGCTTTGCCACTGAGCCACATTCCCAGTCATTCTTTTATATTTTCAGCCAGTTGGATAAATATAAAATGGTATCTCAGTTCATTTATCCTAATTTTAGACAAATTTCTAAAATGTTTGTTTGGTTATCTGGTTGCCAAACCCACAATAGATCAGAAGCAGGGAACTGGAGGAAGAAAGATGAGTTGCTAGAGTCAGATCCATTGGCAGCAGTGTGAAGTAATAGACAAACAGTGAGGAAGCATTCAAGAAAACCAAAACACCAGAAATAGAATCCCCAGCAGTGCCGTGCATGGCCCATTTAATTCAAGACCCAGCAGCCAGACTCCCCTCTGGGGTCCCTAAGCTTTCACCATATTTCAACACAGTGTCCCCCGTCTCAGCATTTTGAAATCCTACAAAGACAGTAAAATCTTGGCTTGCAGAAATAGTGATTAATTGAGTGTCAACTGTTGTCAATCAGTTACAGATTGCTAAAATAATATTCCTTATTTAAACCCTTACAAAAATACACAACATTCTATTTCTACTTGCAAAACTCCAGCTCTCCACTTACCTTCTTCTACCAAAATACCTCAAATGAGTTGTGTCCTTTGAACCATTAGACCCGTTTGCTAAAATGCTGATGGATATGCTAATAACTTGTAAATCAGACATACAATCTTAGGAATCTTCTCAACCTAGAGAGAGAAACGCTTTTGGCAGACAGGATACCACGCTTTCCATTTTAATGAACTACTGTGTGAAATCTTACTTCTATCTTTCTGGAGAAGAGATCATATGGGCAGGAATTAAAGAGTGGTAGATTTCTAAGTTAAGACTTCCTAATTCTGACAAACTTTTTCTAAGGAGATGTTTTTGCCAGCTTTAGGCCTTAGAGGAATCTTAGTAAATAAACAACCTACTACTCTAATGTTTTATCAATAAAGAGACCAAAACCTTGGGTGGAATAAGTGTCTTGCTGAAGGGCTGCCCTCACAGCAAGGAGGGTTGCTGGGTTGCTAAAGCATTTGGTCAGAATTCAGTTTCTAATTGTCATGGATTCCATAGAAAAGATTTCTCAAGAAGTAACATGACTGAAAAATTCCTACTAGTTCAAGATCTTATTAATTTTACAGTAAGTAAATGTTTAAAACGTGTCTGGAAATAGCTTTAGGCATCTTTCTCAAGGGGAAAAATAGGCATTTTTTTTTAAATGGCTTTTCAGTGGAATATTGTACCAGTTGAATTTGATGAGGGACCTTTCTCTCAAGTGGATGTCTTAGAAAGAGGGAAGATCCTGCGTTGCAGTTCCTCTCCGAGTGCAGGAAATAGGAGGTTTGGGGGTAAAAGGGCGTCACTGAGAGGTTGAAGAAGTGAGAGGGTGTCTCTGTAGTTTGTCTCATCCATGTTGCTCACCCCATGTCTACAGACTTTCATTAATCTTCATAAGAGAAATTTCAGAGTCAAATCTAGCAATGTCTTCTAGTCCGTTTAAAAATAAAGCATGATAGGGCCAGAGTGAGGGTGTTTGCCCGGCATCCTAGGAATAATTCCTGAGTGAAGACCCATGAGCACTATGGAACTAGGAGTAAACCCTGAGCTCTGCTGGCTGTGGTCCCCAAACAAAAACAAACAAAAAGGTCTGGGGGTGGAGAGATAGTAAAGGGATTAAGGTGCTTGTCTTGCATACAGTTGACCCTAATTCACCCAAAACACCACATATGGGTCCCAAGACTAATCCCTGAGCACAGAGTCAGGAGTAAGTCCTGAGCACCACCAGTGTGACCCCAAAACCAAACAAACAAAACCCTTGCTGAGATTTAATCTTTTTTTTTTCTTAAACTCCTGCTGAGATTTAACTTTTTTTTTCTTTTGGTGGTGATAATATTTGGTGGCTGGGGGAGGGGGGACAGGAGCAAAGGGTAAATAGGGGAAGGAGAGGAGAGGAGGAGGGGCTAGGGGAACCACACAGTGTGGTGCTCAGGGATTACTCCAGGCAGTCTCCTTAGATAGTATGCGGTATAGACCAGCAAACCCAAGTTGCTGGAGTGCAAGGCATGTACCCTACCCGCTGCACTACCTCTCTGGCACCAACCATCTCTTTCTTAAATTTACCTCAATCTGTTATCGAAGATGTGATGAATTCAGGCTAAACTTTAGGGTCATTTTTATAATCCTAAATTTCCATCTTTACAAAATTTTCTGTAAAATGTATGCCACTGGGGGTAGAAATATTTCTGAATTTCTACCCCTCATGTCAGAAGACCCTGGGAGTTTCTGTGTTGACTCCTACGGAAAAATGCTCTTTTTTTTTCACCCCAAGAAGAGGTTAACTTCAGTTCTTCAGCTCTAGAATAAGGGTTTCAAGATGTATTTTTTCCATGCCAAAGTCTGCAAAAGTCTTGGAAACCCAAGCCATAATGTGGAAATCTAACAAGCTTGCCCTGGGATCTGCTTCTTTGGAGATAATAAACTCACTTTTCCTTTGAGGGAGGGGGTGCATGTGCTAATTAATTAGGTAGTATGTTTCTGTTGTCAAATTCCTCCCCCACCCTGTATTATCTGGTTTTCTCTTAATACAGAGAAAACATTCTTACTATGGGGAAATATGGCTCTTTCCTATTTTTCACGTGACTGCTAGTACTGAGATGATAGCAGCCACATTTAGGACACTATTGTCCAGGTATGGGATCAGGTGAGTTACTTATAGAAACATATTTAATGCCTAGACAACTGAGCAGTTTGTCCAAAGAATGGCATTAAAGATATGATCTTCCTGGCCTCACCTTTTTTTTTTCTTTTTGTGTCACACCCAGCGATGCACAGGGGTTACTCCTGGCAGTGCTCAGCGGACCATATGGGATGCTGGGAATCGAACCCAGGTCAGCCACATGCGAAGCAAAAGCCCTACCTGCTGTGCTATCGCTCCAGCCCCATGGACTTACCTTTTTAAAAACTTTTTTTATTTGGGGATGGGCAGTTGGAGCCACACCTGGGTTTGCTAAGGGGTCACTCCTGCCAGTGATCAGGGTAGCACGTGCAGTGCAGGGGATCAGAATCAGCCACCTACAAGGCAAGCACTTTATCTATTGTATTACCTCTCCAACCCCAATTCTCTCTTTTAACACTGACTACCTCCTACTGTCTCCTGTTTTTTGCTAGCCATGAGACAATTATCTTCATAATTTAAAATTTTCCCTAAAACTTTCATATATAATTTTTGCTTTGGGCCCCATTTATATGGGCCCAAGTTAATGGATAACATATTTTATATCACCTCATTTCTGTAAAATCTCATTTTATTTCAAAATAAAACATACATTTATCAGAGATGCATACAATGGTCTCCTACATGAATACTATTAACAGGTGTTTCGGTCGTGAGGATTTTTATACACGCTTCAAGATAGATTTCCAAAGCAAAGGTCACTGTTTAGACACTAACGCTGCCTCCACCCTCTTGCATGTTTCCAATTATGGATACTGGGCTGGCCTCCAGCTCCACGACCATTCTTAGAGAAGGTGCCTCAGCAGTGAGGATGAATTGTTTCCTCGGCTATTTCATGTTGGTCCAGATATTCTGTATTGCAGTAAAGGTAATTGTTCATGTAAATTATGTAGTCCCAAAAACTCAGGACAGAATGTTCAATACGTATGTTCATATCATAACTCTCCATTTCACGCTTCTTTGATTGAAAGTGTTATGAATGGTGTGATCCCTGCTGTTTGCTACAATACGAACTATACAACCCTTTTAGAGGGCAACTCAGTAACACTGAATTATACTTATAACTAAAGTATAAATTCAAAAAGAGACCTAATTAAAAGACTCTTAGGACATGAAGTATAAATTCATACTCCTTTTGACCTGAAACTTTGAAAAGTAATTTCACAATAGAATTATTTTTTAAAAGTACACTAAGTTATTTATACAAAGTTAGTCACTAGAGCATTACTGATCATAGTAACAAACTGTCAACAACCTTAGTATCCACTAAAAAAAAAAAGCTTTAAATAAATAACATAATTCTGGTCAGAAAATGCCACACAATTCCTGGGAGTTGGGGCTAGTCCATATCTCTGCTGCTACTGAAAGACCTGAAGGATGAGTTAACCAGAAGAGGAGGTTTCAGAAGTCTGAACAGAGTTGGTTTGTTTATGGTTTTTTGGAACAGGAGCATCCCTGTAATACTTGGGCTGCTTGGGGGACCATGAGGTAAAAGATTGAACTCCAGATCTACTGCAAGTATGGCATATAGACTGTCCAGCCCTTAGAGAGACTTCCTGTGCCATGTTTTGTATATGATTCTTTAAAAATATACATACATTAGATTAGTATACCAACACATTTTCTAAAATGTCACTGTCACTCTCATCCCGTTGCTCATCAATTTGTTCAAGCGGACACCAGTAACGTCTCTCATTTTGTGAGACTTATTGTTACTGTTTTTGGCATATCGGATACGCCATGGGTAGCTTGCCAGGCTCTGCCGTGTAGGCGTGATACTCTCAGTAGCTTGTTGGGCTCTCGGAGAGGGGCGGAGGATTCGAACATGGGTCGACCGCATGAAAAGCAAACGCCCTACCGCTGTGCTGTCGCTCCAGCCCTTCTAAAATGTAAGAGGTAATATTTTCTGATAAAATACACGGGTAATATAATCAGTAAGGAATGATTTTTCAGGGGACCAGATAGTACGGTGAGTAAGGTACTTGCCTTGCTCACAGTTTACCAGTGTTTAATCCCTGGCATCCCAAGCACTGACAAAAGTGATCCCTGAATGCAGAACCAGGAATAAGCCCTGATCACTGCCAAGTGTGACTCAAAAACAAAAGCAAAAGAATAATTTGCAGGGCTTGCTCAGATAACCATAGGTTGGAAAGAATGTTTAGTGTGCAAGAAACCTGGGACTCCCTGCAATGCATGGTCCTCTGAGCACTGATGGAAGTGACCCCCAAACACAGGGAAGAATTCCTGCGGACCACGGGGGTGATTTTTTTAAAAAAGGTGGAAATTAAAATGAAAAAATTCTTAATTTTTTTGGTTTGTATTTGGACCATAGTGTTCAGGGCCTACTCCTGGGTGTACTATGTTCAGGAATTATGTGGGGTGGCATTTGGGGGACTTAAGTGGTGCACAGGATCAAACTTGGGTCATACAAGACAAGTGTCTTACCTGCAGTTTTATCTCTCTGTCCTCAAGTTTTTAGAGAATAACCTTGCAGAGTAGGCTGGGCATAGTAGGCTATTGTAATGCTTTTATCTTCTGTTCCATGCTTTTTTTCCACTGTTGTAGTTTTGTAAATCTGAGCATGTGTGAAAATCTAATTTTCACTTTGGCTATTCAGACCATGAAAAAAGATAATATTTATCTAAATTTTCCAGTGCATGGAACTAGTAAATGTTACATGAAATATAATAAAACTATTATAAAGGATCTTTTATTTTTAAGATGAAATTCCATCTTGGAGACTCTAATAATTTCTGACATCTCTGACTCCACAGGTTACTGTTTTCCTGAACAGGAATTGAAAAATGGCAGTCCTCTTTCACAAAATATGTTGTTTTCTGTAGACGGATGATTTTATTGCTTGTTTGTCCTTGTTATTACCCAGCCTCTGACTGGAGGTGGACAGAAAAATAGGACAGAGCCCTAACACAAGGCTGCGTGGTACAAGAACAAGATAAAAGAGACCCCTGACAAGAGGTCTTCTAGCTCCTAAGATCCCACCCTGGTGTATCAGAAAGGTGACCCGCTACCTTTTATTAGGGGCATTATGAAAGGGTCAGAGAATTGGGAACAAGGGAATATTCTGAGAAGGCAGAGTAGAGTTGGTGCCAGGACCAGCCCCTCTCCACACACCTCCTCCCCGCCCCCACTCAGCCACTAGCTCTGTGACGTTGGCTTCACCAACCCTCACTCCCACAATGAGGTAAAGCAGCCACTTAGTTGGCAGGAAAACAAATGGGACTTACTGATATTTGCAATAAATTTCTTTTTTTTTATTCTTTAAAATCATAATAATTTATTCTTTGTTATATGTGGAATATTATTTCTTCTTATAACTTGATCACCTAGCCATACAAAATGCCTTGCTCTTACCCTGTGATGCAATATGCAGTTGTCACAAAAGAGGTCAGCCTTGAACTGAAAGCTCCCCTCAAAACAGAATAGAAGGGGGAATGACCTCTGTTGCATTAGATCTTCTAAACTCTAACCTTAAGTTAATTTAGAGCTCAGAGATCTCTGTGCATCAACCTCAGTACTTCTGGGCTACAGGTTGTTCTCACTAAGGTACATCAACTTCTCTTCTCCATTGGACCTCAGCTGTCTTCAAGATCCTTAAGAAGAAATCACTGTTAAAGATAATGTCCTTTCAATGTTTTTCAGAGTCGTGCATCAGGTATCAGAGCCATTTATCTCATGTATTACTTTGCTCCTTTTCACTTGAACTCCAGGGTCAGCTATCCCTCTATGGTGGCTGCCTTACATCTTCATTACTGTATTCATTCAACAAATATTTACCAAATACCTTCTATATGTTGGGCACTGCTCTGGGCTCTGAGGATAGAGTCAAGACAAGTCATCATAACTTTGACTAAAGGAGAGAGGAAGTCATTGGGCTCCCGTTGTTGTTCACTTTTTACATATAATAACCTTCTTTCATTCTTTCTATCAACCAAAATGTCTCTTTGCATCCACACTAGGTTTCTGTTAAGAGCATGTAGACGGATCCTATAGTTTTCCTATTTTCCAACTCATCCCGTGATCTTTGCCTTAGTACTGAAGAGTTAACTGTAACCACATAAAGTAATTACATGTGAGATGAACCTTAGATTTATGCTAATTTATTTTTTATGCCTTACATCTTTTTTGTTTCCACTAGTGCTACCTTCTTTACTCTTTAGTCAACTGTTATGGAATATTATTTGAGTCCCTTTTCATTTTCTTTTAAAACATTTTCCCCCCACTCCCCTTCTTTTCCCTTCCCAGTTTTTGTTGTGGTTGCAATGTCTGAGAGTCATACGTGCCTTTGGTGTGTTCCCTGGGAATCACACCCTGTTAGAATGGTGCTCACACGTGCTCATAGGAGCTGTTCTCCTGGCCTGGTATTCACTTGCATTGTTTGCCTGGGGTTGCACTTTCCTTTCTGTGCTTGTTCACACCTGCCGCTGGTGCTCAAGAGATCTCTGGGGCTCGGACAGTAGCAGAGCTGCCAGGACCCCACTTAGCACAAGTAGGTGGCACTGGGGATACAAAACATGGCCTCATGCTTGCAAGGCAGACACTGACCACTGAGTCATCCCCCTGACACCCCATCCCCCATTTCCTTTTGTGTGCCTTTTCAGATACTTTCTTAATAGCCACCAGGGAGATTACAGTTAACACTAGGGTAACACTCACCACCACCACTCCACTTGTTATCCCATGCCAGGGATTGAGCTCAGAGTCTTGTGCATACAAGACATATGCTCCTACTCCAAGCCACGTTGCAGCCATAATCACCTATTTATTAAATTCTATCTTTTTGAATGTTTATACTTTTGGTCTACAAAGCATTGTACCACTACCAGCAGCACGGGGCTTAAAACCCTCCGCCTCCATCATAGACTGTTTCTGGATCACCCCGACTTTCCCTGCCTTTCCCCCACCCTGGTTGGTAACCTCAGTTCTGTTGCCAGAATTTAAGGGTTTGTTTTCATTGGATACTGTCCATTCCCTTGTTTTGTTTCTTTATATATCACATATGAGTGAGATCATCTGGCATCCTTCTCCCTCAGACTTATTTCACTTGACGTGACATCCTCTAGTTCCAAGTTGTACCAAAGGCAAGATTTCGCCTTTCCTTATAGCAGAACAATCGACTTTGAATTGATACCAGCTTAGCCTCAGGAACCTAAACCTCTGCCTCAATGCAGCTTGTCATCCCTCTTATTTGTGTTATTGTTCTTGGTATTTAAGCATCGGGTGCCCATTAGGGTAGTTTTAAATTTCTCTTTTCTCTCATGTGTCTTTTGTTTGTTTGTTTTGTTTTTCATTTTTTATTAGTGAATCACCGTGAGGTACAGTTACAGGCTTACAGACGTTCGTGCTTGCGTTTCAGTCATACAGTACGCAAGGACCCATCCCTCCACTATTTTTCACCACCCACGGTCCCAGCATCCCTCCCTCCCATCATCACATGTCTTTTTAAAGTCATATGGGATATTCAAAGAGAAGTTACAGTCCAAATGCAAAATTACATTACTTTCTATAATACCAATTTGGTCACCTTCGTGTGGCTTTTACTTCTCCTTTATGGTTTTGATTTACTATCTAGTATCTTTTCATGGAGTGTGAAGTACTTCCTTTAACATCTCTCTCTCTCTTTTTTTTTTTTTTTTGGAGGGGGTGAGAACATGTGGTGTGGTGCTTGTGTGCTGCTCCTGACCTGGTATTCTAGGGGTCATTTCCAGCTGTACTCACTCTGGAACCCCTGGTGCCAAGGATTGAACCTGGAGCTCCCACATGCACAGCTTGTGCTCAGCCCATTGAGCCATCTCCTCCTCCCTTCTTTAGCATTTCTTATAGGGCACAAAGACTCAACAACAACCCTCCTCACATTTATTTAGCTGAGAATTGCTTGCTTTTTTCTAGATAGGAAATTCTTGACATGCAACTATTTTTTCTAGCACTTTAAAAAAACAGTCCATCTCCTTGCTGTCCTGCCTAGTTTCTGGTTTTTTGTGGGTTTTTTTGTTGTTTTTATTTTTGTTTTTTGCTTTTGGGGTCACACCTGGCGATGCACAAGGGTTACTCCTGGCTCTGCACTCAGGAATTACTCCTGGCAGTGCTCAGGGGACCATATGGGATGCTAGGAATCGAACCTGGGTCGGCCATGTGCAAGGCAAATGCCCTACCCGCTGTGCTGTCGATCCAGCCCCCAAGTTTCTGATTAATCTTCACCATCTGATTAACTTCTGTTTGTGATAAATTCATTCTCTCATGCTGCCTTCCAGATTTCTTTCTTTGCCCTATCTTCCGCTAGTTTGGTTTTTATGTGTCTGCATATTAATCTCTTTATGTTTGTGAACTTCTTGACTCTACAGATTCTTGTCTTTTAGCATTTTCTGGGAGTTTTTAGCCCTAAATGTTCTGTTATTATTTTTCACAGTAATGTTAATGTTTATGTTATTAATGCACATGGTTAACTCACCTCATCAAGACCCAGTTGCCCAAGACCAACACCAATGTCCTTATGTTGCTTCCAGTTCACCTCGTCATTCCTCCCCACCCAGTCCCTCCTTACTTGGCATTCTCAGTTCTGTAATCAATGGTCAAGGGTTTGTTTTCATTTGATACTGTCTGTTCCTTTGTTTTGTGCCATTAATATTCTTTCTCATTTTCTGTTGAGAAAATTCCTCTATGTGTGTGTGTGCGCGCGCGTGTGTGTTCGTTTTTCACTATTCTTTTTTCTTCAAATAATAATGATAATTTCCATGGACTTATTTTGAAGTTTACTGGGGTTAAATTGCCTCCTCAAATCACTAGGGATTTTCTTATTCAGTTACGGTCTTTTTCACTTCCTAAATGTCTATTTGGTTCCATTTTAAAGTATCTTACTTTTCATTGCCAATCTCAACTTATTCATATATCATTCTAATTTTCTTTAGTGTTTTATCTGTGGTTTTCTATAGCTCTGCATTTTTTAAGACACTGATTTAAAGTATTTGCATAGTAAGTCCAAGTTCTGTGTCCCTCTGGGAAAGTTTATTCAGTTCTCCTGGAAATGTCCAGTCCTTTCATGTTTCTTCACGTGCTTTGCAATCTTATGTTGAAAATTGGACATTTTTTATATTACAGTATGGCGGCTCAGGATACACTCTTCTTGGGGTTTGCTTCTGTTATTTAGCTCTAGCATTTTTTTTAAATAAATTTATTTATTGAATCATTGTGAGAGCAGTTACAAAGCTTTCTGGTTTAAGTCTCGGTCATATAATGATGAAATACCCTTCCCTTCACCAGTGCACATTTTCCACCACCAAAAAACCCCAGTATACCCCCGTTCCATACTCTTCCCCCTACCTGTGTGGCAGGTGATTTCCACATCACTCTCTACTTTGATTACATTCAATATTTCGACACCAGACCCACCATTATTATTTGGGATTTTACCCCAACATTCAAATCTGCCAAAAAGGCAACATTAGACAATTTGTTTTCTATTGCTGATTGTGAATAGCAAATGATGGAATTTCAGATTTGGAATTCTGAAATTTTTATTGTATTTTATTTTATTTTATTTATTTATTTTTTGCTTTTTGGGTCACACCTGGCAATGCACAGGGGTAACTCCTGGCTCTGCACTCAGGAATTACCCCTGGCTGTGCTCAGGGGACCATATGGGATCCTGGGATTTGAACCCGGGTCGACCGCGTGCAAGGCCCTACCCGCTGTGCTATCTCCCAGTCCCTGGAATTCTGAAATTTTAATAATTAAATCTGGAGGGATTTCTACCAAAAGCCGCTGGGTTCCAAGATTTATTTCCAAGTCTCTGGGATCATGGCCGTTAAGCAGTAGCCAGAGGGGCCGTTGGTGGGCAGCAACTCGAAGTCTCCTTGGGGCGGGGAGGAAAGGACCAGCTCCACCCCTATCCCATGAGGCCCCGCAAGTCTCGTCACTATTGGCCCATACCTGACTCTCCATTGGCCTCTGGAAGATGGCGGCCACCAAGCCGCCAGGGGGAGTAGGTGGAGGGACAGCACCCTTTCCCACCTGGGGTGGCCCAGCGCCTGTAACCTAATGCGAAGTCTGGACGCATTTCTGCCAAAAGCTGCTGGGTTCCAAGATTTGTTTCTGAGTCTCAGGGATCACGGCGTTAAGCAGCTTTATCAGTAGCCAGAGGGCTCTAACTTTTCTTTTTTTCTTTTTTTTCTTTTTTTTTTTTTTTTTTTTTTTTTTTTGCTTTTTTGGGTCACACCCAGCGATGCTCAGGGGTTACTCCTGGCTTTGCACTCAAAAATCACTCCTGGCTGTACTTGGGGGACCATATGGGATGCTGGGGATTGGGGATTGAACCTGGGTTGGCCGTGTGCAAGACAAAAGCCCTACATGCTATACTATTGCTCCGGCCCCTCTAGCATTTTTTTAAGGAACATTTCTAAAGTATTTTTGTTAGGTCTATATTTTTAGTCATGTGTGATATCTAAATTCTTTTCCTTTAGCCTGATTTTTGTTCAGCCTGTGTTCTGACAGATTTTCTTGATTGTCAAAAGGGTGAGGAAGAGATGGGATAAAAAGCTGAGCAGGGGGAGTTAGAGACCACTCAGGTGTCAGTGTACGTGCAATAGTGAGCATGTGCATAAATTTCTAAGTTACCCAATATAAAATATTGGATTTTTTTTTCTATTTTGATTTCTCAAGTAACTCTCAGTCATTTTTATCAGCTTTTGGGAGCTTACTGCATACCCAAACTTAGTCTTTTGTCCCAATTGTATACAGAGTTTTTGTTTGCAGCTCCTTTATGAGCAAATTCCAAGGTAGGTGAGATAAGACCAAGTACCTGGCACCAGACTTCCAGATAGCCTCCATATTGGTTAGAATGGACTGATGCAGTTCTTTACAAATAAGGCCTTCAGAACTCCTTCCAGAACCAGGGGCACCTCCCAGAAGATCACCTTTTAGACCGCCGAGTAGCTAGGGACATGACTCAGGACATGTGAAAACACTGCAGTGCTTTTTCACAATTCTCTTATTGCTTTTCTCTTGATTTCAGCATCTGCTTGCTGGTGTAAAAATTTTTGTTTGTTTCTTAGAGTTCTGAAAAAATTAAATCTCATCTGGTTTTTTTCTTGATTTTTCAATAGTTCATTGGATGTGAGGCTCTTGGAACTGGCTACACTACCATTTCTGGTGATGCCTTTTTCCTGCCTTTAAACTTTGTTTTATTTATATTCCATAAATGAGAGAGCTCATACTATGTCTGTCACTCTCTTCATTGAGCATGATATTTTCCAGATCCATCCATGTAGCTACAAATCGCATGATTTCACCTTTTCTTACTTTTCTTATGACTGAGTATTATTCTATTGTGTATAGGTACCATAGTTTCTTTTTTCAGTCATCTGTTCTTAGACATTTGTGTTGTTTCCAGATTTTTTTTGACAGTTGTGAATAGTGCTGCGATGAGGATAAGAGTGGAAATGTCTATTCTGAATAGATTTTTTTTTTTTTTGGCTTTTGGGGTAGATGCCCGGAAGTGGAACTGCTGGGTAATAGTTTAGTTCTAATTTTCATTAAGAGTGTCCATATTGTTTTTCCAAAAAACTGGATCCATCAGCATCCCCACCAGCAGTGAATAAGGGTTATTTTCCCCCGTATTCACACTAACCCTGGTTCTTTTGTTCTTTGTAATAAACAAAGTAGATTTATAACAAATGCTCAAAACCAACAGAAACTGATAACTGCTCTTCAGTAGGAAGTTTACCACAGGTGGGAAGGAGAGGTTTGGATAGGGGGTTAGGGCCATGGGATAATGGTGCTGGATTGTCTTTTGCATAAAACCTTATAGTTAATAGTAATATAAACTACGGTACCAAAAAATAAATGTTAGTTTTAGGAATATGTATGTAAGTACACATGTATCAAAATATTTTTCTTAAACTAAAATATTTTCTAATCAAACTTTTTAATTGCATTTGAAATGCTGGTATCTTAATATTACTCTTAAATTCACATGAAATGCTTTGCAAATTATTGAGGTATAGATAAAGGTTTTGAAAAAGGATTTGTCAATCTGGCTATATTACTTTGGTACACAAATGATTAGGAAGAACATTTTATTCTTTGAAAGCAACCAAATTCTTGAATGAAGAAAATTTGAGGATATCACAGATGAGTTGATCAGTATAGATTCATGTCCTGTTTTGCTGTCTCCCTTTGTATTATAATCCTTAGTTGAAGGTAGGTTTTCCTGGTCTTTGTTGAGGGAGTTTCAAGGTTCAAGGCCCAGTGTATCAACATGAAGTTCCTCAGAGTTGCTCAATTAATATCTCTTAGATGATCTTCAAGTTAATTTTTATTGCAGTTGTTTTCAACAACAGCAAAAAAGCCAAAAACATTTTCCTGCTGGAAGGGAGATATTTTCACCCAACAAAACCTTATTTTTTAGGCAGATTTCAAAAGATAGTGTTGGAGTGCAACTCCTGTGTTAACTGAGAGCAGGTACGATGTGGAAACACCAGAATAGAGGTCAGATTGTTGATCTTAACATGACATCATTTCTCCTTTACAAGCAGTGCTTTGAAAGGAAAAAAAAAAAGTTTCTCCTTGTTCACTTGTTTACTTCCAAAAAAAATTAGCTGTGTTGTCCTAGTAAGTCATTAGTTGGAGGCAAATTGGAAAGTAAGACCTAATGTGTTTAGTTGTTTTGAATTTTGAGTAAAGTCATGCATGTAGAACTTTTCATCTAAAGACCTAGGGCAGTTGTAGATTCTCAAAAATGTAACTTCACTATATAGGTTCTTAAGATGAAATAAATTTTATTCATTGTACGTGGGGTGGGGTTGTAGGAGGTGACCTTGAGGCCACACCCTGTGGTGCTCAGGGCTTATCATTGTGCTCATAAGTGCTGAGGGCACCCTATGCAGAGGTAGGGATTTCTGCATGCAAGTACCATAAACCCTGTACTATCTGCCCAGCCTGAGTTTTACTCTTTATCCCCAGACTTATCAGCATTTGTTGTGATTGGAAAGCTGTTCTAGAGAGACAGGAACATGTGTAAGGAATAGACAATGATTCAGCATGAAATTAGATGGTGGAAAATGAAATATTATTAGAATATATTATAAAATATCTTTATTTTCCTATCATTATAGTAATTAGCTTGTTCACTTCCAAAAAAAAAATGAGAAACTGGTGTACAGATTTTTGCCCTTGGAAATAGAGCTAGAATCCAAGAGAGAGAAGTGTTTTTCCAGATGAGAGAAGGGAAGGATAAATGTGGAAATCTTACTAAAGTTATTGAGCCTTCCTTGCCTCTATTACATGCCTTCACATCTTCAATTGTGTTATCCAGACTAATGGCCCCAGCAGTGGTTTCCCTAATATCAGAACAACTTACCACCACTGGGGAGGATCAAGAGAAAGCTCTCCAGTCTCTCAGAATTTAAAATAATAATAATAATAATAATAATAATAATAATAATGGAGGATGACAAAGACCTTGCCTCTGAACCAGCACACATTCAATGATATTTCTTAGATTTCAATGCCTCTTTTCATACTGTGATTAGTGTCCTTAAGATTTTTAGAAACTTGAATGCCTTCTCATTACTTAGTTTTAACCCTGAAAGAAAAGCCATACTGTTTGCAAGGCACCACAGATATTAAAGAATAACTCTCTCACACAGTAGTAAGTGTGGTGACTTTTCATTCCACACATAGCATATATGACGGCTCAGTCTGTCGGATGTGTCTGTTGTAAAGGCGATTATATAAACTCCTTTCCTCATTAACTGAGGACATGGAATAATATATGAGCTATTAACAGTGTTCTCACTGTCCTTTAGCAAATGCCTTTCTTTAGGTGTCAAATGCCTTTTTTTTTAGGTGTCAAATGCCTTTCCTTTAGGTGTCAATGTGGACAATAAAGTTTCATGGTTCCCACTTATACCTGTCCCCCACTTCCCTCTCGTGCTGAAAAGGACTCGGTTTTCAGCTTTCTCCTTTTCCCTTACTCCCTGACCATCAATAGCATAAACCACAACTACAATTAAAGTCTGACCTAGGAAACCAGACAGAAAGTACAGCAGATATGATGCTTGCCTTACACTCAGCCAACCCTAGTTCAATCTCCGGCACCCCATATAGTCCCTCAGGAATGACCCCTGAGCACAGAGCTCAGGAGTAAACAAAACACAGCTGGATGTAGCCCCTAAACCAAAATAAAATAAAATCTTGTCTAATACCCTGTTGATAAGGGTTTCTCTCAAGGGATCACTAAGAAAATGACGGCTGGAGGAACCAGTTGGGATGTGAGATGCATGCTGAAAGTAGATAATGGACCAAACATGATGACCTCTCAGTGTCTGTGTTGCAAGCTATAATGCCCAAAAATAGAGAGAGAGAAGTATGGGGAATATTGTCTCTCTTAGAGGCAGCGGGAGGGTGGGAAAGGGTGGGGGTATACCCGGGATATTGGTGGTGGGGAATGTGCACTGGTGGAGGGATGGGTATTTGATCATTGTGAGATTGTAACCCAAACATCAAAGCTTGTAACTATCTCACAGTAATTCAATAAAATTTAGAAACTTAAAAAAAAAAAAGATAGGGGTTTCTCTCAATGTGCTTTCTACTTCAAGAGTAATGCTATTAAAGTGGACAGACATATCAGAATCTAATTTTGCTAAGTCCAAATTCATATACAAATCCATGAACAGGATTCTATTAGGTCTTTTAGTAATCCTTTTTTTATTTGTCTGGTGCTTTGTACCATCTTCCCTAAGGTCTGAAAGGTATAAGTAGCATCTCTTTTATTTCACAGATAAGAAACTGATGCTTGGGGCCAGGGCTGGAGTGCATGCTTTGAATGCAGGAGGCCCGGATGGATCCCTGGCTCCACGTGGTCCCCTGACATAGCTAGTCTGAGGCTCAGATAGGTTGAGTTCTTCACTAGGATCGTAGAGCCTCATAACTGATGAAATGAAAGTTCCAGTCAAGCCCCAACTGTCTTGTTCTGCCACAGCTGCATCTCTTAGGAATGGTTTATTTCAGCACCCATGTAAATATTTATAAACACTTTGCCTTTGTTCTGATCTATCTATCTTACTGTTTTGACTAATTTATATTGGTAGAGCTGTGCAGCAAACGGACATTTGCAGAAGTGTCCTCTGCAGCGGTTTAAAATCTTTTCTTCTTTGAAATTTTCGTTCCTTGCCAGCAGCAATATACAATAACAATAAGTTAGCGTTTTCCTCTGTCATCTAGCTGCGCTTCTCACATGCTTAACACATCTAGCGTTCCTTTATTGTCAGCTTTCCTTTCCCCTTACACGATGGAATCACAGAACTGCTGCTTCTTTCAATGTTCTATCATCTGACACTTCATAATAAAAAATTCATTGGCCCTATAATGGAGTTTCATCTTTCCAGTGTTTAAAAACATTCTGAAATTTTTCATTTCTTAAACAAAAATCACAGCAGAATTAAATGTGCGTTTCCCTCAGGAGATAAAGATTGAAATTTGAAATTAATCACTAGTAACTTGAGACCAGTAAAAAAACACCAAGTTTCATGCAGATGACTTTTTTGCATTCATGTTGTTTAGTGCAATACTGAAGCCAGGGGTGTCATATAAAACAAGCCCAAAGCACTTTTTGTACCTCAGTTTAAAAAAAGAATCACTTTGCTGCCTTCAACATAGCAAGAAACTGCTTTTTACTATAAAGCCAGCATGAGAAGAGATGTTTTTCACCTTTGAAAATATTAAATATCATCTGTACAAGAACTCTCTCTTTGCCTTTCATGCAATTTCCAGACTCACAGCACAAATTGAGAAAAATACTAATTATTTTGTTTGTGAAATTCAGATCATAGTTTCCAAAGCATAAAATGGAAATGGAAAAAAATTTTATCCAAAACCTATGAGAATACTAAAATTTTATCACAGGGTCATTGGAAAGGGAGAAATGCTTGTTATCATTTCAAGTCTCTGAAAGGAAAAGGATCTATGAGCTAACTGTAATTGTATCCAGGTGGGTGTATGTTTATTTACTTGCTGGTATTTTGGTGGTTACCATATCAGAATTACATAGGGAAGGAGAGAGGTTTTCCCAAAAGTAGCATTAAGGTTTCATGTGTTATCTAGAGAAGTGTTTTTATGATACAAGGTTAATAGTGGAAAACAGATGTAGCTTGGTGGTAGAACACATACTTTGCCTGTATAAGTTCTTGATTTTAGTTCTAGCCGCCACCTTCTCCCCCCAGATGAATGGATTAGAACTACAGGCAATAACATTAATACACCCCAATAAAATGGGATTTATGAGTGGTACTAGTCCACAGAATGTGTGTTCCACTAGAAAGCAAGATAAATACAGAAATTGAGAGTGGACCTAAGAAATTAATGTCAATTCAATATTATAGAAATGTCCAAATGCATGGGCCAAGAGTAGAACTCAACCCATGATGCATTAGAAAACAAATACGAAACAAACCAGATCTGTCATCACATATGGTATTCAAAGTTCTGTGCTAGTTCAGGACCCACAAATGTTTTCCCAGGAGTCAGATAGGAAATATTCTAGGCTTTGCTTGTCATACACAAAGTGCCTACCATTTAACTTTACACACACATAGACACACACACACACATAGACACACACACACACACACACACACAAAACTTGTGTTATGTAATGGTAAGTGTGGTCCTGGGTCATTAAAAGTTTATTCCTGGATTTTGAAAGTCATCTAATTTTTCACAAGTCACAAAATGCTATTGTTATTTGGATTTATTCCTCGACCGTTTAAAAATATAAAAACCATTCTTAGCTCTTGGAAAAAGCAGTGCACTAGATTTTGCCCTGGGGGCCCAATTTGCTGACCCCAAGCTAGGTAACTGGCTCAAAGGTCTTTAGGAACAGATCCTGTTGTTTCCTAGTCTCAGTGTCCCCCTTCTGTCTCTGGGATTATAATAGCCATTTACTTACTTCACTTGGATTATTATTGAACAATACTTTAGAGCACTTAGGATGCTTAAAGCATTATGCTTAACAAATTCCAGAAGGCAAATGTTCCAAGTATCACTGCGGGAATACATTTTAGGATTCCCTAGGATCCTAGACTTCCATGAATTTTGCTAGTGTGTGTGTGTGTGTGTGTGTGTGTATCTTGTGTGTGCATATATATATATACACATATATGCATATATATGTATATATAGACAAGAAGAGTGGGATAAGAGAACTCTTTATCAGGATACACAAGCATAGTAATAGATATTCAATCTGCTGCTGCCCGGAATTCCTGAAATCCTGCTTCATTCTGATATTGAAATGGAGAAATAACTTGTTATGACGATAATCAAATGTGAGCTCCTATTCCAAACAGAGAATTGTTTAGATTCTCTACTCTGTCTCAAGCCCTTTTACTCTTATACTATTAACCAAAACACAGTCCCTAGCTGCACTCCCCCTGCAGACCAATTCTCATGATACTGTTGTTTCTTTTCTCTGAAATCTCCATTTAGCATATTTTTTTAAACATATTGGAAGTCCTCAGTAATTTGAGCATTACATACTTTTATTTACTTCAGATTGTGTAACTTTAAAAAGAAGAAAAAACCTGATTGACTTTCATTAAATTGTAACATTCACAGTGTGTGGATATTATGGTTGTATTTATTCATTTTTTAATATAGCCTCTTCTTTCGGGGGCAGGCACACCCAGCCACGCTGACAGTCACTCCCAGATGTGCTTAGGAGAGCATATGGTACCATTGATTGACACTGGGACTCTTGCATGGGAAACTTGCACTGCAGCCCTTTGAGTTCTCTCCCCATTCCCTCATATAGCTTCTTGTCCTCCATCTTAATTAAACTTCAGATGTATGCATATGAATTAAGCAAGGTGCTTTGTGAGCGTGTGGACATTGAACAAAGGCACTTATATCTTTGTCATTCATGTGTTAGTCCTGAGCTTTAAAAAAAAAAATGGGCATGTCCTAGTTCCAAGTGTCCAGCACAGTGATTCAGCGCCCTCATACTCCAAGCTAAGCACAGTCACTCCACCTATCTCTGTCATCTAGCGAAGCCGCAATTGGTTTTTTGTTGTTGCTGTTGTGCTGAGAACTTTTAAGATCCACTATCATAACTGTGTTCAACTAAGCATTTCGATATCGTTTCTTTAGTTATAAGTCTTTACTGGAGTTGATTTTTAATGTCTATTTGTTTTATTTACTTACATTCATGGCTGTTGGTTTCAGACACCACCTTCTTCTCTTCCTCGCTTCACCCCCTTTCTCTTATGTAACCTTAGTTCTGTTAGTAATAGCCACTGGTTTGTCCTTTTATTTTATTTTGTCTGTTCCTTCATTTTTATATCCTTACATTGCACAACATAGGGGAAATCATCTAGTAGTTTTCTCTTTCCTTCTCACAAATTTCACTTTGCATAAAAATCCCTTTGCTCTCCCTTCATTTTATTGTGCAGGGAAAAATTTCATCTTTTTATTTTGTTTTCAGTTTTGGAATTATTTTTTGATCTGGTTTAGAGGTGTTACATCTGCTGGTGCCCAGGGGCTACTCCTAGCATGGTGCTTAGACCTCCTGTTGGTGTTTAGGGAACTTCCTGGTGCCACACATCCAACCTCATTATTATGCATACATAGCATAAGCTCCATATCTTTGAGCCTTCTCCTTGTTCCCATTATTTCATCTTTTTTATGACTGAATAATATTCCACTATGTAAATGTGCCATGTCTTTATTCAATCCTCTATTAATGGGTACTTGAGTTTTTCCTGAGTTTTAGCTAGTAACTAAAGCTATCGTAAGCCATGGGATGTTTTTTTTTTTTTTTGAGGTACACTTTTCTTCAAATAAAACACAAAACTGGAACTGCTGGATCCTATGGTTGCCCTGTCTAGTTTCTTCAGACTCTAGAGCTTTTTTTCCTATTTGTATTCCCAAGTTGCTTTTGCTCTATTTCTTCTTCTTCATTTTTTTTTTACTCCTTGAAAATGCAGCAAATTTTTGGAAAAAGAGATATTTGAAGTATTTCAAATATAATGAAATCTTTCACCAAGTGATAAAGTAAACATTTGAAGCTAATACTATAGAATATTTTGTCAGGGAATACATTCCTTTTTTGTTCTGTTTCAAAATACAAGACATAGACTGTTGCATGCATTCTGTGGTGCTTGTCGCTGTGTCCAGCTCTGTAAAAATCTGATTGTTGGTTGTTGGTTGCACAACGGTCTATAAAGAGCACGGAACACAGCACTGACCTGAATTTGAAACTTAGTTCTGGGGCCAGAGAGATAGTGCAGGGATTAAGCCTTGCATATGACTGGCCCCAGTTTAATCATCAACACCACCGATGGTTCTCCAATCCCACCAAGACTAAGCACTGAGCACCTCGAAATGTCGTCAGAAAAAAAGAAAAGAAATCTGGTCCTAGGGTCCCTGAAAATTGCTGGGGTGACCCTGGCACCACACAACTGAGCAACACTGCATGGCTGGACCTGAGTGTGGTCCAGTCCAGTTGGCAAAGTATTACTAGGAATGCACTGCTTGGGGAGTCTCGCCCAGATGAAAATGTTTCAATTAAATCTAGTATTCGGCTAATGCTAAATCCGGTAAAAATTCAATCATTGTTGTGTTGTGTATATTGAGCATTATTATACAACTTGTGTTTTCCCAGAATCTTCCATGTAACAAATATTTTGTAGCTCCTGTTTTATTCAGCAAGATATTAAGACTATAAAGGGTTTTTTTAAAAAATAATAATAATAATAATAATTGCAGTCAGGGACGCTTCTAAGATCAAAGAAAACTTAAAAATTAAGTAGCCCATTTTTCTCCAAATGGAGTGCAGATATTGTCATGATTGTCATTGTTGTCATTGTTATTGCCATCCTGCGGTTGAAGTCAGTGAGCCACATGCTGTGTACTTTGAGTTCTGATCATTGTCCCATTAAAAGGCTTAGACCCAGTACTTTTCAATAAACCAAATTTTTATCAATGTGAGGGAATAATGAGAGGATGTGATTATTGGCCACTTGATCTGAAAACTACTTCCACAGGGTTGTGATACTTAATGAAAGAAAAGACTAAAAATATATTAAAGCAAATTAATTGTTCTTTTAATTAAAAAAAAACACACCGGTAAGTCAGAGTTCTCTGTTTTAATAACGTCATGACTCTCGAAATCTCTTAGAAGTAAATTTCAACAGCATTAAACTAATACTTTCATATTATCTCATCTCTTGTGGGGGATGAAGGGGCTAGGTCCCACCCAGTGGTTCTCAGGGGCCACACCCATAGGTGCTCAAAGGACCATACACAGTGCTGGTAGAGCCATGATTGGCTGCCTTAACCCCTGACTCTCCAATCCCAAATTTCTCTTTTATATTCACTGAATAGGAGAGGTTTTTAGGACCAAACTTCTTATGCTTCTCTTCAGGAGAATAACTTTTGGGTGAATGCTGTATGTGTACACTACACAGCATCAACACTAGGGTAAATTTTACAAAATCTGCTTGTTTTATTTTATTGGCGAGTGGGGTGGGCCATCCACTGTCAGTGGTGTTCAGGGGCATCTCGAGGCTGAGAGATCACTCCTGGTTGTACCTGGGGTTCAAATCTTGGTCTGCGGGACATAAGGTAAGTGCCTTACCTCCTGTACTGCCTTCCAGCCCCATTTATTTTTATTGTTTCCTTGTGTAGGGAGTCTTATTTAAGGGAAAGAACTATAAAATTTTGTTTGTTTTTTTATGTAAATGATGGTACGAGTTAGGTGGGGAACACTCTTAAGAATTGTAAGGGGTGGGCCCGAGCAATAGCACAGCAGGTAGGGCGGTTTGCCTTGCACGCGGCCGACCCGGGTTCGATTCCCAGCATCCCATATGGTCCCCCAAGCACTGCCAGGGGTAATTCCTGAGTGCAAAGCCAGGAGTAACCCCTGAGCATCGCTGGGTGTGACCCAAAAAGCAAAAAAAAAAAGAATTGTAAGGGGACCTGCCGTGTTCAGCATTCAGTGGCCTGTCATGGTCTGTCTCTCAGTTCAGAACTGCCTTAATTTCTGCCATCCTCTTCTGCTTCGTGGTCATGATTGTGTACATTGTTTTGCTCTGAGAAGGGGAAGGAGATACTGTATTTTCTTCCAAAGTGAATTTGTACTCTCCTTCCCTTTCTTTTATTCTTCCTTCACTTTAGTAATCTGGCTAAATTCTCATACTTTTCTATGCAAGAAAAAAATGTATGAGAACTTCTATGTTTGTTTTTTTTGTGTGTTGTTGTTGGTTTTGTTTGTTTGTTTGTTTTTGCATTGGTGAGTGGTTTTTGTTCCCCCTTTTACTGTCTGATTAAGACCTTTGTGTCTAGTCCCCACACCTCATTCTGTGGAGGATCTGAGGAGGAGACGCTCCTTGCTGGGGAAGGCGTAGAGGGAGCTGAACTGGGCTGTGAGAATTCTACTATAGGATCTGGGTTTTGCTCTTCCTCACTAGTTGAGATTCATGACATTAAGGTGTGAATTACTACCCTATTCAAGGAAGAGATAGCAAGGTTGGTTTGGTTTGCTTTTTTGTTTCCTTTTTACCAAGACAGTAAACTTCATGTTCACTTCCCTTGTGAAGTCCTGCCTACCCAACACACGTGTTTCTGTCCTTGCCCAACTTGTGGAGCAAAAAAGAAATCTCTTGAGTTTTACAATGGCACAGCAAGGAGAGGGGACTTGATCTGCTGATCTCCTTTGCATTATTGTTATCTCCCCAACCCCAACACACACACAGACACACACACAGACACATGCACACATGTCAGATCTCATCTTTTCTCACCGTTTACTGTTAAGAAACAGTAAGCTCAGATGGAGTCATTAGTTAGCAGCGCCTTCTTTATCCTTCATCCCAACCTATTCCATTAACCTTATGATAATGAGATTTTACATATACAATTGGACTTATTAGACTCCTCCATGTAGGGTCAACCAACCTGAATTTGGACTATAATTGATTATTGCTTTGAGTAATAGTGATTCCTCTGTCTTTTTCCTTCCTTTCAAGCATGGAAAAGCAAACAGTGCACAACAGTGCACCTTGATTTGCCTTTTGTTTTGCCCAAGGAAATCCTATGATGTTCAGGAGGGAAATTTACTCTAGAATTATTCCACTTTTCCTTATTTTGCCTCAATACATTTCAGGTTGGTTTTCCAAGACTTGGCAGTTATTCACAGCTTTGAGGATTTTACCCCTCCTACATTTTCCATTTATAATTGAGTCATTTCTTTTCCTAAGAATATTTTGACTTCTGAGCTCACCTCTTTATCTTAGTGCATTTCTGTCAGCATTTTCTGCTCTACATTTTTCAGTAAAATAATGATTTTAAATGTGTTCAGTTACACCTACGAGAAAAGATCCCATAGACAAATTTTATCCTGCCACTGTAGCCTATTAGTTCTGGTCTAGTTGTATTAAATCTTCAAAATGCCCCTCAATAAACCATAGATATTGTTCTCTCTGATGCTTAACATGAGGAAGTCAAAATCAAGAGTCAGACCAGGCTTGTCTGACTGAGTCTGTGGCCTCCGTTCTGCCTTCTCACACCAATGTCTGCTGTGTGGCTCACCACCCTCCTCTGGACTTTTGTTACTTCATCTACAAAATGATTGGGGGTGGGGGGGGCGTTGCCTGTGAGGTTTTTTTCCCAGCACTAAATTTCTGTGTTTATGATTAGTGGAATGAGAAGACTACATTTTACTTTAACATAAATTTATTTGACTTTACATTTAGTAGGAATGGCCATATATTTCGAGTTTAAATATATATTTACATAGTTCTGCAGTCGGGAATTTTAGATTATATAAACCTTTTTGTTTTCTCAACTCATTTTTCAGGTGCTTCGGAATTTCACTGCTGCTCTTTTTAACATATGGTGTTTGCAATAGTAAAGCTGGAATTTTTTTAATTCAAATGTTCATTTTTTCCCCTATATTATCCTGTCTCTGTTTAACACTCCTCAGTAGACTGAGAATGCCCAAATTGGAGGTCGTTGGAGGCAGTAAAGATAAAACAAAATTAAGTGATCTATTAAAGTGAAACCCTCGGGGCTGGAGAGATAACACAGCGGGTAGGGCGTTTGCCTTGCACGCGGCCGACCCGGGTTCAAATCCCAGCATCCCATATGGTCCCCTGAGCACGGCCAGGGGTGATTCCTGAGTGCATAGCCAGGAGTAACCCCTGTGCATCGCCAGGTGTGACCCAAAAAGCAAAAAAAAAAAAAAAAAAAAAAAAAAAAAAAAAAAAAAAAAAAAATAAAGTGAAACCCTCAACTTTGAACTAAACAAACTGAATTAAGCTACCAAAGACTGCATTAGGGAGACTTCGGATTCCTAGTTCTGAGAGTTCATAATCTAAAAGATAAACTGTCTGACGTTAGTGTACATCTTATTCTCTTGTGCACATTCAATCAGCAACAAATATGTGGAGGTTCACAGCTGCAAAGTCAGAGTGTTACAGAACCCAGGATTACAGTGTATATAGTGGTAGGGAAAAGGAAGTGGGGAACACGGAAGGCAACTGGCAATGGGCCAGGGTCCCTAAGGAATGAGGTTGCAGCTAAATAGTGCAGGAGGCAGCGCTTTCAAGATGGCAGAGTAAAGAGGCAAGTGCCAGCACACGACTTCAAGAATAAGCCTGTTCTTCAGTCAAGGACTACTGAGCCCAGTATTCTTTTTTTTTTCTTTTTGTGTCACACCCAGCGATGCTCAGGGGTTACTCCTGGCTCTGTACTCCTGGCAGTGCTCGGGGGGATCATATGGGATACTGGGAATCAGACCCGGGTCAGCGGCATGCAAAGCAAACGCCCTACCAGCTGTGCTATCCCTCCAGCCCCAAGACTGCAGCCTTTCTGACCTGTGGTCCGGGAGTCAGCATCATACCTCTATTTGTTACCCTTCCTTTGTATTCATTCCATCACTAGGAAATAACAGGCCCTTCTCTTAACAACTTAAGAGCTACTTCTAACCATGTTCTTCTCACCTATTTTGTTTATTCACAACTCTTTGTATTTGCAAACACTTTGATAGCCCTCAGATATACAACATTGAGGGGCCAGAGCAGTATAGTACAGCAGGTAGGGCGCTTGCCTTGAATGCAGCCAACCCTGGTTCAATTCTTGGCACCCCATATGGTCCCCTGAGTACTGCCAGGAGTGATCTCTTAGCACAGAGCCAGGAGTAAGCCCTGAGCACTGCTAGATGTGGGGAGAAAAAAGCAAACTTGACGTATAATAGTGAACACAAGAAAATAGTATTCAAGCTGATGAACCCCTGTGGCTAAAGAGGAAATCTTAAAATCTGCGGGCGAGGGGAGGCAACACAATGAATAAGCCAAGAAATCAAGGAAAAGGATTTTTGCCCAGAGAGAAAATGCTTGTGAGTGTAAGGGGAGCCCCTCTCTATGTGATTCCTTCCGTTCTTTCTTTTATCCCTTCCCTTAGACATTCCACATCTCTTGCTCAAACTGTTTGACCACTCCCTTCTGGGGGAATTTCGGGTTTTTCCCTAAAGCCTCCAATCTAGGCTGTCTGTCTGGGGAGCTGATAATATTTTAAGATGTATTCCAGTTAAAGCCCGGTGTTTGTTCAAGCCCTGTTAGCTGTTTGGCACCACGCCAGACACAGTGGTGGTCACCCTCTAGGTCTAAGACCTTTAAGATCCCTGTGAGCATCCATCGGACTCCCTTTTCCGTCCTTCTGTCCATCACCTGCTGTGCCGCTTGCTCTGGGCCCTAAAAATTGGTTTCCCCAACCCACATTCCACAGGCTCAGAAAGTGGGTCACCATCATCTCTTCTTGTTGTGGCTCACACGCCATCTCTCTTCTGATTAGACATACCTGTTGCTGAGTGTTATACACCGCCCTTCTGGAGAGCTGTTCTAGAACCTCCTCTTTATTCTGCCCCTCTTCGTACGCTGACACCTCCCAGCACGCCGTGGCACTCTTCTCCCCACATATGTTTGTCATTCTTGGAAATGATGGCCTCCAGGAAGAAAATGCAGCCAGCTCCCTGGACTCGGAGTTCCTTGAGCTTTTTCCTTCTGGCCCTCTTCCCTTTGCTCTGCCCCCACCTGCCTCTCGGAGGCCTCACTCCACTGGATCTTGGCATTGAAAGGAGCTGCTCTACCTGTCAACCCTCGTTCTTGAGTTCTGTGGCTTTGAAGGTTTTCGGTGCATTCCCTCCTCCCTGCATCCACCCGGCAGAGCATTGGCAGAGGCAACTCATGGCTCCAGAAACCCAGAATTTCCTAGTCATTGACATGTCACTGTGTTTTCTTGGTTGTTTTCCTGGGAGGACTGGTGTGTACTTTCCCCTCCTCTTGCAAAGCTCAGTGGCCTCTGCCACTCTTCTCCGTGGTGATCTTGCTTCCCCTCTCACCGAGAGAGCAGGAACCCCTAGGAAAGAGCCTTTAGTTCCCATGACCAACTCTCCTGCTGCCTTCCCTGCCTCTGTCTCCCTGTCCCCTCACCTGCTGCAACAGTAAGGCATTGTCTTTCAAGCACTGTCATTTCACACCCCTGAATGAATCGTTCCAGTTACGTTACAAGCATGTTCTTATGTGACGTGTTTAAGATGACCCACACAATTGAATTGGAGGTATGGCGAAATTAAGAGGGAGGGATGTTGGGGGTCCTTGGGGAAGGGAGATGGGTACACTGTTGATGGATGTGGTGTTAGGAATTATGTGCATGAGAAACCATTATTAATAATGGAAGCTATAGAATCATTATTAAAAAGTAGGAAATAAAGTTTGTTTTTTTTACCAACCCTTTCTCTTCCATGTCGCTCCACTACTCCTGCCGGCTTCTTTCTTGGCTTTGCCCAGCTTAGCTTTAGACTCAAACTTTCTGGACAGGCTGGCCTCGATTTGTCAGATTTCCTCAGTTCTCATTCCCTCTCCCTGTGTAAATCGCTCATCTCTTGACTGCATTTCTGAGCAGTGTGCAATAGGTCCACACTTTCTGGAAACACATTCTTCACCTCTGGTATTAGAATCCACATGTCTTGAACCTCTTTTCCGTCTACACTCATCACATAGGTGATGCCATCTTGCCTGTGGTTTTATGTATGTATGTATGTATGTGTGTATCTGTATGTTGGTTTCTGGACCCCACCCAGTATGTGATGCCAGGGATTGAACCCTGGTTGGCCGTGTGCAAGGCAAACACCATACTTGCTCTGTAATCTCTCTGGTGACTCCTGCATTTATGTCTCTTGTCAGAGCACTCCACTTAGCATCTCCATTAGAGTGCTTTCCATGGCATCTTCCATGGAAAGATGATTTCTGAACATCCCCCACCCCTGCCCCACTCAGACCTACCCCCTCTCTCACCCTCTCAGTGAGGATAGAATCCTTTCTGCCTTTCCCCATCACAACCACCACATTCATCCAGTAGCCCAGCTCCTTTCTTTCCTTGTCCACATGATCAAGACCAGTTGGCTTTATTGTCATAATTAATCCAAGCACATGGAAAGTATTACTAGTCTAAAATACAGAAATCCAAAACTATGCTGCTGCTAGTGCGGCCTCCGGACCTCATATCTCTTCATTCTCAGCAATGGAAAACAAATTACCAAATGCTTTCTTTTCAGCAGATCGACTTTAGGGGGGAGAAACTCCAAATCAATAATAGTGAATTTTTTTTATTGAAATATTGAATGTAATCAAAGTAAAGTGAAAGTAAAGTGAAATTTACCAGTTACACATGCGGGGTGGGGGGCTGGGGAGGTGGGGGGAAGGGGGGAGGTATATTATGATTCTTGGTGGTGGAATATGTGCACTGGTGAAGGGACGGGTGTTTGAGCATTGTATAACTGAGACTTAAACCTGAAAGCTTTGTAACTTTCCACATGGTGAACTAATAAAATAAAATTAAAAAAAAAAAGAAAGTATTACTAGCCTAGTTCAAGCAACCCTTCCCAAACGGATCCTTGTTACTACATCATCCTGCTTTTTCTCTCCTCTTCTGTCCACTCTTGCCCTCTGTTGGGCATTATAGGTTCAAAACTTCATGACCACCTAATTGTGTTAGCACCCTCCAAAGACCACACTTCTGCCCAGGGCTTATTTTTTTTTAATTTTTAAAAATTTTATTGAATCACCGTGAGATAGTTACAAGCTTTGATGTTTGGGTTATAATCTCACAATGATCAAACACCCATCCCTCCACCAGTGCACATTCCCCACCACCAATATTCCGGGTATACCCCCACCCTTTCCCACCCTCCCCTTGCCTCTATGGCAGACAATATTCCCCATACTCTCTCTCTACTTTTGGGCATTATGGCTTGCAACACAGACACTGAGAGGTCATCATGTTTGGTCCATTATCTACTTTCGGCATGCATCGCCCATCCCAACTGGTTCCTCCAGCCATCATTTTCTTAGTGATCCATTCTATATTCCATCTGCCTTCTCCCCTCTGCTCATGAAGCAGTCTTCCAGCTATGGGGCAATCCCCCTGGCCCTTGTATCTACTGTTTTTGGGTGTCAGCCTCATGTGGTGTTATTTTATACTCCACAAATGAGTGCAGTCCCTCTATATCTGTTTCTCTCTTTCTGACTCATTGCACTTAGCATGATACTCTCCATGTTTATCCATTTATAAGCAAATTTCATGACTTCATCTCTCCTAACAGCTGCATAGTATTCCATTGTGTAGATGTACCAAAGTTTCTTTAACCAGTCATCTGTTTTAGGGCACTTGGGTTGCCCCAGGACTTCTTTTTACCTACAGAATAATGAATGCTAGCCTTTAAGTCACCTTAGCCCTTCCCAACTCTAACTTGCCTTATTTCTTATCAACTTATTAGTATCTTGGATGGAGAGTGGTTGAGGTGATGTTTGGAAGCTGTTATATGCTTGGACATCACTCCCAGCAGTGCTTGGGAGACCATGCAATGCTTGAGATTGAATGGTGGTTGTCTGCACACAAAGCAGCCCAAATTAAGGCCTCTACTGTCTCTCCAGCCCTCTGCCTCATTTTAAATTTCCAGTTACTTTTTTTTTAAATTTCCAGTTACTTTGACCAGCATCCTGCCAATATAGAATGTAATTGTTTAGCTATGATAAAATTCCATTTTAATGAAGAAAAGTCAACTTTCAAGGAAAACTTTTCTCCTAATCCATGTGTGACTCCTTCATTCACTCTTTCTCGGGTTCCAGCTCAGTTCTCCTTTCCTCAGAGCAGTCTTCCTTAAATACAATACAATGCAATACAGCACAGCCTTGCAATACAACCTTCTTGCAAGGCTGCCCCAAACACTCCTGCCTCCAAAAATATTCTGGGTAGTACTTGATTTTGGTTTATTTTCTTTGTTTGTGTTTGAGGTGGGAGCACACCTGACATTGTTCAGGGCCTATTCACTGCTCGGAGCTTGGGGTTTGCTCCCAACAGGGAACCATGGGGTGCCAGGGATCCAACTCAGGACTCTAGGATAAAAACCGTGCACTCCAGCCCTTTGAGCTGTCTCCTTGACCTCAGTGCTCTGCTTTTCTTATCGTGTTGTAGTGATCTTCAGAGCATTATCCTCAGCAGAAGTTGTATTCTATATTTTCTCCTTGCGAAATCTATTTCATTGTGTCTATCCTGTCATCTGACGCTGATGTATCCTGGCGAAGCTCTGTCTGTGTTGCGACTGTGTTCCATCCCCATGTTTGAAATGGGAAGTTCTCAGCCACTCCGCCTCTAGAAAACTAGTAATTCTGCCTCCTCTCGTTCTCAGTATGTTCTCTTTAATGGTGCCTCTGCAATTTTGTTAATTTAGTCACCCAGTGAGCCACCGGTGGTATGCACCGGCATCGGCCGGTGTTAAAACAGACTATGGTGAACTATGATGTCCAAATGCATCCAGATTCTAGGGTCCGAAAGCAGTGTTGGCGCCTTTCTTGTTCATGCTCCCTGTCCATTGTAGGCCAACAGGACAGATCTTTTGTCGACGTATGATCCAGCTGGAGAGTGAACACCACTTTAAACGTCCCTGTGTGCACGGCAGAGGGAAGACTGTTAGGATGAGCTGATAGGGGTCAGGTCTGGCAGTTAAGTCCTTCACTTATTGCTGGTTCCAATAATTTCTTGGTCCATGTTGGGCTCCTTACAGCTGGGAACTGGGTCATTTATTCTTACCTGGAGACAGGAGCAGAGAATCAGAGACTTTAGGGAGGGCCGGTGATGACCACCACAATCATGATACAGAAAATCCAGGAGTCAAAAGAGAAAAATCCCATTCCTTACCCTTTCATCTTGACAAAACCTCAGTAACCAGTGTGTGTTTCCTTTATTTTTAAAGGTTACATATGCATTTTCTTCTTTATGAAATTTGCAACTCACACATAAAATAGAATAACAGACTGCAGAGTCTTAACAAATGTTATTTGCCATCTTTATTTCATATCAGTTCTTTTTTCAACAGAAACTTTGAGAGTAACTATTTGATTCCATTCTTTCCCCTCCCTTCTAAGGGATGACTGCTATTTTGAATGTGGGATACATTGTTTTATTTTGATGATCCTTTTGCAACGTTTTTAGGAAAGCCTGGAAGACGGGAAATATCAGAAAACAGATGTGGCGTCCTCCTACACAGGAGGATTGCATCTCTGACCAGTTACCTCCTCCGTCCCTTTCAGGAAGGAACAGCACACCATACTACGTATTTGTTGTATTTTACATACTACTTCCTAATACAGACTGGAGTGATAGCACAGCAGATAGGGCGTTTGCTTTGCATGCGGCTGACCCAAGTTTGATTCCTTCGTCCCCCTTGGAGAGCCCAGCAAGCTACCGAGAGTATCCTGCCCGCATGGCAGAGCCTGGCAAGCTACCTGTGGTGTATTTGGTATGCCAAAAGCAGTAACAAGTTTTACAATGGAGACGTTACTGGTGCCCACTCGAGCAAATCGATGAACAATGGGACAACAGTGTATGACAGTGATTTTGCAACGTGCTTTTTTGGTGGAAGAGAAAGGGGAATCTCCCAAATGGTGCTCTGGAGGCCTGGGGGGGGGGGGGCGGGGGCCACCAGTGATTCTTTGCCAGCTGGCTGATGGTCCAATAAAAGGACCTGTAGATGTGATGTAGCTCGGTCTCTGTGGTGCTGGGACACCCAAGTTATCCCAGCCTTTCTGGGGGTCTCCAGGATCCCACCCATTTGGTCTCTAAGGTTGCACTTAGTTATGCTTGGGGTAGTGCTCGGAATTGAACCTGGATCAGGCACATAGTAGACAAGTATCCTAACCACTGTCCTGTCTCCCAGTCCCACTTTATATATCTTTCAAATGTTGCATGAGAAATTACACAGTTTCCACTTTGGAATATATATATATATATATGTATGCATATATATGTAAGTTATATATATCCCAAATATACTTATATGCATAAATATGTATAATCTCTATTCCTGCACCTGTCTTTAAAATACCTGAAATATTCTATCTTGAATTATTTTTTATCTCTTACTTCTCTGCATATTTTTATGTATGTACATAAAACCTTCAAATTTCTTCTAGGATCATCTTGGTCTGATGTAAAAAATACAAATGCGCACACGCAGAAGAGTGTGATGATGTGTGTGTTGTGTTTGCGGGCTCTCAGGGCGGCTTGCTCTCTCACTCTCTCGCCGCTCACGTTCCGTGCGGATGGACCAGATCGGGATGGCTCCTCCTTTGTGGTCTGCTTCTGTGTGTGATGCTGTGCTCTCTTCTGTCGGTCTCTCTATTTCTGACTCTGGCTCTGTAGTCTCTCCTCTGGTCTCTTCCGACCTCTCTATTTCTGCTTCTGTGTCTTCTCTCTGGCTTCTACGTCTTCTCTCTGGCTTCTGTGTCTTCTCTGCTGTTTCTGTGTCCTCCCTCCTGCTTCTGTGTCTTCTCTTACAATCTTAGTTTATGTAGCAATCACATAGGGTGGTGACACAAAGGTGGGTTGAACATTAATAAATCAACAAAGAGGGATAATACCACTCCTCCAGTAGATTAACAAAATCTCATATGAGGAGATTACTCCAGATTACTAGGAGATCTGCTCAAGGGCGGGGTGCCATCCAGGATGTGTCACTTTCTTCTTTCCTCAGAAAGTAAATTTACTTCTAATATTTCTAGCAATGTCATTCTGTATGAGCACAGTAAGAGATATATCAGATTTAAAGTTTGGTTCTTCCTGAGGACATTCACTATATATTCCAGACCACAGTCCTCAGGCCAGGTTAGTCTTCCTAACCCCATCAGGGTCCTAGTCTCATCGTTACTTTTGGATCATGACAGCATTTGTCTATGACCATGTTCTCAACTTATAGTTGAGTATTGTGGTGCTTTGGCCTGGCCCATTTCAATGCCAGGGTAGCTCACAGCTTGCCCTGGGTCCATTCTGTCTTATCCCGTCCAGCGGAAATAGTCAACATGGGTAACCAGGAGAGGTTGCGCGAGTGTTAAAAAAGAGAGAGAGAAGAATGGGAGCAAGACAAGGCTTTGATCAAGCAAGCAATCAAAGGCTCTTTATTTCTCTCAAGCTAATTTTTTATAATTGATTACATGAGGAAGTAGGCAAAATGGGGAAGTACAATACATGCACATTTTCAGTGACACAGGGTGCAAGCCCTAACAGGGGGCGCATGACAGTTATCTCGGGCGTTGCTCAGAAACTTTACACAATGTGTTCTAACATTTTTCTAAGAAGAGGTTAATTTCTTAATGTAAGGACATTTTTCCCAAAAAGGGTTGGGTCCTTAATTGCAGGTCAGGCTATACTGACATTTTGGCTCCTGGCACTGTCCTTCATCGGGACCCTGCTTTTGGGGTGCTAGGAACTAAGGACAACTGAGTTGAGAAAGCAGATGCCCAGGAGTAAATATTATTGGAGTCAATCAGCTCCCAAGTTACAAAGCATAATATTTACTGTCTTCCTGTGTCCATACAGAAAGGACATTGCGTTAAAGTAAACTAAGTTCCCTGCAGCAAGGCTAAAAGGACAAACCCAGTGTTACCCTACAGTCTGATATATGACTTAAATAATATTTGTCTATGCATTGGCACAGTGTTTCCTGAACTTCTTTGAACATGTCTGTCTGTGATGTCATTCTTAAAGTTCAGACTGAACCCAAACAGTCTCAACCCAAACTGTCAATTCTGTGTTATCAGTACCGGACACAACTAGGTACCAAAAAGGCTGAAGAGAGTAGGAAGTTAGCACCTTCAGAGCAGTGGGTGCTCCATCCTAAGTGAGAAAGGAAGTCGGGAAAAGGAGGTAGGAGGAAGAAAGGTCAGGGACCACTCCCAGAGGAATCACTAACAGTATCTGCTCTGTGCCTCATTAGGAACAGGCATTTGGCCTGCTGACATCTAGTATGGATCTTGGAATGGCAAATATTCTATGAGTTCCTATTGCAGACAGTTGGCCAGGGTCAAGATTCATTTTTCCAGAACCTTTGGAGTTCGTTTCCAGTATTCTTTGGCTAAACCAGAAGTGGCCATCACTTACCTTCATGTATTTAGCTAAAACTTATAAAACATGTTTTGACTCATAAGAAAATAATTTGAACACAATAACCCTTGCTTCACTTCTTTTTAATGACATGCCCATTCTGTAGGCTTTTCTTCATGAACTTATCCAGCCTCTTTTAAAAAAGCAAACTACACTCAGATGTGGAAATTTATTTATCTGTTCCATTCTGTTCTTCTCTAAGAACAGTAAGTTTTCCATGTTTCTGTACATATAACCTTGGATTTTTTTTTCTATCAGGATTGCAGACAAACTTTATTTTGAATTTGTTTGTGGCTTAATGATGTGTAATGCTCAATTTCCTCATATTCTAAACATTTTCTCTTAGAGAAATCATTCAAAAGTAGAGGAAAAAGAGAAAGGAGAAAAAGAAGAAAAGAATGATTAATGATTTTAACAAATAAATAGCATTCTGAAATAAACCACTGAGATCTTATAAGATAGAAATCACTCTAGTTTACTCGCTGTTATGAAAATAATAAAATACTCATCTCACAAGCAGTTCAAAGGAACCCCATTGACTAAACTTGGTAATTAATTGGTAAGCTTTACTGAGCAATATAATAAATTCTTTTCTTGTAAAAGCCTGACCTAATACAGTTTTCGTTGAAACAGTTTGCTTTTATGAACAGTAAAACTACAAAGACTTTTTGAGAACTAAGTCAGCTGCATGATGTGATTATTAAACTATTTGCTATTAAATGTACATTCAAATTATTGTATGTTCAAAAGAATTGACAACACATTTGAAATGCTTTTTCTATTTTTCATATTAAACATAATTATTTCATAGGCACAAGAGAACATGTGTTTCTTTCCTTTAATTTTTTTTCAAAATTGTTTTCTGTTAAATGTAGAAGAAACATGACATCTAACATCTTATTTCTACGGTTTATAGATACCCTAGTATAGTTACTTATACAGTTATTGATAGCATAACATTAGATGCATATGGTTATGTGAAGCCATCCATAATGGGGAATTTCAGTAAACTTAATTATGTATTAAGGGAAGATTCTTCAAGTTTATGTAACTCCTACCACTGTAGCTGACTTCTGTGTAATTATCTTTGGATCTTTAATTTCTGCTCTTGATGAATTTCAGTGTGATTTTTTTTAATTACCTAAAGGTAGAAAAATTTATGACTCTTTTTACTTTTTGTCAAATTAAGTAAATTCTAATCTACACTACTTTAGAGGTTAAGCAGTACTGCAATACTGATTAGTTTAATTTTAAGAATTCTGAGTTTTTCCAAGTAGATATCAAAATGTTTGCCAGTGTTTTTCTGAATAAAACTCTGAGTAGTACATCTAAATGTACCAGGCTGAAATACTGTAACTGAACGGTTTCTTAAGCCCCAAAACCATGCTGGCTCCCCATCCAGCATTATTGCTGTTGGTCTCCTTCTTGCTTTCAGGAGACCTCAGTGTTGTAGAAAGAGAACTGGTGATACAGGAACTGGCTTTCCAGAGATGCTCCTCAGTATACATACTAGGTGTTTAGATTTTCTAAAAATGAAGATATGGTTGCCTGTTTTGGTTAGAATCTTGGAGAGAACTAAAATTTTCAAGAATAAAGATGCCCTCTGAGGTGGTATGTTTGCAGCTGTTGTTAGTTTTCTAAATTCCTGGTTTGGGTTGAGTTGGGTAATTGGTTTGTTGGTGCGTTGGGTTTGGGGGCTATCCCTGGGGATGCATAGGGACTTCCGGTTTGGTGCCTAGGGGTATACCTTGTAGTGCTAGGGTATGAAACTTGGGTTTCTTGTATGCAAAGCATGTACACTAACTAGTCCTGAACTACATTCTCAGCCAACCGCTGCCCCCCCCAAATTTGTCCTGACTGTTAAATGGCTAAAAGACAGGGATATTTGTGGGAAGTAAACATATTTGAGCAATCCATTCTTATGACTTTGAAACAGAATATTTGCTATTATATCTTAAAAATTGCAAAAGTATGTGTTTTGAAGGTCAAAAGGCAAACAGATAAATGAATTCGAACAACATACTTTTCTACCAAAACAAAGGAACACCTTCTTGAAAATTTTAGTTCTCTCCAAGCAAATTTGTGGCAGAAGAACTTTAATGGCATATTAGTAACAAACAAATGTCAGGAAAATGGGGATTGAGAAGCAGTGTTAACATGAACTAGAAGACTATGGGAAGATAAAGGAGATAGGTAATACTTTCATAAGGAAAAATGATTAGAAAATCATAGTTCCATAGTAAAAGAAAAGGTCAAAGTACTTGAAGAAAAATAGCAATGGCTTTTTTATTCACTGTGACAATGAATGCATTTGGAAATCTTCCTAAACCTAATCTGTTTAATGAAGCTTAAAATATGCTTAATTTAGGTAGTTTAGAGTAGGATATTCTAGAAGAAATACAAGCAGGATATCATTTGGAGTTGAATCTAAGAGCATTCACAGTGACTGAACGTGGAAGTCCCTTATACCTGAAAGAATTTCAGTGTTTTATTTTATGATGCTGGGAAAAAATTCACATGGAGAACATGGGAGTCACATAACCACAGAAAAATCATCTCAGTTCTTTCAGATTGTACTCTTAGGAGAGAAATGATAAACAGACCAATAATGTGTCCAGAGGACAAAATAATAAATGTTTTAAACTCCAATAAAGCATTGTTAAATGGTTAAGAGAGAATACAGGAGGTAAGGTACTTGCCTTGCATGTGTTGATCATGCCCAAGAATGTGGTTACAATCCCCAGCATCACATATGATATAATGATACCTGAGCACTGGCAGGAATCACTCCTGAGCACAGAGGTAGAAACAGCCTCTGCGGACTATTGTGGGTGGCCTGAAACCCACCCCACTCCTCCAAAAGAAAGATGTTTTAAAAAAGGATCGAAACACCTAGGACAGATCAACATGTGAAAATAGTGTAACAAATATCAATAATAAAATGTATAAGCTTATTTTGGAAATACAATTTGATTTTTCAGTTCCTTGAACCCAAAAGTAAGAAGTGTTGACTGATTTATGTTGTGGAAAAGAGTTATCACTTGGGCCATTGGGTTAGTACTGTAATTTAGTTGTTCCAAAAATGATTCTTTTCATCAAAGTCAGTATATACCAATTCTTTTTTTTTTTCATTTTTGGCAGAATATTGACTAAAAGAGAAATATGGATACTCCACCTTTTATAACTAAAGTTTAAAAAAATCTAAGAGCAAGGAACAAAAAGTGAGAGAGAAAATAAAGTATCCGTAATGTGCAGGCTTATAGACTCTCCTAAATTCTGTACACTGTTTTATTTGTGGGTATTATTCTGGCTTAAGAAAAGAAAAAGTTAGCGTTTTTGTGTTGTGTGAATCTCTCACTGTGAGCCCTGCCTGTTGTTTCAACTCCACCAAAAGCAAATATGAACCTGGAGATGAGCAGCCCTGGGAACTGTTTCTTCCCGAATAGCAAGGCCAGGACTGTGGTGCCAGTTGTGCCTAGCTGGGCTGGGAAGTCCCTTCAAATTCCTGTGCTTTCTCACCATTCCACAGCCTGCCCAGGATTGCAGAGACTTGGCCCATGATGTGATTGTTATGTTGTTGGGGTTGTTATTTTGGTACTCATTTCACACTTCCATAGAGATCTTAATTATTAAACTGTTGTTTAAACTACTGACTTCAGAGTTACCCTAGAAAAGAACAGCAATGTAAGTGTGCTAAACGGAGACATCAAAATTTCACGTCTGGCTCTGTGTGTGTGCCTGTGTGCCTGTGTGTGTGTGTGTGTGTGTGTGTGTGTGTGTGTGTGTGCTCATACACTCGCGCTTTACTTATTCCATGATAACCTTTTATCTCTTGAGCACTTAATTTGTCATTTAGGACATTTGTGGTTAGGAATAGAAGGCCCATTTTGTAATTGGTCACCATGCCAGAGGTGAAAACCATTGACATTGAGCCTCCAGGGAGGGAGAGCTCTTGGCAGGCTTCTCTTTCAGTGGGTGTTTTTTTCAGTTTTGTCAGGTCTGTGTTCCCTTGGGGGAATTTGTACCCAAAGAGTATTGAGGGTTTTTTCCTGTTGATTTTTTTTTTCTCAAAAGCATGTGTTTTCTGAATTCCTATTTTATGGTTCCCTGCAAAGGAGGAACAGTTTCTTTCCTTATTTGGTTTGGATTTGATTAGCAATGTTTGGGATTAGTTTGGTCTTTTAAAAGTACAACAAATGAGAGGTAGCAGAGGGTGGTGGAAATAGCACTGGGCAAGGAAGCAAGAGACAGCTTTGATTTCAGCTATTCCTCCTGTTAACTCTAGCAAGGGAATTCTCACTCTAAACTGAACCCCATCATCAGGTTTTATGCAGATGAAAGATAAGGATAAATGAGAGTAGTAGGTAGTCAACCTCTAATGCTTTTCAAAATTCTATAATCCTTATAATAATAGTGATAGTGCAGCAACTACAGTTGCAGCTATGAGATATATTTTTATTAATTTTATTGAATTACCGTGAGATAGTTGCAAGCTTTCATGTTTGGGTTACAATCAGACAATGATCAAACACCTATCCCTCCACCAATGCACATTCCCCACCACCAGTATCCCCGGTATGCCTCCCTTTCCCCCTACCTCCATTGCAGACAATATTCCCCATACTCTTTCTCTACTTTTGGGCATTATGGCTTGCAGCACAGACACTGAGAGGTCATCATGTTTGGTCCATTATCTACTTTCGGCACGCATCACCCATCCCGATTGATTCCTCCAGCCATCATTTTCTTAATGATCCCTTCTCTATTCCATCTGCCTTCTTTCCTCCGCTCATGAAGCAGTCTTCCGGCTATGGGGCAATCCTCCTGGCCCTTGTATCTACTGTCCTTGGGTGTCATGCTCATGTGATGTTATTCTATACGCTATGAGATATTTTATACATGTTTTTCCCAGCAACACTTAAGAATGGTTGTGTATTTTTTTTAGATAAGAATGCAAGGCTTTGGGGCTGGAGCAATAGCACATTGGGTAGGGCGTTTACCTTGAATCTTGAATGCGGCCGACCAGGGTTCAATTCCCAGCATCCCATATGGTCCCCTGAGCACCGCCAGGGGTGATTCCTGAGTGCAGCCAGGAGTGACCCCTGTGCATCGCCGGGTCTGACCCAAAAAGCAAAAAAAAAAAGAATGCAAGGCTTTGATCATCATCATACACATAGTACCATCCCCTCCCCACCCCGCCTCTTTGGCAGGGCATTCCCTTCTGTTCCCTCTCTCCCTTTGGGCATTGTGGTTAGTAATGGAGGTCTTGAGTGGCCAATGTATTTGGTCTATAGTCTGCTCCGAGCACGCCTCTCCCATCACACATGGGTCCTCCCACTACATTTTTGCTTGGTATTCCCTTCTGTATCTGAGCTGCCCTTTCCCCTAGCATGTGAGGCTGGTCTCCAAGCCATGGAGCAAATCTGGTACTTATTTCTGTTATTCTTTGGTGTTAGTCTTCCATTCTGTTGTTTTATATTCTGCAGATGAGTGCAGTTCTTCTATGTCTGTCTCTCTCTTTCTGAATCATTTCACTTAGCATGACACTTTCCATGTTGATCCACTTGTATGCAAAGTTCATGACTTCATCTTTTCTGACAGCTGCATAGTATTCCATTGTGTAGATGTACCAAAGTTTCTTTAGCCAGTCATCTGTTCTTGGACACTCGGGTTTTTTCCAGATTTTGGCTATCGTAAACAGTGCTGCAGTGAACATACATGTGCAGATGTCATTTCAACTATATCTTTTTGCCTCTCTGGGATATATTCCCAGAAGTGGTATTGCTGGGTCAAATGGGAGCTCTACTTCTAATTTTTTGAGGAGCTACCATATTCTTTTCCAGAAGGGTTGAACTAGTCGGCATTCCCACCAGCAGTGTAGGAGGGTCCTTTCTCCCCACATCCAAGCCAAGAGCGGTTACTTCTGTTCTTTTGGATGTGTGCCAGTCTCTGTGGTGTTAGGTGGTATCTCATAGTTGTTTTGATCTGAATCTTTCTAATGATTAGTGATGATGAGCATTTTTTCATATGCCTTTTGGCTAGTGGTATTTCTTCCTTGAGAAAGTTTCTGTTCATTTCTTTGCCCCATTTTCTGATGGGGCTGGATGTTTTCTTCTTGTAGAGTTCAACCAGTGCCTTATATACCCTTGATATCAACCCCTTATCTGATGGGTCTTGGGTGAATATCCTTTCCCATTCTGTAGATAGCCTTTGTATTCGGGTCACTGTGTCTTTTGCGGTGCAGAAGCTTCCTAGTTCAATATAGTCACATTTGTTTATTTCTGTTTCTACTTGATTGCTTAGTTCCATGTCATCTTTGAAGGTACCTTTGGCTTCAATATCGTGTAGGGTTTTTCTGACCTTGTCTTCAATGTACCTTACAGATTGTGATCTGATGTTGAGGTCTTTAATCCATTTTGATCTGACTTTTGTGCATGGTGTCAGGTCGAGGTCTAAGCCCATTCTTTTGCATGTGGTTAACCAGTTATGCCAGCACCATTTGTTAAAGAGGCTTTCCTTGCTCCACTTCACGTTTCTTGCTCCTTTATCAAAGATTATGTGTTCACACAATTGGGGTGGTGTGTAGGATTATTCCACCCTGTTCCATTGGTCTGTGGCTCTGCTCTTGTTCCAGTACCATGCTGTTTTAATTGTTACCACTTGTAGTAGAGTTTAAGGTTGGGGAGGGTGATGCCTCCCATTGTCTTTTTCCCAAGAATTGCTTTAGCTATTCGTGGGCATTTGTTGTTCCATATGAATTTCAGGATTGCTTGGTCTATTTCTTTGAAGAAGTTCGTGGGTATCCTTATGGGGAATCGCATTGAATCTGTATAGTGCTTTAGGGAGTATTGCCATTTTGACAATGTTAAGTCTTCTTATCCATGAGCAGGGAATATTTTTCCATTTCCTCATGTCTTCTTTTACTTCATGGAGTAGGGTTTTGTAGTTTTCTTTGTAGAGATCCTTAACCTCTTTAGTTAGACTGATTCCGAGGTACTTGATTTTCTGGGGCACAATTGTGAATGGCATTTTTTTTTTTATGTCATTTTCCTCTATCTCACTGTTTGCGTATAGGAAGGCCATGGATTTTGGGGTATTGATTTTATAGCCTGCAAATTTACTGTACAAGTCTGTTTTTTCTAGGAGTTTCTTAATGGAGGTTTTAGGATTCTCTAGGTATAGAATCATGTCATCTGCAAATAGTGAGAGCTTGATTTCTTCCTTTCCTATCTGGTTGCCCTTAATATCTTTTTCCTGCCTAATTGCTATCGCAAGTACTTCCAGTACAGTGTTGAACAGTGTTCTCTGCATCTATTGAAATGGTCATATGGTTTTTATTTTTACTTTTGTTGATGTGATGGATTATGTTGATTGATTTCCGTATGTTAAACCATCCTTGCATCCCAGGGATGAATCCGACTTGGTCATGATGTATAATATTTTTGATGAGTTGTTGGATTCTATTTGCTAGTATAGTGCTTTCGAGCCGCTGTGTATGGAAAGGATCAGAACAGTTGTAGGCGATGGGCAGGCGAAGGAAGAATGAGGACCAAGCTGGTTGCTAATTAATTTTTCGACCTCTCCTTTCTCCCATCTCACGCATTCTTCCTTTCTTGCCCCTCATTTCTCAGTCCCAGCTCTCTGGATTCAGACTCTCACTACTTCTCTTGGATTCTGACCGGACCCCCTCTGCTTCTCTTGGATTCTGCCTCTCCCGACTTCTCTCTCCACCTCTATTTATATCTCTCCAACTTGCCCTCTGGGCCCAAGCTCCACCTGGTTTGGAAGCAAAAACAGCATAAGGAAGCCCTTCCTGATGGCCCACGGGCAAAATACTATTTAAGGTGTTTTTCCCCTTTAGTTATTTTTGTATGGACACAGTAAGAAATACATTGAAGCTTGTAGGGCAGCTCTCCTGGGAACATCTTGCCACCAACTCAGATTACAGTGCTCAGGCCAGATTAATCATTCCTAACCCTAGCAGGGTCCAAATCTAGTTATTACTTTTTGGATCATGACAGCATCTGTCCATGACCAAGCTCTTAACTTATAGTTAAGCATTAGGCACTTTGGCCAGGCCCATCTCAATGCCAGGGTAGCACATAGCTCACCACTTGCCCTGGGTCCATCCAGTCCCTCGTCCGGACCCTGCTTTTGGGGGTGCTAGCATAAGGGCAGCTGAGGCTTAGGTTGACAGAACAGATGCCCAGGAGGAAAGTATCACTTAGGGTCAAATGACTCCCAGGTAACAAAAGCACAGCATTTTCTACTGTCTTCCTGTGCCCGTACAAAAAGGACATTGCTCTGAATATACTATAGAAAGAACTTAAGGAGAAGAGAAAAACAATATTTCCAAATCAACCGGTAACAAAGAAAAAAGTCACAAATAAGCACAGAGGACAGGGAGCACTGTGATGGGAACAACCTAATAAATCTAAACTACCTGAGGCTATGATATCCTACATCTCCCCCTTTTCTTTTTACAAAAACACAAAATTTGAAATAGAGGAACAATTCCAAACACAATACAGTCTTAATTGTACTAAGATTCCAGTCCAACCCTAAAACCAGAGCAGTGCCTGTAGTAAAGCTTCCAGTTGTCCTGCACCATCTAGGGGTGATGAGAGTCACCAGTGATGAGAGTCACATAGTCCCGTACTGAAGAAATTAAGTATCTGGATCAAAATTGAAGAGTTGTTCCTGTAACAGCATCAGTAGTGGTTGCAGCAATGAGTCCCAGGGGAGTAGCTATTAGGAGTCTGATAAATTTCAGAAAGCATTGGATCAGTTGGGGAGCACTGGAAGAAGAGCATCACAACATCTAGCAGGAGTACTTCAGCAGGGGAATGCAACCATTCTCTGGTCAGTTTCATCAGCAGTCATAGATGTGCAACCTAGCCTATGTTTCAGAATAAAACACTATTTTAAATGTATCAGAGTTTTGACAATTGAGGTTTGTTCTCCATACCTGTGACTAGAAAGAGACAGAGGGAAGCTCCAATACAAATGGATATCCTAGAGAGAAATGAAAAGGTGTTCCTGTTAAAAGTCATTCCCTTCTCCTTCGGGAACCTGTGAATTCCAAGGAAAGGGTAAACATATTGTTAATTCAAAATACGGAGGCCTGGCGTTGTCCAATCCACAACCTGTAAAAGAGGGCTATAAGGAATGCTCTTAATGTGACCTCATGAAATGTTAAAGGGCTAGAGGCCTTTGCTGCAGGCCCTCTGATGCGGCCTCCTCTTCTTTCCCTGTGACTCCCAGCTGAAATTAGTTTGGGAATGGCTTGGGGCTGGAATTTGAAGGGTTGTGAGTCTCTGGCAATTATCAAGCAGTGGGGGTGGGGGGGCTACTGCTGAAAGCGATAGGGAATAGAAGTGGACGAGATGTGACATAAGAACATTGTGCAGGGTCTTGGGCAGTTTGAGGGTGGTGAAGATGCAGTAGCTATACATCAGAACCATAAACAGTGACTTTTTTTTAACCTTGTTACCTAAACTATAATTTCTAAGAACATGTAAAATGTGTAAGTGTAAAGAAAGCAGTACTTTTTTCCCTCAATTGTTTGAATTTATGATCGTTTTATTAATTTTGTTATATTCTTTGTTTTTTTTTGTTTATTTCGCTATTTGGTACCACTGAGCTCCATCTCTAGTCTATAATTGTTAATACCAAGAAAGGATACCTAATGGAGATATTTAGACAATAAAATGCTTTCTTAGTCTTTTTCCGACACTTTTTTTTATTTAGAAAGTATTGCTTATGTTTGCCTGTTTTTTGTTTTCCTTCCCAGAGATGACAAATAAGTGGAAATCACTAGGGTCTGTGATCCGTGGTCACTTAGACATAGGGTCGAAGGTCTTTGGAGACCCACAGCTGTGAATTTACAGTCTAACAGACATGAACAGATCCTCTCCCAACAGACTGTCTGCGCCCCCGCAAATCTGCCCATGAGTCCAGGAAGTAATCTACACAGTTAAATGGATGTCTCACAAACACCCTTCTAGAAGAATATTTGCTGGGTGCTTTCTAGGTGCTAAGGCTTTGTCTGTTCTCAGTCTTCACCCTTTAGCCATGCTAAAACCCAAATGAGGTGACACCTCTAAAGAGGACAGGCTTCCTTGTGTACACTTGAGTCTTACAGTTGTAACTGAATTGGATTCTGCTAATCTGTCTGTCTGTCTGTCTGTCTCCCTCTCTCTCTCTCTCTCTCTCTCTCTCTCTCTCTCTCTCTCTCTCTCTGTCTCTCTCTCTCTCTGTCTCTCTCTCTCTCTGTCTCTCTCTCTCTCTGTCTCTCTCTCTCTCTGTCTCTCTCTCTCTCTGTCTCTCTCTCTCTCTCTCTCTCTCTCTCTCTCTCTGTCTCTCTCTCTCTCTCTCTGATCAATAATTTGAAACCGTTTAGGTCAACAGCTTATCACTACTTTCATCCTCCCAGTGGTCAGCTTGGTAGCAGACACAGGGTGAGAGTAGGTGTAAAGAAAACAACTCCTGCAGTAAGTGGGAAAGATTTCCAAGAAAAATTGTTAGGATGGGAGTGTTTACCAAGAAACGAGCAATACCCCAGGGACTGGTGTTATTTAATCATGTGTTTTCACATTTGTCTCTTCAGCGAGTTAATGCTTGCCTTGGACACTGCCCTGCACCCATCAAGTGGCCATTGGCGACGTTAATTTCGACCTACTCTCCTTTTCCAGCCCTGTTTCTCCCTTCCATTCCATGTCTGTATTCAGGACATTTCTGCAAAATGCCACCTCTGGGAAAGAGCTCTGGATTCACCGATGTGAGAACTCTTTCCTGCATAATTAGCCTAATTTTTAAAAATCAGATCATAGCAGTCATTGTCCCAGTATGTTTTCACTCTGTGATGTTACCAGCTCGAATATTGAATTTGAGGCAGTAAACCTTCCTAAAGAAAGATGTATACTGTGCTTTATGCATCATCACTGGAAGAATTTTGCTTTGAAGCCCAGTGTGAACACTTAATTTTTATTTGCTATTATAAAAGAGTCTCTTTGAGCTGACAAATATGAAAATATGACTGTGATTTCGGCAGGAGTCCAGAAACTTTAGAGAGAATGACGCTTTTATCTCTTGAAAGTCTTTTGACTACTGCATTATTCTATTAATAGATGGAGAACGGGTACTAACATCCTCCAAGGCCTTCCTCTGTCAGAACTGGTCTTTCTACAGTCTATCAGGGAAAGTTGTAAGTGTGGAGTGTTAAGAAATGAATACACATTTATTTAAATTCCAGTCTTTAGATAGCAGTTAAATTTACTTAAAAATATGTGGCTAGATTTCCAGTTTTTTGTTTCTGCATTATAGTCTTCTTCGAACTTTTAGTTCATAAAAAAATTGACTTTTCAGTTGATGTGCAGTGCACACTTCATATTTTCTCTTGAAATGACAGTTAAGGAAACCTGAGCTAAATAGGAACTTCCTCACCATCCAGGGATCCTGCATTTGTCTTCAAAGTCAGCTAATATGTCCTTCTCTTGATGCAGTGGTTTATACAAGCTAATTTGTCTTACCATCTTCTGATGGACCAGATAACTGAAAATTTAATAAAGAGTTGAGTGACTCTTCAGCAGGAATATATTTATAAATAACCTCAAGGCACCTACTGATCATGGGAAACATTTCTAAGGGCATATATCAAAAAGTCTTTCATTCACAGCTATAGTAATGTTCATGTTTATTCAGAACCTCAGGTAAAATTATGATTTCTTTCTCATGAAAATTGTCACAGTAAAAAAAAAAAATGAAATGATTTTACCAATCCTGACTCATTTTGAATTAGAGCTGAAAAGATTCTGTCCACACACAAAAGTCATTTGCATAACTTAGGGAATCTTCAAAATCTAGATTTACCCTCTGGGCATTGCTACTTAAGCCAGATTTCAGAAATATCCTGCAGATGTTATTGTGAACATAGACACGACCAGCCATCACCTTCTAAAACCAAACTGAGCAACCTACAAGAAAGCAGAGTCTAACCTTTTCATTCATGTATTTTGAGATGAGCTGTGTAAAGGTTCGTTTTATTAGATTTTAAAGGGCTCCCTTATCTCTAGTGACAAGGGCTTTCTCCTGAGTTGAAGGAATGCTATCTATTCCCTTCCTCTCTCCTTCGTCTTTTTTCTTTCTAGCTTCTCTGGGGTTCATTCTACCACTTGCCTCCATGCCCCAAGTTTGGATAATACTTTGCATGAAGCAAAGGTGGTTTTTTCATTTCAGAAAAGACTCTTCCTTTTCTTTCTTTGTTCATTCCCAAGTCGTAGTGAATGTCAAAAGAGTACAGAGAGAGCCTTGGTTCTATTCTAAATGAAAGGTTTCATTTGCCTTTTTTTTTTTTTTTTGGTCGTAAACTAGATCATTGACTCTGTGATAACTCCAATTTGTGCTTATCCAAATCCTCCGGGAATAAGCCCAGTGCTATCCAATAAAACTGGAGCTATCTTGGAGCTGACAGGGGTTATGAGAAAGGGTTCTCTCGCTGAGGTGGGCCTGAAACTGATGGGCTCAAATTGTGCATTGCTCTTTTACCTCTTACTTGCAATTTCTTGAGCCCCATCTTTTTTTGACAGCCTCACAGTTAGCCTCTATTTGCAAAGCCCCACTTCCTGTGGCCTGCTCTGGTATTGCCAGCCACTTGTTCAGTTCTCAGAGGCTTCGGCAACTTCACATTGACACACTGGCCAGCATTACCTCTAACCAGTATAGCAGTGAATGATAAAGACCACAAACATTGGCTGCATCTTGCTTTCAGTTTCCGAATTTGGCTTTCACCCAGTACTTTTGATCAAGGCACAGAGTATTCCAGAATGTTTATGATTTTGTAGCACCACTTCATTGGCGTAAATTCGTTCCTCAACCCAGATGGCGATCTGCTTATGAAGGTTTTTTCTTCCTTGCTTATTTGTTACTTAGGAAGCCTAGGATTGGGAATCATAGGTCCATTTTGTAACGGGTCTTTGTGCCAGAGGTAAAAGCCATTGGCAAAGTTCTTCGAAGAAGGGGGAGCTGTTGGCAGGGCCTGGAGCTGGTGGGCGTTACTCAGTTCCTTTGGTTTCTACTCCCTTGAGAGAATTTGTACCCAAAGCATTTTCAGTTTAAATTTCTCCTGCCTCCTCTCACCTCCCCAAAGCATATGTTTTCTGCATTCCTTCTCCTTCTTTCTTAAGTGGAAGTTCTCTTCCTCGTGGCACTTAGTCTCTCTCTGTGGCACTGTAGAACTGTCGTTCCGTTATTCATCGATTTGCTCGAGGGGGCACCAATAATATCTCCATTGTAGACTTGTTGTTACTGTTTTTTGGCATATCGAATACGCCACGGGTAGCTTGCCAGGCTCTGCCATGTGGGCAGGATACTCTCGGTAGCTTGCGGGGCTCTCCAAGAGAGACGGAGGAATCGAACCCGGGTCAGCCGCATGCAAGGCAAACGCCCTACCCTCTGTGCTATCGCTCTAGTCCCTCTCTCTCTATATATATATATTCTTTTTTCTTTTAGTAGCACAGCAGTATGCATTCACCCAGGCTTCCTCCTCATAGTTTATCATGACATACAAATGCCCATTTGCAAAACTAAACTTTGAGGTCCAGCTAAGTATGGATCCAGCAATGTGTGAAACACATTTCCAGAAATCATTTGTTTTGTAAAATTATCATGAAGGTGAGTAGTAACCTAAGGTCATCCAAACAGTTTAGCATCAGTCTGACCCATCAAAAAAACTTTTTTCCAACTAAAATAGCTACCTTCCAAGTATGTAGTGTGTCCTGTATGTACAGAACTCAAGGCGAGTCCTCCCCTGCACACCTTGTTTAGAATATAATTCATCAACCTCCTGAAGGTGAGAAGACTTGTGGGCGATGGTGACAAGAAATGAAATGCCTGACCCTTGGTCATTCTCATTTTGCTTAGTCATCGTCGGGGTTGTTTGCTACGGAGGACATTGCTTTGGTACCGTGTAGAAAAAGGCCTAGACCATTTTGTACTATTCCTGTGGTAAACGGTAGACATCATCAGAGATGAGGGCCATAGGATTGGCACTGATACAAATATTTGTTCCCTAATGCTTACTTTAGGAGGAAAATTCAATTTGAGGAAGGCTGCCTAATACCAAAACTATCCTAAAAGATACTATAAAACTGAAAGTAAGGACTCAGTGGTAAAATGCACGTCATCATATGTGAGGCTCTGGGTATGATCTCTGGTACCCATGCGCCAGAAAAAAGTAGTAAGAACTCTAAGGATTTGTAAGACACTGCACCAGGCATCCTATCTACATGGGTCAAATTGATTAGTCTCTTAATAAATCTCAAGTGATTTGGTTCAGCAGAGCACGTAGTGTGCTATCAGGTGCTTCATCCACATAATGCTTTGTGTGAATGAGGCTCCCGATGTCCCTTGGCTGTGCACGGCCCATTGGACTAAAAGTGGCAACCCTGATGGGTGCAGAGAGACATTTGGGAGAATTTCCCCCACTTTTCTGTATATATGTCTGCTTGTAAGAAACATATATATGCATATATTATATGTGTATACACATATATGCACACATATACATATTATATACATGTATGTCGGTAGCATAGAACCAATACCAATTTTTCTTCTGATGCTTAAGCCAACAAAGCTGGAACTATACATTTATGTGTGTCGGGATCTGAGACTGTTTATAGTCACAACTGATGATTTATGAAAGCCTTAATTAGTGACTTACCCAGTAGTTAAGAAAAATGTCCTTTATCCTCATGGAATCCTTTTTAGGTAGAAATAAAATCATGGGGACAAGTCTAAATTAATGAAAACGTCTGGCAGTCTTTCCACTTTAAATCGCTTGTATTTTCAACATGTTTCATTGAATGAAACTGGCTTAAATATGGCTTAATTCCCTGGACTAAATTACCTCTTTTGCGTGGATAAACCACTTGAATGTTAAAAGTTTCTAGGCTACCGGAAGGGACTAGAGCTCGGTCCTAGAGAGCATGCTTCACATGTATGAACTTCAGGTCTCTATGATACTGTGTGCTGCTGGATAATTTCAAAGAAACTGGTTTCTTCCCTCCTTGCTTTATGCATAGTAATTCTTTTATAGTCTGCAAGCATGTTAAGTAATCTACAAAATATTGCCCGTGGTTAGTAAGCAGCCTACCTAGACCATATCCTTTACTTAGTTTTGAAGTGAATTTTAATTGCAAACACAGTCTCTTCTGCTCTCTTTTAATTTTTGTGTTTTGACCTACACCCAGCAGTGAGTGTAGGGGGACTGAACAGGAGCCAGAGTCAGTTACATGCAAGACTGGTGCTTTAATCCCTGTTCTATCTCTCTGTCCCTCTTCTCCCTCTTTTTTACTGGATGCTTTTTGTGCATTTAGGGGACATGATTTTTGCTTTTATCAATTTTTCTTTAGCCCTTTGAAGCATCCATGATGTCAAGAGAAGTTTGCCAAAGGATGGCTAATGCCATCTTCCTCCCTCCCTCCCTTCTCTCTCTCCCTCTTCCCCCTTCTCTCTCTCCTTCCCTCCCCCCTTCTCTCTCTCTCCCTCACTGCCTTCTCTCTCTCTCTCTCTCTCTCTCTCTCTCTCTCTCTCTCTCTCTCTCTCTCTCCCCCTCTCTCTCTCCCTCTCTCTCCAGTGACCTGTTCCTCTCATGCCCTTTGGAGATAGCCAACCTAAACACTCCTGAAGATATTGCTCTGCTGACCGAGAAATGTCTGCAGGGTTTTAGGAAGAGGAAGGAAAGTTGTAGGTGGCTTAGTTAAGGTCATGGTCTCTAGATGACTCTTGGTTAAGACCATGGTCTCGAGACAAAAATGGATCTGTCCATGCTAAGAACAGTGTGTAAAGAGAGTGAACATTCAGGTTAGTGTGTCCATGCTAACTGTTAGTGCGCCTGCTCTTCCTCTCTGTAAATGGGGGGTGTAAGCTCAGTTGTACCATTCTTCCCATATCTCTGCCTTGCAGGGGTGCTGTGATTGAGAAGCCAGGCTGGCATGTGCTCCAGCTCCCAGTGATGGCTCCTTCCATAGGCGGCTCCACTGGTGCTTCCTCTTGTCCCCCTGGTCACCTTCTTCAGCATTGCCTTACATTAAATATTTGCCAGTAGGCCAGGGAGAAGTTCTCAAAGGAATGGAGCCTATGGCCAGGCCCAGTGTTTGATCCCCAGCACCTCGTGGGTGTGGCCACCAAAACACCGCTTGGGTCACCCCAGTGGCCCCCAGCACCCTTGAGCCAAACTCATTCACTGCCATGTGGGAGTCCCTAGGGCAATAGAGGGATAAAATAGATACAAGTATTTCTTTCCATAGAATCTCTTTTAGGACCTAATTTTATTTCTGCATTTATTTGTTGGTTTGGGGGCTACACCTGGCGGTGCTCAGAGCTTAATCCGGGCTCTGTGCTTAGGGGTCATCCCTGGCAGGGCTCTAGAGACTATATGGGTTTCCAGGGATTCAAACCCCGTCAGCCATGTGCAAGGTGAGTGCTTTAGCCCCTGCACTATCTCTCTGGCCCCTTAAACTCTAAATTTAATACAGTGGAATTGGGTAATGACTTGGAGGTAGAACATAGACCTCTCAGGTGTGAGGCCCTGGGAATAAATCCCCAACACTGAGAATAAATACATGTAATAAAGGGAATGCTATCTTACATAATAAGTACTTTTTTAAAAAATGTTAAGTTACCTGTTCTGATTCACTAGATTAGCTAAACAAACTCACGATGATGTTTTCCATCAGTCATCAGCAATGGACAAGCTATAGTTTCAGTTTTCAATATGCTGTGTTTTTTGTTTAGCTTTATATATAATGCTTCCTGTAGGGGCCTCTCCTCGAAGTGCTTCCTCAGGCCTGATGGTTCTGTGCTTGGCAGGGATGGAGGCCAGGAGGTGCATATGGTGCCAGAGATCAAACTCAGGATCTTGAGTATCTAGGCATGTGCTAATTGAGCTCCGCCCCCCCCCCATTATAGAGAATTTGGAGTGGTGTAAAATGAGCTCACAGTTACTCTAACTTTTGTCTAACTCACCGTATCTCTGTATCACTGTCATCCTGTTACTCATCGATTTGCTAGAGAGGGCACCAGTAACGTCTCCATCATGAGTCTTGCTGTTACTGTTTTTGGCATGTCGAATACGCCACAGGTAGCTTGCCAGGCTCTGCCATGCGGGTGAGATACTCTCGGTAGCTTGCCAGGCTCTCCGAGTCAGAGGAATCGAACCCGGGTCGGCATATGCAAGGCAAATGCCCTACCCGCTGTGCTATCTCTCCAGCCTTGCTGTAACTCATTTTATATATATGTATACATATATATATATATACACATACATATATGTGTGTATGTATACTTTACTAGGTTTAAAATACTTCCATTAAAGGAGGGAAATTGGGGACATTGATGGTGGGAAATGTGCACTGGTAAAGGAAGGGGTGTTGGAACATGTGACTGAAACTCAATCATGAACAACTTTGTATCTGCTTATCTCATGGTAATTTAATTTAAAAAGTAAAATATTCTATTAATGGAAGAATAATATTTTCTCTCATTTCCTTCCTCTATGCGTTTTCTTTTCTGTGTAACCAGTCCTCATGTTTTTATGTGTTCTATTATTTATTATTATTATTATTGATTTTTATTTAAAACTTCATGACTTACAAAGTTGTTCATTACACAGTTGTTTAGAGCATTTAGTGTTCCAACACCACCAGCGTGACCTTCCCTCAACCAATATCCACAATCGCCCTCCCATGTTCTGTTCTCTTCTTCTTCATTTATTCCCCTCTCTGAAATGCTGGTCCAAGCAGAGAATCTCAGAGCCCTGATGAGTGAGACAAGAGAACTGTTTCCCTTTAGTGGCACAGAGACTTTATGTAAACTTATCTTTTTCTCGGGTGTTCTTGATTTCTGCATGTGGAAAGAAAAGGCAGTATTTCAGAAATAAGATATTAGTACTTTTGCTAAAGTAGCAAAACATCATGAGCTCTATACAAATAACAAGTTCCTCAGTCCTAAAGCAGAGGTCCAAGCCATCACAAGAGACTAGATGGCACTTTGCAGTACACGGTCACTTCGTTCTGAATGTGCAGGGGTGCTAGTGAGGCAGAGTGAGGATAGAACATTTAGGTGGTGAACACGCCTGCAGGTTTGAGGCAGACAGCACAGATGCTCCCTGCGAGCTCCACCCAATCCAAGTTGACGTTCTTGAACCATCAGCTTGTGTCTGGAATAACAAAGGCCTGGGATATCTGTTTTCAAGTTTAGCCCGTAGATATGTCCATGCACTTACAGAGAGCCAAAGAGACTCTATATGAAGGAGTACCTGTGAGTTTGTAGAATTTGATTTGTAAAATTTGACTGTGCTTGCTTATAAATTTCACAAAGTTTCTTCTCAGCATTGTTGAGAGGCCTCACACAAAGGATATTAATTTTTAGGGGCCTCCCCCATTGTTGCTGGGGAACCCAGGTGCCTCTCTGCATGGCTTGGCCTGACAGCCCAGTGCTCAGTCTGACAGTGCAAGATCTTGGGCCACACCTGTCACTGCTTTGGGGCCATGTGTTAACCAGGATCAGACTCAGTGTTTCATACATGTTAAGAGTATGTTTTATGGGGGCCGGAGCGATAGCACAGCGGGTAGGGCGTTTGCCTTGCACGCAGCCGACCCGGGTTCGATCCCCAGCATCCCATATGGTCCCCCAAGCACTGCCAGGAGCAATTCCTGAGTGCAAAGCCAGGAGTAACCCCTGAGCATCGCTGGGTGTGACCCAAAAAGAAAAAAAAAAAGAGTATGTTTTACCACTTGGACTATCTCTCGCCCCTTAAAAAGGGTACTGTACGAAGCCACTTCCTCTCCTGAACCTGATCTGTTAGACTTCTAGATCTCATAACCTGATTTGTTATCCACACTTCATAGTGAACTTGGAGGAAGATCATGCCAGAACCTAGTGACATTAATTTTATACCCAAATGCTTACATTTCTTTGCAATAGAAAGGGGGAAAAAATAAATTAATTAAAAATAAAAAAATATTTTTTTAATTTAAAAAAAAGGGAGCGAGGGAGGGAGGGCTGCCAGACAGGCAAATTTTATTACAGGCACTGGAAGGAGACTTCAGTGAAAATGCTAAACAACATTTATAAGCACATTTTGCGGGAGTTGATTTCTTATTATGGTTAACCTATTTCCTAAGTTTTTCACTTATGCTTTTGTTGTGGGGTGGGAAGCGAGGGGAGTGACATGCCGGGCATTGCTCAGGGCTCAGTCCTGGTTCTTCACACAGGGGTCACTCCTAGGGGCTCAGGAACTGCATAGGGTGCTTGCCATCAAACCTGGATCTCCCGTGAGCAAGGCAGGTACCCTGCCCACTGTACAATCTCTCTTGGCCCGCATTTTGCTTATCTTCTGAGTAAATTTATATACATTGTTTTGAGAGCTGGGGACTCACAAACTACTCGATTTAGACATAAATTAATAAAAGGCATGCGAAGAAAGAAAGCCCGTCTGTTCAAACACATCTCAGTGGGAAGGACATGCATTTCCCCAGTTACCCACCGGGTGGCACTGTTAACCCTAGACAGCTTGGTTGCTGTCCACTAGGCGTGGAGGGGCAGGGGCAGTTTGTTCTGGGCAGCATCCAAGAGGGAACAAGATGAGGAAATGCGGATGTGGCCATCAGTAGGCAGATAATTAGACCAAGGTTTGGAGCCTTGGCGCCTGCAGGATCTTTCTTAGCTGACCTCAGGCCTAGTCCTTTCACCCCTGTGGGTCATGTCTCAAAATGCGTAAATCAAGAATTTATCAAGATTTTGTAAGTCCCCTTCTGGCTCTGAAATTCTGACTCTAAGAATATCTCTCTCCATACCCGCTCTTGGGAGTGAATCTTATTTTCAATTCATTGAAACAGTTTTTAAATGCTGTTTAGAATAATTAAAGTAACACTAAGAAAGGCTTGAAAAGTAATCAACAAAATTGTGAATATCTCCCATAATGTCGTTTGTGTGACAATCTGCTAAAATTTTTTCTTAGCTAATAAAAGTACAAGACAGATACCAAATGAAGGCTTTTTAAGAACGCCAAGGAGACATAATGGCAACTTTCCAAACTGCTCCGTCTCTCAGTCTGCTCTTCCCAGCTGTTACTCTCAAGGTGCTCGTGGGCCTGAGGGATCTGACACAATGTCAGACAAATACCTTTCTCGCCCCCACAGCCCCCCTCCGCCCCGATTTTATTACCTTCTTTTCTTGAAAGTCATAATCTAACACCAGGAAGAGAATTCAGCATGGCATCGTGTTCATTTCTCTCCAGTGTTGTACCTTCTGATCAAAAACTTCCATTCAAGTCATTTTCAAAGATCTTAAGCCTTAGATATAACTACGTGTATGTCTTTTAATTTATCAGTGTTTACCTGGCCTGAAAAAAAATCATCAGCCTTTTAAAACTATACCTAGAGCAATAGTGCAATAGATGAGCTTTGGGGCTAGTGTGAGGCTGTTATTTGACATTCCCGAGGACAGACCTGAAATGCGCAGTCTAGGTTTCTGGTGAGTCCCTCTTTGGTAAATCATCTTCGCTTGGGGAAGCTTTGTGTATTTAACAACGTTCAGGATGAATCATTTGTCTCTGGCACAGGAAGATCATCTTCCCAAGCAATCCGTCTAGCGCCAGGGTGGATGGTGAGCCATGTCCTCCTCTACGCAGATATAGAGCTTTATGGTCCTCAAAATCACATCACAAATACACACGAGTGTGTCAAGTGGGGGAGGGGTAGAGCACTTTTTTCCTTCAGGTGTATGGGGGTGTCTTTTGTTTGGGATTACATGAATTTCCATCTGTGTGACCCCTGCCAGTGGCAATGACAAAGACCAGAACTTGAATGGAGGGAGGGGAGGGAGGGGAACCCGTTTGATCCTGAGTTTAAATGCCTTCTCTCCTCACAAGACATCTTTAGCTCATATTTATGATTGTATACTCATCTCCCTAAAGGCTGCCTTTGTTCTGTCCACACTGGGTGTTGGATAAATGTCAGGCTATCCACAGTGTTAGTTGAATACTTCACTCTTTGAAAAGCTCACAAGAGCCAGAGGGGGAGTTCTGACTTAAATGGACCATTCCCCGATTGTCTTTCTCTTGTTTGTGAGGAACTATACACTTCAGTCATCTGCAGAGGTGACCAAGTGATTCTGATTTCCTAGAGAGCTGGTGTTTGGAAGTCTGAGGTTGGGGCAAGAGAGATATTATAGTGGTTAATATAGGCAACTTGCCTTGCCCACGACTCACCCAGGTTCCATCCCCAGCACTCTATATGGTCCCGCAAGCCCGCCAGGAATGTTACCTGAGCACAGAGCCAAGCCAAGAATAAGTCCAGGGCACCACCGTGTAAGGATCTAAAATAAAACAAAGGTCTGAGTTCTAGATCAAGGCAATATAGTGTCATGTGCACCACTGCATACAAAGCAGTTATTAAAATATTGGCCCACCCGACACTGCCATATACACAACTGTCATATATCCAGCTACACTGGCCCTTCCCTGCAACTTCCTGGGCTTCGCCACAATCCCTCACCTAAAAGTCTGTCCAAGCTTAGCAGAATGGATTTTCAATATGTTCCAACATTGCCACCAGAGTCCCCTCCTATTTGGCTAGGTCTGTGTCACACCTCATACAGAGCATTTTAAATACTCTCCTTGCTCCAGGCAGCAGCTCCACCAAAACTCAGGGAGCCTTCAAATGTGATTCCTCAAAGTTATTGCAGTCACTGGCATTTTAAAGGAAAACAGAACTAAATAAACCCGTTGAGGACAATGATCCTTTTATGATAAACTTAGGGATTTTTCTCCTGGTCCAGGACATGGCCCACACAGAACCATATTGTATCCTCATCTCTCATCACAGGCAAAGAAATAGGAAGTACTAACTGAGCTAAAGATCTGGGTACAGACTTCCAACTTAAAGACAGGGAGAACTGGAATGTGGGTTGTAGAGAGGGCTTGTCAGGCTAGAGTGCATATTGTGCATGCAGGTTTGTGTGTTTTGTTTTGTTTTGTTTTATTGAATCACCCTGAGATACAGTAACAAAGCTTTCATGTTTGAGTTTCAGTCATACATGATTGAACAGCCATCCCTCCACCAGTGCACATTCTCTACCAACAATGTCCCCAGTATACGCCCCCCCACACTTTCCAGCCCTCTTCCTGCCTCCATGGCAGACAATTTCCCCCATACTCTCTCTCTCTCTCTCCTTTGGGGTATTATAGTTTTCAGCATAGATACTGAGAGGCCATCATGTTTGGTCCTTTATCTACTTTCAGCACACATCTCCCATCCCAAATGATCCCTCCAACCATCATTGACTTAGTGATCCCTTCTGTGTTCCAGCTGCCTTCTCCCCAACTCATGAGACAGCCTTCCAATCTTGGCCTCTGGGTTTGAGTCCAGGGACCTCAGGATTCCCCAGCACCATGCAGAGAGTAGCCTCCAAGAACCCCAACACCACCACCACCAAGGTGGGGTCCAGAAGCAAAAACAAAAAAGAAAACTGAAATTTGGACAAGACCAAACCAATGACGTAGCAGGAGCACTTCTCTTCTTTATTGCAAAGTCACTGACAGTTGGGGACCAAGATTTAACCAACATTAATGTTAATATCCCTTGGTTAAATATTGGCATATTTTTTTATTAGTGAATCACCATGAGTTACAGTTACAAACTTACAAACTTTCATGTTTGCATTTTGTTTACATCCTTCCACCAGTACCCAGTCCCCTCCACCAATGTTCCCAGTATCCCTCCCACCCTCTCACCCCATCTCCCCCACCCCACCCCACCTCTGTGGCAGGGCATTTCCTTTTGTTCTTTCTTTCCTTTTGGGTGTTGTGGTTTGCAACAGAGGCACTGTGTGGCCATCATGTTTGGTCTATATTCTATTTTCAGTACACATCTGCCATTCCTTGCGGGTCCTCAAACCACACTTTACCTGGTGTTCTCTTCTCTATGCGAGCTGTAGTGGCCTAATTTTTAACTGATTTTCCAAAGTAAGTCAAGCAACAGGAGCATGATGATTTGCACTAGAGATACTTGTCCTTATGGAAGGAGTCTGCCTTGCTTTCAGTTGGAAGTGTAGGTATGGAATGGAATTCTAGAATTGCAACTGACATCACAATCTAATGCCCAGAGGCTGGTGTGCACAGCTCTGAGAAGCAGAACAGAGACCTGGGAGGGTGGTTTCCACGCTGCTTACTCCCGGGACCCCTTTCTTCCACCTTTCATGTCTCCTGTAGCTTCTTCTCAGCTTCCAGGACCATTTACATTCTCTTTTCTCAGAAGGAGGGGGCATGGCATATGTGGAAGAGAAAGCCATCACTGTGGTTCTGTTTGTTCAGCGGTGGACTGAAGGGCGCTGGAGCAATAGACAGTACAGCAGGTGGAGCTCTTGCCTTGCATGCAGCAGACCCAGGTTCAATCCCTGTCTCTCCCCATATAGCCCCACCCCCCAGCACCGCCAGGAGTAACTCCTGAGTGGAGAACCAGGAGTAAGCCCTGAGCATCACCCGTTGTAGACCTTCAGTGTAAAGAGAGGGGAGGTGGGTTCACTTCCTTTGTGCTCTCACTCTGGCACTCAGTCTCCCACGCTGCATCCAGCTGTGACAGGGACTGTGCGGGGCCATCTCCCTTCCATTCAAGAAAGAGAGGCGAGCCCAGAGTGATGTGAGATCTCAGATTCTCCCACAGGCATCTAAGGCCTCGCTTCTGAAACTAGGTTGCAATCCTGTACAGGGTCACATAGCTTTTTCTTTTCTTTTCTTTGCCTGGTGAGGGGCAGTAGGTAGGGGCAACATTCAGCAGTGGTCAGGAACTATTTTGTGCTTAGGAGTGACCCCTAGTGGTGTTCATATGTGGTGCTGGGGATTCAAACTAGGGTTGGAAGAATCCAAAGCAAGCACCTTACCCCCTGTATTATCTCTCCTGCCCATCTTTTTTTTTTTTTTAATTTTTATTAGTGAATCATCGTGAGGTCCAAACTTATGAACTTTCATGTTTGGATTTGGTTTACATCCCTCCACCAGTGCCCATTCTCCTCCACCAATGTTCCAAGTATCCCTCCCACCACCCCCACTCCAACCCCCACCACCCCACCCTGCCTCTTCGGCAAGGCATTCCCCTTTTTTTTTCCCCTCTCCTGTTGGGTGTTGTAGTTTGCAATAGAGGTATTGAGTGGCCATCATGCTCAGTCTATAGTCTACTTTTGGTACCCCCCTGCCCATCTCTTTAAAAAATTTTTTGCACACCATCTTCTTTATCATTTATCATAGAAAATATTTTTATTTGTCGACCCATTTTTATATATCTAGATGCCCAGGTCACCAAAACATTTCTCAGGCAAAAAAAAGTAGTTGCCAATTTGCTGCTACATGGGTGGACCTGGAGAATATCATTGCCCAGTGAAGTTAGTTAGGAGGAGAGAGAGGACAGACTCAGGACGATCTCTCTCCTCCCTGGAACATAAAGCAGCATAGGGAGGAAGTAACAAAGGGCTGAAGACAGCCGGACCTGAGAGCCCTCAGTTCTGGTCCATAGAACTGAGCCCCCCTCGCTGGGGGGTGGAGACACACTCGGGTCAGGACCGTGCATTGGAACATTGCAGATATGAAACTGTTATTAAAGTATTATAAGTCACATTGCCTAAGATAAAATATTTTTAAGTTTTCAATTTAAAAAAAATATTTAAAACAGGAGCTGGAGAGAGAGTAAAACAGGCATAGCACTTGCCTGGCACCCAGGTTTGACACCTGGCAGCCCATACGGTCTCTGGATCCCCACCAGGAGTGAGTGTCCCCAAGTGCAGAGCCAGGAGCAAGTCCTGAGCACAGTTCCCAAAGTCAGGGAAAAGAAACAAACTTGTTTTTAAGCAGTTGCAAGTGGAACAAAAACCACTGGCCTTTGGTGCTTATCAGCTTTGTTGTGTATTGTGTTATTTTTTTCAATTCCAGGCTCCTCCTGGAAGCAGCCACTGTGTTGTTTATCACTGGGGAAGTTGCTTAAAGATTATGTAAATGAGCAGGAGTCCCCGAAAACACCTTGGCGAAAGCACTATGTTTTTTTGTTTTTGGGGGTATTTTTTGCTTTTTGGGTCACACCTGACGATGCACAGGGCTTACTCCTGGCTCATGCACTCAGGAACTACTCCTGCTGATGCTTGGAGGACCATATGGGATGCTGGGATTGGAACTCGGGTCAGCCGCGTGCAAGGCAAACACCCTACCTATTGTGCTACCGCTCCAGCCCCCACACCATGTTTTTATGATAGGACCCACCCCTGGTTGTTCTCCCCCCAGCAGTGCCGTCCAACTCGGGCCTTATACATGTTCATCTTCACCGCTAGCCCCAGCCCAGAGAACCCATATTGTGCACCAAGGGACAAGACCTGGGGTGGGTGACAGTGGCACACACAGAACTGCCAGAGCAAACAACGCGGTGACTCCCCCACACGCCAACCAACTTTGGCTATCAAGGTGGAAAGCTTGTCAAGTTGGACTTTGGTTGCTCAGAGAAATTCTTAGAAAAGTATCTACAGGAAAGAAAAGATTAGGAGGCTCAAACTGAAAGCCTTTGAATGACTTGTTTGCGATGATATGGTTAGAGTAGGTTAGCCATGGATCCAAAACACAGACTCAACAACACCAAAAAACAGGAGCTCTGAGCTGTAACCACGGAAACTTTGTCATGTGCCTGTCCGGCTGACGGGAGGGGGTGGGAGTTGGAGGTGTGGAGGGAATGTGGGAACACTGGCGGAGGGAATGGTGCTGAAATACAATATGCCTAAAATTCAACTATCAGTAACTTTGTAAATTATAGTTCTTTAGTAATTTTAATTTTATTTGAAAATAAAAGTCAGAGGACAGTAAAAGTGCCAAGTTCTGATAAGAGCAAAGACCATCATTCAGGCCCTAATTTCCCCTGCTGATTTGAGAAAAACAGGCAGAATGACTTTTGTATCTGCCTGTTGGTCGGCATCCCACAGTGGAGTAGATGCTCAATTAATAGTACCTCTTGCCTCCCCTGCTCCCCTCACTGCTGTCTTCCTGTAGAAACGAGCTGCCTCCCATCTGTGATCTCCCTTCGAAATGTGATCTGGAAACTGCTGCTCTTTATTAGAAGGGCACAAACAAGCATGCTGTAAGCATCCTGTCCTTCCTCATCCTCTTGTGCCCTCAGCTTCTACTTTCCTCCATCTCCTATTACTTTTTGCACAAACCCTGGCCGAAAGATAAGCCCATGCAGAAGATAAGCTCTTCTGCACACCCTTGGATCCTGAGTCCCCTTGGCAGTGCCGTGGTGTTTTGTTTTGCTCACTGGAATGGCCTGCACCTCCTATTCAGACACCGTCCTGTGAAATTTGAAGGTTCTGCAGACTGTTTCCCATTCATTCTGATAGCTCCCCTAGTTCCCTCTGCGATGAAGGAGCATGCTGGGGAGGGTGTTGGCTGCTTACTATTCAGTAGGTTGTGTAACACCTTTTGGCACACACCTCTGTGACTTACGATTTAGTTGTAACCTGAAGTTGTTAGAGAGAGTGGCATGGCTGCTGATCCCTGCAATATGGTTTCTGTCTTCACAGTGTTTGGCAGTGATCTGTACCCAAAGCCGTGGCTGGGGGAGGGAGGGATGTCCGGAGATTCTCTAGATGTTCACCCACTGGGGTTTTTAAGATGAAACAGTAAAGTGATCTTTCTTTTTTGAGGGGAAAGCCAAGGGTGGAGATTAAAACTTCAGTGAGGTTTTTGCAGAAATTATAATCTCAAGGGCGCATCAATTTACAATTTATGCCCATTTCACTGTGCAATTAAGGTATAGACATGTGCCGATCCTTGTAATGTTTAACAAGCTTCCCAAAGGAATGCAGTTGCTTCTTACTGTCAGCTTCGGGCGGAGGCTTTATCCCACCTCTCAATCAATCAGTTCCTCAGATGAACTCTGTATTCCAAAATTGCATCTGCAGTATGTATGCAACCCGGTTACAAACCTGCACCCTTCACATAGCAAGCCTTTATCAAGGGTCTGGGCCACCTGCTGTCACGTTAGACCCAGATCTGAAGTACTTCCTATTCATTTGCTTGTTTGTTTATTTCAAAGCCTTACTTTCATCTGCATGATGACAGTGAAATTCTGCAGTTGAGAAGCCTCTTCTCTCAGGTACCTTCCACCACCCCCAGTCTAAATCACATTATCACTTTTATGTTAATACCTTTTAAATATTACCCAGTGCTGGATACCTTTAAGATGTCTTCTGTGACCCCCAATTTCCTCTCTCTTTTCCTTCCCTCGGCAAATTCTCTGCAGTATTCCTTAATTCATTAATAGTTACACACTTGGGTGTCTCGTGTGCTTGGCTGGGATACAAAATGAAGCCTCCGCTATCTCCCGGCCATATGTTCTTATTGCATATGCCTTGTGATTTCTAAGAATGGGCGATGCAGAGGCTCTTTCAAGTCTCAGTTTGAGATTGATAGCTCAGGATACGCAATATGTGTAAGCACAATGCTGTCTTATGTCTGTTTACCAAAAGCGTTTTTGAGGAATTTAGCTTCAGTTTTGATTGCCAATTCTTCCCTGGCAGATTCATAAAGTAAGAAGCCAAAGGGGCCCCTCTACTCCTCTGGTGAAGGCGTCTGATCAACGAGGGATTGAGTCCATGTGAGATGCTTTGAGAGGCAATGCTGAGATGTGTCTGGGGTATGAGATGAGATTCTGAGGGCTGCTCCTCTTAAGCCAGAAACTTGGCGAGCCCCGTTTTCTGGCTCTAGGAGAATTTCGGGATATAAATGGGCAGCATTGCTCAGAAGAGGTCGGCCCCATGGTCTCAGCGATGGGGGAAGGGACTGCCTTCTTAGCTGGTCTGTACGGGGGTGGCTTCCAGTGTCTGTGCTCTGTGGGTGCCCACAGCATGTGCGGAGAAGCTTCATAAACATGGATGATAACGTTGACGGGTCGTTCCCCATTTGTCCTGCCCTTCCTGCAGAATGAAGGCCTTGTCTCGAAGGTGTCTATATCTTATCCCGACCACGATCCCACCCAGGCTTGAGCCCTCCGAGTAATTCTCCCTCGGAATCTGGCTGTGTCCAAATTCCTCAGAGAATTGTTTGATGATTCAATCTATTGGTATGTTCCACTAATCTTCATATCTGAAGTGATATCAGAGACACACTTAATGAGTTGCAGCTCTCAAATAAGTTACTACAATTGGACCTAAAAGGCTTTTCTCAGGCAAGTCCAGATATCCATTTTCCCTTATCTGCCTACTTTCAGGGGGCCTTCTCGAGAACAAATGGCTGGTCCTTTTCCAAAGGGACAGATTTGTGTATCTGATGCTTTTGTTCCCCTGGGAAAGAAAGAAAAAGAAAAGAAAAGAAAAAAGATAAGAAACAGTTGTCTTCCCCTAGGATACTGAATACAGAGCAAGCTGAAGGGTTTCTTGTGTAGTGCTCTCCTTCATATGAGTCTGAATAGGCCATTCCTGAACATCAGAGGTTGAGGGTAGAGGTAAGCCATCTCTTTGATATGCAGAACAAATGAAATGGTAAAACATCAAATGTTGGGTTGTGTGAGTTTCCCAAATGACCTGTCAAGACTTAATTTGCTCCGTATAATGCCTGTGTCTCCTTGTGATGTTAACAGTCTTGGGGGAAGTTCGGTTGGGTCTTTTCCAAACCATCTATTCTTTTTCTGGTTTCAGGTAAGTTGCCCTGTCCCTCTCTCTTTCCTTTAGCATATGCTGGGTAAAACACACACACACACACACACACACACAACTTTCTGGGGATAAAAGATAGTGCTTTTTGTTCTGGAACTGAGTTGGGCTTTTTTTCCCTTCAGTATGGCATGTTGACTCTTTACCTAGTTTCAACTCTGTGGTGTTGAATGTGTCTCTCAATGACATCTGTTCTGTTTTGTGAGTAAGTCCTCAGTGAAACTGCGAAGGAAAGAGTAGGTGAGCCTCACTGAGTCTGCTAACAGGTCTTAAACTAAATGGAAAGCAAAGTTATCTTCCTTACTCTGTGCAGTGAAATTCCAAATCCATGAGTCCCTGGTTGGGATCACTGTTCTGATCCCAGCATCATTCTGAGGAAGATGAGGGAATGTGGTATGGATGCATATTCATGATTCCCCTCTTCCATCTCTCAGCTCCACACTGGAAATAAATGTGTGGCAATGTGAAGAGGAATCTACTATTGATTGGGTCTTAAAAACAGGAGCTGTCAGAAATAGCGTATTCTCTGCCAAATTTAAATAATTTGTTTATTGTCCCAGTGTTTTCATTAGGGATGCAAGCACTGTTGTTTTCAAGGTCCTTCAGATCACACTGTTGTTTTCAAGGTCTTCCAGACCATTTCTTATGGGCTACAAATATAATGAGTTCCTGAATAGATGAGCAACTGTTGAGACAACGCAGCCACAGTCTGCTGTGAAGACTCTCATGCAGCACTTTTTCTCTTCATTATTGTCTTGGTCATCTGTAGCCTATCTGGTTTGCCTCAGAGCACAGTGCCTGGCACAGAGAAAAGTCGCCAACCAAATTAGTGCATGAAGCACTCCAGATAATCCTGGCAGCCCTGTTCTCAGAGGGCTCTATGGATCTCTTCCTTCCTTTAGTAGTTTGGTTTGATCAGCGTTTCTGTCCAGAAGGCCAAGAGCAAGTGAAGGGAGAAAAGACTAAAATCCCTTTGGCTTTTCTGTTCGCTTCCACTCCGCAAACAACTGGCTGAGCATCTGCTCCCCATCAGCTCCTGCTCTAAATGCAAGATTTGCCAAGATGCTTGAGAGGGCCTGTTTGAGGCAAAGGACTCTGATCCACGTCTTCTTCCAGGAAAATTTGCACTCCAGGAGGGGAGATGGAGACCTTGACAATCCTGATTGAATAATGGATGATGAATGGCTAGCTCTATGGGCACACATACAGTGTGTGTGTGTGTGTGTGTGTGTGTGTGTGTGTGTGTGTACACACACGCTTGCATGCATGACTTTGAAGTAAAGTAGCAATCAATTCTTGGGATATACCAATGAAAACAAACAAGAGAGCTGCAGAATAGATGAGTTGGATATTTAGCAGCCCCCAAGATAGTGTGTGAGAAATAATGTGTGTTGTATTTGGAGAGACAGCAAGCACTCGGAGGCATAGTTTTAAGTAATGTTAGGCCCACATTGTTTTGTGATAGGTATTTTTCTGCCCAATTTAGAATGTGAGCCTGGGAAAACAGGAGCTATGTTCTCCCTTTGTTGCATTTCACACAAGCTTTGGTCTGAGGAGATCAAGAATGTTGATATATTTAACTTTAAAGGAAAGAATATAGCTCTAAGTAATGAGCATGTTCTAATTTCTCTCTCATTGCAGTAACCTGCTTGCTGTCTGGTAGGGAAGAAATGATAAAGAAGAAAAGATTTTGTTCAGTCTAAACCCTCAGGATTGGTGTCTTCACCCTCAGGATTGGAGAGAGAGAGAGAGAGAGAGAGAGAGAGAGAGAGAGAGAGAGAGAGAGAGAGTGTGTGTTTCAGGATAGTGTAGGCACGTAGGCACTTGTGGTGATACAGTGAAAATACCTTTGGGGTGATAAAATTCAGAAACTAGAGCACCTCAAAGAAGGAAAAATCTCTCCTTCAACTATTAAAATTAAGGATTCTAGAAGTGACAGTTGAATTGGACCTAGTAAAAACATTTTAGTGGTGGTAGTAGTTGGTACAGAATAGCAGTGAGCATTATCCTAAACCACTGATCTATCCTATGAATGAACCCTGTGAAATAGGTATTTCTCTTCTTGTGATTATTATACCCATTTCCAAATGAGGAAACTAAGGCCTGGGATAATTTAGAGATGATCCCAAGTCAAACAACTGTGTAAGTAGAGATATAAACATAGATAGTTCGGGCTCCAGTTCAATGAACTATAATAGTGAGCTACTATCCACATGGATTCAGGGCAGGGGGCCTTCCAGGAGAATGCCTTGAACAAAGAGCTCAGATAAGGTAAGAAGGCCAGGCATACTTAAGAAGGAGTACCCAAGAGAGAGTTCAAGAGCAAAGGGCCTGCCTATGAATGTGATTCTGGAGGCACTGCCATTTGGGGCTCCCAGTGCCCTAACCAAAAATGTGTAGTCTTAAGTGCACTACAACCAAGTTTGTGTGAGTACCACAACCTAAGCATACAGCAGTATATCCAAATGGGTGTGTCCCTTTGTCACAACAACAAAAGCAACAAAATGAAAATAAACTTAAAATAATTTTTAATGACATGTTTAAGGAATGATTCAACCCAATAGGGATTTGGGACTCTGACTGTTGAGATAGATGCTTTATCTTCCTGCTTTGCACCATCATTGCCAACATTCTAATTAGTATTTTATTGATTTATCACATCGATTATCAATCTCTCTCCACTAGAATGTAAGCTGCCTGAAGTTTTAAATTAGTCTATTTTGTTCATTGCAGTAGTTTCTATTTTTAGAATGGATCTGATATGTCTTTTGTGAGTATCTGTTGTATGGATGGTTGAATGGTTGGATGAATGGATGCATGCATGCATGCATGCATGCATGGATGATTAATAACATTCAGAGTGTCCCATCTAGATGATGAGGTCCTTGAGTGCAGAGAACAGTTTTTTTATACATCTTTGTATTAGGGGTTCTGGGGTCACAGATCATAGAGCAACCAAGGTCAAACAGCAGAACTGCCAGGATCATGCTCAGCACATGTAGAGGCCTCAGTAATTTTAATTTGTGGCCATATACTGACAAGGCAGGCATTCTGAGCCACTGCACTATTCCTCCCAGCCCCTAAAAGATTCTTTTGGAGGATATCGTTGTGCTTGATAATGTAGGCAGTAAGAATGTCAGGTGGCATGTGACGTATTGCTTTGAGGATAATAAGCATTATAAAAGTCCAGTTGAGGAGCTGGAGCGATAGCACAGCAGGTAGGGTGTTTGCCTTGCATGCGGCCGACCGGGTTCGATTCCCAGGAGCGACCCCTGTGCATCGCCGGGTGTGACCCAAAAAGCAAAAAAAAATATATATATATAGAGTCCAGTTGAGGGGCTGGAGCGATAACACAGCGGATAGGGCATTTACCTTGCACGCGGCCAACCCTGGTTCAATTCCCAGTATCCCATATGGTCCCCCGAGCACTGCCAGGGGTAATTCCTTAGTAAAGAGCCAAGAGTAACCCCTGTGCTTTGAAGGGTGTGACCCAAAAAGGGAAAAAATATCTAGTTGAAATACCATAAACAGCAGGGGAGATTGCTGAGGATATCTCAGGCTAGTGCCTTACTTGCATAGGGATCTGGGCTGGATTCCTGAATCTGTATATCCCCCTGAGCACTTCTAAGTGTGCCCTTGAGAATCCTGAGCAGGACTAGGATAGCCCTGATGGCCCATTCCTTCTCTGGGCAAGACTTGAGCGCTCAGTTGTTCTGCTTAATTGGCCAATCTCAGTGGAAAGATAGTGGGGGAGACTGACCCCAAAAAAAACACTATTTGCGAAACCTCTGCTCCCCCCTCCAAATTTTTTAATTGCCATAACACAAAATACCACGGGAGGGAAACTATGCAAGCACTTGCACCAACTGAAAATGGAACGAAAAATTTTTTGAAAAATTATATTTTAATCATTCCTTGTTTTGTACAGTGAAGTAATTGAACAGTCCCTTGGGTCTCTCTTTAAGAGATTTCATCTACTGACAAATTTCTTCTTCTGGGGTACATAAAGTCCAATCTTAAAATAAATTAACTTCAACTGAATATGGAGACAAGTCTGACAAAATTGGAAACCGTGCTAGTAGGATCATGCTCTTTTCAAGAATCTCTAAAATCACCAGCCAGGTGACTTTCTATGCAGCTTGGCAGGTCCTGTTAAGTAGTAATGCCAAGGAAAGAGCCTGGATGTTTTTATTCCACTCCAGACAGAGATGTTTATTTCCTTTTATTTGTCTGTGTAGTCTACTGCTTCTATCTACAATGACCTAAAGTCACTCACACAAAAATAATGATAAACTGAAATAGAAGATCAGGACCAGAACAAGACATTAATAACACCCACCATGTTGGTTATGTCATTGCTGCAGTTGGATTTCATAGTTATCACTCAAGTTTACTTCTGTTTTTCCCGTTTTCAATTTTGGGCTCTGAGTTTCTAAACACTTAAAGGAATTATGAGAGAATTACAATCATATCACTCAGTTTTGGGGGAATGGGAGGATACATATTCCCACAGGGAGGGCAAAAGTGATTTCATTGAATTCTAAAAGGCGTTTTCTGTAGAACAATGTTGAGTGATGTAATGAGCGACCCACGCTAGCTTTTTTCTTTTTTATAGTAGCTGTAGTTCCGAATTGGGGATGGAGTGATTTTACTTGTGGTAGCATTCAATAGGTAAGCCTTAGAGTCCCTTGATTTTTACCTTGAGTTTGCTTGAGCTCTAGAATTCTGTGAGGAAGGTGGATAGCCTGACACTTTTAGTGCTGCTTTCTGAGTATCATTTTGCTCTGAATGGAATCTGATTAAGAATAGCGAGCAGGAAATTAATTTTCTGTCCAGGAGCTGAAGCCCCAGTGCACTGTCTACTTTGGAAAATTCATATATGAACTTTGTAACTTGGTGAGAGTGTCAGGTTTTCAGTCATGGAAAGTAAGAATTGTGAGTGGTATTTTTACCTAGAAGTAGACAAACTAGTAATTTAAGAAAACTGTTAATTGATTTGATACTTCAGTCCCCCCAAATGCTGATATAACCAAAATTCATATTTAGCTGGGATGGATGCATGTCTTTTTATCTCATAAGTAAATATTTTTATCATATCATAATTTTTATTCTTAGCTATCTTTTTTTCTTTTTACATCCAAATAACCAATGACTAATTGCCATGAGCCAGCTTGACTTTCAATGCATACGTAGGCATATTTTATGCCTGTATAGAGGTATATTTTAACTTTCTTTTAAAAAATGCACTTTCAGGGGCTGGAGAGATAGTGCAGCGGGTAGGGCATTTGTCCTGTAAGTGACCTACCCAAGTTCTGTCCCCGAGTTCCATCCCCAGACCCTATATGGTCCCCAGAGAGAGAATCGCCAGGAGTGATTCTTGAGTGCAGAGCAAAGAGTTACCCTTGAGCATCTCCAGGTGGGGCCCCCAAACAAGCAACAAAAAAAGCCCTTTCAGCTCTTTCATTTGTTTATAAATGTAGTTTTTTCTTTCTTATATTTGGGGGTGGATGGGATTACACCAACTAATTTTGAGGGCTACTCCTGACACAGTGCCACGGATCAAATCCAGGGCTCCTGCTTGCAGAGCATGTGTTCAGCTCTTTGGACTATCTCCCTGGTCTTAGTAGATTTTTAAAGGACAGAAACTATAAGAGTTTGTTTTAAATCTGATAATTCCAAGCTATTGTAAGGAAGAGTTCATAATCTTGACTCTCTATATCTTCCTAACAGTATTGGTTTAATGTGGCTTCTTCTATACCTTTCTCTACATTCAGAACTTTCCTAATTGTTCCTGTAATATGTCTGTATTGGTGATTTTGTTTGTTTTTCGGTCACGCCCAGCTGTACTCTGGGCTTACTCCCAGGTTTGTGCTCTCCGATTACTCCTGGCAGGCTCTGGACAAATTTGAGTCAACCTTGTACAAGGCAAGCGCCCTACCCACTGTACTCTCCAGTGCCTGTATTTGTGATTTCTTCATGGAGTTGTATTTATCATGCTGGCAGATAGAAGAAACCCTCCCCTAATTATAATTGGTTTTCTCTAGTGTAGTTGTTTGTTTGTTTTGTCTTGAGGGAAGGGAGGATAGGCATAGTTAATTCTCTCCAGAAAAATGTTCACGTTTAAGACCCCACCTTCGAACAGAAATGTCCACCTTCTAAACAGGACCAAACTTGAATAGGTTAGGATAAGTATGTACTTTTCAGCTGATGGCAACTTTCCTCTGATGTCAATGTGTGTATCTGTATGCATGCTTGTGTAATATGAGTTTAGAAACACTCATTGATTTGGAGACTAATTCTAGTAGATACTATCAGACCTAAAGAGATTGTGTACACCCTTTTCAAAATTCAGTGCTTCATTTCCTTTCGCTAAGCTTCTGTTGAATAGGGAAGTCATTTGTTTTATAGTATCGCTGTGCCTTTACCAAGTGTACATAACCCAACCCTGAAGTTGCAAAAAAGCAAACATTGAAAAACGAGGCCATACATTGATAACATTACTTTCTTAACCTCAGACGACACCTGAGAATAAGCCACTAAGATATATAGTGGCTGAAAATACAGAATCACTTTATGTGGTAAAGCTATGATATCTGAAACATTTCTTTGTGCCCAAGACTTCCCATCTCTGAGTTACTACACACAGAAGGCATCTTCCTTCAAAGTTCGTAGGCATTGCTAATCCTGACCAGAGAAACGTGATGCACGTGCATGCTTTTTCAAAACTTTACTTCAAAACCTGAAGACCAAGTTGTTATAGCCAATGGATTTTAGGTTAGTAAATGAACACAGTTGTGAGAACTCTCTGGGAAAGCAAACCTCATTCCCATTGTACATTTGGGAAGTACTTGGAATGTGGGAGGTATTGGAACATAAGAAAAAGGGTTCTTAGACAGAGTGGCCAAGAAAGACCCCTCTCAAGACAGTTACTTTGTACCAGCCTCCAGATACAGTGTAAAGATGACCAACCTCTCCTGGAAACTTACAGCGACCTGAAGGAAGGGGCAGAGGCTTCATCGCATCCAGTTGGTTAATCCCCTCTCTGTCAATCACTTGCGTACGATCTGAATAGACTATAAACTCACATTTCTGGAGCCACATGGTCAAAATAGCACTTTATATTCAGTGTGAAATTCTTAAAATGAAATCCAGCTGGCAGATGGGAAAGATTCTGGGGGTGGGGGGAAACGGGGAGGGGAATATTGGGTGTGCAAGGGGTTCATGATTTTCCAGGGAGCTTTTTCATGCTTTGTGCAGATATAGGCATATTTTAATACATCTTTGATGCTGCATGTACAAGTTTATTAAATCTGAATTATAAAAGTCTAACATAATATTTCCGAAAACGCTCTAATATAGTTACACAAGCCATTTCAAAACTGTGCCTATGAGAACACAATAACTTGCTCATCTAGAAAACTGTTTTCAGTTCTTCCATGAGTGCAAGTTAATAAATTATATCTTTAGGTGCTTTAAATAAGTCTTAAATAAACTTAATTTGTAAGGGTTTTTTTTTTCCCTCCAGGGGAATGGTAAAGGGCGCAAACAACTAGTACTGTCCACGACTAATTCCATGACCACCTCCATCATGTTCAAAACTTCTGTACATTGTGTTGTCTATACCTGTCTGTTCCATTTCCTTCTCTTTCCCGAGAATGTAGAGGAAATAGCCTCTACCATGGCGGTTTGCAGGGTCACTGATCATGTCAGAAGCAAGAAACCTCACTCCTGAACACAGTGCTTTTAGTTACTGACCCAAGCCATGCAGTCTTTCGTATGCCATACAGCGTTACCATTGATCAAATTGAGCTGCCCCTTCTGACAACACCAAGAGGCACTTGAACCTGTGCCCGGGTTACCCCATACTTGACTGTGACTTCATAGGAGACATCAGAATTCCAGGAAGAAGTCAGCGGCCACCAAAGATTTCCACTTGCCTGTTATGTTTTATGAAAACCACGTGCCATATTTAACCTGTTAAAAGGTGCACGGGTTACATGTGTTTTATGTTCAGATGAGCAGCTGGATTCAGACAGACAGAATTTCTCATCTCCTCATCCTTTTCTCCTGAGCCCCATCTTCTCTTTCTTGTGTATAAAAGATTCTATGGCCTGACTAGGCACCAGAGATTTATAAACCTGATTTCTAGCACTCTGAAATCTTGATCCCCTGTGTTTGATGTGACAAATTACCTGACAAGATCAGGTAATTCACTCACTGAGAATAAATTTGTGAATACACAAAAGTAGCTGCCTTGTGCATGCATCATTTACTGTTCTATTATTGGGACTTACTTCTAGTTAAAAATTGCTGTGTAAGACATTGTTTCCCAGGCATTGGCATTATATGATTTTTTTATTTTCAAATTCTATGAATAGAGTTGCTACTTCCTAAATGGATTTGTATTAAAGGTGGGGGGAAAGTGTCAGTAGTTTCAAAGTAAAAGGATGTTAATTCAGCAAAGCCCTATGATAACCTATCACCTCAAGCAGTGTTTTTCAACTAATAGTCGGTCTATGGAACTAAGTCCTAAGCACTGGCTAAGAGAAGGTTGGGAAAATCTTCCTGGTGGGTAGACTTGGCAAATCTGTTTCTATCTCTCAGTATACAAAGTGTGATGACGTTTGGTTTGGAAAATACTTTAAAATTCATTCAAAATAACCTAGTGTTTCTTTTCAAGTATATTTAATAGCTAGATAACCAGTTGCAATCAATATATTTTCACTGTCAACTCATTGTTCATCGATTTACTCGAGTGGGCAACAGTAACATCTCTATTACTCTCAGTTCTGAGATTTTAGCAGCCTCTCCTTACTCGTCTTTCCCAATGATTGGAGGCTCTTTCAGGGTCAGGGGAATTAGACCTATCGTTACTGTTTTTGGCATATCAAATACACCACGGGGAGCTTGCCATGCTCTGCCTGTGAGGGTGGGATACTCTCGGTAGCTTGCCGGGCTCTCCAAGAAGTATGTATATATCTGTTACTATATTTGAAATAGTACCACAGGTATGACCCAAGACCAAAATAAACAAAAATTAGTGGAAGAAGGAAGAAACACATTTGTATGCAAATATATAACAATATAAATTGTAAAAAGTATTCATAGTAGCTGATAAAAAATTTTTGAAAGGAATTGCTTAAATATATGACATAATAAAAACAGATTCTAAGTATTTATTTACAAAGCTCTTACTAATACAACTGCTTTTAAAATATATCAATAAAGGGTCATTTACTATTCAAAGGTATTACATATATGGCATAGAAAATAAAATCTATGTAGCCACAATAATAGAGCAGGTAACTGAAAATTGTTAAATAAAAATTACAGATACACAGTGCTCTCTGAACAGATATAAAATAAATATGCATTTATTCATAGAAAGTTAGCTATCCTTATGCTACTAATTACTAAGAGAAACTGTTGTAAAAGATAACATAAGGGCTTGAAAACTATTTTACAAAAGCAAATAGATATACTTCCATTTTATATTTAATTATGTAACCACAATACAAAGTTGACCATACACATGTTTATACATTTTATAGATGATTAGTGTAACTGGTGCCAACATTAGAATTATTTCAGAAAGAAAATGAACAATCTTTACCACAATTTCACCATAGCCTTATCCTTCAAAATAAAACCCCATATATTACTCAACTAAATTAGGATTTGCTAATAGATGGAATCACTATACATATATCCCCTCTGAAACAGCCATAAGTGTAAACCAATGTCAGGTTTATGCAAAATGTATGGTATTTTTTAATCTCTTTGCCCATATCTGAACTTGTAAAAGATATTCTGAAAGAATCTCCTATAACTTATTTACTAAGAATGAATCTTTTTTTAAACATATCCAGATTTTAACATTTGAGGAAACGATAAAGGAGCAGTTAAACACTTCAAACAGCACATATGAAACAAGATCCCACTAACTTAGTCCATGCAGATTTATACCTAGTAAGTACTGTAATATTACCTAATTTCTGCACAAATAGAGATATACAACTATGTAGTTCTAAAAATTCATTAATGGACATTAGACAACTACAGTACAACATTACACAGCAGTGTTTCACATTCACCAACAAGATTTACTGTATCAGATTGTAGAGTTACAGATACTACAAATAATAAATTATTGGCCTCCAAATGAGGGATTTGAGTAGAGATAAGTTCAATCAAAGTTAATTTTGTTTGCATGAACTTAACTTAAAAAATATATTTTCATAGATGTAAATATAATCTTTAGATTTCAGCAGTGTGTATGTGCCTGTGTTTGGACTTGAGTGTATTCATTTATCTATTGTTATTCGAGTAAGTATCAACTTCTTCTTCCTTTCCCAAAGGGATTTAGATGATAGTTCTAGTATTGATTCTAACCATGGGCCTGATTCATGTAACAGAAAATGTATAACTTAAGTGGGTGTTATTCAAACACCATCCCTTCACCAGTGCCCATATTCCACCACCAAATCCCCAGTATACCCCCCACCCCGCTCCCACCCCCAACTGTATAACTGATGAATTTCACTTCATTTTCTCTTTTTTCTTTTAATTTTTATTTTATCACCATGTGGAAAGTTACAAAGTTCTCAGGTTTATGTCTCAGTTATACAATATTCAAACACCATCCCTTCACCAGTGCCCATATTCCACCACCAAAATCCCCAGTGTACCCCCTGCCCTGCCCCCCACCCCCAACTGTATAACTGATGAATTTCACTTCATTTTCTCTTTACCTTGATTACATTCCATATTTCAACACAAAACTCACTATTGTTGTGGGAGTTTCCCCCAAAAAAGACAGCCCTACTAAGGAAGCATTTGATAATTAGTTTTCCATTAAAAGATTGTATGTTTTCAGTTTTTAGAAAAGGTCGCATGGCCGAATTTGCGGCCGCGCAGTTCAGATGTGTCCCAGTCCCGCATCCCAGAGCCGAGTAAACATCCCTTCTGAGAATGCTTTTCAATTCAGACAGATTTTTTTTAAATGTGATTTAAAACATATAGTTTGATATCCTCTGTCTGGCCTGATCTGAACTGGTGGTCAAACAGTTTATCAAGAATTTGTCCAAGAGTCTTATTTTTAAAAGATGAAATAAATATTAAAACTTAAGTAATTTGTTTCAACTTGGAATATCCAAATGGGACACTTCTTTGATATCGGGTCCCAGGTCTTTTCTCAGAGTGTGTGGCCACTAATCAGATCTCCACAGACACTTAGAAAGCAATCTGCACCTTTTCTTCCCACTCCTTTAGAGTCGTCTCACCCAAATCTGACTTGACAGTTTGCTTTCAGTGACTTGCATTTATTGAGCTCTTTGAACACATTCCATGTGGCTTTCATAAAAATAGAAATTTTCTTTTCAAGTTCCTATTTCACTCATTGGTGTCACACTTCATTACTTTATGACAAGAACAGATAGGGCTGCCCGACTAAAGAAATGAGGAGGCATGCAAGAGTGCTGTCCACCTGTCGTGCACATCAAGAGGTGTCCCCAGCCTCTCTCGGGGGTGGCATCTGCTGGGCAGGAGCACTCACTGTGGAGGAAGCATCCTTGGCTGGTACCAGAGCAGAGATGACCGGCAATTCTGTAGGGTGAAATGGAGGTGAATGAAGGGATTTTTACTACGATAGTATAAGATTAGCTGTTTTGTGACGGTCTAGTCTTGACCTCAGACCTCCTGTTCATCTTCTGGCACAATTGGGCACCTAGTATTACTACTATAACACCCTTGGTCTCTTTATGGTGCTTACTTAGTGACTGTCATGGTTGACTTCTGCCTATATCTTCCTTCTCTGTGAAACCTCCATATGTTCCTGGACTCAGTCTACCTACTGGTGTGTAGACTGAGTGGTACTTGAGTGAAAGTTGGCTACCTCCTGGCTGAACTGTTCCAGCTCCCAGGTGATGTTCTGCCTTATCTCTCCTCAGTATCTGTTCAACTTTGAGCAAGAAAAAGTATCAACTTTGTATCAACTTTGAGAAAAAAAAAAGGATGGCAAGTGGGGAGCACCAATGCTCCCTGATATAACTCCTGGCTACATTTTCCATTCACTTCCTTAATCGTCTAAATCTTTCGTGGTGCCAGTAAAGATGCCTAGTGGTTTGTGCTGGTAGCTGAGGAACTGAGTAATGAGTAGCTTTTCTGTTATTTCGTTTGCCTTAAAAGATCATTTCAAACCAGAACTTCCCAAGAGCAACATCATTGGCATTTGGGGCTAGGTAGTTCTTCGTCAGGACTGGGAGGGGTCTTCTCTCTTTGGAGGGTTAGCCTTCTCACTGGCCAGCAACCCTCCAAGTATGACAACTGATAACGCTTCAATATTGCAGAAGTCCCAAAGGGGGCAGAGTAGTAATCATTGTCTGTAACTAGTTGTCTGGACTTGTGCTGAGGTGACAACTATGACCCTAGGTAACACAGTGCTGTGGTAAATCCAGTTACTATGGCCTCTGTAACCTTCACTTCTGCTGTTTTCTTTATATTTGATTGTAATGTTCTCTAGACTTGTCTTTCACAGGCTTTATTCTGAGTTCAACTAGTCCGGGGGACGGGGGTGGTTGGCTAAAATTCCTCAGGACAGATTATCACTCAGCTTTGCTTTCCTCAGACTGCCTACAAACCTCTTTCCAAGCTCATATTTCTCAGTTGCCAGGAGATTAGGCTCCTGGGTGCATGGCCAGCAGGGGAAAGATACTCCTCCTGTGACCCACAAACATGGCAGTTTAGTAACAATGCCATTTGTTACCTGTTCTCCTTGCTAGGATGTGTTATTGAAGTGATAGCTTTTGCTACCTTTTTTCCTGTCTCTCTCTATGTCTTCCTGTTTTTCTTTCTCCACACTGTGTTTCCATGGTGGCTCTTTGCTGTAGCCAGAGGACAAACTGCTGACAGGAACATCCCTTGAATATCTCTGCATCTGGACGGGGCCATTGGCACCCTTCTTTGGCGGCTGAGCAATGCATGGCTTGCCATATTTGTCTGTCTCCTGTTTAAGGCCCAAGAATTTGAATCTGTTCCAACATCTAAATGTTGCTGTTGTTAGGACAGAGTGCTGCCATAGTACCACAAAGCCAATATTAAACATGTTTATTTGGGTTCCATATATTCATATTTTGAATGTGTTGTCATTACTGCTACTGCTTTCTTATACCTAAAAGCTGCACAGTTGAGAAAGGGGGACATGCAAGTTCATGACAAAAGCCAAAGGCATTGGGATACATATAAACTGCTGTTAAAAGATTTTTTTTTCTTCATTAACAAGGTTTCAACCTTAGATGAAGTTTTTTCTTATTGTTTTATGAAGTCAGGATCCCTTACATTTGCTTATTGACAGTGATTTAGTGAAATAGTTTGCAGACAGCAATATTGAGAAAACAGATGAGAGTGGGAACTAAATAAAATCAAGGCGCGTTTTGGTCATTTGACCAGATAACAGTCAGTCAAGGTATACTTAAAATATGAGCATCATGAAGCAGAAAAAGTTCAATATCAGTGCAACAAAAAATTTTAAAATATAGAGTATTTTTAAAAGAAAGTTTGCAAGCTGAAATAACATAGAAAATATCACTTGCTTGTGAGCTAACATCAGGTCACCTCAAATGCTTTAGTTGACTAAGTTGCCTGGGGAAGAAATGTGACGTTTGCTTCTGAAACAAGTGCTGGATTTGAAAAATACCAGGCTTAGAGTATTCTTTCTGTGTCGTTTTGCAGAATCACAGCTGTGGTGGGGGAAAAAAACCCGTAGTTTATAACACACCAGCATAAATTCTTAGTACTGGAAGGTCCAGGAGAACATGAAACAATCTCAATCTAAGCATTTAGCAGAGCAGAGGAGGAATAATGTAATTATGATGATTCCATTTCAGTTACTGAGGAGACAGATACAGCGGTTGGCAGTTGATGAGATTTTTTTTCCCTCAGTACCTCTTAACCTCATAAAATATGAAATTCATAACTTTAAACTGCACATTACAATATCAGAATATCCACCCACCCTCCCGTCCACCCAGTCATTTCAATATGCACAGTTAATGAGTATTAAGTTAAAAAAAAAAAAACACCTTAAAAGAATCAATTTCATGGTGAATGCATCTAGTTAAGCAAGTCATTTAAACAGCATTTTACTTGTGTGTAGCAGACCATTTTATAAGTTACTGATAACTTTACAAGCTTGTGTTTCAGACAAGCTAATTGGTTGTCTCTGATGTGTTTGGGCTCTCACTCATTAACCCTCCTTCCTGTCTAGTACATACTTGATTAGCTCTCATACTTATCGGTAGAACTTTTTAAACAACCATATTCTATTGCCCGGAGAAAGTTTTCCATAGAGAGGTTGCTTCCCACTTACAATAGTTGCCTCTGGAGATAAAGGTCACTCATCCCAGAGTATCAACCCAAACATGGAAGATGCAGGATCAACTAATAAAACCCTAAAAGTATTTAATACCAAATATGGATGCTTTTTTGGTAAGAGTAGATTAGAAACTATTCCGGCAGGGAAGAAGAGATGGGAAGAGAAAAAGAAAGTGCCGTGCAGCTGAAAGCTGGCTCCCTGTGTAATTAATGACTGTGTTCTAGATGTTATTGAAAAGTCTTCTGCCTGCACCTGCATGCAAAGACAAGTGTACTGATGCTTCTCTTTTTTGCATATGTCAATGCTTTCCATTCTCTGAGATAAGAATTAGATGCTTTGTTTGGACACAGATTAAAGGAATAGCTCGAAACATAAGTGTCCTATGGGTCCTGAGATTTCTGGAGTGGTTCTGTTTTCCATAATGGGTTGTTTGCTTTTCTGTTTGCAAAACAATTCATCTGCCTGCAGGCATGTGCATCATAGACTTTTAAGCAATTAGACTTATAGTTTTAAAAACTGCTCATGAAACCCCACTTCTTGCATACAGCCTCAGCCTGATTAACTGGATAGCATGGTAAGAGTTTTTCAATATTCATTTTTTCCCCTTTGCACACTGTAGTCCGGTATAAAATATAGCAAGTATTTTTTTCCTCTTTCATTGCGATTTCATCTCTTCAAAATTGTTTAAAAAGAAATGACTATGGGGCTGGAGTGATAGCACAGCGGGTAGGGCATTTGCCTTGCACGCAGCTGACCCAGGCTCTATTCCCAGCATCCCATATGGGCCTCCAAGTACCGCCAGGACTAATTCCTGAGTGCATAGGCCAGGAGTAACCCCTGTGAAGTGCCTGGTGTGACCCAAAAAGACTCCAAAATGAATAAATAAATAAATAAATAAATAATAAGTGTTTTATGACTGGCTTTACTCACTAGAGAATACAGAAAACTTTTCATTGTCTGTGCCGTCAAGGAACATAGACTCATTGACATGAATTGAAATTGATCATAGAATAATTATTCTAATCTGGATTATCCTAGTGGAACTAGTAATCTGAATGAAAATGGAGCTTACCACAGATGTATGGAGATACTTCCTCCAAATTAAGTCTTGATAACTTAAGCAATAAAGTTATATAGTAATTATTGAGAATGCCTTTGAAGAAAGTAGTCACTCATACAGCTGAATTCATAATAGCATAAAAATGAAAGCAATCCAGAGACCTTTCAGTGAGCCACGGGGATAAATAAAACCTTGGTATAGCTGTATAATGGAATACTACTTAGCCATAAAAAGGAATAAAGTTTTGTCAATGAGTGGCTTCAGATTTTTTTCCCTTGCATTTCTGTAGCTCTAGTCACATGTTTTAACTCCCCAAAATTCTGTTTGAACCCAAATTCAAGAGGAGGAGAACTTTATATGGAAGAAAAACCCAGTGGGTTGCTAAGTTTTCCTTCTTAATGGGAATAGTTTAACCCTGAAAGATTTGACACCAAAATGTGATAAAATAATCACATTTAAAGTATTAATACTTTTATTTAAGGTATATATTTTATTATTGTATGCAAATAATATATATTCATATCTAATATGTCTATATAGTATAAAGCACTGTGCACATATAATTTATATGTTATTTTACACATGGGAATTATAAATATATATTTAACCTTTTCTGTAAGACCAGCCTTATAGATGTACTTTGTAGTTAAAACTGGCCTCATGTAGAGAGAGTTGAATGTAGTTAAACTTGTAAATAGCAATAGATTGTACCAAAACTTGAGAATCATTCAGATTTATAAATAAATCTGTGGAATTCTCTGGGAAATGAAACAAAAAAGTATGAGCTACTTGAGGATTTTTTGATTGTTATATAGTCCTACTGCTCAGAAATAAAAACATTTAACATTTGATTAATATATACTGTAATATATTAAAGTTATAAATGACTCTTTGAAATGTTTTAGAGTTGTTAAGTACACGAAGTTGATAAAATACTGCTGGGCCTAAGCGGTATTCAGCTTCCTGAACATATTATGAAAATATACCAAACTATAAATAGAATATTTTTAAGCTGGTTGTAATAAGTACAAGAAAAACTAAACTTTGGACACTGTAAATTAATAAATTGTATATTCCTGTTTCAAACTTTAAAATAACAAAAGCTAATATTGTCCTGCACTAAAGATCATCCCACTAGCAGGCAACAGACCCTACGTCCTGGCCAGCTCTTACAGCCTTTATGTCTCCACATGAGAAGAGCACAGGCAAGAAATGGAGGGCGTGCATGTTACATTCTGGTGCACAGGTTCATTTCTGGACTCTCAATTCTACACCATTCTCCTATCCAGTTTTGATTTATATCACTTTTGTTTGTTTTAGTTTGGGGGCCATGCCCAGTGCTACTCAGGGCTTACTCCTGGCTCTGTTCTTGGGAATCACTCTTAGCAAAGCTCAGGGGACTATAGTGGAGTCCTGGGGATTGACCCCAGGTAGACTGCATACAAAGAAAGTGCCTTAACTTCCATAGTATCTCTCTGACTCCCCAAATGACATTTTGTTGAAAGGTCATTTGTCTTCTTCCAAGCCATCTGAAATCGGGGCCAAAGCAACAGCATGGTGTGGACCTTGCACATAGCTTATCCAGGTTTGATCCCTGGCATCCCATATGATACCCAGAGCACAGACAGGAATAATCTCTGAGTTTACAGCCAGGAGTTACCCCTAAGCATCACTGGGTGTGGCCCCAAAACAAAAAACAAAGATAAAACCTCTGAAATCATAGGGCTGGAATGATAGTACAGCGGGTAGCGCATTTGCCTTGCACACGGCCGGCCGACCCGGGTTCGATTCCCAGCATCCCATATGGTCCCCTGAGCGCCATCAGGAGTAATTCCTGAGTGCAGAATAACTCCTGTGCATCGCCAGGTGTGACCCAAAAGAAAAACAAAAAAACCTCTGAAATCATATGTTGAATCTGCCCTGTCAAGAAAACCAGCTTACCTGTCCTCTAAAGAGAAAAGCTGGCAAGTAAGATCCCACCGCGAGCCCAGAAGTCTCTTGCCCAGCCTCCTCCCCAGGGCTCCTGATTTCCTTAAAGCCCAGTGTTGACTATTTTGTTTTTGTTTTCCTTTTTTCTGTTAAGAACCAAGTAGTAGATATTTTAGGCTTTGTGAGACATGCTGTCTCTGGCACTTACTCATTGTTGTCAATGTCATATGAATGTGCCCATGGATAAGTAAAGAAGCAGGGCTTTGCCAAGACCACTTGATTGGCAGGGAATTTATAGTGCCCAGGTGCTGGGGAGGCCATCAGCAATGGCCTCTGGGACTAAGGCCCCTTCTACATTTAAAAGTTAGTTTGAGGGCCGGAATGATAGCAGGGAGAGCATTTGCCTTGCACACAGCCGACCCAGGTTCATTTCCCAGCATCCCATATGGTCCCCTGAGCACTGCTAGGAGTAATTCTTGAGTGCAGAGCCAGGAGTAACCCCTGAGTGTCACTGGGTGTGACCCAAAAAGCCAAAATAAATAAATAAATAAATAAATAAATAAATAAATAAAAGTTCCTTTGAGAACATTGAAGCTTCTTCCCCTTGAGGTAGGTGAGGATCTCAGCCAGGCTTTAAAATCCAAGAGAGGATGGGCTTATATCCTTTCTATCTGCAGGTGTGGAGGCCTTGGATTGAAGCCAGAGCAGGTTGCAGGGGTCAAGTAGACGAGCTGGAGTGGAGCAGGGTGTAGGTTAAGGAATAATGGAGGTCTTTCCTTGCTCCCGAAACAGGAAGCATCCATTCCTACACTGAGCTTTCCACGACAGCTGTCCGACAAGCAGACTTTTTAGATAAGAGGGAGAAAAAATAAACCGTTTAGGCATATAGAAAAGAGAAAACAAATGTAGTCTGTTCTGCACTGGTAGGTGAGCAGATTACGCACAAATAGATCCTATTTCTCCCACCCAAACAAATGAAATCATTTTATTTGTTTCTTCTGGAATGTACTGAGGATTCCTGTGCAGTGAAAGACTGGGTTCCTGTATAATTATTGTCACTATATATAACATTCTCTGCACATCTGAGGTGACTGTCTGAGTAGGAGGACTTTTTGTAAGAGAGAGAGGCTCGGTCACAGGCCATAGCCTGAAGTTATTGGTCTGTCTTTTAATTACTGGAGGTCAGGCAGCCTGCCCATTGCTTCAGAAAGAAGCTGTCTTCAGAGCACACTATGTGACATCTTGTGTTCTTCAAATCAATCATCTATCATAAATATATATACTCCCAATTTGGTTAACATCAAGGTGACTCCTGTGAGTACTCAAAGTGAATGCCTATTCTAGGTAGCAATATTGTAGGACTCCAGAAAGAGTTTCACTTATATATTACTGCCTGTAATGTCACTTTTAGTACCTTTCGAAGGATTTTCAACTTCTGCAAGCAGCACAATGGATAGGGGAACAGCTGCTGGCTGCTCTCTCTTAGACTAACCTTTCTTTGAACAAGCTGCCAAGAATGTAGTCTGAAGAATCTTAATGATGCCCTGTCACTTTCTCTCCAGACCCATCCTGGAGCCATGGTGTGGGTAAAGTTCTGTCTGACTTTGGTGAAGGTTACCTAACTGAGGCTGCTCTGTGAGCTTCTGCCATTAAGACAGCAGCGTTGAAGGGTCCCAAACATGGGTAGAACGCATATGCTCCATAGTCCGCTGGACAACCAACTCACTAGGGGGAAAAAAAATCAGACCAAGTCTGGTTGGTGGTGGTACTTGCATATTTCCTTGGTATAAACACTAAAGGATGGCCCATCTCCCGACTGGTGTCGCTCGCATCCTACTGCATGTAGTTGGAAGGAGAAGGCACACGATCAGCATTTCAATACCAATGTTTTCCCGCAGTGTGACATGTTAATACAATACGTGCATCTGCTACAGTGATGCAAGTGAGGAGCCGGGGTGTGGATGAGGAGAGCCCCGCTCCCTAGTTAACACACACGCAGTAGTCTGTGGAACAAGGTGCTCTGGCAGGCTCCCTGTGGCCTCTTCATTGGAGCCCTGGGTGCACCCATCATCCAGGCCACAGTCTTCCAAGCAAGCTCAAAACCCATATGAACCAAATATGTCTCCCAAACCCTGATGCATACATAGAGTCCTGTGGCAAGCACCTGCCATGAGTGGAACCATGTATTGCCAACAACTGGAGAGCTGTAATGACTCCCCAGGGGTTCAGATCAGTCACTGTGCCACGTTCTCTTGCAACATCCCCCAGCTTGCCCTTCTGCCTTTCAAATCCCGCTGCAGCCATGCTCTTGCCCAGCTCTCTGTTTTGCTTGTGGTCCTCACCCACTTGTCCCTGTGTTCCGCCTTGGCTGCTGACTCATGCTGACGATGGGTCCGAAGGAGTTGACGTCAACTCACCTCCTTTGTGAAACCAAATGTTTTTCCAGAGGTGGAGAAAGAAAGTGCCCTCCTTTCTAAAGTGCCCTGTAACAGCCTTCTCTCGATATACTTCTGACTCAAATTTCGTACAGGACTTAAGAATTATTCTATACCATCATAGCCTCTTGACTTGAACCAGTGCCTTTTCCTGCTTTCAGCTAAAGTGCAGTTTGCATGCTACAATGAGAAAAAGGGTCTTCAGAAAACTGGACAGAATTGCAGCAGTCCTTTTTGGTCACGGGAAATCCTGAATGTTGGGCACTTACAATCGCATAATAGAAATTGATGAAGACAGTTGTCTTGTGAGGCTCTTCTTGCTTCTGTTTTGCTTTTCTTCAGTGGTACCCTGCTCTAACTGGTGCATCCTATGCAGTGCACGTGGAGCATTGGCATAGTTGACTTGTCAAATAACACTCTTCCCTCGCACATGCACCTGCCTCCTACACACAGTGCCCGTTGAATGAATGAAGTTGTGGGAAACGAGCTTCCAGGATACAAGTTCCAAAGCTCCTTGCACTAGTCTCACTCCCCGACCCCCACATCCACCACTGACTTAAGGGTGGCTAGTTATACATCTACTAGTTTTTCCAAAGGGCGTAGACTTGTTGACATGAAAGTGGGGGCTGGGAAAACCCAGAGGGCCCCAAAATCCAGTTTCTGTCTCCAGTGGTGAGAGTGTGGGTAAATAACTAGTTCCCTCAAGAGGGGCAAGAGGTAGCAGTATTTCACCTTGTGAGAACAGCTGTTCTCTAAATTGGTGGGCCCAGCCCTGGTGTGTTCTGGACACTGTGGGGGCAGCAACTCTCCTTGGTGCCGGGACCAGTCAGTACTAATGGCCTCGAGGTCACTAGAACTAGAGATAGAATATTCTAGGATGTGAAATCGAGGCCCATGTGGTATATAATTGTCATTTACCCTATCTGTTCTTTTCATATTGGTCTTGTTTTTGTTTTGGGCCACACCCTGCTATATTCAGGGCTCTCTCCTGGCCGAGCTCCGGGGACCGTATGTGGTGCCAGGGATCAAACCAGGGTCAGCATGTGCAAAACAAATGCCTTAACCCCTGTGATGTCTCTATGGCTCTTTTTTGTAATATTTTGCCACACATTTACCTGCGTCAAAGCTTTCCTGTTAAGTATTTGATCTTAAAATCAAACTCTTGTGCCAGAGAGAGAGAGAGAGAGAGAGAGAGAGAGAGAGAGAAAGAACACGAGAGCACTCTGGAGCTCATGCTTTACATGTAGGAGAGCCAAATCAATTCCTAGCACTTCATGGTCGACCAAGTACTATCAGGAGTAGGACCAATAATTCCTGAGCACCACCAGGTATGGCCCAAATATAGAAACACAAACAAAAACCAAGTAGTGCACCATCACCTAATAACGTCTCTGGACTATGCTGGTGTCCCCAGGGGGTTAAAAGGGAAATGAGTCCAGGGTAGGTACACATTGTTGGTTAGTGACATGCTGGCTGAATAACAGAAATCCTGTGTGGTGGAGGGAGGGAAGCAGATTATCATTACACATTAAATGAGGTTGGCAGGGTTTTTAAAAGGGGACAATTACTGTCATTCAGAAATGACTCACATGTCTTCTAGAAACCAAGTGACCCCATGTTTGCAAACCATGAAAGTGAAATGTTGGAATGGGAAGTGAGGCCAGGGGGAGAAAATGACTGTGTCCTTCTAATACCACTGGAAGAGTCTGAAGCAGGCAAGGGTGATTTTATTCTTCCGCCACTCAAGGAAACAGAGAGGACGCTTTGTACCCCATGAGTGGGTCTCTGGTGCTCTGTCATGTGTCGCAGGTTTAACAGCTGCTACAGACATTAGCAGCCTGGAGCTGGTGCTGACGTGTCTCTGTTACATACACAGGGACCCCACCGTCAGCGAGAGGATGGAATGCAATCCAGCCCTGCCGGGTGCCCCGCACTCGCTCTGAGGACAGGGCGAAAATAGGTTGGCTACTTGTGGCCACTTTGTTTTCCTATCTCCAGGGTGGACACATGGCCACTAAAAAAATGCCCCCACTCTGTGGGCTGTCCCCAAAATAGCGAAGTGACCACAGGTTGCCAGGCAGCTGTACTCGGATGTCATCCCCAAGTACCGCCTCTGGAAAGCCAAGGTGAAGCCATCACCACTCCCCGATTCCAGCCCTTTTGCAGTGAGCCACATTTCAGCAACTGATAAAGTATTAAAAATACGGAGGACCATTTTCTCTGAAGCTACCTGGCAAATTTTTTATCTTGATATAAGAAATAACCTTTACAGAAGCATGCGCCCATCATAAAAATATAGATTGTCATGTATCAGACTAGTTGGTTAGGCTATTTTTCCAACCTTAAAAATGCAGAGGGAAGCAGATGATTCATGTGGGTGAAACTTAAATATCTTTCTTAAAAATTAGACTGGAGGAGCCAGAGACACAGTACAGTGGACATTGCCAGGTGAGCCGCCAACCCTAGTTCTACATATCTGGCACCCTGTTTGGTCCCCAAGCACCACCAGGAGTGATTTCTGAGCATAGAGCCCAGAGTAATCCTTGACCATAGTGTGTCTCCAAAACCAAAATAAGTCAGTAAAATTTGACTGGAACCTATAGAAGTACAAAAATAGGTTAGTGGGAATGCTGGAGTTGTTTTTATTTTAATGCTCAAAACTGGAAGTGCATATAAATATAAAAAAAAGCAAAATTAAAATGGGAGTCTAACGGGGAAAAGAAGATCAGTCAGCTGAAATCAGCATCTTCTCTCTTACCTTATATTTTTTGCTTTTAGAAACCTTAAAGTCTTTACCTCTTATAAACCCACGTTCAGCCAGCAAACTCAACTATACCAGACTTATTACCAGAATGGCAGGATTATTTAAAAATTGATAGTATGACTGTAGAGTTGTGTGACACCATTGTATCCCGGCCAGGTGAATGCAGGAGGGCTGGGGACCCACTTAGGTTACGGATCAGAGAAGCTCACATTCCCCAGCTCTGTTTGTCAGCTTAACACCAGTAGCTCCATGATCTGCCGACCACCCTGGATTCAAAGCTCCCGTTTCCTTCCCACGTTTAATATTCTGAAACATAAGTACCTCCAGACATCTTTATTGTCTTCTAGGTATGTCTACATGATAGACAAATATTTAGTTGCCAAGATACTAAGCTTAACTGAGAGCTTGAAACCTTACTTGTCTCTTTCTTCTCTCTCTCCTCTCTCTTTCTCTGCTCCATATTGCAGAATGTCGCATATTAAGTTTTGCAGTTATTGAAATCTATTATTGCTTTCAAATTTGCTCTTAATCTGCTACCAGGATCAGTTCCGTGAACTATTAAATGAACCATTTGGAGGAGTATTGTTGTTGCTGTATTCTTACTTTGTTAGTCACTTTTTGCATTTTAATGCAAATTTTTAATTTCAACTCATCTAGTTACTAGCAAAACTTTTGTATTTAAGATTGTAAAATATGACAAGGGTGCAGCTGTCTTTTCTTTCTTTATTTCTCTCTTCCTTCCTTTCTTTCTTTCTTTCTTTCTTTCTTTCTTTCTTTCTTTCTTTCTTTCTTTCTCTTTCTTTCTTCCTTTCTTTCCTTCTTTTTGGGCCACACCCAGCGATGCTCAGGGGTTACTCCTGGTTCTGCAGTCAGGAATTACTCCTGGCAGTGCTTGGGGGAACATATGGGATGCTGGAGATCGAACCCCAGTCGGCCGTGTGCAAGGCAAACACATGACCTGCTGTACTATCTCTCAGCCCAAGGGTGCAGCTGTCTTCATGTACCAGACCTCAGGTGTTCATGTGGTCTCGATGGGACTCATCATTGATCAAATAGGGGGTTGCAGCATGACAGCAGGGATCCCCATTTGTCTCAGTGGAGCCATCTGAAATCTTACCTGGAATAGAAACAAGGAAAGGCTCATCCCTGCTCGTAAGCTCTTTAGAGCAACTTGTTCCTCTTCCTAGGGGGCAGGTAACCATGTTCCCTACCTGCCAACTCTTCCTCCCGTCCCCACCTCCCAGCTGAGCTGCTGGCTCCCTGGCTCTGCTGACTGGCGCTTCCTCCCCAGTGGGGCAGGTTTGAGCTCTGGGGTGATCATAGCACAGTTTCAGCTTCTCCTCGAGGTGACTCGTTGCCACTACTCTGAGGAAGAGAAATGAAAAGAGCGGAATTTACTTTTTCCATACAGGAGAATCCTCTTTGACAACATGACTTCTAAAATCCCTTAGAGGCAGGACCAGGCAGGCGGTTCAAGGACAGAGTGCTTGCTGGCATGCTTGAGCCCTGAGCTCAGTCTGTAGCACCACATGGTGCCCTGAGTGCTGCTGGGAGTGACCCCCAAGCACCATGCCAGGAATCGCCCCCAAATACCACTGGGTATGCTTCTCTTCCCCCTCAAAAGAAAACCTTGGGCAGAAATTGTGCCAAAGTCTTATGACCTGTATTCTGATCTGTAAATAACATTTTTGTGACTCTCCAGAATCTAAATTAATGAGATTCTTTTAATTCCTACGGGCTTTTCTTAAGTAGCTATTTATTACAAATTTACAGGTCTATAGAGGAATTGCGGGACACTCTTGAACTATTGAATATGTTCAAATGTCAGCATATTTGTGGTTCCAAGATTAGCATTAAAACATATTTCTTACATAGATCTTGCTCACGTGGAAACATACACAAATATTAGTACACTTTAGATGGTTTGTCTCTGCTGCTAACAATAGTTTGGTGATGGTGATGATAAAGACAAAGTGAAACCACATTTGCAAAAGGCATAAGGTTGAGACACTTTTTTTTTCTGGGTCAAGTATCGAATAAAACAAAACTTTGGAATTTTCCATGGTACATGGAATTTAATGAAATTTGTTGATGAAAAAATGTCTTTGAAGAATGCCTCTCTGATGTTGCTACTGACTGAAATTTATGTGACATAAACTGTATATTTTATTATATTTTATTTTATTATATTTACAGTTAAACTATAAATACGAACACTCTTTTATTTTTTTGTTTTCTCCCTCCTCCTCTCCTACCCTTTTTTTTGTGAGAGATTCCTGGTGATTGTGACCCCATCATCAACAGCAACAACATGCAGTGACCAGAGATCTCATGTCTTGGGGTCATATGCTAGAGTTATGGTATATCACACACCAGGTTGTGGCGGGGAGGACCCCAAATGTGCGCTCGCGCATACATGGGCATATAAGGAGTTACAACAACTTTGCATTTTTTCATTCTTATTGAGAGGAGGTTAATACCTCTGGAAGTCAAAACAGTATGGTATTTGTCCAAATCAGTACATGAAAATACATTACTCTAACCACCACACTGAGTGACTTGTGACTTGTTATTAATTGAACAGTTTTTTTGAAGCTAGCTAATGCTCTACCTGCTCTGCCAACTCTCTAGTCTTTATTTTTCTTTCCTGAAAATGTAAAACTGGGAAGAAAATAAGCTGAAAGACTATCAAGTTGACATATGTATATGCATGCAATCAGTTTTTATCCTCGTGTTATTTTAATTTTCTTTATCTTTGTTTTTGAGCCACACTTTGTGGTGCTCAGGATTTACATCTGGCTCTGTGCTCAGAGATCATATGTGGTGCTGGGGAACAAACCCAAATCAATCCTATGCAAGACTAACACCTTACCCACTCTGCCATCTCTCTAGCTCCCTCTCCCCTTTCTTAAAAACTACTTCCCCATGGGCAAGCGAGGTAGTAACAGCAGGTAAGGTGTTTGCCTTGCATGCAGTCAACCCAAGTTCCATTCATGGCACCCATATGTTTAGCCAGGAATGACCCCTGAGCAGAGAGATAGGAAGAAGTAAGCCCTGAGCATGGCTGGACGTGGCGCCAAAACCAAAAAAACAAAGCCAATTTTTTTTTTTTTTTTTTTTTTTTTTTTTTTTTTTGCTTTTTGGGTCACACCTGGCGATGCACAGGGGTTACTCCTGGCTCTGCACTCAGGAATTACCCCTGGCGGTGCTCAGGGGACCATATGGGATGCTGGGATTCGAACCCGGGTTGGCCGCGTGCAAGGCAGATGCCCTACCCGCTGTGCTATCGCTCCAGCCCCCAAAGCCAATTTTTTTAAACAAAAACAAAGAAATTTACTTTCCCAGTTCTCTGTATTAGGTATTTGAAATTTATGGGAGGAAGGAAATATTATGTAGATCCTATTTTGTTGTGTTTGTGTGTTTGAGGACCCAATTCACTGAGTTGCTAAGTAAGTGTTATAGTACATATTACAGACTGTGGCCAATTGAGTAAGGTTGCAAGATAGTAAAGGCAGCTGTGCTTGAGTTTGGGGCTTAAGTGTTTCTTTTTGGCGTCTTCAGTGTGACTTACCCCGTGTATCAGCACACAGAGTTCTTTCTTAGACCTCATCACGCCTCCCAGGCTATTAGCAGATGGATGGGTTGGCTTGAAAGTGGGCCATTCACCCCTGGAGAAAAAAACAACTCTGGGGTCACAGCATATCACCCGCATATATAGGAACAGTGGCGGATGGTGTTCTAGAAATGCTCGGCCATCTCCATTTGATTGCATTCCCCTTGGTAATCTCCTTACTGCGTCCTTGTCAGTGTTTCAGTAGGAGATAAGTTCAAATTAAATCAATAACCTATTTCTCTTCCCCCCTATCCAGGTCAAAAAATACTTTGAACTTGAACCCCTTGCACGAGGCAAACGCTGGATCCTGCAGCCCTGCTCCCTGGATGACCTGGATTCCCTGAAGGACAGCTTCTCGCAGCTCATCAGCTTGTTGGAAGAGAAAGACCATGAGACTGGAAGAATGTAAAGTGTGGCTCAGAGAACGGGTTCCCCAAACCTGTTGTGTTTGTTTCTCATTTTCATTTTTATCTTGGTATCCAGACTCTCGTGGCTTCTGCTCTCCTCTAGCTATCTCAGACTCTCATCTCTTTATGACAGTGAACATTTTGTCCATCAGGTGAAGTCTCATCAGCATTCGCATCGAGTACACACTACTGAGAGAGAATATTCTCTATTTACCACTAATCCTCTTCACCGCATGTCTCTTCCTTCTGTTGTCCTCCGCATCTCTGCCCTTCTCTGTGCTAAAATGAACGGAATCTGTGGCTCAGGCAAGTGAAGTCCCTGGTGAGAGGCTCAGGGAGATGCAAAGAACCTTAGCTCATTTTTCCCTGTGTTTGGAGGTGCTGGGTTGTGTGTCTGGGGGGTCCTCATACTATGTGTGTCATTTTCAAGAGCTCTTGGGGGTTCTACTTAATTTTTATTTTTGGGTTTTTTGTATCCTGGCCTTATAGATTATGAGAGATAAATGAGCACCAAATCTGCAGTTCTTCACCTCTTCAGAAAGAACTTTCCTGCCATAGAAAGACAAGATGCTCATTGCTTCCTTGGTGGCCTCCCAAGTCTCACTCCCCTCCCTATTTTGAGAGGAAAGATGTTGTTTTTGGTTGTTTGTTTGTTTGTTTGTTTGTTTGAGAAGAGAGGAAATTCAGGCACAATACATGGTCATTGGTTGCTGTTTGGTCGAGTCCTCAAATATTTTTTTTAGTGTAAAAATTACCCCACGTAAAGTCAGCTACAATATAATATAGGCATCTTTTTCTAAAATTCTTGTGTTTGATTTAAATAGAGACATAATTTTTAAAACAATAGATAAAAAATTTTTGAATAACCAAAATGAAGTATGGTTTATACTGGCTAAGATTTAGGTTGGCATGGATTTGACAAAGATAACAAAGACAGAATCATCTGTATATTCATTCATTAAGTACTAATGGAGTTTAATGGAGTCTATTAATGTCTCCATCTAAGTAATTAAAGGTCTATCAGTATTTCTATTATAAACCTCTATTTTCAGGGGTTTCAATGTGCCCTTAAAAAGTACTGGAGCTGTAGCAAATAATTTTAGGGCTCGGATTCAATTTGGAACTTTTTTGCCCCAGTGTAACTTAAAAGAGAAATTGCATAGAGGGGGAAAAATGCACAGTTTTACTAAGATTTAGAGCCTTTGACCTTTTCTAAATCAGGAATAACCTATAGGTTTGGAAGTTTATGGGTAAAAATATTCTTTGGCACATTTTTTAGATTTTTTGACTACTTTGAGCACTTAGTGGTCAAATGATTAAGAAAAAAACAAACCTGCTCCCTATATGTGAGCCATGAAAACATGTTTATAATTTTTAGGTAGCATAAGCTGAAACCCACAGACACACTGATATTACAGGGTGATGTAATCCCTTGTAACTCTCCCAAAGAGAGGCGTCATTCAAATACAGTTTGTGTGGTTTAATCCTGTAGGAGAAATTTAATGTAAACATTGCCTTTGAAACATCGAGCATTTTCTCTTCCCAGCAGAACAGGGCCAAAAAAGAATCCTAAATCAGTTTTGTCAAGAGCATCCCAGAATTTTTTCACAGCACCTCATCGTGAGGAACATGGAGCTTTGATTCCAATGTCCAATCTCCCAAGTCTTGATTTTTAGTCTGTCCCGTTTGTGCTCTTCGCCTCTGAGAAAACAAATGATTATTAGGCGCCGCTTTCTCGGCCCGTTCATCCAATATCGGATGTTGTCTTTTTAAGCTAGTGTGTCTGAGCACTCCCGAGCCATCTGTTAAATGACTTCCCGTTGTCTGTGTGTGTGTTCATGTGTGCGCCAGTGATGGGCTGCTTCTCAGGCCCGTGACTGTCTGCAGCGTCTCAGCCGTCAGAATGAAAACATTATCCATCAGTACCCAACAACAGCTGTTTTTGACAAGTTTCTGTCTGACGCCTAATGCTTTACAACTGTCAATAAGGCTCCTTCTTTGTCTAGCAGTTCGGAGCTCGCCGTCTTGCTGCTTCCGTGCGGCCTCCTGTCCTCCTAACCCTAGAATTTGCCACGTTTGGGAAATCCACAGCGAAAAGGGGCGGGGGGCCGGGCCTATGTGGGTGGGTGGCGGGTGGTGGGTGTGTGTGGCTGTGGTGATGTCCTCTTCCTATATTCACATAAAGTGCCACAGGTGGCCTAGTTTGCATATTCCACTATTATATAGGAAAAACAGTCTGTTATGTATTTCTTCACTTCGCTTCTTGTTATATTTATGGAAGTTACCCATTTTTGTACCTTCTTGGCACAAGCGGTTGCCTTTTTGTAATGGCAATTAATTTATATGACAAAACTTTGTATCTACTGTAGTTTACAGTATCAGTTGCTAATTAACTGCCATAGTACCCTGTCTTTCTATTAAAAAAAAAAAATGCTGTATCTGTTATACTTAGAGGTTAATGGATTTGTGTGGACAGTTGCCAAGCAAGAAGAACTCGTATTGTCCGTGATTTATATATGATTTCCACTTTCTTCAAATGAAAATAAATGCTGTGTAGAATTGATGTCTGCAGACTAACTCTTTTTGGTGTTAGCATTTGGGAGTCCCAGATTTCTGTTTACATTTGTGTCGCCTGTTTAAGTCTTCAAAATAAGTTTCTGCTGCTCTTGGGTCAAAACAAATGATTAATTCGCATTTCCTTTTAAGCCATCGTGAAAACCTTAGAAGACAAAATAGGAGGGAAAAAAGCATGAGTCTTTTCCAGTTGGTTTGTCTTCTTCTGTGGCAATTTACTTTCCCTTCCCACGTGAAGTGTGAGCAGAGTGAAGCTGGTCCCGTGTCACCCTTCAATCAAAGCATCATGGTAGAATATTTGCTGGAAAAACTACTTCCTAGAGTGGCTCAGCTTGGTGCAATGAACTGTTTCCTTCAATGTTGATTGATGCTCTCAGGAAATAAGTAAATCTATTTTTAAGTGACTCAAGAGGAAAGATGACTGTGCATTTACAGATTTCTCCTAAGGTACGACAGTGTTCTATACAGGAGAAAGAAATACAAAAGATGGATGGAAGAGGAGAGAAAAGAAAGAAAAAATAATAAGAGAAAATGAAAATTTCAAACCCCAGCTCTCCTTTAGCCTCAAGTGCAACATTTTCCTGACACTTGGCTGCAGAGAAAGTCTGCAGCGCTTTACTTCTCAGCCGGGTTCCAACCTGTCCTCCTAGCAGAGTTTCCTGGGCAAGCAATTAGCAGTCATCAAATTCCTGAGCATCCCAGACCTATCCCAGCAACTGTGGACAGAACTGTAAGATTTTGAAGCTAATGGGGTTGTCTTAATGCCCAGATGGAATATTCAGACTTGAGTGGAAATCTAATTCATGCCTGGCTTCGTCTTTTTTCTTTCTTTTTTTTTTTTTTTTATCATTTTAGAGTGCATTTTCATTAACCTTCTGACCTAATAGTGCAAACAAACAGAAAGGAAACTTGTGTGTGGAGTGGGAGGGATGGGTGGGAGTGACCCTTTGGGATGTGTCTTTTTTTTTTTCCAGTGGTTTAGGGGGAGGCTCTGTCTTTGTTATGCAGACGTTTGAGGAGAATACAGATTCTCTACTTTCTCCTTTGGTCTATCGGGTCCTGGAGACCTGACATTCATGCTGTGAAATGAATGATCACATTGGGATGGGAATTCCTGACTCCCAAGCATTCAAAAATTCTGGTCACCTGGAGTCAGCGTAAGTAGATGATTTGTATCTCAGGGTTAAATGTTTTCCAGCTCAGTGCACCAAGTGACTGATGAGCACATGGTTGGTTCCCTCTCCCTCCTTACCCCCAATCTTGTACTGGTTTTGGAACATAGTGAAGGTCTCTCAGAAGCCTCAGTTTCCCCTCCCCTTTTTCATTCACATTGAATTCAGACCCAAAAGAAGAACTTTCCTTCCTCCTTCACTTTCATCTGAACTGACAATTCTCATGTCCATGGGGAGTTTCATTCATCTGTTTGTGAAAACCTTTTATATAGCTTTCAATTAAGCCAATGGAAAGACTTTAAAGGGTCCCAGGAAGAATCTCTCCAGTATACACCGCGTTTATCACATTTTCTCTACTATCCATCTTATATTTTGTCTTTGCTCTGAAAAGCAGTGTTCACTGGGACCTGGATTAAATGGAAAGGCCACCTACACGGTGCTCTTAGACTCAGCTTCTACTGTACTTTCATGCTCTACTCAAGTCTTCTGATCACACAGGGCTTGATGGAACACTATATGAATAATCACTTTACAAGGCAACGGGACAGGCCTGTGGTTTGAAGCAACTCCACTTGCCATACATATCTTGTGAGGTCACTGATAGTGTCTTGGAGACTAAAGGAAGGGACTCCATGATTATATGCATTGCTAGGCTCAACCAGGTTTATGACCCTAACTCCCAACTGTTCCTCCCCACCCCCATTGCTTCAGGTGACATTTTCATGAGGATGAACTAACTTGGGTGCAGCCATGTAATTGTACCGTCAAAGTACAATTTGATCTGCAAACAACCAATGAGTGGTGAATTCTTTTCTTGTTTGTTTTTTAAAAAATCTATCCTTGCTATTCTCATGCTCTCTAAATATTCTCCATAATTATTTTAGTTTAGTTCTAAGACTCCAGCCATAGAACTAAGTTGGCAATGTTGTCCCCAGATGGAAAAACCTGGCCCAAGAACCTGGGGACAGGGGACATGCTGACACTCTGACAGTTGGAAATAATCTTTGTCCAAGCATTGAGTTCCCTGGTGTCCTCCTGTGTTTCTCTGTTTCATCAGGGATTTGAGGAAGTGGGAAAGCTGATGATTGTTAAAAGTTTAGGATCGCTTATATCACAGGCTGCCATTCTGTAGGAGGTGTAAAATCCAGTCTTGAGTGTCACAACCTTTCCTGATCAGTGATTCATGGAGACAAAGGCTGGAGCTCCAATGTCAGGATACTGAGCGCCTGTAAGCAATTGCTTTGCAAGTCGTGGAATGGCTGGAAAATCTGGGCAATCAATTCAGACAGGCTTACGGGGAGACTCTGGGATGAGGAGGGCCCCAGGAGCTGCTTGTAAAGGGAATCTGTGAGCAAGTTGTTTCTGGAATAGAAATGAAACCAGGTAACACACCTGAGAGGCTCCCCCACGAGGAAAGGAATGATTTCTAGCTGGTTTGGGTCTACTCTGTGTAAAGAATGGTCAGGGAAATGCTTGTCAGGGGTATCCTGAAGGGCAGTCTGGTCTGATAGGATATTTAATCACTGGATTTATAAATATCAGAGTAAATTAAAAATGAGAAGATTTTGTTGGACTAAAATCTGCTTACCGAAAGGCAGAAGCAGGAATGCAAACAGTGAGTCTGGCTGTCATCCTCTGTCATCTGGAGCAAGTCAGGCTGGGCTCTGGACCTTTTCCAGTTGTTTTACAACTTTCTAGACATGGGGTGTATCAACCCCACACTTTTATTAAGCCCCTTTAGGATTTTTTAGATGACAGCTTGTCAAGACTCAACTTACTGTTTTCCTTTTTACAGGTTCTATCTTGCAGTGGGAATGTTTGGTTTAATAATTTTAGGCTTTCAGCTTGCTTTCATGGTGTTTTTGTTGAACACCTACTGTGTAACAGTCGTTTTGTTTCATACCTGAAGCACAGAACAGCACAGATTTTGTCCTTTGCTCTGGGGGCCTTTCATTCCTGTGATATTAGGTAAGTTGTATTTTTTCTGTGACCCAGAGCATTTGGACATTTTTTAATTGGGGAGGGGGGCATTTTGATATACTAAAATTGCAATTTGAGATTAGACTCTTAAATATTCTTTTAAGGTACAAATTCTTGGTTTCCAGCCCTTCTCATTTAAAATGTCTTTGATTAAAATTATTTTTTGAGCAATTAATAAAGCTACAAGTTTAAACAGTCAGAAAAGGCTTTGCCTATTTGGTGCATCTTTCTAAATAGAACTCTTTAAATCTCACACCTTTTATTCTGCTGTTTTACTTCTCCAAGAACAAAGTATGTGTCTGGCACACAAAAGTATTTCCAAAGTGCTAAACTAAACTCTGTCAATCACCTAACTGTTCTTTTCGTGGTCTGTCTATTCAAAGACTCTCCCTCCTCTAGAACAGCTTGGTCTCATCCTTCAGTCTGTCAATCTGACAAATGATCTATATCTGAAGTGGAGATTCTCCAAGAAGGATAATCTTATTCAGGGACAGCCTTGGGTGTCCTTCCCCCTAGCAGGAAAGACCGATGTTTTTGCAAAACCATGTCACAGTTATGCTAATCTAGATAGAGGAAGTAACCTAGAAGCCAGGTTGCATTTTGAGCCTGCATTTTGAGCCCCCCAAGCAGTGAGAGGCGGTTCTTGGCCAACTGGGGATGGAAGATTCAATGCTAAGGCCCAAGGATGACACTGCTTGAGCCCAGCAGTGCCCAGGGTTGCCAGGGCCATACCTGATGGTGCTTGGAATTCTCCAGGGCCAATAGTGCTTAGGGACTATGGTGTACTAGGGATCAAATTTGGGTCCTTTCCCAAGCAAGCCCTGACTCTTGAGCTGAACTTGGCTTCTGGATTTTTTACTTAGGCAGCAATAAGTTTCCACTGGATTTCAGGAGACAGCTTTGTTTTCCTCTCACTAAAAGCTCAAAACTCAGGGCTTTCTTGGAAGATACTAGTAATCTCATCATGTGTTTCAAGATGGCACTTGGCAAAGTTGTCTGTTCAGCAGAAACTAATGCATTTTTTTGGATTTAAAATACTTTCACAAATTTGATCTCATTCTGATTCTCATTTCCTTGAACACCAAGATTCCATACTATTCCTCCCTCCCCAGCCCCAAGTTCCACAATCAATGTACCTCTTAGAGAACCACAACCTATTTCCTTATAGTTTACTAACCTGGACATCCAAGGAGCACAAACCCGAGGCCTCTCTATTTTCTAATGTTAAATTGCAAGTCATCCCATTTTTTTTAGATAAGACAGCAAAATCAAACTGATGTTACACTGTATCAGCAATTATTTTCAATGTCCAGTTTATAATTTGAAGTTCTGCCCCTAAGGAAATAATGGATCTTGACAACGATCAATGTGTCTGCTGACATCACAGAGAGGAAACAACCTAGCATTATGTGCTCCTTTATACATGTGTACCGTGTCACCTTGGAGAAACTTGTGCCAAAAACAATTCAGCTATATTGGTCAAGCCAGTAGATCTAATAATCTGCAGAAAACACAGGAACAAGGAGATATTAAACAAAATGTGGTCATGCATTAAGAAAATTCCATCCCATTACAATCTGAACTGGACAAGTGAATTGGTTTATTAAATGGCAAAAAGACCAAAAAAAAAATTTGAAAAGAAGAAGAAGAAAACTATAAATTAAGGAAGTCTTAAAACTACAAATAATTGTAGAGTGTGGACCTTATTTAGATTCTGATTGAAACTATCAAGATGTAAAAAAATAAAAATTGACACACATGGGGATAATTTAAACACTTCTACATGTTCTATTAAAGAAGCATTGGTTGGGGCCAGAGAGAGTATAGTGGGTAAGGTGCTCACCTAGTACATGGCCAATTCTAGTCCAATCCCCAGAACCACATCGCACTGCCAGAGTGACCCCAGAGTGATCTCTGGGAGCCTCTTCAATATATCTATATGTGTATATATAGATATATATGTACATATAGATATAGATATATAGATCACTGTATCACTGTCATCCTGTTGTTCATTGATTTGCTCAAGTGAGCACCAGTAATGTCTCTATTTGTCCTAGCCCTGAGATTTTAGCAGCCTCTCTTTACTCATCCATCCCAACAGTGCCACATTAGAGTCTCTTTCAGGGTCAGGGGAATGAGACCCATCATTGTTACTGTTTTTGGCATATTGAATACACCACAGGGAGTTTGCCAGGCTCTGCCGTGTAGGCAATATACTCTTAGTAGCTTGCCTCGTCCTCCAAGAGGGAGAACTAGACTATAAGAGGTCTATAAGAAGTCTATAGATATATACAAAAAGAAACATTGGTTACTCAAGCAGTTTAGGTGTGATAATGAAATTTTGGCTATGTATTTGTTTTCATTTATTTTGGGTCCACACCCAATAGTGCTCGTGTATTACTTCTGATTCTTCATTCAAGGATCACTCCTATCAGAGCTTGGGGAACCATCTGTGGTTGTAAGGATTGAACCCCTGTCAAATGCATGCACGCAATCGCCTCACCCACTGACTATCACTCCAGCCCTACACATGTGTTATGTATTATTTAATGGGTCCCTTACCTGCTAGTGATGCACGAATAAGATATGATGCTTAGGACTTATTTTAAAATATTCTAAACAGTAAAGAAAAAAAGTGGATGAGTATATAAATTATATACAATTTGCCAGAGCTGACAACTATTGAAACCAAATAATTATGACATGGAGGGTCATAATAAATTTTAATCTACCTCTGAATATCTAACTTAGATTTTACCCAAGAAAAATGTTTAATTCTGTGGGCTAAAGTGTGTCACTCAAACACTCCTTTCCACCTGATGTTGACCACAGTGTATATGTACAATATATATTATATACATTTTTGTGGGATAAAAAGATTCTAAATCAACACCATATACTTCTTATGAGCCCACTATGTTAAAAGTTTTAAAAAAAAAAAGATGGGGAAGAGAGAAAGACAGTGGAAGTTCAGAGGAATCTTGGATCTTTCACATTACCCTCTCAACCAGAGGAAAGAATGAAAACAAATGGGAAGGTAAATTGAAGTTGGATCCAGAAAACTGAATGTAAAGACAGTGTGTGGCCACTGGGAAGCCATTGAATGTTTAGAAGATGAGTAGCATAATCAAAACAAATATTTAGGAAGAGCAACTTGGAGACGGAGGGGGTTGAAAGAGTGAGGCTTTAAGGTGGTTGCTAGTAAGACTGCAGAGGGATGTGGTAAGATGAGCACTGTTCGAATATTTGTCACTGGGAATTGCTAGAGCCAAACAGAAAAGCTGAGGTATTGAAGAGAGGATGTTAACACCATCTGCCTACATTACCGGCCTGTCACTCCAGAGCACTGTGTCCTGAGTGATGAAGACAGACTTGGACAGTCTCCAAAGGAAGATGGGGTGCATTCCCCTGATACTACACAGAGAAATTAAGGTTCTATAGGGTGCTGCTCCCAGCCACTCATGGAAGAGTTCCAAAGGTCTATGGAGCTTCACCGGCCACTCAGAAAGTGCCTTTTATGAACCACAGAAGATACCTCAGAAAACGCGCTTATTGTAAACAACGCTGCAATAAACATACAAATGCAGATGTCATTTCTACTATACCTTTTTGCCTCTCTGGGATATATTCCAAGGAGTGGTATTGCTGGGTCAAATGGGAGCTCAATTTCTAATTTTTATGAGAATCATCCATATTGTTTTCCAAAAGGGCTGAACCAGTTGGCATTCTCACCAGCAGTGAAAGAGGCTGGTTAAAGAAACTTGGGTACATCTACATGATGGAATACTATGCAACTGTTAGAAAAGATGAAGTCATGAAATTTTCATATAAGTGGATAAGCATGGAGAGTATCATGTTAAGTGAAATGAGTCAGAAAGAGAGAGAGACAGGCAGACATAGAAAGATCGCACTCATCTGTGGAATATAAAGTAACAGAATGGGAGACTAACACCCAAGAGTAGTAGAGATAAGGACCAGGATGTCTGCCCCAGAGCTTGAAAACTGGCCTCACATGCTGGAGGAAAAGGCAGCTGAGATAGAGAAGGGAACACCAAGTAGAGGATGTTGGGAGGACCCACTCGGGTTGAAAGATGTGAGCTGAAAGTAGACTATAGATCAAATATGAAGGCCACTCAATATCTCTGTTGCAAACTACAACACCCAAAAGGAGAGAGAACAAAAGGGAATGCCCTGCTGCAGGGGCACGGTGGGGTGGTAGGGGATGGGGTGAGGGTGGTGAGAGGGATACTGGGACCATTGGTGGTGGGGAATGGGCACTGGTGGAGGGATGGGGAAACAATTACTGTATGACTGAAATGCAAACACGAAAGTTATAAGTTTGTAACTGTACCTCACAGTGGTTCACTAATAAAAAAAATTTTTTAAAGAAAGAAAGAAAACAGTGCTTAACATAAAACCACCAGTCAAGAAGGTGCAAATGAATATATTCTGAGGCTGTCCAGCTGGGGTGGCTTGAATAACATTTTCAAAGATGTGATTGTACTTCACATTGTCTAGCAGTAGCTACAGGACAGAAAATGGCTAATTATTTTCCCAGGCATTCACAGAAACGTCCCATGCTGAGGAGGAGCCTGTGTGCTTGGTTTCATGCTCTGCTGTCACCAGCTTTAATTTCTTGATAATGTTAATAGTAAACACATGTTTTGCTGGTGAAATCCAATAGAACGATGGAGCTGTGTGTGAGCAGAGGAGAGATCATGTTTGTCTCCTGGCATGCCTGTTCTTACGTTTCTGAGGCCCTCAGTTGACCAGGGATGCATGGACTCTCCAATAAAGTATAAGGTAAGCATGAGCACGGTAGTCCTGTGATGTGACCCAGTACAGAGGCTGCAGGCATGCCCCAGAGATCCTGCTTTCACTCCCCACCTGAACTTCAAATGCAGGGAGAAACCAATGCTGTTCTAAACATTGTCAACAATCAGTGTTGCTTCCTCTGTATTAGACAGCCACTTACACTGGAATTAATGACACAGAAGACGTGGGAAGATAGGCAAACCGTAGTTCTAATCCTTTTTCACCTTGGTCCCTAGACATCAGTGACCAAAGATAAAGAGTTGGTAGAACTATGTCTCAAAAAGTGAAATGGGGGCTTGGATATAGACAGTGGTTAGGGTATATGACTAGCATGTGCCTGATCTGGGTTCAGACCTTGGTTCAGACCTGGCTTTGGACCCCAGCACTACATGGCTTCCCAAGCATTGTTGAGTGTGCTAGTGGGGGAGGGGGAGGCATGTACCTACCTGGTGGCCCTGGCACTCCCTAGCACTGCAGAGCCTGAGCAGCCCCCCATCCTCAAGCCCAAAAATTGACCCACCACCTCATTAGTCAAGTGCTGCTAGGAGGGGTCCAGATCCTCTGACTGAATGAAGTGAAATAAAACACTTGATTTGGAAAGGGGGCCATACCTGGCAGCTCTTCGAAGTTACTCCTGACTCTGTGCTCAGGAGTCACTCCTGGCAGTGCTCAGAAGACCTTATATGGTGCCATGCATGGAACTAGGGTCACCTGCATGCAAGACAAGTACCTAAACCCCTGTACTATCTACTGGTCTCCAGATAAGTTTATTGTGTGCAAAGCAAACACATTGTATAAGCTACCAAATATGAATGGTTCAATTTAAATGATTCTGCATATGAGTTAAAACTGGTACAGACAATGTTATGATGAATAGTGAACTTTATGCTAGTAACACTTCTTTTTAATTTTTATTAGAAGGATACTATATAGCAAATCCAAATCAACATCCAGATCTTACAAGAAAAGTAAAAAACTTTAGCAGCATTTATTTCTGTTTAAAGCAAGAGGTCTCGGGGCTGGAGCAATAGCACAGAGGGTAGGGCATTTGCCTTGCACACGGCCGACCCAGGTTCAATTCCCAGCATCTTATATGGTCCCCCAAGCACCTCCAGGAGTAATTCCTGAGTGCATGAGCCAGGAGTAACCCCTGTGCATCGCCGGGTGTGACCCAACCCCCCCCCAAAAAAAAGCAAGAGGTCTTGCCTAGAGGTACCTGCCATGGAGGAAGGTTAGGGTGGAGGGGTGAGTTTGGGGGGTTGGGAGGAAAACTCGGGACATTGGTGCTGGGAGATTACACTGGTGGAGGGATGGGTGTTGAAAAATTGTTTGACTGAAACCCAATCATGAACAGCTTTGTAATGCCCAACTTCACAGTGATTCAATTAAATTAATTAATTAATTATTTTTTAAAGCCAAAAAAATAAAAAAGCCTTGCCTTTTGCAAAGGCCCCTGCAAATAGTGGCCAGCTAACCTCAGTGAACTTATGAACCCTGAAAGGAGTTAACTGAGTTTGAATTCCAGCTTTGATAGTTGTTAGACAAGTTGCTAACCTTTCTAAAGCTCACTTTCCTCTTCTGTAAAATGAGATCATTAACAGTTCATTGCATACAGCCATAGAATCTTAATTAACACAAAAGGAAATACTAGCAATAGAAAAGTTTAAAAAAAAAAAGTCTTGCCCACTCCATAGCACGTGCTTAATAAATGTTAGCTTTTAGGATCACTTTAATTGTCACTTCTTGAGGGTAAATTGTTAGTTACTACAATCACTTATTCGAGCTCCCACTACCAAAAATTATACAGTGATACAGACAGACGGTGTTGACATTGAAGGCATTACTCTAATAAATATGCAGTTGGACTTCCAAGAGTGTAATCTGTAGATCAGTGACATAAAATCCAGAGTCCCCTAAATACATATTCCTGGGCATTGTTCCAAGAGATACTAAATCAGAATCTGTGAGTGGGAGGCCCAGGAATATGTATTCTAATAAGCTCCTTGAGTGATTCTTATCAGCTTTTAAGTTTTTGTGGTCAGGGCAAGGCAGGAATGGATACATAATGGTGAAGGTGAATTAGGAAGAAGGATATTTGTTTTCCCAGAAACTATTAAGATCAACCTACGTCAGCCATGTTCTTCTTGAAGTGACTGGGCATTGCCCTGGAATGACAGTTTATAGGTCGTCTGTGGTCTTGGGGTTCTGAATGTCAAGTTGCTGAGTCATCCCTATTGAGATGTCAAGTGGCCTTCTGGAAGTGGAATGAGGATCTGGAGCTGAAATACAATAATGGTCAACCAGGACTGAAGAAAACCATTCAAAGGCTAGAGGGAAGTGGCTTGGGGAAAACTATGTCAAAGGAAATCAAACTATCCTCTGTTACAGGAAGGTGTTCCGGTGAGGATGAGGCAGGACAGTTTCATGGAAACCTGTTTCTTGATGTTCTTGATGTTCAACTTACCGAGGTCTTTATTCTTGAACCTGGTGCTGACGTCAGCATTCTGCTCCTCACCTTTCTCCCCTTTAAGAAAGAAAAACTTAAAGTATCGGGTTATTCAGGATTATTATTGGGCTGGAGCATAGCACAGCAGGTAGGGTCTTTGCCTTGCACGCAGCCGACCCAGGTTTGATTCCTCCATCCCTCTCAGAGAGCCCAGCAAGCTACTGAGAGTATCCTGCCTGCATGGCAGAGCCTGGCAAGCTACCTGTGGTGTATTCGATATGCCAAAAACAGTAACAACAAGTCTCACAATGGAGACGCTACCGGTGCCCACTTGAGCAAATTGATGAACAACAGGATGAGACTGCTACAGTGCTACATTATTATTATTGTTGTTGTTGTTATTATTATTATTATTAGAGTCAGTAGCAAAGAAGGGAAAGTACCTAGGATGATGGCGTCTCTTAAATCAGTGCTACTTTCGAGGCCAAGGAGATAAAATACTCACTGTGTGAGACCCTAGGTTCCTTGCATTTGGTCACCAGCACAAAGAGAAAAAAGAAAAATAGTACTTTGATTGAGTGCCACCTTGTACTGTCCCAGCCTTCCAAAAGTGTCTCTTCTAGAAACACCATGATAACTTACCCTTTGGACTCTGGCCAAATGATCCAAGTTGTCTGAGTGTCAAAAACAAAGACCAAGGGATGCAGACTTTGAAATGCATGCATGCTCCCTTCCCCCCACCCCCCCTCCTTGCAGTTGCTTGTCATCCTTAGGGTAATGGCACTACCCCCATTCATACAGTATTTACAGTACCAGGCTGGAAAAGTCATCAAAAGCATTAAAGGTATGAGGGGTGTTTACTCCACATTCCTATCTATTTGCTGCCCAATTAACATGATTTGCAGCTGAGAAAATAATACTCTCCTCAGTCAGAGATAAATTGAGTCTCCTCAAACTGTGAGACAGAGAGCCAGTGATGTTTATAGAAGTTATCGAAAACAAATGCACTTCAAAAGAGATCCTGGGGACATTCTGTTTCACAGGATCCTCCCATTCTTCTCAGCCTCCTGAGACCCTTCCCCAAACTCTGCTGGGTGTTTTCACCACTTGCTGGCTACATTTGGAATAGTTTAGACTCCATATACATTATTTCATTGGAGAAGCTCCTGAGCACTGGATAAATGGCTTGTCCCTGTGGAGGTGTGGCAGGAACACATTGCATACCAGCTTGCAAAGACTGAGTTTAGTACCTAACGAAAGAGAAATCAAAACCTCTCAATAATACTTTTCATACCTATATAGGAAACGCTATGATTGTATTTAGGATACACTGAGGTAAATTAAAATTTATTTCACCTGCTTCTTCTTATATCTTTTTGGCTTTTTTTTTCTTTTTAATTTTGGGGTCACCCCCAGAGGTGCTTAGGGCTTACTCCCAGCTCTGTGGCTCAGGGATTTCTCAGGGCAGAGGAACCAAGCCAAGTAGGCCGTGTGCAAGGCAAGTGCCTTACTCATTGCACTATGGCTCCAGCCCGGGTAGCCGGCAGACTTGCCTCTGGACAGTGGGCCAGGACAGGCTGTGAATGGATCAGCCTGGGGCAAAGGTTGATAAGAATGTGAAGATCCAGTTCCAAATATTTTTAAAAATGGGAGTGGGGAACTGGGGTGATCAGCAGCTTCCCCCTCCCCTGCCCCCACCACCTTTCTTGCCAGGCCCCTTCCCACCACCAGCACCACCACCACCTCTTGCGAGATCTATTTGTGATGGTTGCAACATGTGGAGCCCAGGCGAAGTGGCTGTAAACCTGCCTTCCTTCTGGTTCTAATACTTAACCTCAAAGGAACTTTCCTATTTAAACCAAATGGCATGGGAGGTTGCAGGATGCTGACGTGTGGCCCTAGCTTTGGCCTTCTGAGCAATCCCACCGCCGGCTTGGCACAGCCAGACCCAGTGGCCATCAGAGTCCCGGGCACAACTGAGCTGAGGCGACCTTCCGCCTCACTTGTTTGATATTAAAGAACAAGGCCTTTCGTGTGAAAATTGGAAGCGTGGCTCTTGGCTTGCGCCAAGCCCAGCAGATCTAAAGGCGGCCGTTGGCGGATGGAGAGGACCCGTTGGCGGATGGAGAGGACCCGGTGCGGCTGGCCCGAATTGTCAGCTCCCCAAAGGCCAGCTGCTCGCCAGTCTCTTCGTTTGCAGAGGTGCATCCACCTCCAGCCAAGCCTCTGCGCTGTGACTCCACCGTGGGTCCAGCTCTCTGGCTCTTTCCTAAGAACATTACTTCAGACAACCCCTCGCTGATCGGAGCTCCAGCTCACGAGTTCCTTCCCTTTATGCAGCGTGTGTGTCTGCTCTGTCCAGCAGCTGCTGCCAGATGTTAGTGCCCCCACACAACATCAACAGTGACCATCGTGACAACGAATATTTTTGAACACTTACTGGGTGCTCTCAATACAAGGGCTGGCTTCATCTACAGCCCTGTGTGATAGAAAAAGGGTTTTGTTTTGTTCTGTGTTGGTTTGGAGGCAATTACAAATTGCCTGAGATTATTCAGGAAATGCAAACAGATTATCTGGCCAGAGTTCCTACTTAGAACCACTTGGCAACTCGGATGGAGAAGATACAGCAGAAGCATAACTACTTCCATTGAAAAAAAGCAAAACGATAAGAGAAAGCATCAAGTGTCCTAGGGGTCCAGGATTATGTAGGTGAGCCAGTGAGGCAAATGTTGATGCTTCCTATTACAGGAGTAGAAAAATAGGTCAGAGCAAGTCTCTCATAAGGACTTAGACCCTCTGTGGGACTTCCCTGTGAAATGCTTCTAGATTTGGTCATAGTAGAATCCTTCTGAAATTTGGAGGTCACATGGTACAGGCTCTGAGAGTGAATTCCTTGAAAAAAAATTTTTTTGGCTGTTTAGGTCACAGCCCATGATGCTCAGGGGTTACTCCTTACTTTGCTCTCAGGAATTACTCCTGGCATTGCTTGGAGGACCACATGGGTAGCCAGGGATAGAACTATAGTTGGCCGCTTGCAAGGCAAATGCCCTACCCACTGTACTATCACTCCAGCCCCTTGAAATAAAATTTTATTTATAGATTAAATGTAATTAGAAGAGCTTCCCTAAACTCCTGCAGGTTTATAACTCTAATGCACTTTAGGGCTCAAGACTGCACACATAGCCCATTGGGCCCAAAGGGCTATGCAAAACTGTTGCTGAAATGGGTTAGGAGAACTACATTTAAATTTTAGTTCTGATACTCATGCCTTGCTGAGCTGCCACTGGGCAAAGTAGTCTTACCACAGTTCTCTAGAACTAGGGTTTTCCTCATTATGGTCTCTTTGGACTTCCAAGATCTTCCAATCACTGTATCACTGTCATCCCGTTGTTCATCGATTTACTCGAGCGGGCGCCAGTAATGTCTCCATCCATCCCAGCCCTGAGATTTTTAGCAGCCTCTCCTTACTCATTTTTCCCAATGATTGGAGGCTCTTTTCAGAGTCAGAGGAATGAGACCTGTTATTGTTGCTGTATTTGGCATGTCAAATACGCCATGGGGAGCTTGCCAGGCTCTTCCTTGTGGGTGAGATACTCTTGGTAGCTTGCCGGGCTCTGAGAAGCATATATATATATATATATACATATATAATATATATGTATGTATATGTATATACACACATATATACATATACACATATATATTTCCCTTTATGATGATGTGTCACGTGGTATATATACATATATATGTGTGTATGTATATGTATGTATATATATATATATATAAAAACTTGTATCACTTGTCATCTGTTGATCTCCATTCATCCCTGTCGCATGCTAGTGTAGCCCAATGGTATCTGCTCACTCCAGGAACACAAAGAGCCTCAAACTGTTTGTTCAGGGTTTTGACAAAGAAATCTGACCATCTCATAGATGGGCGTCCACGCGGTCTTTTGACGTCCCGTGGAATCTAGTCGGTAACAGCTCAAGCCCAGTCTCTAAATCGCATTATGTGTTAGGCCCATCTGATGTTTGATGCCTTGGCAAATGAGACAGCATCCCTGATTCTTGAGCGTCGATGGAGGTCGGAACTCCAGATTCCTTCTCTCACTTGAGTGAAATGTGTTATTTCAAGCATAGCTCTTTCGATTCCTCTTTGGGACACCTGAATAGTGTCCTTGTCCTGTTTTTAGGTTTAGGTCTCTGAGGCGTATGTTAGTGCAGGAAGAACAATTGAGTCAAAAAGATGTGCCCAGAGCCGGAGGTTCTTTGTCCTCTTAACAACTTCTTCGATGCTCTTGAAGACGTTCCACTCTGCTCTGTTCCTCATGCACAGTTCTGGTGAAGATCTTCCAAGAGGACCATAAAATTGAAAATCGCATGGGGGATTCACAGCATGACACCAGGGGTTAACCATTTGCACAGGGACAACCACAGGCAGGAAACAAAGTTGGAAAAAGCTGGGAAAAGGTTGCAAAACACCCATCTACTGGTCTGCATTGTGTTTTCCTAGACAGGACATCCTGTCAATCCATGCATGAAAATGGGAAGCTTTTGCCTTCCAGGGTTTTACCAGGCTCCTGTCTGGGGAACTGGAATGAGCTGCCAATCTCTAACTTGAACTTTCCTCCCTAAAAATGCCTTTGCTAGTCCAGTAGGGGGTGAGGTAAGCCCTGGCACAAGTTCTCCCAATGACTCTGCTGTAGGGAGCCCTGAAGCAGCAGGAAAGAGAGTGAGGAAAGTTGGGGGGAAGCTGAGGAGGTTTAGGCGTCTAAGGGACCTCAGAGAGGTTGTGCTGGAGCAAATGCCCAGGCGGTACTCAGGGGTATTAAGCTCTCGGGCGAAGCAGGAGGAATTTTTTTGCTTCCCTCCCTGCTGCCTCTCCTAGTTTCCTTTTCTTTCCTCTTTCCTCAGATTCTCACTAAAGCTCCATCAGGAAGGTGATGTCATAAACTTTGGGACTCCATGGATACTTTCAGTATTTCAATCACAGGCATCCTGGGATGACAGTGAGTAAAGCACTATTTGCAACAGCTTGAAAATGGGGGGGGGGGGGGGGGGGGAAGAACCTTCTCCTGAGCCGAGGCACTCACTCACAGAAGAGAAGGGTTAGGACAACCACGGGCTTATCTCTCACCACCTTTGTCCCTCTACCAGTCTGTCCTATATGGTGGCAAATTAGAATAAGGAAGGGTTTGCTGTTAAGTGTCTCCTCTCTGGCACTGTGTTTGAGGTTATCAACATTATAAAAATAATCAAAATCTGAGGATGTGGCTTCTGAGTTGAGGGGGCTTGTTGGGAATTTAGACCTAAAAAACTGGAACCGTTTCGGGTGTCAGAAAATCACCTACTCTATCCCTAGCACACTGCCATCATTCAAAGGTAGCACGTGCTGATCCACGCAAGTTCAGATTCTGTATGAAAGAGATGGGAAGTTGGGGTGTGTTAGGGGCCACCGTAAGCAGCTGGCCTCCCGGGGTGCCCTTTCTGAAGCTTCCACGGATTCCTTCGGCTTTTTTCCTGAATGGTCATCCTTTTTATGGACCTCATTAACCCCTTTTGACTTGTTACATCTTACTTTTCAAAGAATTGCTGTCAGCTGGAATACAGGTCTGTCTGTATGTATTTTCATTCCCTTAAACCTTGAAGCTGTCCCTTTCAAACAAGCTTTTAGGTTGGATGCCAAAAGGCCGAGGAAAGCCTTGTGAGCCCCTTGTCAAGATGCAGTGCTAATAGCATTCCCCAGTGTGCGTCAGCCCCGCCGCTCCCCTCACTTTTCCAGATGTGGCTGTCTGGTCAGCCGAGTCAGTGACATTGCAGATGGATGGATGAACATGGCACCTTTGATGTGAGGGATGCGTCTTCTCATCTACTCGCCAGAAGGAAAAGCTATTTTCTTCCATTGGGTCCTCAGTCAATCCCACCTCATGGAGACCATGTAATTAACAGACATCAGCGCTGGGACTGGGGTCTGGGACTCTTTCCTACCACACTGTGCAAGTAGCCATCAGCCCCCATGGAGTCAAAATAAAACTAATGTCAAGGAGAGCTCTAGGCCATTCTTTTACAGGGAATGCTGTCCAGTTATATGTGTACTTTCAATGTGTTTGTGTGTGTGTGTGTGTGTGTGTGTGTGTGCGTGCATGTGCTGTTCTTTGTCTAAATTCCCAACAGTGAGTGTTGTTAGTCTATTCAGGCTTACACCCAAGCTCCTGTATCTCTTCTAGGAGATACGTTTAACTTCCCATATCCTGCCTACACCAGTGTCAAAGTAGAATAGCTCAAAGTAGTCCAAGCTGAGGAGAGGAAAACCATGATGATTGGGAATGCAAAAGAGACCCAGAAAGAGCAAACTCTGGAAGAAAGAGATCATGAAAGACTTTTCTGCTTTTCTTCAGCAGGATGGAGTCAGGATTTTGTCATCACAACAGCATTGCTTAAAAATATGTTCTGTTGTTAAGTATTTAAGCAAATTATAGCACCTCTAAGAACCTCCATTTCCTACTCTGGGGAGTATAAGTGATGATGAGAGCCCGCATACCAGGTTCTCAGTGTTTATAACAGTATGATGGAAATCACTGCTGTCTTCTAGCTTGTGCAAAGTTCATGATACTGGTAATTAGTGAAGCTATAGCAGACAGGACCTTTATAAGCTACATTTGGAGGAATGTGCAAGGCTCTCACACTGAATTTGACAGGTTTAATAGTCAATGTATTTAAGGTAGTTTTTTTCTATCCCTGTCTTTCTCTGAATCCAACAGTAAATTGTCATTTCTAGAAATTAGGAAAAAATGAGATTTTTTTTTCAAGCAACTGGGTATCACTGTATCACTGTCATCCCGTTGCTCATTGATTTGCTCAAGCGGGCAACAGTAACATCTCCATTGTGAGACTTGTTGTTATTGTTTTGTGCATATCCAATACGCCAGGGGTAGCTTGCCAGGCTCTGCCATGCAGGCGGGATACTCTCTGTAGCTTGCCAGGCTCTCCGAGAGGGACAGAGGAATCGAACCCAGGTCGGCAAACGCCCTACCCACTGTGCTATCATTCCAGTCCAAGCAACTGGGTATGAAAGGTTAATTATTTAAAATATTTTTGTACCTTACTAATAGATTCACACTGAAAACAAGTTTAAGTGATAAGAACTGCCCCAAGTCCATCACAATTTTATTTTTTATTTTAAAAAATTGGGTCTCATGTTGTTCTTTAGATAGACCTATTTTTTATTAAATTTTTTTATTGTATCACCATGAATTACAAAGTTATTTGTTACAAAGTTATTTTATGATTGAGTTTCATACAGTTTCAGGTGACTGTATTCCAAAACCTATTCCTTCACCAGAAGACATACCTATTGTTTTCAAAAACTTTGTTCAGGGAGAATGAAATTCATTTCCACACTGGGATCAGTGTGGAAAAACATTTTCAGAGCAATTTTTATTAAGAATTTCTTTTTTTACTTTATATTTGGTATTAACTCACTGTGAGATACAGTAACAAAAATTTCATGTTTAAACTTTGATCATACGGTCATCCAACACCCATCCCTTCACCAGTGCACGTTTTCCACCACCAAAATCCTCAGTATTCCCCACACACACACCTTTCCATACCTCCCCCTGCTTGTGTGGTATACAATTTGCAAGGTATCCTTTCTCTACTTTATTTACCTTCGATGTTTCGAGACCAGTTCTACCTCCCCTTATATCTGCCGAAAATACAATTGCTAAACAATGTGTTTTGTAATGCTTGTTATGGATATAATATAATGTCACGCGGCCACTTTTGCGCTTTAGAAATTCTAAGATTTTAATAATTAGGGTCTGAAGAAATTACTGCCGCAGGTTGCTCATGTCCGAGATTCCTGTGTTTGTCTCTGGATTGTGGCCACATGGGAGCTTGAGTAGATGGTGAGTGGATGTGGCATCATTTCTGCGTTCCATCGGGGCGAGGGGAAGGCCAAGAATTTTTCTTTATCCGTATATTTTCTTGCAGAAGAGCCATTGGATTTAACATCACCAAGAGCTCTTTGAGGTTAATGTGGTGGTGTGATTCTCTCTGCTCCTTAGTAATGAGCAGTTAAACTTCTCTAAAATCATAATATTAGTGAATAAGGAGTTGGAAAGGGTAAGAAAACTCTAGCCAAATGTCCTCATTTCTTAAATAAGAAAATGAATAGTGGTAGATTATGGTCCTCATTCATGTTATTTGGTTCCTCCCCACCCATATCCTGCCCCATGACTTTCTGGCTTTTTCACATGAACCACATGGCAATAGGATGTAGGCACACAGCCTTTACCTCAGAGCATAAACACAACATGAGTGTACACCTTGTGGAGACTGGGGGTGTCTTGTTTCTGCCTCTCCTGACTGCATCCTCAGTTTAGGTTTTGGAGTTAGGCAGAGCAATTGCCAATCACATACCTTATATAACATGAACAAGAAATCAGTGATTTTCTAATGCCCTGAGATATTAGGGTTACTTGTTTTTGGAGCAAAACTTGAACCCAGGAAGATCAAGTGGTTCACAGGAAAGCAGTTAGACTCTTTGTTTCACAGAATGATATGGACCATGGCTTTCCTGATGAGAAGTTGTCAACTATACTTCCACTTACCAAGTATATCCCTAGAAGCTGAGAGTATTTGGCGCAGTAAATGTTTGTGATCATCTAAATGAATCCATGAAGGAAGGAAGAGAATAAGAATGGCTGATTCTCCCCACATCTCCCTGTTATTCTGATAGCCTGGCAGTCAGGCCAAGGAACAGCCTTTGCCACTATATAAGCTCGTTAACGGCCATGATCTAGAGACTCAGAAATCTCTCAGAAGAGAGCAATACAGACATACACCATAGAGATGCCTCTGGACCCCAAAGTCACCATTAAGTTTGAAAAAAGAAAAATTAAATTAACCTCAGTTTTTTTATAACAGTATTTAAATTTTTAGAGACTGGAGCAATAGCACAGCGGTAGGTCATTTGATTTTCATGCAGCTGACCTGTGTTTGATTCCTCTGCCCCTCTCGGAGAGCCCGACAAGCTACCAAGAGTATCTCGCCCGCACGGCAGAGCCTGGCAAGCTACCCATGGCGTATTGGATATGCCCAAAATAGTAACAACAAGTCTCACAATGAGAGAGGTTACTGGTGCAGTAACAGGATATTGTAGATAAATTTTTAGAATTCCTGGAGTGACATCTCATACTCTACACCACTTGATGTACCAAGAGTAGCACACCACATTGGATGGGGTGTAAATTAGAAGGCAACCAATCATGATTAAATATATTTCTATATATACATGTGTGTGTATATATATATTAGCACACAAATATCGACCTTTAACAACATGTTAGTAATCTCTTATATAAGGGCTTAATGACTCCTGGGTGAAATACAACAATCTTTACACACTGTCCTCTAAGGAAATTTTTTTGATCCACTTTTAGCAGATTGTTCATAATAAGCAATATGAGATAAATTATTTAGGTCCTGCCTTGGGGGCTGGGTGAAAACATTCAAAATATAGTGGTGGTGGGTGTAATGGTGGCGGGATTGGTGTTGGAATATTAAATCACTGTATCACTGTCATCCCATTGTTCTTTGGTTTACTCAAGCAGGCACCAGACACATCTCTATTTCTTCCACCGTTGAGATTTTAGCAGCCTCTCCTTACTCATCTTTCCCAACGATTGGAGGCTCTTTCAGGGTCAAGGGAATGAGACCTATTGTTATTGTTCTTGGCATATCGAATATGCCATGGGTAGCTTGCCAGGCTCTGCCTGTGGGAATATTAAATGTAAAAAATTATTGTGAACAACTTTATAAAAATTAAATAAAATTTTAAAAAGGGAAAAAAAGAATGGCCAATTCTAGTGGGCTGATTCACTCTGTGGAGCAAACAGTATCTAGTTTAGTATCTCTGTTGCTATGAATGTGCAATATTTATCAGTGTCAACTGCAGGAGGACCATGTGTTGATGCTTTAGAAGTGTTAATTTTAGTTATCATGCCATCCTAAAATGACAGAATTTTTCAAACCTTGTTAACAGATAAGCAAACTGAGGCTTAGGAATTAAGGAACTTGCCCAAGCATGCAACTAAAAAGTAACAGAAAATGAAAATAATTCCAGACATTTGAATTCCAAAATTCCAAAACTAGTTTATGTGAAATCAGGAAAAAATATCATTTAGGTCACATAAAGACAAAACAGGGAGCGTCAGAGGGAGCAAGCTACAGAGATTCCCACATGGTGTGGGACCTGTCAGAGGGAGGTCACACTTGAGCCTGAGATGCTGGTTCCCCTGTCTGCAGAGTGCAGGGGATGCGAGGTAGCTCCGTTCCTTGATCCCTGTTTACTGGGCAAATGGGATCACTTTCTTCACCTGTCAGGGAAGGACAAAGGTAGAGAAGCCCCAGGAAAGAAGCTGAGTTCCAGGTCACTGTCACTGCTTTGTGGGTGTCTATAGTTTTCTTTAAAAAACAATTTAAGGGGGCTGGAGCAATAGTAGAGCAGGCGGGGACTTTGCCTTGCATGTAGCCACCATGCAATCGGTTGGATCCCATATGGTCCCCTGGGCATCTCCAGGAATAATTCCTGAGTGCAGAGCCAGGAGTAACCCCTGGGAATCACTGGGTATGACCCAAAATGCTAAATAAATAAAATAAAATAAAACAAAATAAAAACAGTTTTTAAATAATTTTAGGTTGTTACAAATGTTAATGTTTACCGTATTGGTGTACAAAATGACTACACTCGGAATGTGTGGGTCTTAGGAAGCACTACGAGTGAAATTTCTAATAGCTCCTGCTTTTCTATTTTGTCATTCATATTTTCTAATTTTCCTGAATTCATCACCTTTAAAAAAATTGGCATTACCTTACATCCTCTATGGAATGACTCACAGAGTCGATAGATAGATTAATGATTTAACTAACATGGCCAAAAGGTAATTTTTGTTCATAATTAAAGTGAATTTTCTTAGGAGGAAGTGATAGAAATGTCCTTGATGAACAAAATGCAGTGCATACTCACAAATCAGTTATCCAGCCCTTAAAAATATATAAATCCTGTCATATGTCACATGGATGAATCTTGAACATATGCACACATGCATAATCTATATAATATGGAAAGTTGGCCAATTATTATTGAGTTTTTATTATTATGAAAATTTTCATTATCATTATGAAATACTATATATTAATATATATATATATAAATACAAGGACATGCTACATAGAAAACAAACATTCTTATAGGAAAACTTAAATTATTTCTTGAATACCCTAAATAGGAATATTTCTTTTAACTGTTTTTGAATATGTGTGAGGTGGGGTGAGGGAGGAAGTGGGTTCTGCTATAGAAAGACTTATATTTGAATACATTTTGAAATCGTGAAATTCCAAGTTACAGATGCTCTTGAGAGGGCGATCTTCAGGTGGCTGACAGAATGTCTCTGGATATTCTTGATGAACCTGCTGGAAGTTGAGAAAATGACAGACCTGTTTCATTATCTGTGAAATAGGTTTAATCATACCCAACATGAAGTTACTTTACGGGCTTGTATAGACTGAGTCAGAAATCTTATAGAGGGGCCATTGGGATCCCAAATTTAGTTGTGATTATTGCTAATTATACTAATTCTCAATTAAAACTGCTGCCAGAAAGCCTGCAGATGACGTCAGTAATAAGGGGTCCATTGACTTGCAAGTGTTGTGAGCGTATTAATTGTAATTATTGCTTTGGCAGCTGCCATGTCTAGCTCCATAGGTGTTTGTTCCGTTAGTGACTCATTATTTTCAAAGTATTCTGGCAATGATGAGTCTGTTCTAGACCAAAGCCCTCCTGTGATGAAATGCCAGTAGTGTGGGGTTTGGGACTTGGGGCCCATCCGAGACTCATCCTACCCTCCACACATGGCACAGTGGTTTCAGACTCGATGGGAGAAAGGGATTTCAGTTCAAACGCTGAGGCTTTTTTTTTCCCACCCTGGGAGCAGGTGCCTTCCCATAAATATTTTCCTGAAATGGTAGTTGCCATGGGAAGTGGGTGGGTGGTCTGGACATCAGACTAAGGGCCTGGAAGTCTGGGGTCTGGATCTATCTTTGTGTCTAAGGGTCCAGGGCAATGGCAATAAATACACAAGCCCAAAGGAGTGATGTGGCCCTGAGCCTGAACTCTGCAAAAAGATAAAGAGAACTGCCTTCCCACGACTATTGTCAAACACTTAGCACTTTGTATGTGACAAGCTTTCAGCCTGGCCTTACTCTCTGCTGCAGTCCTATAGTTAGGGCGAGACTCTCGCTGTTGGCCCACAGGGAGACGGCAGCCGCTGCTGGCCTTTTTAGCTGGCCTCCACTCACATTTTGAATTATGAGTCTTAGGGGTCAGAGGCCCTCGCTCTTTTAGTGAAGGGTTTTTTTCCCTCTTAACTTTGTAGTATTAAAAATGTCCAAGAGGAGAAAGAAAAGTTTAATAAACTCCCACGGACTCATCTTTACAAAGTCATGACCGATCCTAACTTTATTCTAACCCTCATGGGCCCCCAACCCCACTTCCCCCCAACCCTGCTGAATTAGTTTAAAATAAACCTAGGGTCTCATTTTTCCATCTATTTTACACCTATCTCTAAAAGATACAGATTTTCTTCTAAAGGGTAAAGTATAGACCTAAACTTCTGAATCCTTTTATATGCAATCAACCTTCCCCAATTACCTTAAAAAGACTTCCCTTCAGAGTCTTTATTAGAATCATAATTTAAATTAAGTTAAGAGCCCCCCAAATTTAATTGACTGCTATCTCTCAAGGTTCGTTTAATCTAGGGGTGTCCTGACTGCCTTGATTTGATAATTTCATACAAATTATTTTCTTGTAAGATTTTTGTTCTGCATTTTGCTGAATGAATCCCCAAAAGATTTTTTTTTTTGGTGTGTGTGTGTGTGTGTGTGTGTGTGTGTGTGTGTGTGTGTGTGTGTGTGTGAGGCAGGAACATACCAATCAGTGCTCAGGGCTGACTCCTGCCTCCTAGTGGGGCTCAGAGGACCATATGGCGTGCCAGGGTTAAACTGTTATTGGCTTCATGTAAAGCAAGCCCCCTACCTGCTGTCCTTCCAGACCACCAAATAATTTTTTTAATAACTTGAAAATAATTTTTCCCTGATACTTTCTGCACAGTAGTGGTTCGATCTAGAGATTTCATCATAATCAGTTAAAATTGTTTTTTACTAGTGCACCCTAGTCGTGCGCTCAAGGTCATCTCCCTCTTCATTAACAACTAACTATGGAGGATGTTGCCTGAACTGGTTTCTTTATTAAATTGACCGAAGGGGGGGCTGAAGCGATAGTACAAGGGGGAGGGTGCTTGCCTTGCATATGACTGACCCAGGTTCAATCCCTGGCATCCCATATGGTTCCCTAAGCACTGCCAAGAGTAATTCCTGAATGAAAAGCTAGAAGTAACCCTAGCATTGACAGATGTGGCCCCAAAACTAAAACAACTATAACAAAAGGAAGTGACAAAAGGGTGATATTCTATCACATATTAACTAAGATGTTTCCATAAAGACAAAGTTCCCTTCATCTACTTTTTGGTTATCCAGTGATAGTTTTACCTAAGAAAGACAATACAGGGCTGGAGTGATGGCACAGCGGGTAGGGCATTTGCCTTGCACGCGGCCGACCCAGGTTTGATTCCCGACTCCCATATGGTCCCCCAGGCACCACCTGGAGTAATTCCTGAGTGCATGAGCCAGGACCCCTGTGCAAAAAAAAAAAAAAAAAAAAAGGCAAAAAAAAAAAAAAGAATACATGCTTGATTCTTTTCCTTGCCCATTAATAATCAACTGATTGTGTTAGTTCTCCAGCAACTTTCCCTTGTCCAACTAAGTTTTTTTTCTTTTTTAAAAATACTTTTACCAGGGGCTGGAGCGATAGCACAGCAGGTAGGGCGTTTGCCTTGCACACAGCCGACCCGGGTTCGAATCCCAGCATCCCATATGGTCCCCTGAGCACGGCCAGGGGTAATTCCTGAGTGCAGAGCCAGGAGTAACCCCTGTGCATCGCCAGGTGTGACCCAAAAAGCAAAAAAAAAAAAAAAAAAACTTTACCAACATTGTGATTTTTTACAGATTTACAGGTGATAGATAATATGTAAAAAATACCATTGCCTATGCTCAAATTAGCCCATGTTTGACCAATGGTAGCCCCACTAAGGCCGCCAATGGGTCTCTTTAAGGTAGCTCTCCTAGTTATTTTCTGTGACTGCTGTAACTGTGTCTCAGCTCTGTGGCTTTGACTCGGCAGATCATCTCTCGCTCCTGTAGGTGAGAAGTCTAGAATCAGGGTGTTTGCTGGAGTAACTCCTCTGGAGGCTCTAAGGGAGAGAAGCTATTTCCAGGCCCTGCTCCTAGTTTCCCGAAGTTTCTAGTATTCTGGGTTCCTTGGATTGTGGAAGCACATCTCTAGTCTCTGCTTCAGTTCTACACAGGGTGTTCCTCCACTGAATACCTACATATTCAGTGGCTCTCTCTGACGTAACTTCTTAGGCACGAGTCACTGGCCTGGTGATCCCAACATGGAATTGTCTCATTTTAACTTGACTCCATTAGCAAAGGTGTCATTTCCAACTACTGTAAAAAACTAAAGCTCGCCGAGGGGCGAGTGCACTCGCAGGCTCTCCGGGCGGCTCTGTCTCACCGCCCGAGTTCAGTGCCCTGGAACCACAGTGTGTGGACTGGATCGGGATGGCCGGTGGTCAAGGACAGGCGAAGGAAGAACGAGGACCAAGCAAGTTGCTGATTAGTTACCGTTTATTCAATCTTCCATCTTTCTCATCTCCCGCACTCCCAGCTCCGCTCCAGCCTCTCTCTGGATCAACTGCTGCCTCTCCCTGGCTTCTGTGTCTCCTCCTCTTGTCTCTCCCACCTTGTCTTCTAGGCCACACCCAGCCAGATAGCAAAATCAACATAAGAAAGCCCTTCCTGAGGGCAGGGCATTCCAAAGCCCTTCCTGACTCTTAAGGTTTTTTTTCCTTTTCCTTAGTCCAAACACTTAACATCTTAATACTAGTTGTTTTTGTATGGACATAGCAAGAGATACATTGAGGTTTGCAAGGCAGCTCTCCTGGCAACATCTTGCCACAGGCTCAGACCACAGCACTCAGGCCAGATTAATCATTCTTCACCCTAGCAGGGTCCAAATCTAGTTATCACTGTTTGGATCATGACAGCATTTGTCCATGATCAAGCTCTTAACTTATAGTTAAGCATTAGGCACTTTGGCCAGGCCCATCTCGATGCCAGGGTAGCACACAACTCACCGCTTGCCCTGGGTCCTTCTCGTCCCCCGTCGGGACCCTGATTTGGGGGTGCTAGGAAGTAAGGGCAGCTGAGGCTTAGGTCAAGAGAACAGATGCCCTGGAGGAAAATATCATGTAGAGTCAAATGACTCCCAGGTTACAAAAGCATAACATTTGTTAAGTCTTCCTGTGTCCATACAAAAAGGACTTGCTCTGAATAAACTATGCAAAGGACTCAAGGAGAAGAGAAAAACATTATTTACAAGTCAACAGAACACTAAGAAAGAAGCTACAAATAAACAAAGAGGAATAGGAGCACTGTAACAGGAGTAACTCAATAAACCTAAACTACCTGAGGCTATGTTATCCTACACAACTATGGTTATTTTCACAGGAAGTAAGGGTGAGGGTTTGAACTTCTCTTGGAGCGGGACAAAATTTATCCCAGGAGAATGCAGATAATCTTTAATAGCTTTATTACTTTTAGTAAGACACACTATTGCTCTCACTTTTTATTGTGTTTTTTTTTTCCGGGGTGGTTTTTGTTTGTTTGGTTTTGGGTTTGGGAGCCACAGCAGTGGTGATCAGGGCTCACTCCTGGCTCTGTTCAGGGACATTCTTAGTGATCCTCAAGGGACCATTTGTGGTTCAGTGAATCGAACCTGGGTCAGCTGCATTAAGGCAAGTGCCCTACTTTCTATATTGTCTCTCCAGTCCACGCTTCTGATTATAAACCCATAATCAGCTTTATTGTTTTTTTAAGTTGAAAATTATATTAGAGGACCACCAGGAATGCCTGTTTTTACTAAATTAATCATTACCTGTTGGCCTTTACAAATGACAGAAACTAGAAATACTTTTATATTTTTTAAAAGAAAGACCGCTATAAAGTTATAATTCTAACTGCCGGTTTCAGTTCAGTTTGCCAAGACTTAATCCCATCCAACCTCACCCACATGTCTTCCCTCCTCCAGAAAAATTCTAATTCTCACTGACACAGTACAATTACTCTTATTCCAATTACTCTTATCCCTCTTATTACAAATTACTTTATCCAATAATAGCCACAAAACTATCTCATAACAAAAGAATGGACTCAGCCAACAATGCGATACTGAAAACAATTTAAGATTTTAAAAATCATTGTTGCATTTATTTTTATTTTCAGATTACATCTACTCAGGATGTACGGGGAAAGTACTACATATTCATTTATGAAGTAGTTTTGTTGTGTGGTTAGGCCACCAACGTGGCACACAGCTAGTGTCATATCCATCCACTGATTTTTAATTTTTAGGGATTGTGTTTTTTAAATTAGCACTTGGATGCTGTTACTAAAATTTGGCTAAACCCCATCCAAGTGTGAGCCACAGGTGGTACACACAGGTCACAATGTGTTAAATGTGTCCTTATAAATATATAAATTGTTTGTGGATTTGGGTTTTGTAAAACAGGGTCACTCCCAGCGATGCTCAGCTGGTGATAGTCATGTGATCTGGTACTTGGACCCAGCGGTGGTGAGAGCCACACCTAGTGGTACTCAGGGGTCACCAGAACTGTACCTCATGGTGTTCAGGGGACACTGTGATCTTAGACTTGAACACAGAGTCTCTCCACCTGAGCTGTCTCTTGGTCAGTTGCTTTTAGAGTTTTAAAGTTAATCAATAGCACAAAGTGTAATCATAGGAATCTAGCTTGAGGCTGAAGCAATGGCAGAGCAGGTAGGGTGTTTGCCTTGCATGTGGCTGACCCGGGTTCGATTCCCAGCATCCCTGAGCACCGCAAGGGGTAATTCCTGAGTGCAGAGCCAGGAGTGACCCCTGTGCATCACCGGGTGTGACCCAAAAAAGCAAAAAAAAAAAAAAAGGAATCTAGCTTCTGTAACCGGGAAAGCTAGCTTAGCAGACTCTGTGACAATGCAGGAACCCCCAGTTTGGTAGATCCCTGGTACTGCATAGTTCGGGGGAGCACCACTAGGAAACAAAACAAGGAAAAGAAATCTAGCTGCTGGGCCTATCTTTGCCAACTTATCATCTCCTGCAGAGGTAATCATTTCACCGTTATTCTTTCATCTTTGCAAGGTTTTTTATTTTCTGTAATCCTGTTAGGTCATTTGTTGGTTATAAGAGAGTTTCAGTGGATTCTAAAGCTATGTCATCTGGGAATATGAAATTCTTTCCTCTGCACCTTTGGATGTCTTTTGCTTCCTTATCTTGACTAAATTATATGGATTTTAAAATCTCTAGTATGATGTTGAATAGACAAGAGCAGACAGCTTTGTTTTATGCCCATTTTAGACGGGAAAAACATTTTTGGTTTTTTTTTGAGGGGGAAGACACATCCAGTGTTCCTTGGGGGCTACTCCTTGCTTGGTGCTTGTGGGTCATTCTCCAGCAGTTTCAGGGATCCATGTGGTGCAGGGTGTCTCAGCTGGACCTCCCACATACACAGCATGTCAGCCCTTTAAACTATCTCTCCCTTACTCAGGGAGCAAACTCTTAACTGTTTCACTCTTAACTGTATTAATAAGTGAACCTGCATGTTTTCCCAAACATGTTATTTGTGAGTTTAAAGAACTTGTTTTCTCTATTGAGTTTTTATCATGCAATGGCTATATTCTGTCAAATACTTATAAGCAACCATTGAAGTTTTTTTATTCTATTGATATGGTTATTATATTAATTGATATTAAGATGTTAAAGTAACTTCTATTCCTAAGATAAATTCTACCTGGTCATAGTGTATGATTTTTTTTATATGCCGTTAGCTGGGTTTGCTAGTATTTCTGAAGATTTTGGTCTAAATTTTTAAAACATTTTGGTCTGCAGTTTTCTTTTTTCAAAATGCTTGCTGGATGTGTGTATAAAGGCAATAGTGACCTCATAGAATGAGCTAAAGGGCATTCCTTTCCCTTGTTTTTTTGGATTATTTCCATTTTTTAAGCATACAGAAGTATGTGTGTCTATGTTTGTGTATTGTCACTGGTGTTCCACCCCCACTTCCACTGTGCTGCTATTGTTGTAGTGGTGGTTGGTTGTGTTGTTTGCTGTGGGGTGCACACTTTTTATTACAGTGCTTGCACACATACTCAATGGGGGTTGTATTCATTTAGTTGCAGAGTTCTTTTAGGGTGGGGGAATGCTCAGGTATTACACCTACCTCTGCTAAGAGATCACTCCTAGCAAGGCTCAGGGAACACCCGGGATGCCAGGAATCTAACCCGGGGAGGCCATATGCAAGATAAACATCCTACTCTATATACTATCTCTCCAGCAACTAATTGTGGTTTTTATGCACATTCTGGGTATAATGCTCTCTGGGGATCATTGTGGTACTCATATACATACTCACAGAGAGCTTCACACATGACTAGAGTGCTCACACACTTTAGTCTCAGTGCTCTCACATACCTGGCTGTAAGAAAAAATAGCACTATCCCTTTTTTTTTTTTTTTTGCTTTTTGGGTCACACCCGGCAATGCACAGGGGTTACTCCTGGCTCTTCACTCAGGAATTACTACTGGCGGTGCTCAGGGGACCATATGGGATGCTGGGATTCGAACCCAGATCGGCCACGTGCAAGGCAAATGCCCTACCCGCTGTGCTATCACTCCAGCCTCACTCTCTTTTTTTAAAAAAAAATTATTTTAAAAAATTTATTTATTTTATTGAATCACCATGTGGAAAGTTACAATGCTTTCAGGCTTATGTCTCAGTTATACAATGCTCAAACACCTGTCCCTTCACCAGTGCACATATTCCACCACCAAAAATCCCAGTATACCTCCCACCCCCCCAACCCCCTACCCCTCCGCTCCCCCACCCCTGCCTACGTAGCTGATAAAGTTCACTTAACTTCCTCTTTACCTTGATTATATTCCATATTTCAACACAAAACTCACTATTGTTGTTGGAGTTTCCCCCCAAAAAAACAGCCCTGCTGAAAAGGAAGCATTTGATAATTAGTTTTCCATTGCTGAGAATGAAGAGATATGAAGTTGCATGGCCGCTATTGAGTTTGGGATTTCTGTATTTTAGTAACTAAGTCCAGGGAGATTTATGTTAGAAAAATGCATCATTTCCCTTCCTGGGGCAGCATGGAGCTACGGCTTAGTTCACAGTCTAGAGACATTTCTGCAAGCAGCTGCTGGTACCAGAAGTAGTCTAGCTGGCCTCCGGATCATTGTGGATCAGCAGCAGAGCAGCCGCACACACGTGCGACCACCTGGGTTGCATCTCGGTAAAGAGCGCACCGGTACCACCCCGTCCCTAGATCACTCACTTGTCCTGCTGTTGCAAGTTCATACCATACCTCTTTTTTTTTTTCTTCCCGCGCCTCCAAGTTTGTACCTCCTTAATGGTCTTTATAAAATGGCGGACGCCATGCCATCTTTCCCTGAAAAGGGAAAAAAAAGCCGAGAAAGAAAGACCTTTCTCCTCCTCGGCCAGCGTGGGGCTATGGCTTAGTTCACAGTCTAAAGACATTTCTGCAAGCAGCTGCTGGTACCAAAAGTAGTCTAGCTGGCCTCTGGATCGTGGTCAATCAACAGCAGAGTGGGTCGCATCTCGGCACATCTCGGCAGAGAGTGCACCAGTATCGCCCCCGTCCCAAGATCACCCCAAATTTTAATTTTATTTTTTAATGAATCACTGTGAGGTACAGTTACAGATTTGCAAACTTTTATGCTTACGGTTCAGTCTTACAATTTTCGAGTTCCCATCCCTCCACCAGTGCCCATTCTCCACCACCAATGATCCCAGTTTCCCTTCCCACCACCCCCATCCCGTCCGCAGCCCCCCACCCTGCCTCAACTCTGTGACAGGGCATTCCCTTTTGCTTTCTCTCTCTCCTTTTGGGTGTTGTGGTTTGCAATAGAGGTATTGTGTGAAGATGGCACTCTCTTGAAGCACTCAGAATCCCAGCCCGCAGACCACCATGAGTGTTCTAGATGCATGCGGTAGAACCATGGATTGAAATTAAGACCTGCAAGGCAGGTCCCTTACTGCCATGGAGCCATTTTTTGGACCCTTTCATTCCTTTATTGGTACTCTATGAAGTAGGTGTACTGATATTTGTTCAACCAGCTACTTAAGGAGAGGCTCTTGTCATTTTTAATTTCTTGTCATTATAATCTTACTGTAATGAACTAATATGTAATGTTTTTTATATGTCCATGTATATCTCATCTAAATTCTCCAAAGATTGATGAGCCAGAGTCAACATACGTGGGGATTTTTTAGATATTAATATATTCCTTTTATTAGGAGTTGGACAAGTTTACCAATTGTTTAAAAAATAGTAATAAAAAAAGTGATTATTTGTGAACAGCCAAAAAGCATTCGGTCTAATTTCTTTCCCCTTTTTCCCATGCTGGTAGGTAAGAAATAGTGGTCCCATATCATTTTGATTTGGATTAATTTAATAATGAATGAGTTTAAATCTTTTCCCATGGCTAAAGACAGTTTGCATATCTTTCCTTTCTGAACTGTGTGTTTAAATCTCTAGACTACTAATCTATAAAGTACTTCAAGTTTCCCTTTTGTTTCTAGGTGCTTGATTTAGAGTATTGAAACTCTTTGTATTTTGTATTTTCCAGGTTTATTTATTTAGTATAATGCTATGGAGTTTTCTTTTGCTACTCAGAAGTTTGGGTCAAATTTTTAATTTTATTTTGGGGTGACACACCAGTGATTCTCGGGAGCTACTTAAAGCTCTGTGCTTGATTGAGTGGAGCATTGAGGGCCCCTCTGGCAATATTTGAGGAACTACGTGTTGCTAGAGAACAAACCCAGCATGTGTTCATCACTCAGAACTCTCTTCATCTTAGGACATTTTTATAATCTGTCCTCTGGTTTTCATTTCTAAATTAATCACTGGTGCAGGAGTCATTTAGAAGGAGAAGGCCCTGACTTTGGCAGTCTCAGTCCAAGGGAACCACTGGTTGAATACGCAGAACCTCGGTTCTCCATCTCATCTCAGAGCTTGCTTCTGCCTCTCTTCCTTCCCAGCATTCACACAGTTCCACCAGATCCCTCTGGGTTTCTAAGTAATGCTCTTTTGCTCAGAATCTTTCTTCTTCCCAAATTTTTTGCTGACTTGACTTGAATGGAAGCTTTGATGTGGGAGTATGCATGGAGGGCAGAAAGGGAAAATTCCGAGAGTGAAAACTCTGGGTAAAACTGGGGTGGGCTGGGGGAGCAAACAGTGTGAAATGTGGCTGACAAATGAATTTCCCTCTAGAGTGACAGCCACACGAACAGAGAGAGAACAGATCATCTCTGTCTTCTTAGAAATGAAATGTGAGGTCTCTTGGACATCTTTTGAACATAAATCAAGTACTTCTGGTCTTGAGAGTGATGGGAGAGAGTTCACAGTGTTATAGATTGTGTTGCTTTTTGACTTCTATAGACGTTGAAGACAGTAGGGATGCTGACCATTCACTGTGTCAAAGCAATGAGTCTAGTTTTTCTCTCTTCGTGTGTTTGCTTCTCATGGAAAATAAATTGTATTCATTTAACACATCTAGAGCAATAGAGAGAGCAGAGAGACTCTTGCCCCCACGCCTGGCTGTCTTCACCGGGGCTCCTCGGAGAGGGTGGGCTTCAGTTTCCCTACCTGCCCCGAGCAGAGCCCCAACAGCCAAAGACCTCTGGAGTCCAGCCACAGCCATGCTCAAGGCCCCTCTCCACAGGTTCGGACAAGCCTCACGCATGAAGGAACCGGCAGAGGAATCCAGGTGTGTGGGACCTGGAGCTGAGATCTCCAAGCCTGCTCAGATTGGGACTGGGCCTCTTCTGCCCAGATCCCCCATTTTCCAGTAGTTAGGTGGTCACACCCAGGGACTGCCCCTGGCGCCATTTAATCCCGCCAACGGCCAACATTCAGAGACTATAAAACCAAGTTCCCAAAAGCGTGCTACATCTTATAGCCTAGTTCTCCCTCTCAGAGAACCTGGCAAGCTACCGAGAGTTTCCTGCCCACATGGGAGAGCCTCGCAAACTCCCCGTGGCGTAGTCATATGCCAAAACCAGTAACAATGATGGGTCTCATTCCCCTAACACTGAAAGAGCCTCCAATGTGGCACCATTGGAAAGGACAAGTAAAGAGAGGCTTCTAAAATCTCAGGGTTAGGATGAATGAAGACATTGCTGAGACTGCTCGAGAAATTCGACAATCAAAGGGATGATGATGATGATGATGATGATGATGATGATGATGATGATGATGATGATGAGAGCAATATATTAGCTTTTCTTTATTTTAAATTTTAAAGTTTTAAAATATAATAGGGGGGGTGTTGGAGGTCACACCCAGTGATGCTCAGGGCTAACTCTTGGCTCTGCACAGAGAGATCCCTCCTGGTGGGGCTCAGAGACACAGTGATGGGGATTGAACCTAGATCAGTTGCATATAAGGAAAGTACCCTACCTGTTGTACTATCTCTTAGGGCCCCAAATATAAGTTTTGAAAATCCAGAAAGTCACACAATGGTTATTGTACAACAATCATGTAGCATAATTTTGGCATATTACACAGATATTTACCTACTACTTATGCATATATGTATATAAATACACACTTTTTCACATCAGTTGCAATGAAGATGAAGATGGGTCAAGAACTGTTCAAGGGCTGGAATGATAGCAGAGCAAGTAGGGCGTTTGCCTTGCACACAGCTGACCCAAGTTCGATTCCCAGCATCCCATATGGTCCCCCGAGCACTGCCAGGAGTAATTCCTGAGTGGATAAGCTAGGAGTAACCACTATGCATGCCGGATGTGATCCAAAAAGCAAAAAAAAAAAAAAAAAAAACACAAAAAAAAACAAAGAACTGTTCAAGCTATTGCCATTCTGCCCCTGACAATGGGTGACTCTCCTATAGCTCTGCAGAGCTGCCCTTTTTTCTTCATCTCTTCACTTGAAACAGAAGACACATTCAACCTAATTTCTTTCTTTAATTGTCCCCAAACATGCGGTTGGTTTAGGAACAATGTCAGACAGTACCCAACATAAAGGAAGGGTCCTGGTTTTGGTTAAAATGTCGCAGTAGTCCCATTAATTTTAACATACCCTTCGCTACTGGTTTGGGTTGAAGTTCCAGGAATCTGAGCTTTATCTTTATATAGGAATTTAGACAGATAGTATTTAAATGTTGCAAGCAGGTCATGATTCTGACTAATTAGTTCCTAATTATTGGCTCCAGGCTCTGCCATGTTGCATGCAGAGCTGGCCTGTACCAGGACACTTGGAGGGTTTTGTAGCTTAAAGTGATTTAATTTAAAACAAATGGACCCATGTGATTATCTCAACCACAAATACGTAACACAATGTGTAATATATTTAAAAGGCAAGAGGAAATTCAGTAATGGAATTTCAAAACTGTTTGAAAGAAAAGGACTTTAAGGGGAAAGAAAGGAAGAAGTGAATGGGTGACGCCAGTTTGATTATTTTCAAATACCACAGCTGGACTTGGATTTGTACAATAAGAAGCATGGTGTTGGGAAGACCACTAGCAGGAATCTAAGTGCTGGGATGCCACATGGAGGAATAATTGACAAAGCCTTAGACACTGAGAAAACGTCAAAATTCATTCACTTTTAATTTACTTTCTTTTCTATAGGAAACTCTCCTGCTTCACATGCTCTATCTTAAAAATATCTAAGTAGAAATGCAAACTTTGTTGGGGTCATTTATTGATTTATTTACTTTTTTACTTTTACTGGTGACTCACATACTTCATTGCTTTTCTTGTATAGGTGCATTCCACATGGATCAGATTCTATAGTAATCATAATAGTAAGCACCCACTGAGCCCTTGGTATGTTCGCATTGTTTTCCTAAGCACTGTCTAGTATCTCATTTAATTCTTCCAGCGGTCTCATGAGACTTGATACTATGATGATGAGGCTTTTGCAGTATAGGAAGAAATAGATGTTAAATAACTTGCTTAACTTTTATGTGACACTAACATGATTTATGATTCCTGACATGCTAAGTATCTTACGACAACTGCCTGTGTAATGAAAGAATGTACGGGACCAGAGACCAACTGATTCTGAATAAATATTCAGGATGAAATATTTCTGAACTACAAAAATAAATGAGATTCTCAATAAAGTGTGACAACAGCTTTTCAAAGCATTCACTTAGATGTGTGATTTTAATGCATCTGTTTGAAAACCAACCACACTTGTAAAGAGTCACATCCACTTAGGAGAATTACTAGTTTGACTTTTTTTGATTTACAAAAATTGGGTTTCAAAGGGTACTGCCTAATACTTGGAGGACAGTTGAAAAGATGATACTCTTATGAGACACGAGTTGTTTGTCCTTCTATTAGCAGTAGTTATCAAAGGTTAAATGAGCTCAGTCCTATGTCAGTTCAAGTGACAAAAACTACAGAGCCATGAATTTGCCCCCAAGAAATTTTCAGTTCACAATAGGAGACAAACAAATATATAAATGATGATGATTAAAATATGATTATTGTGATTTTGAAGTTCTGTGTAAAATTATGGGGGTTGTGCTGAGAGAAGAAGGGATGAGGGTGGTAGAAAAGAAGAAGGGATGAGGGTGGTAGAAAGAAAGAAGTGCCTTTAGGAGAACTCTGATCTTCTAGTAAGAATGTAATGGAGGAGGAAAAATTATGGTTATGGCCAGAAAGAACTCAAAAGACACCATAGACATGGCTTTTCAAATTGAAGTTTCCTAGGATTTTCTTGGGGCAATGTTACAAAATGGCTGGGACTACCTGCTTTGGAATCTGGGCTATGCCTCTGCAAAATGTAATGTCTTGGGACACTCAGCATCAGTTTCCTATCTGTCAAGTAGCAATACTTACCTCATAGAATCATTATTATTTAGTCATTATCATTATCATTCAGTCTCATAGAATCATTATTATTTTCACTGTATAAAAAGCTTAACAAAATCACTTACAGAGTAGTTAACCAAGATGGCAATTTTTATCATTGTGCCTAGTTTATCACTAGATCAACTAGACTTAGATCAGAGAGATGTCAATCCAACTTCCAGGAAAATCACTGGCTATATGCTAAGGGTGTGAGTGATGGGTAGATGGAGCATTGGTGGTTAATAAGTAAGAATTTGTGGCTTCCCATCAGGCCATAGTATGGTGCAGAGTATCTGCTTGTCATCTTGTGTGTGTGGTGTGTTTGTGTGTGTGTGTGTGTGAGTATATGTGCATGCACGAGCTTCAAGAGCAAACTTGTCAGCACACAAAAGTTCCCAGATGGCTTTTTCAAGGACTTTTGATCTCTGCAGTCTTTGATTTAAATGTTCCCCAGAGATCTGAAAACAGATTTCTTGTTGCATCCTTAAACATGGCTGAGCAAAATTGAGCAAATAATTGGCACAGTCAGCCTAACTGGTTTAACTACAGATGGATTCACGGCAGGAAGAACAGCCTCACATCTGATATTATTGACTGAGCCCGGGTCCACTGGCCTAAGGAGCTCTACGAATGTCTCAGACAAACATGGAGAGATATGAGCTAGTCTTCCAGCTCTGCTCCACTGGAATGGAAGTTCTCGTCACGGAGTCTGCCTGAGAAACGGCTGCCAGATTGTGTCCTGCTGCAGAGTTTGACAACTGCCCTGCTTTTCGAAGAGTTTTATTAGCTTCATCCACAAGTTGGAATGGATTGAAGATGGCAGTCTCGAAGCTGCAAATACGGACATCCTGGAACACAGGCACACAGAAAAGCCAGCGACAGTCAAATTGGGCTTCATGCAACATGCCTCACTGGCTGGTTTCCTGGAGAGAACCGAGGCCAACCGCAAGACTCTTTGTCTCAGCAGAGGAGGGAAGGAAGGGTCTGCAGACTTGGGGCACAACAAATAGAAGGTCATGACTTTGAGGACTTCCGGGCTCCGGAATATGGAAAAGCCACCTTTCAGGGCATTCTGTTTCTTATGTTTGTTCATTTTGTCTCAGTATTCTGCAAACTCAATAGTTAAGAGTCGGATGGCCTATACTGATAAAGGGTTAACTACTTTGGGGAAAAACGGCCCACATTTGTTCCAGAGCCTCTTCCCTTATGATTGTGTTCTGATATAACCTTAGTGCCATCCAAGGCAATAAATAGAGGAACTGGGGTCTCTCCAATAATTTTTCCACAGCATCTTTTGTTGTAAGTATGTCAGATTTTAAAAATGAGACTCCATAAACCACATCATCACAGAGTCCTGTTGCTGTCTCCTGGGGCTTCCGAGTTCCAAATGCTTGCCTTTTTGGACAGTGCGTTGATGTGGCCTCAGGGACCAGTTGGAGTGACTAAAAACCACTCCTGGCACCGGATCACCTTGCGGCTGAGGTGAAATGGGGATCTTGTTTTCAAGAGGTTGGAGGAGCGGAACTCATGGGAAAGGACCCATGAGGGGGGCGACCTGCTCTTTGGGGCTTCTGAGAGATTGAACCTTGACCTTCCCAATCTTCAGGCCTCAGAAGCTCCCTGCTAGACATACACATGCTCATCCATCTTGGCAGGCTGGACCTCAACCCCCCCGACACACACACACACACACACACACACACACACACACACACACACACACACACACTGCTCCCCCAACACCCCCTGTCCTCAGAAATTCCTAGAAGTGTAAAGAGCAAACCAGCTCTGAGATGTTGGCAGGATTTGATGTGTTACTAAAAATGGGCCTTTGTGGATGGAGGCTTAAGAGTTTTAAGTGGAAAAAAAAAAGGAAGAAAAAGAAAAGAAAAATTTATGTAATTATCAGTGACTTCGGTGTTTTTGGAATGATTCATTACCCAAGGCTGGAGTTGGGTCAGAGGCGCCAGGAGGGAGATGTCGGCCTCTCAGCCCGCTGCTCTCCCGCCCTGCAGGCCCCAGCGGCACCTGGGAGCTGGACTTTGCCAGGGTGTGGATTGACAGACCTGGGCGCTCTGGATGCCACAGCCGCTTTCCCTGCCAACTCCAGCTCTGCCCCTGGGGTCTCCAGGCCAAACATCCTTGCCCAAACATCCCCGAAGGGGCGGTGATGGAGGACTGTTTCTTTCTGTGTTCCCTGAGTCCGAGGCTCACTGCAGCCTGCGGGCTGATGGGGATTGGGGTGAGGGGTGGGGGGAACAGGCAGAGGCTGAGGTTGGATGGAGCCGGGAGGTAAAGAGTGTCTCCAGTGACAGCCATCCTTACTCATGGCCATCCTCCTCTCGGCCAAAACCCTATTTCCTGTACCTCTCTCGGGGTTGCCGAGGAGGAGCAGTTGGATCGTTGGATTCGCTTTTTCCCAGAATAGGGAGCCTCCCATCTCTGTTTACTTGCCAGTGAGTGAAGGAGCATGTCAAGAATGGGGCCCCTTGCAGGGCAGCTCCTGACAACAGCCTCAGTGGGCTCTGGTCTTACTGAACTGATCAATGCTCCTATGCCGATGAGAGGAACTGATCAATGCACCTTCCCCACCCTCCCTGCTCCCAGGAAAACTCCTTCTGGGACCCACTCAACCCCAGACAGAGAAAGCTCCCCACCCGTGCTCCTCATGGACACCCCCATTCAGGGTGTTCTTTTATTAATTGTGGTTCAAATATGTATGTGATAGATTCTATATCATTTCATTGTACATGTAACATTAAAAATAACATGTAACGCCCAACATACCCTCTTGGCCATCTTTAATTGTACTGGCTCAGTAATGCCAACAATATTCACTTTGTTAAACACTGGATCTCTAAGACCTGTTTATTTTGTGAAATTGAACCTCAGTATCATCGAATACCAAATCCTTATAACCTGTCCTATCTCTGGCACCCACGATTCTCCTTTTTGTGCTTGTGACATTGCTTTAAATCTCTCAGAGAAGCAGATGCAGACACAATGCTTTGTCTTTCCACGATGGTTGACTCCATTTAGTATGATGTTCTCAAGGTCATAGCAGATGGCTGAGTTTCTTCTCTTTTTCAAGGTTGAATAATATTCTGTAATATTATTCTATAATATTCTGTTTGTTCATCCAGTCATCTGTCAGTTTCCTCCACCTTCTGGTCATTGTGGATAATGCTGCAGTGACTTCATGTATGCAAATATCTTTTTAAGATTCTGCTTTTGGGGGCCAGTGAGATAGTATGGCAGGTGGGATGCTTGCCTTACACATGACTGACCTGGGTTCAATCCCCAACACTCCATATGGCTCCTAAGTTCGCTAGGAGTGATCCCTGAGCACAAGAGTCAAGAGAAAGTACTGAGCACCACCAGGTATAGCCCCAAAACCAACAACAACAACAACAACAACAACAACAAGATACAAAGATCCTGCCTGCTGTCAATTCTTGGATAATATGCAGAAGTGGTACTGAGAGGTTAGCACTGCACTGTAACACTGTCATCCCGGGAATTGAACCCGGGTTAGTTGTGTTTATCGATTTGCTCCAGTGGGCACCAGTAACATCTCCATTGTGAATGGAATACTATGTAGCTGTCAGAAAACATGAAGTCATGAAATTTGCATATAAATGGATCAACATGGAAAGTATCATGTTGAGTGAAATGAGTTAGAAAGAGACAGACATAGAAAGATTGCACTCATATGTGGAATATAATGTAACTGAGAAGTACAAGTTGGCAATGATGCAACTTATGGCAGATATCTCTCCAGACTTAGTTACTAAAATACTAAAATACAGAAACCCAAAACCGTGAGGCCACTAAGTGCGGTCACTCAACCTCATTCTCAGCAAGGGAAAACAAATTACCTAATGCTTTCTTTTCAGCAGTTCCGACTTTAGGGGAGAGACTCTCCAAACAATAATAATGAGTTTTGTTGAAATATTGAATGCAATCAAAGTGAAAGTAAAGTGAAATTTATTAGTTACACAGGCGGGGGGGCTAAGGGTGGGAGGGATTTGGGGCATGGGGGGGCTAGAAGTGTGGGGTGCGGGGTGGAGCTATACTGTGATTCTTGGTGGTGGAATATGTACACTGGTGAAGGGATGGGTGTTCGAGCATTGTATAACTGAGACTTAAACCTGAAAACTTTGTAACTTTCCACATGGTGACTCAATAAAAAATTTTTTAAAAAAAACCATCTCCATTGTGAGACTTGTTGTTACTGTTTTTGGCATATCGAATACACCATGCATAGCTTGCCAGGCTCTGCCATGCAGGCGGGATACTCTCGGTAGCTTGCCAGGCTCTCCGAGAGGGATGGAGGAATCAAACCCGGGTTAGCCGTATGCAAGGCAAATGCCCTACCCACTGTGCTATTGCTCAGCCCCTGTGCTATTGCTCCAGCCCACTGAGAGGTTATAGACTTAAATTCTTTTTTGTTTTTATATATTTTTATTTTTTTATTGAGTCTCTCGCCCGCACGCCTGGCTGTCTTCCCCAGGGCCCCTCGGAGGGGATGGGCTCCAGCTTCCCTCCCCACTCCCAGCAGAGCTCCTGGTGGCCGAAGACCACTGGAACCTAGCTACAGCCATGCTGGAGGCCCCTCTCCACATGTTCAGACAGGTCTCATGCATGAAGGGATCAGCAGAGGAACCCAGGTGTGTGTAATCCCATCAACGGCCAACATCCAGAGAGAGACTTAAAAGCAAGCTCTCAGAAGCAATATCTTGCAGCCTACTTCTCCCCTCTGGAGAAACTAGCAAGCTTCTGAGAGTTTCCTGCCCACATGGGACAGCCTTGCAAGCTTCCCATGGTGTATTCATATGAAAAATCCAGTAACAAGCTGGATCTCATTCCCCTGACCCTGAAGAGCCCCCAGCGCAACATCGTTAGGAAGGCCGAGTCGATATGGACTTTTAAGATCTCAGGGAAAGGACGAAATGAGATGTTACTGAGCCCACCCGAGAAATCGGTGATTAACGGGATATCGTGATCGTGATATTGAGTCACTGTGGGATACAGAGTTACAAAGCTGATCATGATTGGGTTTCATACAGTTTTCCACCACTCATCCCTCCATCAATGTACATTTCCTACCACTAATGTTCCTTGTTTTCCTCCTACCCCCACCCCCGCCTTTCTCCTTGGCAGGCACTTTCCTTCTTTCTCTCTCTCTGTCTCTCTGTGCCTCTCTCTCTGTATGTCTCTCTCATCTATCTCTCCCCTTTGAGGCATTATGATTTGCAATACAGATACTGAGAGGTGATTATGTTTGTCCCTTTACCTGTTTTCAGCACACAGTTCTTATCCAGAGTGATCATTTACAGCTCTCTTTTTCATGGTGGTCCCTTCTCTATCCCAACTGTGTTTTCCCCCAGCATTTCCAACCTTGTAACAATCCTCCTGGCCCTGGTTTCCTAGACTTAAATTCTTACTCTTTTTTTTAATTGAATCACTATGAAAAAGAACAATTACAAGAATTACAAAATTGCACATGATTGGGTTTCAGTCATACAGTGTTCCAATACCCATCCCTCCACTAGTGTACATGTCCCAGCACCAGTGTTCCCAGTTTTCCTACCCACCCCTCTCCCTCACCACAACTTCCTCAGTTCTTACATTCCTTTCCTAGGTACACCTGTGATATTCCTCTATCCTTTCCAACCAAACACCCATATTCAGAAGCTGTAGAAATTTTCCTTTCCCTGAAATCAATCTCCCTGAGCAAGGAACAAATAGCAGGCTGGCCTCTTCCCCATCCCCAAAGCAGAATACGGACTTTTTCCATCTCTGATGCTCAGCAGGTTCTTGCCTTCGATAGTCCACGACATGCACCCCGTCCAGCTCTGGACACTTCTAGTATCTCTGGTATATCTCTCAGGAACAGGCAAAGAGAGGTGCCTCTTTCCACAGTCTCTGTCATTCTTCCTGAAACTCATCCCAAGTTCCCATCTTTGGTCTGTGAATATGACTGTGAACCCCAAGCAAACTCTCTTGCCAGAAGGGATGATGGCTCATTAATTCTGCTTGGTATCTTCCCTGGACAGCCTGAGAGTGGAGGCAGGACAGTGGTGAGCTATGTGGGCTGAAGAGTTCTAATCTTCTGCAGGATGAGTTCATCTCCTTTTTGTTGCAGCAAAAGGGGTGAGACCAAAAGGGAGATTGTAGGGTTCATGCTTTCAGCCAATCCTGACATGAACACGTACGTGCATGTAGGGACAGACAACCCAAACATCTGTGCATGCACATGGAGAGCCATGACAGAGTTGAGCTTGTCCATGTCATATTCATCCATTTCTATTATTCTGATTCCATTTTCAACTTCTGATCTTCGAAGGGAAAGTAAAGGTAAAATTCTGTAAGACTGTTTAGTAAAAATGTGCTCCAGTTTTTTTGGTCTCTGTTTTATCTTGACTTCTGTATCAAGGTCACTTCTGGATTTATATCTAAGTAGAGAAGTTTTGAGAACAATTTTATAGACGTTTCCAGAAAAACCCTCCAAAACAGTTCTACTGCCAATTTGCTTTGGACCAAAAGAATCCTTCCTTGGTTTGGTGTTGCTCTTTCCTAGATGGTTTTTGAAATGTAAATGAGCCAATAGGAGTAACAAATTGTCACTCACGTGTTACTGTAATTTAGTTTGTCAGAATACTTTGTTTGGGGAAAAGTGGAAGAGGTTGAAATTGGAGAAAAACAGAAAGTAGAGTTGGGGAAATTTTTGACAAATGTAATTTATTTCCCAAATCTTCCTTGTGTGTGTTTTAACTAGAATTTCATAAATCTTTGTGTTTAGCACTTGTCTACATTAGGAAAAATTGAGGAAGCAAGTCAGCCAAATCATTCTTGACATCTCAATTTTTCATGCTGGTACCATGTTATGAAATATTGTATGGGAAGGAGATGTCCATCAATGTTTATCTGTTTGTCTCTTGTCCTAATTAAGTCCATGTGGATCCCATGTGACTTCAGAGTATGAGGACCACATTCCCATTTTTTTCCTTCCCGTTTCATTTTGTTTTGTATTCTCCTTTAATGGACTGCTTCAATTAGAGAAGGAACAAATCAATATTTGGATTTGGAGGTAAGGTACAGAGAGGGAATTGTTTGGCCCATAAACTGTTGAGGGAATAGATGAGCTCTTAGATCATCAAAAAGAAATTTCCTGGTATTAGTTAAGATACTTTTGGAAGAAAGAAATAGAAATCAATTTGAATGAGCTTAAGCAAAATGTGGGGGGATGGCCGAAGGAGCAGGGGCGTCTCAGGGAGCGCAAGAGCAGAAATACAGCCCAACCTGAGAAACCAAGGCCTGGAAAGCTTGTCAGCAGCCCAGGAATGAGCTCTGCCTCGTGTTTCAGCTGCCCTGGGAACATCTGCTTCTCTTTTTCTCACCGCACCCGCTCCTCTGGTACTCGGGTCACACTGCAGTATGGTTGCCCCAAGGCTCCTGGATCAACATGCTATCTTCCCAGGCGCATAAAGATTAACTCGATGTTAATTAGCCCCAGTCCTCGCTCAACTTGGATGAGGTTCTACAGTGGCCTCGTGCATTAAGGACAAGAGGACAGGGTCACATATCACAAATACAGCTGCTAAGGATCACCCTGGGCTTGGGGGGAGGCTTTCTCAGAGCAAGGAGCATGGCATGCCTGGTCCCTGTTCCAAAGTCATGCTATCCAGAGGGTTCTGTTTTTCCTGCTACAGGCACATATGGTATCGTGCTCACCGTGCCAAAAAAAAGTACAAACAGCCTCAAATCTAGACAAATGTCACTAGGGTTTTCGTGAGTATTTACTGAGTTCACAAATGGTCCAATCCAGCAGGGTTTAACTGCCGCTCAACCCCAGCAATCCACCAGACACTGTGATCTTTGCTAGGCAGGTGACCCCAACACAGCCACTGACCATTCCACAGTAACCCCCTCCACCAGGTTCCTTCCTTCTAGTGCCCATTTCATCCCTGCTCTACAGTGTGACTATGCCTGGTCCAATGTGACTGCTGTCTGGTGTGAGTATGAATTGCTTCATCCCTCGTCGCTCTTGAAAGTATTTTTTTTGCGATTTTTATACATTTTATTTTCATAAAGTAATTCACAATAGTTCATTACAGATAATATTCAAACACCTACCCCACCAGTGAGCATCTTCCCACCATAATAAGAGGGAAGTGTGTGAAGGTTGTTGTATTTTATTCTGGAGCCATTTTAGTCCGTATATAAGAGAATACAAGCAAGTATGTTAAAGCCAAATAAATGTGTACTTCTTTAGGTACATCAGTGGGCTAGAGTGTAAGAAGTTGTGTGGCTGCAAATGCGGCTGCACACTCCAGGAAATACTGCATTGCTCTCTTCCAGGAGCTTTATAGTCTGTGGATCTTGGCCATTGATGAGATTACATGGCACTGGGGGCAGTTTGTGGGTGTGACTGCCAAGCTACTGGAAAACTGGGGAGCTGGCTGCAGGAGGCCCAATCCCAGTTTGCGCAGGCTTGGAGATATCATCCAGGGGTCCCGCATACCTGGGTTCCTCTGACGGTTCCTTCATGGGTGAGGCTTGTCCAAGCATGTGTTGAGAGGCCTTGAGCATGGCTGCAGCTGGATTCTGGAGGTTTTCAGCTGCTGGAGTTCTGCTTGAGGTAGGAGGGAAACTCAAACCACCCCCTTCTGAGGTGCCCCAGTAAATCCTTGAAAGTATCTTGGTTGGACTGAAGAGCAAGCTTAATAGGATGAAATGCAGGTAGCCAGAGTTCTATCCCCATCACCACACAGCCCCCAAGTGTTGGGAATAGTATACCAAGTACAAGCACCACTGGGTGTGACCCCAAAACAACAATGAAAAGTCTTGGTTGATGGTAAAATATATGCTCTGCCCCTCTGCACCTCTTGCCCTCTGTCATGTACAGCTATTAGATGATTCAACACCTGATGTGTTCCAGAGATCTGCTAGTGAAGCTCTGAACAGGAAAGGTTGAGCCCCCAACACTTCAGAGTGTAAGAGAAACCCAGTTTGACCTAAATTAAGCAACAGAGGAGAATGTGTTTATTGACTGTCATACCCAGCTAGAAAAAGGGAAGGGGCTTCTTTTGCCTCAGAAGACCCTTCGCGATCTTATCTCTGCTCTAACTCAAGACTTGTCCCTTTGAGACTGGATGCCAGATGCTCCCTCGTTGGCTCTGGACTTGTGCTCTAAACATGTCAAGACCACAGGAATCAGAGAGCTTTTATTGGGAAGATCACTGTAAGGTGCCTTTTGACTAAGGCTGGGTCCAGGCCCATCCCAGGACCAAGCATTAGGGTCAAGTGATGAGGAATTGAGATCAACAGCCCCCAGGATTCTATGAAAAAGAGAGACATTGATATCCCAGGAAGAGAAAACCAGAAATGCTCAACCAAAGAGCTCTTTCACAGTCTATTCTCAGCTTCTCCCCAGAACTGAGATCTGAGCTCAGTGAGTCAGGCCATGAAATAAGTGTAAGTAGACAAAGCATCTCTTCCTTTTGACAACAACCTTTGTGAGTGGAGCAAGGGCTTCTGTTGCTAAATCCCATTACTTGTCCAGGAGGGGCCCTATACACATAGCTTAGGCTTTCCATGATGTCCCCAGCCAGCAATGGCCAAAGATGGCACATGAGCTTGAAGGGAGTATTACATAGGTTAGCAAAGACAAATGGGATTCAGGGAAAATGTACAGTACATAGCAATCAAACTCTGAGTGAGTACACCAGACTCTAAAGACCTACAACTTGGAAGCTTGAATCCTGAAAACTATCCCTTGAATTCCTTCACAGGAAGGAGCTCTGACTGTGTCTCTGTCTCTCCCAGCCCGCCTGCCTTTTACTCTCTTTCCTTCTCTCCCTGCCCATTTTCTCTGTGCAGGCTTCAAGGTGTCTCTATACCAGGACTTGTATGGTGCATTCGCTGGCTTCAGGCCCAAGTATTACACATGGAAGAGAAGAGAAGCACTGATTTCTGCCCTGATAAGATTTGAATGTAATTTTTTTTTATTCCTGGGGAATTCCACTTTTATTTTCCATCTTTACACACACACACACACACACACACACACACACACACACACACACACACCTTGTTTGTGGTAATACTTTGAATGATTGTCCAACGGAATTGTACAATGTAGTTGGATAATTTTAGAATTATCCAGAATGGGTTGCATGCCCATGTGAGTTTCCATATCTGCAATGAATCTGCAACCACAGCTTTGTACTGGTTGACATTTAGCTCTTTTCAACCCTCTGGTGCTAAGAGCTAAGACTCCTGACCACATTGAGCCGCAGGAGAGAACTGCAGAGTGGCTGGAAGTTTTCAGAGGAATAGCAGTGTCCATTTACAGTATTATAGAACACGGTGAACAAGACAGACTGGCGAACAGGAGGGCCAGGAGGGAGCCCATCAACCAGCTACCCGCATGCACGGTACCCTGGGAACCCTGTCCCTGACCCCAGAGCCAAGTCCACGATGAGTCAGTGGCCAGAGCAGATGCCCCAGATGGGAAATCTCCGGGAGAGCCGCCGCTCCTGGAGGACACGCACGGGGCAAAGCTCGTCTATGGCCACATCTCTCCTGCCAAGAGATGATCTTGCCATGGCTTTTAAACATATGACGCAAGATTTGTGCTGTGAAAAGTCCCCGCTTACCATTTAAGTATTTTTGTTCAGAGGGATAAAAGAAAAGAAAACAAACACATGCGCCCTAACGCAGGGTCCGTTTATGGTTGAGGACGGGCACTCTGCTCCCTCCCAGATTGCTCTGCACGAGGCTGGCTGTGAGTGAGGGGCTCCAGCGAGGCTAGATGGAGAAACGTCAACTTCTGTGTTGATGCCGCAGAATATTGATCCAGCCACAGCTCTGCACCCTTTCAGCATGGCGCTCGCGTCCCCCTTTCATTTAGTTTTTTTTTTTCTTTTTGGGTCACACCCAGCGATACTCAGGGGTTACTCCTGGTTTTGCACTCAGGAATTACTCCTGGCGGTGCTTGGGGGACCATATGGGATGCCGGGGATCGAACCCGGGTCGGCCGCATGCAAGGCAAATGCCCTACCCGCTGTGCTATCACTCCGGCTCCTCATTTAGTTTTTTAATTTTTGGAAATAAATTCTTTGAGGGGAAATGCGCACGCTGCCAAGCAGTGCTCAAGAGGCTCGGAATCCCCCACCCCGTCCCCAGTGATTCAGTGCAAGGGCCGGAGGATGTGATGATGTGTGTGGGCCCTGAGGTGTTGGGGATACCCTGGCCACCCCACGGATGCTCAGGAGCCTCAGAGCCACACCTGGTGATGCTCAGGTGACCACTTGGTACTAGGACTTGAACTGGGGTTAGTCACGTGCTAGACATGTGCCCTAACCAACTGTGCTATCTCCCCGCTCCAAAAATTGAACACTTAGTGACACTCATACCTATTGACTTCAAGGATGCTTCGAGGACGTCATCGGAATATTTGTAAAAGCCAAGCTCACTCTAATTTTGCTCTTTTTTTTTTTTTCCACAGAGGGTCTAAATCCCAAATCCCAAAGAATCAAACCCAAGTCTTTCTGTCCACAGGGCCCAGGAGACACCTTGATCGAGATGAGTCAATGGGGAAGTAAGAAGATAATCATGTGTCATGAGCTGGGTCTGGGTTGAATGTCAGTGGTCATTGCACCCTGACGCCCCGAGCCCGCCCTCCGCTGCGTCCTTCAATCGCATTTCCAGTCAGGCTAGCAATGGGCGCCTCTGATTCACATTGTTTCTCTGGAATTAGGCTTCTTAGAAACCTGCCCCTTCTTCTGGCCATCATTGTGTTTGCTCCCATTATAGTTAAACCATTTTACTGGAAAACTGCTTGGCACCAAGCGTCTCTTCTTTCAGTTAGAGCAGCTTGAAGTCCCCGCTGGCCCCACAGAGGGCCGCGGGCTAAGTGCGAGTGAGTGCAAGGGGAAGCTGTTTCCTTTCAAACTCTCCACATTGCCTCTGCAAATGGGAACCAGAGTCCTCCCTCCGCCTGTCCCATCTGGTGAAACGCTGTCTGAATGGACCCATGGCACTCTTAGGGTTCCTTCACAGGCTCTAATGAGCAGGGACAAGGCTCCAGGACTCTGGGGTGGGGAGGAGGGAGCTTGTGGTGATTGACTTTCCTGAGGAAAGTGAGGTTTTGCAGCCCAGACTCTGATCTCTGAGGTGCTCTGAGCAAAACTCTGCTGCCTGAGGCATTCCCACCTGGTCCCCCAAGGTCAGCACTGGGGGCCGGGGGAAGAGGCCTCTACCTGCTCCACTTTCTCTGGTGAGTCAGGATGGAAAACACGATGAATGTGATGCAGTGTCCTCCTGCTCACATTCTGGGACGCCTCCTCAATCCTCCGGTTTCTGTTCTCTAGAAGCTTCCCAGGACAAGTCTGTCCTCTGCGGAGAAGGCTTCTGCCTTGGAGGTGAGGAGAGGGGGAGGGGGAGGACAGAGTGATGTGAGAAGCCCTCCTCACCAATCCCATTTTCTCATCAACTGTGTGTGTGTGGGGGGGGGGCAGGGGCGCAAGGGTCATCTGTCTCCAGCTCAGAACTTCTCTTGTTCATCTCTCAAGTATCTAAGGTTTAGGGCAAGAAGGGAAGTCATTCATTGTCATCTTCAAACTCCAGCATGGTCCTTAGGGGGACAAAAAGAGAGGTGCTGAGGGATCTTTGGGGAACTCCCAAGAAGATCACAAGCACCTAGAGCCATGAAGGGATATACACAAGGAGCTGGTGACCCCTGAGAAGGAAGAAGAGATGCCAAAGATGGCAGGAAGGCCTGCTCCTGTGTTTGTTTTCTAGGAATCCCACTCAAAGAGTGAAGCAGGTAGACCTCGACCGGGTTTGTGCAGGTCCAGTGCCTCTCATAGAGTGTTTGAAAGAATGGTGATGTTCAGGATTTGCTTTATGACAAAGATTGTGAAGAACCATACTGAAGCTATAGTACAGGTAGGGCCTTCCGGTGCAGCCAACCCAGAGTTGATCCCCAGCATCCCATATGGTTCCTTGAGTACTACCAGGAGTAATTCCAGAGTGCAGAGCCAGGAATAACCCCTGAGCATTGTCAGGTTTGGCAAGAAGAAGAGTAATAAGAAGAGGAGGCGGCAGAGGAAGAGGAAGAGAAGGAGGAGGAGGAATTTATCTATATTCCTTAGAGGTTCCATCTCTTTAGATCTTCCCATAAAATCCTTACCTGCCTTACCTCCACAGAATCCGACCTAGTCAAGTGTTCTTCCAGGTCTCTGCCTTGATAGTTGATGTTTGAATTGGAATTTGGGATGTAACTAAAGTCTTCCAGTGAGAAGCAGTCCAACCTGCAGGAGAAGTAAGAGTCTGGGGGAAGGGGGAGGCAGGGAACAGGAGCTCCCCCTTAACCATCATTTCTCTGTGCCTTGGAATCATCTTGCAAAGGCAAACAGCCCCATGCCTGGGTCAAAAGCAACAATGTTCAAAGCAAAAGCCTTTGGGGCTGGGTCACAGTGGCAAAAGTTCCCCATACTGTGTTGGCTTCTGTGTGCAGCTAGGACTGAGGTAGCATTTGTCTGCGCCTTTTCTTTGGAATACCCTAGGTGCTGGGCGTAGCGGGGAGCCGTGTGACACGCTTGTCCTCTCATCGTGCCTCTACAGTGTTGCTGCTCAAAGGGTGGTCTCTGGACCAGCTGCATTAGCATCACTGGGGACCTTGTTAAAAAAATGCAGTCTTGAGTCCCACCCTGGACCTGGACCTGTTGAGTCAGAACTGCAGCGGGAAATGTCTCTTAACTTGTATGTGCACAGGAAACACCTGGATTCTTGTTAAAAGACAGATTCTGTTTTAGTAGGTCTGGGGCACAGTCCAAGATCCTGCCTTTCTAACAAGTTCCCAAGTGGTTCCAAGGCTGTGGGTCTACAGACCACACTGAGCAGCAAAGGCAGTTGAGGACTTGGAGCAGCAGCAAATGGACAGAGCTCAAAGAACGGTGCTCCGGCTTTGGACAGCTCTGTAGCTCAGTGCTGAAAACATGACACAAAGTCTCTCTGGGGACATAGAGGACTCCGGGGATTTTTTTTTTTTTTTGCAGGAGGATCTGCCATTTCTGAGACATCTGAGTGGTGACTACCACCAGCAGAGGACATCTCTGTGGGCAACTTCCTGGAACTTCCAATTGAGGTTGGCAGCAGAGGAAACCACGAATGGGAGAGGCAAATTAATGAGATGTGCCGGCACGTTGAAACTCTTCGCATCCCAGCCCTGCTCAGACTAGAGCATGAGGAATTTGGCTGTTTTTATCTCTTTGCTGTCTGGAGGGGAGAAGGCAAACAAACTTTCTGAACACTTCACACTGAAATGAGAAAATTTGAAGTTTTCGTCAGGAGTCTTTATGGGGCTATTCTATTCTTCGAGGCCACAAAATATTTATTGAGCATCTACTTTGTACCAGCCACAGTGCTAATACTTTAGTTTGAAAATCTAGAAATGGTGGGGGAAGGGGGAGAGGCAGTGGTTTCAGCCAGCTGGAGGTCCTAGACAAGTTTCTGTGGGGCCAGAGTTCGTCCTCTTTACTATTACATAACCTCCAGACCTAACATCAGTTGATGTTCGCTTCAGAAGTGAGAGCATATATGATTCATTTGGAATCAGACAATGGAAAAGCCAACGCTATTACTGGAAGGAATTGGACACCCCTGAGCTGCTCTAGGATAGAGATGAAGCGCACAATATTTGCGAGTGAAGCAGCAGCCATAGCAGTCACGGCGGGACTGCAATCCTGGAACTGACTTGAGAGTTTGGGAAAGGCTCAGTTCAGGGTAAGAAACGTTAAGTGAAAGTTTGAATGTAAGTGGAGATTTCCTCCAGATACAAGGGTTTTGCCTGTGTCGTTGGGAGCTACCTTCTAGTCCTATCCTTCAGTTTGTTTGCAGTGCCATGACTTACAATACTGTTTATGAGAGCTTTGTGGTTATATCATTCCAACACCAACCCTGCACCAGACTGCCCACTTCCCTCCACAAGTGTTCCAATGTCCCTTCCCATCCCTGCCCTCGATCTCCAGGTAAAATCAGCTCAAAGAGTCTCCATTACTTTAGGCCATTTGAATTCCCTTTCTATGTTTCTTTTTTATTATTATTATTTTATTGAATCACTGTGAGATAGTTACAAGCTTTCATGTTTGGGTTACAATCACACAATGATCAAACACCCATCCCTCCACCAGTGCACATTCCCCACCACCAATATACCCGGTACATTCCCCCCTTTCCCACCCTCCCCCTGCCTCCATGACAGACAATATTCCCCATATTCTCTACTTTTGGGCATGTAATACAGACACTGAGAGGTCATCATGTTTGGTCCATTGTATCCCCCACTTGAGACCTGTCATTCTGTATCTGTCCCTCTCCTTCTTCCTGACTTTACTTGTCATAGCACCCTTTGAACCATAGTCTAAGAGATATATAGCTGACTTTAGGAGCACTCAAATATTCATACCCTCAAGCTGTCAAGGCAGAAAGAAGTCTATGCCAATAAGAATTCCAGTGTCCCAGGGGCAGGAAATGTTGAATAAAATTATGAGTGAGGAGCTCCAGAATCTTAGTGGGGCAAATGCTCGCACAGTATAAGCTCATGGTTACCAGAAACAGTCAGGAATCCCCGCCGCCCCCACCCCACCAAGGCATCGTGAATCATTTTGACCTTTCTCCCTTGCAAAGGAACATTATAGCCCACAGCTCATGGATGTAAATAACTTATCTAAAATTTTTTGGGGATGGAGAGTTGTTCAGTGGGTAGGGCACTTCCCTTGCATGTGGTTGATCCAGATCGGACCCAACACTTCCTGAGGTCCCCAAGCTTCACCAGGAGTGATTCCTGAGCAAAAAGCTAGAATAAACCCTAAGCACTACTGGGTGAGGCCACAAGACCACAGGAAAATCTGTCCTTATAGTTGGGATGAGGGAGTGGGGGAAGATATTCAAAAGGAAACGTGTAATTATCTTCATTTGACTGGGCCCTTATGTTGCATGGGGAGCCAACACAACTGAAAATTACAAAAGAAATGGGAGAGTGTATCCCCAAGGGCAGTGGTGGGCAGTGGTGTGCAGCCCCATGGCAGCAGGAGAGATGGAATGGAAAATGCTGTCCATCACAAGTCACACAACTATCAAAAAGACCCCACAGATGACAACTGCCTGAGGAGCCAAGCGGCAGGGAGTGAGAAGGTGGCATGAAGGTCTGTAAGCGGGAAAGTGTGTGGGCAGAAAGGAAATGAATCAGAAAAGCAATTGCACTATTTGCGTTTGCCTGAGAAAAACCTTCATTACTAAGGCAGGAAGAGGTGCGCCCAGTGGGGAGCTCTCCAAAGCTATTCCTAGTAGGAGATTCTAGGAATAGAGAGAATAGGGCAAGAAATTCCTCAGGGCAAGCAAGTAATGGGAAGGCCTGGGAAGAAATAAGAGAAAGCCCCTTCCTTATGACATGCAAAGAGAGGGAAAGTAAGGAGCATGTACCTTGATTATATGAAGCCCTGGGTTCAAACTCTTGACACCACACACACAAAAAAAAAGGATAAAAAAAAAAAAAAGATGAGCCAAAGGAAAGGTCAGCACACAGCGCCTGTTGGAGCACAATTATGAGAACAATTTTGTGTAAAACAAGTGAAATTCCTTACCAGCAGTTTTCCCCTTTGTCAAAACATCCTACATTCCATCTCAGATATCCATGCTGACATTTTATTCCCATGGACTGAGTTATCTAGCTAGTAGCCTCTGCTTCTCGCGGCTTCCAACTGGACAAACAGTACTTTTTTTTTACTGTAATCTTATTTTTTTTAATTGAATCACCATCAGATACACAGTTGCAAAGTTGGACATGATTGGGTTTCAGTCATACAATGTTCCAACACCCTGTCTCTTCACCAGTGTACATTTCCCTCCACCAGTGTCCCCACTTTCCCTCCCGCCACCCCCACCCTTCATAGCAGGCACTTTTCTCATCCCTCTTTCTCCTGCTCTCTCTTTTTCTTTTTGGGCTTTTTGGTTTGCAGTATCATATTGTGTATATTGTCGTGTATATCCCTCTATCTCCTTTCAGCACTCAGTTCTGGTACAGAGTGAGTCTTTTTTAACTATTATTGTCACAGTGCTCTCTTCTCTATCCTAACTGCATTTCCCTCCACCCACCCCCCTTCCACCCACCCCCACCTACGGGACATAGATCTTGGTGAGAGCTCAAGAAGGGATGAAAAGGCAGATTCAGATTCTTACTCAAGGGAGAATCAGATATAACAAACCCTGCTGCTGCAAATTGAGATTTTTTAATTCGATGATGGAGCTGAATGGAAAGGAAGGGAAGGTGGAGGGAATGAATCTAGCCACTCATCCAAAAACGAGCTCTCAGGGACAGACAGAGAGGGACTGCACTCATTTGTGGAGTGTGGGGTAGTATCACATGAGACTGACACCCAAGGACGGTAGATACAAGGGCCAGGAGGATTGCTTCATAGCTGGAAGACTGCTTCATGAGCAGAGGGGAGAAGGCAGATGGAATAGAGAAGGAATCACTAAGAAAATGATGGCTGGAGGAACCAGTTGGGATGGGAGATGCATGCCGAAAGTAGAAAATGGACCAAATATGATGACCTCTCAGTGTCTGTGTTGCAAGCTATAATGCCCAAAAGTAGAGAAAGAGTATGGGGAATATTGTCTGCCATAGAGGCAGGGGGAGGGTGGGAGAGGGGGGCTATACCCGAGATATTGGTGGTGGGGAGTGTGCACTGGTGGAGGGATGGATGTTTGATCATTGTGAGATTGTAACCCAAACATGAAAGCTTGTAACTATCTCACGGTGATTCAACAAAATTTTAAAAATTTAAAGAAAAATAAAATGAGCTCTCCTCTCCTCTTTCTTACCCAGAGACAGCACTCACAAAGGAGGAGGAGGCACAGAGGCACCATCCACTGTCCTGTTCTTTGTTCAGAAGCTCCGGGCGTCTGTGTTCCACATTAAACAAGGAACCCCTATTTCTTTACTAGAGCTGGAGACCTGTATCCACTCAGGGAGGGCCAGCTGCAGCCTGGAGGAGGGCATGGCTGATTTTTGCTCCTGCACCTAAACCCCTATCAGTGGGCAAGCACAGCACCGGGAGCCTGTGTGCAGAGGATGCAAGTTTTTAATGGAGATCATTGATTGGGCCTATGAGAGAGTGAGACCTTGAAAGTAGGAAGATAGCATCCCTCTTCCCAGGTCTACTGGGCACACACAGCAGCATACTGCATGAGTGTAAGTGACCAGGGATTGGGCCTAGGTTGTGCCCTGGAGTATTGTTTGGGGCTGCAGGCCAGAGGAGATACTAGGTGAACCAGGGGGACCAGAATCATCTACTAACCTAGTATCCCTTAGCCCCAAAACCTACCCTCCAAGTTTTCCAGATACTATTGATGCCTTCCAATCTAAAGACTTTGGACTGGAGAGTGCAGGGGTTAAGTACAGTGGTTTAAGTACAGTGGTTAAGATGCTTGCCTTGCACGCAGTGGATGCTGTTCCAATTCCCAGCACCACTTAAAGCCAGGAATTGCCTCTGAACACCACCAGATGTGACCCAAACACCACCCCCCCTCCCCCACACACACACCCAAACAACTAAGAACTTTAATACCATAGGAGATTGGTAGCCTCTTCAAAGACACATGACCTTAATGGATCTGGTGCTGAAGAGATAGTATAATATATAAGATAAATATCCTGAAGAAGAAATGTATCATTTAAAAATGATCACCCAAGTCTTGATGAAAGAGAAATTTTTGCAGGGCAGGAAAAAAATCTGAATTTTGCAAATGTAAAAGATTCCTTGGTTCAACCAAAATAAATTTTTTTAAAAAATCTATCAGAACCTTGAATTAGAAGGATAAGTGGATAACTCTGCATGCATGTAGTCAAAAAAATACATGCACTAATGAACAAAATCAGACAGGCTTGCAACATGTGAACAGCAGAGAAACAATGTCTGCATTTATAGGAATTTGAATAGAAACTTTATAAACCAGGAATACTGTGCCCAGATTATTTCTCATTAGTGAATTCAAAGGAGAATTTCTAGATTGCAGATAGATTCCAAAAATATAAGTACTAGTTATTGCATTTTGAGAAAGTTATTTGAAGATGCAAACTGAGTCTGACTAAATGGTGAGTCAAAATGAAGATTCCACCCAATAAATCATAGTATATAAAAACTATTAAGGAAAACTAAAATGGTAATGCAAAGAGTTAAACATAAATAATATTTGTGTATGTAGATATGGATATAAAGGTCAATAGTAATTATTAACAATTCTGAAACCCTTAAAATAAAGCTGAGGTTATTATAACCAGATAGAGAATGGAAAATGACAAAGAAGTAATTTAGAGAAAACAAGAATCAGGGAACAAAAGAAAATAAAAATAAAAATTTTAAGTGCTATGATAAATTTCACAGAGATAGAACAGAGGATATTGTGTATAAGAAAATGTAACAAAAAATAGTGAATTAAGAAAAAAAAAGATACCTGAAATCTAAAAAGTCAATAGAGGATTTGAATAAGTTAATGGAAGTTTCCCAAAAATAAAAGAGGACACAATAGGATGAATATTTGACACATTATAACTCAGTATCCACTTTGAAAATAACACAAATTTAATGTACCTCATTAGAACTAAGCATCAGTCTGAAACTGAAGTTTGGTATTGAGGATTAATGCTGTTTAGTGCAGTAGTTTTCAGCCCTGGAGGCACATTAGAATTGTTAACTTAAAAGTTCATGAGTTAATTAAAAAGGCAAAGCACACTTATTTGAGGTCAAAGAATTGCAATTTGAGATACACTGATTTAGGTAGAAAACCTGCTACGTGCCTCCTAGAGAGACAAAGTGAGGGGGGTTATAAGAAGAAAATTAGACAAGTGGTTTGGAAAAAAAAAAATGGTTGATTGGTATTAACAAATTTAAACTGGCAGTAGCTGTACTTAGTCAATTACTAGAAAGAATCAAAAGGGAGGAACAGTCCAGCTGATAGGGCACCTGCCTTGCATGTGGCCAACCAGGCTTCAATCTCTAGCACCCCAGATGAACTCCCATGCCCTGCCAGGAGTGATCCCTAAGACTGCCACGGGTGGCTGAAGGGTGGAAAGGGAACTTGGCTGATGACTGATTCTATCCTCCATTTAAAAGTCCATAATGATCAGTTCTATCTAGATTATTTATCTCTAACAATTGTTTGGTGGGTTTTTTCAAAGCATTCACAGATACGTTCAAGGATAATGTAATTTTTCTGTAATTCAAAAAATGACAGGCAGGGAGATGGCTCAAAGGGCTGGAGCATGTACTTTGCATGCAAGAGCTCCAGGTTCTTACCCTGACATCACACGGTCCCCTGAGCCAAGCTAGATATGTCATCCCAAACAGCAACAACAAAATGGCTGTATAGATGTCAACTTTTACAGAATAATGTGGAACATTGAAACACTCACTCATAGACACACATACACATACAGCCTAAGTCCTCTCCACCCAAGACTAATTAAATATGTATTTTTGTAAATGTGGACCAGGATTAGTATAGGTTTAAAACATTCCTTAGTTGATTCCAAGCCCCACTGTACTAATAGAAGGAAATTTGGAAGGAAATAGCAGAGACCTTGCTACAAGGTGTAAAGAGCAACATCGGCAGACTGGAAGCTTGTTGGGAATAGTGGATTGTAGATCTATTGCATCAGAATCTGAAGCTTAATCAGATCCATGGGCATTTATAGGTGCTTTAAAGCCTGATTATTACTGATAGAACAACCCATGGAAGTTCTCAGCTGTGACTTGTTAAAATAACCTAAAACTAGGAGAGATAGAAGCGATATTAGAGGGCCCACCTCCCCACAGGTGCCAAAGAGGACAAAGGCAGCTACCTCTACAGAACACAGAGGCCTTAAAGACATGTCAGAGGAGACAAACAGTGGAAGAGGTGGTGTTGTATTGCAACACTGTATTCATGAGACCTCACAGTAGTGTCAATCATGGCACCTGAAATACTAAAGAAGAAATTATTTTAAAGGAAAACATTGGGAGTCATCTGGCAGAGGTTCAGAGGTTTGGGGGTTGGGAGCAGTTGTGGCACAGGCTCAGCTGCCGTTATTCTGTGAAAATCTGTGTCAGAGCTTCCCATTTTTCAAAGGAAGTAGAAGTGTAGATTTTTACTGGGAATCCCTTGAGTTTTAAGTGTTTGCAGTTAAAATGTACTAAAATTGTTTTTCTTGCAGACAAAACAATGCACACTATTGAGTAAATTGCACCCACACAAGACCACTCATCCACTCAAACCTTCCTTGTCTCACAGAGCTCCGTTCCCCTGCCCTCAGGTTCTAAGGAGAGAGTGGATCTGGTTTAAGCATCATCTTCATCTTCCATTTTTGTTTTGTTTTAGATAAGAAGCAGCTGCTGATTTATAGAGTCCTGGGGTCACCACAGATAGAAATGGCCCTTAAGAAGGACCCAAAACTTTTCTCTGTAAAATGGCTATGAAGCAGCTGAGATTCTCTCTGCAGAAGGGTTAGATGTTTTGTAAGCCCTGTGTGATCTGACAGGGGAACAGACCCAGACCTTTCAGCTGACATTTCCTTCAACACTAGGCTTGTTTGGGGAGTCTGGGTCAGGTGACAATGGCACCAAAAGCTTGGTTTCCCAGTTGGAGTCAAAACATTTGCTGAGCAAACCCATAAATTGGCTAGACAAAAGTAAATAGGAAGGAGAGACAAGGAAAGGGGACGTGAGTGAGCACACAGCCCTGGAGAGGCCAGGCAGGGTGAGCCGGCCAGCCAACAGCCCCATTCATTCTTTCAGCCACGGCAGGTATTTATTTGGCACCTACAATGTGTCAAACCCAGCTCTATAGGAATGTATATTTGTATCAGTGCACTTTTACTGTATAATTATATCAGATAAGCAATCAATTTTCATTTGTCTTTGCTGTTACAGTTGAGGAAGTTATTCAAAATTTAGAGGGAGAGAGAGCACCTAGATGCACTACAGCAGGAGAGTAGGCCTGGGTTAGCCAATGAGCATGTCTTTACTCTACCCTCCTTTACTCCTAGTGGCAGCTTCTTTTTTTTCCTTTTTGAGATATACCCAGTGATATTCAAGGGTTACTCCTGGCTCTGAACTCAGGAATTACTCCTGGCAGTGCTCAGGGGACCATATGGGATGCTGAGGATTGAACCCAGGTTGGCCATGTGCAAGGCAAATGGCCTACCCACTGTACTATTGGTGCTCCGTCCCCACTAGTGGCAGCTTTTACACACAGAGGAAGGTATCAGAGGAAATGACTCCAAGAAGACCACCTCAGAGTCCAAGGGTGTCATGTTTGGGCCCTGTAGACCCTTCCGTTTGGTCAGAGTAAGCCCGAAGGTCATGCTGATCTACTTACAATGGCACGCGGGCCATCAGGCTGCCCATCAGATTCACATGTAATTCACCCTGGTCACGCTGTCATTGCTTCCCGAGTCCATGCTGCAGGCCATAGCCTATGTGTAAGCCATGTCTTTACAAAGGTTCACATCTTGCACATTTATTTTTATCTTAGTGGTTTTTGGCAGAATTTGGTCTTTCCAGCAACTTGGAAATTTTGAGATCCTGATACTTTCACTAGGAGACCACATATAAACACATATTATCATCATCAGGTCACAGACAGGTTGTGAGATGAGGAATCTACTGAACTATTATCAACATTTGTTTTAAGTAGCACACCCAAGATTGTTGGGATATATCAAGGAACTTCCAACTTCATATTTTCACCTCAAACAGAATTATATGTAGGTGTTTCTATTTTTTTCCCTCCTGAATAATTTTTAGATTTAACTGTGAAATTTTCTTGGAATGGGAGTGAATAACTTTATGACTCTTTCCTTGGTTGGAGATTTTATTTTATAGCATCCCAGTTAAGACACACTTCCGGGGCTGGAGTGATAGCACAGCAGATAGGGCATTTGCCTTGCACGTAGCCGACCCGGGTTCGATTCCCAGCATCCCATATGGTCCCCTGAGCAGCGCCAGGGGTAATTCCTGAGTGCAGAGCCAGGAGTGACCCCTGTGCATCGCTGGGTGTGACCCAAAAAGCAAAAAAAAAAAAAAGACACATTTCTCTGGTTGGTAAAAATTTCATTTCTGTAGCATTAACATTTTAGCCTGTTATAAAGAACAATATCAATTCCTTCCAGAAGCATAGAACTGTTGGTTTATGTGATAGAATTTTTGCTCATTTTGTTTTCTTTATCAAGACAAAAATGTAAAAAGGTGGTTTCTGATTAACTAAGAGCCTTAGTAAATTTCTATTGTTTGCAGCTATACAAGTAAACATTTCTGAACAATACTATTAATTACCATTGCCTGGGTAAATAACTGCATCTATAGGGCAGTAATAAACTACTTCAATAATTCACCCACTGGGCATTAATAATGAATGTGGTTACTTTTTTCTGGGAATTTGCTTTACTTTTCCTTTGAGTATTTCTGAGTTATTCAAATTACTTTTAACCATAGTGACAGTAACAAAATTTTAGGCTGTCTGCTGAATTTAATAGACCCTCAAGGCCTAGAATGTCTCTTAACTAAGGGCTTATGGAGTAGGCACTTCACTTCTTATAGGGTTTGAGGTCTTGCAATTCATTCTTTATGGGTTACCACTGTCTTCCCAGAGAATTTGTTGCAAGTTCTTTCATTGCTTTCCCACCCCTCACTTTTGTGTACTTTCTCACGTACAACATCGCTCACTCTCTCCTGGAACTTTGCCCATACCCTTCAACCTTGTGTCCAGCTTTTTCCCCTTGCCCATATCCAAGGCTTTCTTAGATCAAGCTATCTGCAGAAAAATGCTCCCAGTTTATATCTGGAGAGCGTGATTTGGACCCAACTTGTAGACATTGTACAAAGAAGGCACTGCTAGGGCAGGACTTGAAATCAGGTACCCACACCTCAACACACACACACACACACACACACACACACACACACACACACACACACACACACGGGCAAAGTTCCCCCAGATATGGTCAGCAGCTGGAGAGAACTTTCTGTTCTACTTCTCTTCTGGAGACATACTAGTCTCACTTGCCCTCTGGTAGCAGAAGCCAAAGCCATCAGAGAGACTCAGATTCTGAGGCTTGGGCTCATAACCCTGTGGCCCCAAGGGACAGTCGAGATTGTAGCTTCTAAGGACCTGAGATCATGCCTAGTTTCCTGGTATCTCAGTTGGCACAGTACCTACCACATTAAGAGGCGCCCTTCCATTTCTCCTGTCTACCACACACCTTCTGGCATCTCTCCATCTCCATCTCCCCAATGCTGAAGTGGATCTGAAAACTACTTCAAAGTGTGATTTAATTTCTTCCTTCTGTCACACTTTCTTGTTCCTTTTCTCTTTGGCAGGGGGAATGCTCAGCTGTGATCAGGATTTACCCCTGGCTCTGTGCTCAGGGATCACTCCTATGGACTTGAGGGGCCATATGAGGTGCCAGGGATTGAGCCCAGCTTGGCCTTGTGCAAATCAAGCACCCTCCCCACTGTACCATTGCTCCAACCCTCTGTTTCTAAAGAGGAATAAAAAACATTCAGGAAAGATGGGCTGGAGTGATAGTACAGCAGGTAAGGCACTTGCCTTGCATGCAGCTGACCTGGGTTTGATCCCAGGTATTCTATATAGTCCCCAAGCTCACTAAGAGAGATTCCTGAGTGCAGAGCCAGCAGTAACCCATGAGCGTCCCTGGGTGCCCTACACCAAACAGACTAAAAACATTCAAGAAATCAAGATTATTATTATTTTTTAAATGTTTGTTTGGGGACCACATTCAGCAGTACTCAGGGTTTACTTCTGACTCTGTGCTCAGAGATTAATCCTGACAAGCTCAGGAGACCATATAAAGCGCTGCAGAACAAGCTTGGATTGGCTGCAGGCAAGGCAAGCATGTTACCTGCTGTACTATCTCTCCAGGCCCAAGATTAAGATTTTTTAATTTACAAGACAAGTAATTGATGCTAGCCCATCAATTGAATTTTTCTTCAGTGCATCTTTCTGAGGAGGAAACGTCCCTACCGGGACTTCTGACTGCAGGGAATATGCACCAGTCACGTCCCCAGGTTTTACTTATTAATGGAATATGACAGATGCTCATGAGAGCCTGGGCTTTAAGAAAGTCAGGCCCAGCCTCAGTCTTGATGCATTTGGGTTGATTGCTGAAGATTCCATTTCCCTGGCCAGGACTGGCTTAGAAAAGTGCCTAATAACAAGGACAGCCAATCAGATAGGAAGGAAAGGCCTTGACACAGGTGGGGAGAGGGCGTTGCCTCCTAGAAAGGAATGCCTGTCTTGCTTTCTTCAAGTTTGTTTTGTTGAGAAGGTTGTGGCCAGAGCTATTGCCATCATCTTTTAAACAGGAGACAAACCAGAAGACCAAGTCAAACTCCACCGAGGATGGAAGAGCAGAATCATGAGAAGAATCTCATGCTTAATGACATTATGGAATCATTCCATTACCCAAGATCTGCCTTCCCTCCAAATGTGCCTCTGTAGCACTGTCATAGCACTGTCTTCCCGTTGTTCATCGATTTGCTCGAGCGGGCACCAGTAATGTCTCCATTGTGAGATTTGTTGTCACTGTTTTTAGCATATTGAATACGCCATGAGTAGCTTGCCAGGCTCTGCCATGTGGGCAGGATACTCTTGGTAGCTTGCCGGGCTCTCCGAGAGGGATGGAGGAGTCTAACCCGGGTCGGCTGCATGCAAGGCAAACACCCTACCTGCTGTGCTATCGCTCCAGAAAGTGCCTCATTTGAGAAAAGAAAAATTGTTAAGCCAGTTCCACTTAAGACTTTCATTACGTATAGCTAAAAAAACAAGTTGGGAGCCAGCCAGTTTGGGTCAAAAGATCACAATGACGCAAGAGCAACAAAGGAGGTGAGTCGATTGAATTCTATAAATGACTGATTGTCCCATATCTCACCTGTGCCCCATAGGGATCAAGTGACCAGATCCTTCTGCTATCTTTCTACCAAGTTTCTGTAAAGTGAAGACTGCAAAACACTGGTGGGTAGGGGGAGGAAGGGGGGAGGAGGGACACACATATAAATTCTTTGGGTAACCTAATCCCTAAGAACTGAGAAATTTTGCCTCTGTTTTCTGAAGTGTCCTTTGGTGGCCCTGGTCTAGGTACCAAACTGTCCTCCTAGTTCATCGAGAGAAAGGACAATGCAGATGAAAAGGCCCATGAGGCCCATGGAAGACCCCACCCTGGTCTGCCATGATGCTCCCCACAAGTACTGCCTTCAGCCAGCCACTTGACTTGCAGGAGAAAGCCACTTTTGGGGAGAAATGTTACTTTTTCTCTCCTGCTTTCCTAACATATTTTACCTTGGTCTCACTGTATTTTAAAGTGTTACAATTACTGTAAAGGACCTTGGTGATTTCAGCCACCCTACTTGTAGTTCTAACTCTATATGCCTTCTTCCACATAAGCTCTGAGTTATTCATTAGTTGAAAACTGAGATAAGAGTCAACTGTCTTTTCCATACAAACCTTTGTTGATAAATGTCAACTGAGATCAGATCTGTCAGGAAACAGACTTCAGATAATAGATATGAGTATGAGAAAGGCAGTAGCTCTCCTGGTGGGGTTCTGGAAGTTGTTTTCTAAGTCTTAGGCCCTCCCAAGACAGGAAGAATGAAACCAGTATATCAGGTATCAAGCAAGGCAAGATATCTGATCATGCCTTGCATCAAGCTTCAAACAAACCAAAGAGAAACCCCCCACGTTAGGATCTATAGAGATAGAAACATCATTCTTGCATGTGGCTGATCCTGACTCAATCCTCAGAGTACACCAGCAGAGTGTTCCTAAGTAATGCTGGCCCAACCGCATAAAGGAGAATCGCTAGATCATTAACGACATGTTAGGTGTTCACAACGAACACCTTGTGACGAAGGGTCCCTTGGCGATTGATCTGGTCGCTGTGGAAGTAGATAAATACAACAGCACTTTGCCAAGACTCTGAGAAGTCACTGTTTTCTGGGCAGCACTGACAGCATTTTCTCTGTCTCATGAGGCAGTGGGGGAGGGAGCCGGGGAGCAGAAAGAGACAAAGAAGTTAATGCTCAGTTCCGAGTTTTGCATTAGAGTTCTGAAGTCTACAGAACAGATCTTCGTCTAAAAGCCAAAGTGCTTTTGATTTTTCTTTCTCATGAGGCTGGCTTTGTTGGAAGTGAATTTTTGCTGGCATTCCAAAATCTATATTTTGATACCAAGAGCAAAGGCATAGATTGCATAAAGTTTATACATTAAGCTTAGAGGAGTGTGCATGCTGACCGAAGTACAGGTGTCTGGTTTATACAAGAGGCATGAAGTAGGGAGAGGAAGAAATAAAGAAGTATTAGATGCTGATATTAAGAGGTATTTGCTTTTGCACAAAAGTTTGTAAGTCTGTAACTGTACCTCACAGTGATTCACTAATAAAAAATTAAAAAAGAAAACAAAAGAGATATTTGCTTTCACCTCCTGGTCCACAGCACTCAAAATGAAGCTGAAGGAGTGAAAATAGAAAAGGTGGTAAGTTATACATTCTCAACTCACTTGTTTGATAAATATTTGCTTTGGAAAAGCCTGGCTATTCCAGCACTTTGAACTATATCATTGAACAAAACACATGCCTGCCCTTCAGAAGCTTATATTCTAATGGGGGAAGGAGGTTACAGACAGCATCAAAGACAAAAGTCGACTAGTGTATCCTGGTGACCAAACAATAAGAGAGGAAGGCTTCAAAACCAGAGTGAAATTCAAAACCTGTATGCTTCACCACTTTTCTATACTTTTCAAATCTAGCTTTTGACCTTGGGAAAGACCATTTTCAATAGTGATAATGAGCAGCTCGATGTAGGCCTCTCCTGAAGCCAAGGAGACAACATGTGTGTTACATGTCTTCGTCATAATGAGAATCACCCATGAAAATATTTAAAGATGGGAACAGGCCTCAGGGGAGGCCACAACTCAACAGTACATCCTGAAGCCTTAAATTTCCTCTGTTCTAAACTCTGCTTTTGGAAAAGGAAAAGACACCCACAAATTAAATCCAAACATCCTATGAAATGGCCTAAAGAATGAGTAATGGCATGCATCTGATTTACACCCATGTCCGCTCCCCAGGGGACCCTCAGTTCCACCAGAGCCCCACTGCAGGGTTTGGTCATTTGCAAATGTAAACCCACTACTGGCCTCTTCCCATCAGTCACAGCCTAGCACTGCAGGGGCTTCCCGAAACATTCGTTTGTGTTTTCTTGTTCTCTTTTCTAAAGTCACCACCAAGAAAATATTCAATAAGTAAAATTACCCATGACATATAATTTTATCCACATTTCTTACAAAGGTTGTCTCTTCCAGACTTCAATGGCCAGTTGAAACCATCAGGAAAGGATTACTGTTGTTATGAAATGTGTAAACAATTGATTATATGAGATTCTCATTAGCTTTGGCATCTGGCAGGCTCCCCGTGTGTTTGAGGTGTCATGCATGCATGGACATGTGTGCACACAGACACTCAATGTGGAAAAAGGAATCACTAAATGGACAAGTACCTCCCACACAGTAGGTGAGCACTGGAGGTTAGGAATACAGAATTGAAATGTAAAATGGATTTGCCTCACCATTTAGCCTAAAAGGATCACTTCCCTTAGGAAGAATCTACCAGATACTGGACATCTAACCAGTCCTTGAAATTTCATCTCCCTGACTACCATGATTGACTCAGTGAGGGATGCAGGATCCCACCTGAACCAGGATTTGGGTTCAAAATATGTGGAGAGTAATAGGTTCTCCCACCCTGGGAGCTAAACTAGTGGAGTGTGAATCTGGAGCTGTTTCAACAACATTGCCTTCACCTAGGGAGAGAGCCTGAATTTAAAGTCTGGAGACTAGGGACTTGATATTCTGAAAATTTGCTTGTATCCCTGGCTCTGAATGCCCCTGGAACTAGAGGAATTTTCTGGAAACACAAATAACTGTCTCTTGCTTCTATGAAGTCAAACAAGGTTTTTGTCATTTGCAATCAAGTCAGTGCAACACACAGTATCTTAAATAAAAACCTTTTCTTAAAAGCTTTTAGTCATTTCTTTTTTCTTTTTATTTATTTTATTTTATTTATTTATTTATCCATTTTAATTTTTTTTTTTTTTTGCTTTTTGGGTCACACCCAGCGATGCTCAGGGGTTACTCCTGGCTTTGCACTCAGGAATTACTCCTGGCGGTGCTTGGGGGACCATATGGGATGCCGGGGATCGAACCCGGGTCGGCCGCGTGCAAGGCAAACGCCCTACCCGCTGTGCTATCGCTCCGGCCCCTATCCATTTTAATTTTTAATTTTTTGTAATGGATCCCCGTGAGGTGCAGTTACAGACTTACAAACTTTCGTGGTTATGTTTCAGTCATACAACGCTCAGCACCCATCCCCCCACCATTGCCCATTCTCCACCACCAGTGATCCCAGTGCACCTCCCCACCCCCACCTCATCCCCCCCATCCCAACCTGCATGGTCCTAGATGCTTTTTTCAGTGTCTCATTAACTCCTCCCAGTAGTTCTTAAGTTAGGCGATGTCATTCTGTTTCAAAGCATAAGACAAAGGGACAGTAAGATTACGTCACCTGTACAAAAACGTGGTTAGCAAGTAGTCTAGTACAGAACTTAAACTTTTCCCACTCACAGCCCTTTTTGCCTGAGAAATACAACATGAGCAAGTGCTGCCAGAAACACCTCAGATTCATCATGTGGTTGACCATTGAATTAATATTTGATTCTTGTGTATTCAGGAACCTTTTACTGTTGCCGGGTTTGTTTTTGTTCCCCTCCTGCATCTCCCCCGACCCTGTCCCATTCCGGTACACAGCCATACATGGTGTCGTGATCCACAGTGTCATTCCAGTCGAGATCTGAATATCCAACATATCCAAATATCCAATAACAGATGGACAGAAGACTTGGTATCACAAGTTATTCTTACATATCATTTACTTCAAGTGGAGATAAATAATACCTTAAGAAATAGTGAATTATGGGGGTTGTTTTTGTCTTGGTTTGGGGGGCCACACCAGGACTTACTCCTGGCCATGCTCACTTATCACTCTTAGTGATATTTGGAGGATCATAAGTGGTGCCAGGGAGCAAACCCAGGTCAGCTGTGTGCAAGGCAAGTAAGTGCCTTACCCTCTATCCTATCTCTCCGGCCTGAAATAATTATGAACAAGATTGAGAAACTATTAAGTCATGCCAAAGCATCCTCCCTCCTTTCCCTTTGTTCTCTTTGCAGTGACCAGAGGTCACATAGCCGTGCATGGCTGTGTGAAGCTTCCCAGGGTCCATATCAAATGGCCATGTCACACAGTCCACTGAGGTGCTCACCAAGGGTCTCACCTCTTTCATTGTGCTTGCACATCTGCTTGCGGGCAAATGCACCGCTCTAGTTGTAGCGCTCACCCACATCTGGCTGCAGTGTGGCCGGAAATCAGTTGTGCTGCCAAGAATCACGGATGACAGAGCTGTCGGGATCACGGTCAGCTGAGCTCAGGCACTGGGGATTGAACTGGTGGGGTGGGGGACAGGAGGGCTTCCACTGGCAATGCAGGTGCTCTCAGCCACTGAGCTATCCCCTGGGTGCCCAACAGTTCTTTTTAAATTGCTTTATGGAGATATAAGTCATATACCAAAGGATTTATCCACTTAACGTGGACAGATCAGTTCAAAGGCGTTAAGCATATCCATATACCTGTGCGTTCATCATCATAGTCACTTTTAGGACATGTTTTTATTTATTTATTTATTTATTTATTTATTTATCTGTTTGTTAGCTTGTTTATTATCTCAAGAAAAAACCTACAGCCTTTAGCTATCACTGACCTCTTCTCCTTGCCTCCGAATCCCACCCTGCTCTCAGCAATCTCTTCCCTGCTTTCTGTCTCTACAGAGTTCTTAGTTCTGGACATCTAAAGAAGCAGATTTCTCTTTAGTGACTATCCTCTTACAAAGTTAAAGTATAATCAGCATATTTGTTTCAGGTGTGTGATATAATGATTAAATATCTGTATTACAAAATGTTCACTGGTACCTTTAGTTAATGTCCATCATTCAGTGTTGCAAAGTTCCCAGAAAGAGAACATTTAGGATCTACTCTTAATAACTTTTAGCTATGCAAAGCAGTAATAACTATAGTTGCCAGGCTATGCACTGCATCCCAGGAGTTAACTAGATCATTTGACCCTCCCACCAGTGTTTCACACTTCCAGCTCAATCTCAAATACACTACCAATTTGTCCTATATCTAGGAACTTAAGTTGTTAGTTTTTAGGCTTTTTTTTTCTTTACGATTCCACATATGAAATAGTACAGTATTGGTTTTTCTGTCTGACTTATTTCATCTAATATTTTCAAGGTTTGCCCCTATTATTACAAATGGGAAATTTCCTCCTTTCAATGGCTGAATAGTCCATTGTGTGAATATGTACACACACTCCATATTGCATGTTCTTGTATATCTGCACCCATGCTCACATATAGACTTTTTAAAATCCATAGAGTCATTGGTAATACTACTCATTGGTAATGTGGGAAATACTGATGCAATGAAATGAGAGTGAGTAGACCTTTTCAAGATCATGATTTCATTTTCTTAAGACAAATACCCAGAAGTAAAATTGTTGAATCATAGAGTAGTTACTTTTTAATTATTTTTGAGGAATCACTATTCTCTATCATGGTACCTGTTCAATGATATGACTCTGTTTTATCTATCTGGCCCATTGCCCTTTTCATACTATTGATTTGTATGCGGTCTTTATATATTGCTTATTATTCCCTTTTCAAAAACATGATTTATAAATATTTTCTACAATAAAAAGTTTGATTTTTTATTTAATTTTATATTTGTGCAGAACCCTTTAAGTTTGGCATGCCACTTATTAGTTTTTGCTTAGTTACCTTTGCTTTTGGTGTCAAATCCAAAATTTATGAAAACTAATGCCAAGAAATCTGCTGTCTGTGTTTTAATAATTTTATAGTTTCAGTAATTCAGTTATTTAAGCCATTTTGTCATTTTTTATGGAAAATGTAATCCAGATTTATTCATCTGTATCTTTGCAGTATTCCCAGAATTATTTATTTAGGAGCTTATATTTTCCCCCATTGTGTGTTCTTGGTTCCTTGGACATAAATTGATGTATATGCAAATTGATGTATATGTATGGATTTATTTCTCTAATCTATTCCATTGATCTGTATTTGTTTTCATATCAACACCACACTATTTTGATTCTGATAGCTTTTGTAGTATAATTTGAATCTTTAGCTTTGTTCTTTTCAAGATTGCTTTTACTGTTTGGGGTCTTTTGTGGTTTCAATAAAAATTTAGGATTTTTCTCTTTCTGTGAAAAAAAGTGCATAAGGCATTTGATAGAAATTGTGTGGAATCTAGATTTGGGAGGGTAATATAGACACATCAAATATATTATTTCAATCCATTACTATGGGCTATATGTCCATGTATTTGTGCATTCCATAGCTTTCATTAATGTCTTATAAATTTCATGTACACATCTTTCACCTTGTTAAAATATTTTATGTAAATTTATATACATTCTTTTTTGATGTAACTGTAAATGAGAGTTCGCTTTGTGGGGTGAGAGGAGGTGATACGGAGAGGTGCTCAGGGACCTCTGCCAGCAAGGAAGTGTATTTGTGGGCCACTCCTGGCAGTGCTGTGGGAACTGTACATTGCCAGAAATTCTTTTTGGTTTTGTTCAGGGGTGCCACACTCAGCAGTGTTCAAGTCTTACTTCTGGCTCTGTGCCCAGGGATCACTCCTGGTGTGGCTAGGGGAAACATGATATAATAAGGATCATGCCTGAGTCAACCATGTGCAAGGCAAGCTCCCTACCTGATGTACTATCACTCCAGCCCTCTAGCCAATGATTAAACCCAGGGCTCCTAATTGTAGAGCATGCATTTCATTTGTTTAAAACATCTCTCTGGCCTTAAATGAGATTTCTCTTTTTTTTTTTTTTTTTTGCGTTTTGGGTCACACCCGGTGATACACAGGGGTTACTCCTGGCTTTGCACTCAGGAATTACTCCTGGAAGTGCTCAGGGGACCATATAGGATGCTGGAAATTAAACCCAGGTCGGCTACATGCAAGGCAATCACTCTACCCACTGTGCTATCACACCAGCCCCCTTAAATGAGATTTTTTTAAATTGAATCACCATGTGGAAAGTTACAAAGCTTTCAGGCTTAAGTCTCAGTTATACAGTGCTCAAACACCCATCCCTTCACCAGTGCACATATTCCACCACCAAGAACCACAGTAAACCTCCTCCCACTCCCCCTTCCCCCAGGCCCCCATCTCACCTGTGTAGCTAAATTTCACTTTACTTTCTAAATGAGATTTTCTTAATTGCTCTTTCAGATTCTTATTATTAATGTGTAGCTATACAACTGGATTTTGCATATTAATTTTGTATTCTGGTAACTACTAATTTTTTTTTGGTAACAACTTTTTGTGATTTTCTATATATAAATCACAAAACTCACCTGTGAAGTGAGTTTTTCTTCTTTACAATTTTAGGCCTTTCATTTCTTTTTTCCTTGACTTGTTGCTCTGGTGATGCAACACTTTTTGGATACTGCAAGAGTGGCCTTGTCTTTTATTGGGGAAAGGGAAGGGGGTTTGTGTTACACGCAGCAGTACTAAGGGGTTGCTTTGGGCTCTGTTCTGAGAGATCCCTCCTGGTGGGCATGGAAAGCCACATGGGATGCCAGAGATCGAACTGGGGTCAGCTGCATGCAAGACAAGTGCCCTACCTGCTGTACCATCTCTCCAGAGCATATTCTTGATTTTAAAGAAAAAACTTTCAACTTTTCATCATTAAGTATGATGTTCAATAATTTTCACATTAATGGCATTTTGGGGGTGGGAGGGGTAACACACCTGGTGGTGACAAGGGCTTATTCCTGTCTGTGCTCTGGGAACTATTTGTGGTGCCAACGATTGAACCCCAGTCAGCTACATGCAAGGCAAGGGACCTACCAGCTGTATTATTGCTCAGGCCCTCATCAATAGGTATATTTCTTATAATACAGACTCTGTTGTTTATTTTAAAAATTATAAAGAAATATCAAATACCTTTTCTGCTACTACTGAAATAATCACATGGTATTTATCCTTCATTTTGTTGATGTGACATATATTTATTTTGCAGGTAACCAGCTATCCTTGCATTCTTGGAATTTGTTCATGATATGTAATCCATTTATTTATTCATCTATTTTGTGTTTGGGCCACACTTACCTGTGATCAGGGCTTATTCCTAGCTCTGCACTCAGTGATCACTTCTGGTGAGACTTGAGGGAACATATGGGATGCAGGAGATTGAACCAGGTTGGTCATGTGTAAGGCAAACACCCTACCCACTATACTATTGCTCCAAGCCTATTGTATGATTCTTTTAATATACAGGTGTGGATCACTTAATAAGGGGCTTACATTCAAAAAAATGTCATTAGACAATTTTAATGTATAAATCTCCTATAATATCCTTACACAAAATGAGATGACACAGATGACTGCACATCCTGGCTAAACATAGGACCATCGTCCTATGTACAGTCTGTTGTTAACCAAGATGTTATATTCTCACAATTGTAGTTGAAGTTAATTTGTGGTTTCTCCTAGTTGTGTGTTGCTGTGCAGGGGCTGAGGCTTAAGGTGAGAGTGAGTCTCAAACTCTCCTACTCATCTTTGTTATGAGTTTTCCTCTCCTTTGCCTGATGCATAAGAATTACTCCATTTTGGATATTTATTTTTCAGAGAAAATTGTACCATGGGTAGCTTTAGATTTGAGTTTCCATGCAAGGAGGGAAGTTTAGGAATCTCCTTACACTGCCGTCTCAAAACAGAACCTGTGAATGCCTCTTTTCTCTTACTATAATGTTTTCAATGTTTATCAATTTTGTTAAGTATTTGTATTGGGGCTAGAGCGATAGCACAGCAGGTAAGATGTTTGTCTTGCACGCAGCTGACCTGGGTTCAACTCCCAGCATCCCATTTGGTCCCCCAAGCAGTGAAGAGCCAATAACCCCTGTGCATCACCTGGTTTGACCCAAAAAGAAAAAAAAAGTATCCGTATTTCATTTTTTATTATACCAGAGATTTTTTTTAAATCTCTTGGGATATAGGGTTCCTTTGAGAATTTTCTAAAAGCTAAATCTCCCTTCACTACAAATATTCATATGTAGCCGTGTGAAGAGTTCTTGAATCCCATTCACGGAACCCAGTCTAAGTATTTATTACTAAAAGACCTGACTTTCAATGGCACTCATTGTTCTATAAAGGACTCTCCTTTCTGTGTACATATAACTTGGAGAAAGCAGGCCCCATTAAATCAGTATTCTGTAAGGAGACAGCTTTCGAAGCCACTCCAAACAGAGCTGCAAGAATCGAGTAGGCTTACTGGATCCACGCCACCAGCTGTGGAAATTCTTTCAGGACTTTATGAAGATACAAAAGGATTGAATAAGAATGACTAAACAGTATGAAACAAGAACTGAGTACAGTTTACTATACAATAAACTTAAACATGTATCGTATGTTTATATAATAGGCTATAAATGATACACAGAGGGTTCTGGTAAGAGTTTCCAATTCCTCTTCTCAAGTTACTGGTGAAATCTTATCAAGTGTGGCTGAGAAAATAGTTTCTTTTCTGGACATCTTGGCATTGGTATGATCCTCTCGGTTTCCCACACTGTCTTTAAAGCTTAATAATCTGTACATGGAGCGTGATTTCTCTCCTATCAGAGCCATTGATACTGTGCAGAAAGTCCTCTTAAATACAATATCAGATCATTGAAAATACAGTTTAGAAGATTAGATATCTTTGACATATTTATTACCTTTGGCTAATCTTTAGTTTAGATGAAAACATACTAGTTTAGATTAAAACTTAAAACATACTAGGTTTGAAGAAGCAGATGAGATTTCTAATATTCTATTCTAATAGCTATCCTTGATGTGCTAAATGATAGTTTCGTAGAATGAAATCTCAAGCAAGTTTTCATTAAATATTGATCTTTAGGGAGTAGAGTAATAGTACAGCAGACAGGGTGCTTGCCTTGCATATGGCTGACCCAGGTTCCAGCCCTAGCATCCCATATGGTCCCTCTGAGCCCCAAAAGGAATAATCTCTAAGCACAGAGCCAGGAGTAAGCCCTAGCATCACTGGGTATGACTCTCCCCCAAAATATGTCTGGATAGACAGATCTTCAGAGTTCCAAACCAATTTTTTTCCTTGCATCAAATATACATCTAATGTACGACCTATAATTTTTATATCCTTAGTGTAATAGGGAACTGGAGCAATAGCACAGTGGGTAGGGCATTTGCCTTACACTTGGCCGACCTGGGTTCAATTCCTCTGTCCCTCTCAGAGAGCCCGGCAAGCTACCGAAAGTATCCCGCCCGCCCGACAGAGCCTGACAAGCTATGCATGGTGTATTTGATATGCCAAAAACAGTAACAAGTCTCACAATGGAGACTTTACTGGTGGCTACTTGAGCAAATCAATGAACAATAGGACAACAGTGCTACAGTGCAGTGCTATTGTAACAGACCAAAGCCATAGTGGACCTAAGTTTGGACTCAAAAGGAATAATGCATTTCTACTTTTATCTTTGGTTCATTTCTCTCCTGAACTACCCTTCTTACCTCTGTCTCCACTGGTAAGAACCATCAAGATGGATTTGCCTGAAACCCCCACCCTCTCATGTGAAGAGGATGCTATCCCAGGGGCATGCTTGCCTGCCACTGCTATCTCACAGCCCTGAGGTTCCCCCTTGCGAATTTGGCTCCATTAGATAGGCCTGGAAGATAGGCCTGGTTCCTTCTCGGCTAGCTGCCACCAATCTCTCATCTCTGACATCTGCCACAGCTTCCCATCTCTTTGATTGCTCTGACCAAATATTTCCTTCAGAGTTGTCCAGTGGGTTTTTCAGAGGTGTTAATCCCATCCTCACCCTCCTTCGAAAGTCTTCCAATGACTTTCTGTTTTTTACAATGGAGAATGAACTTCTCAGCAGTCACCTTGAAGCCTGTTAAGACTCTTGCCAACCTACCCAGTTCCCAGAAGCTCCCCTGGCTCTCTGGACTCTAGGGCTATGGTCATCTTTGAGCACCTTGTGCATGATACCTTCTTCTGTTTCTCTCTCCAGGAGCAACACAGCATTGTCACTCAAATGGACCCAGGAAGTTCTTCTCTGACCCTCCAGCCTAAACTCCCAGAGAAGCCTATAGAACTCTTTTTTTTTGGGGGGGGGGAGGGTCATGCGCAGTGATGCATAGTGTTTACTCCTGGCTCTGTACTCAGGAATTACTCCTGGCAGTGCTTGGGGGACCATAAGGGATGCTGGGAATCAAACCCAGGTCAGCCACAAATGCCCTACCCATTGTGCTACCACTCCAGCCCTGAACTTTTTTTCAATATGTTTCACATAGTCCCAAGTTTAATATCTGTGCCTCCAATACACATTGAGGTCTAAGCAGGCAAAAGATGGGTGTATTTGCACACAGTACTTGGCACTCTATAGATGTTGCACATTATTTGTTGGTGTGTGCATCTATTAACACCACCCTTCCCAGAGTTATTTGCCTTTGAGTGGGGACTCTGGGTAACAGAACCTCAGGCTCCAACTGCCAACTGGGTCAATTGGTAAGGCATATCTGAGCAGAGGAGATTTTTTTATGTGCCTACCATGCTGCATATGCCTACCAAGAGTCTGACCACCAAGAATGCACCCTGAGTTCATCTCTTTCCATCTTCCAGATATTTCTCAGACTCTTCCACTCCTTAGGATCCCTGTGTTCAGACTTTTGTAAAGGACCTGGAGAATCTCATCCTTTAAGTATGTGTATTGCCATCCGAAGGGCCAATTAAAGTTAAAATAAGTGGCAAAAACCCAGCTGTGGAGAAACAACCTGAAAGCTGCCAGCTTATCATCACACAGTGATTTCAGTGTTTCCTTGTTCGGGTTGGTTGATACTTTGTGAGTCTAGAAACTGCCACTTCTCATGTAAAATGTGCCTCTGACAGACCTGGACAGCAGAAACTCCAGCCACAACTTTGGTCTGCAACTTGATTTTACTCTTCTGCAAACTCAACCTAGTTCTTGTCTGTAAGTGCATGCTTCCCCACCCAGACCCACCCCAGAAGAGACAAGGCATTGCTTTCAGTATCTCAATACAAAAAGTGTCCAAACTCAATCTCCAGAAAAGTGATCTTCTCTTTCTAGTAATTTCTCTCATTACTGATACTTTAAATAAGTCTTAATAGTTTAAATAAGTCTTACCTTTTGCTTCTTGGCATTCTTTTTTTTTTTCCTTCAGATTTGGGGCCACACTCTAAAAGCATGTGTTTGGTTAGTTCTCAAGGTCATACTCAGCAGTGCACATGGGATCAAGTAGTACCTGGGAGACCATGTGACACCAGGAATAGAACCCCAGCCTTCTGATGCACAGCGTGTACCCCAGTCCATTGAATTATTGCTCAGGTTTTACCTCCTGATATTCTTGCATCCTACATTGATATTTTTCTATCCTCCGGCCATTTCCTTCTCAGTCCCCCAAGACCACAGCCATCCTTGAAAAGGATAAAGAGACTGATTTTTTGCATCTCTCCCACCACAGGCTAGCCTTCAGGCTCCTCCCCATGCATTTTAGTTTTTTGGAGCCTTATTCTTTGACACATACATGCTGTGTCTAAGAGAAAGATGCTCACAAATAAAGAAGAGCAGAACCTTGTATTTGAGATGGTACTAGAAATAGGATTATTTTTTCACCCACAGAAGACATTTTCTACTTCATTTTTCATCAGTAACTTCCGGTATCTTTTTTTAAGCAGACATCCTTGGCCAGAGAGAAGCTGGTCATTTAAAAATAGCCAGATATCTGGTGATATTTCAAAGGCATAATGGAGAACCATGACACAGTACAACGGTGTTGGGCTCCGTTTACATCTTTCTTCTTCCTCAGTGGACAGAAGAATTAGTCTGGTTTATGATGAGTTTTGTGTATGTTTATTGGAAAATGTTCTGTTTTAAAGCGACCTTTCACCCTAGCCAAATGCACAGTGCGAGAGAGGCTCTCAGCATAGATCTATGTCTGCCTGTAACAAGAAATACTTCAGACATGGGGGCTTCCTGTGTTCCCAGATGCCAGCCCAGGACAGTGGACAGAGTCCATTGGCTCTTGCCATCCCTGTGCCATCCATCACTTGTTCCTGATGGTGTATTCAGCCAAGCCCATGGGTTTAGGAAGCCAGACAGTAGTGAAAGGTTAAAGGCAGGTTAACTGGAACTCACAGAGGCAGCTCAGTTGCTGGTGGAGTTAGTGTCTAGGTTAGGGTAGATTCCTTCATGTTTCTAGTTCAGTGTGTATAAGAGATACCAGCAGCATCTTGTCCCAGACAGCTATTTCCATGTAGTAACTGTTTAAAAAATCCCACACGTTACTATTTTATAAGAACTCAACCTATTGTCATCTTCCCTGCAATACCGGCCTACTTAATCATTCCCTTTTGAGCCCTCAAACTTCATCTGAATAGTATCTTTTGTGTGTTCGTTTTGATGACCCAGGAAGTAGAGGGCAGCTTTGAGTCTGGAATCTCTTCCCAGGCAGATAATTTAGCTACGAAACAGCAGTCAGACCTTATTTGCTTGAAACATGAAGGCAAGAATATCTGGGACACTCGCCCCTCCCCCCTTCCTTCCTTTTCCCTTTCCTCACTCTGCTTGCAGAATGATGTATATAATACGGAGATCCTTTTGCTCACTAGCAGATTAGGCAGTGCCCATGGCTTAGGAAGAGTAATCAAGGTTCTGTAGGAAACAGGCCCGTGAGCACACATGGGAGGGGGGGGTGCAGCTATCCCAGGCATGGGCACACAGGGAGTGTGGCCAGAGAGGTGGAGCGACCCCCCACCCCCTTTCCTCTCCTCCCCTGCCCTTGGGTGTGGTGGAAGCATCCACCCCAGATGATGTGCCTGCCGGGCCACTAATGATTCTGCAGCTCGAAAGTGTCTGGTGAAAGGCTGAGAGGAGAAATTCAATGCAGTTTCCTTTTATCTGCCTCTCCAATTGATGCCTATACAGAGGGAGCAGAGCTCCCCAAACACACCAGCCTGTTTCAGATACTCAAGATTAAGTAGCTAGTGACATTCAAGACCAATTGGCCCACCCAGGAGAACTGAGACCAGCGGAAAAGCTGTCAGATTTCGCCTTTTCTCCATTAATCTTAAAGCCTTTCACTGGTGCCAGGTCGCATCTCCATCAGACAAGCTGGGAAGAATGTCCAGAGACTTTCTCCACACCCACCTCCCCTGCCCTCAGGAGAGTAACCCCTTCACTGCTGAGCTGGCTTCTCCAGGACTCAGGGCTTTCTCTTCTGGGTCAGAAAGTGATCCCAATGAACTGCTGGGAAGCTACAGGTGATTCTTTATCTTTGCAGGTACACGGCTGGTGGGCTCCCTGGAAGTGGTGGTACACTCAGCAGATATCCTCAGAGGTGAGTGCTTTGGGAGAGAGCCTGAGGAGGTAGAGAAAAGAGGTGTCACCTCAGTGATCTGGAGGCTTTGCTTGATGGGCGGTTTAGAAGATTGAGGGGGAAATAAATCAGAGGGAGAGAGTGCAGGGAAAGGCGAGAGCGGATAAGGGGAAAGATGGAGCAAATAAAGGGAAAGGAAGTTTAACTTTGCCGCTCTCCTTTTTGTCACCTGGGATTCAGGCCAAATTCCCTGGGAAAGGATGAGAGGTCACCTGTGAGACTCTGAGGGACCTATCTGCCATGCTGTGGCAGAATCCCAGTGTCACCTTTGCAAAGGCCTGAGACAAAAAGAGTGTGGTCCCAGGACTAGATGTGGGGTGAAGTCAGGCTCCAGCAGGCACAAGGTGGCCTGGAAAGATGGAACTTAGGCTGGCTGGCCCCGGGGCCAGGCTCTTTTCATCCTTTCCATTGTCTCCCTCCTGCCCCCCCCCCACATTTTCTGTGGTGCTTATCTTGCTGTCAACCCCCAACAAGAGGGGGGTGTCTGAGGATATGGCAAGGAGGTCCCTGAAGCTAGAGGATGATTTGTCCCAGCAGGTGTAGACTGATCCCTGCTCAGAAGCAACTCCAGCCTCCACTAACATCTTTCACAGCTCAGAGATTTGTCACGTCTTGTTCACAGACTCCACTCTTTTTTGTTGTTCTGTTTTTGTTTAGGGGGCCACACCCAGTAGTGCTCAGGGCTTGATCCTAACTGTGCTCAGAAATTACTCTGGGGACTGGAGTGATAGCACAGCGGGTAGGGCGTTTGCCTTGCACGCAGCCGACCCGGGTTCGATTCCCAGCATCCCATATCATTCCCTGAGCACTGCCAGGAGTAATTCCTAAGTACATGAGCCAGGAGGAATCCCTGTGCATCACCGGGTATGACCCAAAAAGGCAAAAAACAAAAAACAAACAAACAAAGACCAAAAAAACCACTCTGGGACCCTGTGCTGTGCTGGGAATCGAACCAGGGTCAGGCCTGTTCATGACAAGTACCTTAATCGCAGTGTTTAAGCTGCAGCAATCACTCCCTGGATGGGTTCTCTCCTGTTGGTAGGTGTGTGCTGCCCAGAGTTGCCACCCACCGCAGGTGGCTCAGCCTGTGCCCATGTGCAGAGATTATGAAAGAGACCTCGGGATGACTTGCTTCAGGGCAACTTTCCACATAGTCCCTGGATGCATATTTAAATAACTTGGATGACTTCAAAGAAGTCACGAGCTCTGCATTGGTCCTGGTGAACCAGACTATCACCCAGAGTTAATAGCTTCTCTTAATTAGGTTAAAATGCTAATGAGCGTAAAAGGGTGCTGAGGAAGATTTGTGTTATCAATCTCACCTAAACTGGAGAGAACAGATGTGCCTTGGCTGTCTATATTAATATCCCTCCCCAAAGTAAAATGAACGCCCCAGGAAAGAAATCCTAGGCTACATATCTAGGCCTAATAGTCACATATTGGACACTCCCTTCGTCAGTATCTTGCAAATACACTTACTAATTGACCACAATCAAATACTTTGATAAAGAAACACCCACCAATAAAACAGACACCCAACCAGGGCTTGTGCATGGAGCTGATGTTCAGTTTTGAAATGTATTATGTGCATGTTCTGACTTAAAGCATTCAGTATACAAAGCACTTAGGTATTTGCACGGAATGCAAATTTCTAGCATCAGCATGATCCAACCTCTAATATTACAGTTAAGCAAAAGATAAGGACTCCCACTGAGGGAACTTAAGCCCCCGAGGGCAGGTGTTTTGTCTAGGAATTTAACAAACAGGCTTTGTGTGCTCCGAGCTCCTCCAGGAAGGGCCTTGCACTCGAGATTGTAATCGCCCTCCGTGGCCCAGGTCTGGCCTGGGTGGCTGGGCCCCGGCAGCCCTTGCTTCTTGCCTTCCCTCCTTAGCACCTGCCAAACACGCAGCCGCCGCAAGGGCCTGGACAGGGAACTGGTGAGTGAACTGAGTGAGAGTCCAGGAAGGGAGCTGGCTTCTGTCCACAGATGGCTGACATGATAAGTCCTGGGGAGCTGCCTCCACGTCTTTCTGCTTCCTTTAAAAGTCTGAGAACATCTTTGGCCTCCGGCAGAAATTCGGAGTTGAGAAAGCGGGAGAGGGAGGGCCTGAAGCCGCTGGGGTGCAGACCTCCCCGCCACAGGCACCTCATCTGTTGTCCTGTGAGGAGAACAAAGACCGGAAGGAGAAATGAGCCTGCTCTCTTCCGTGGTCTCTGTCCCTGTCACAGGCCCACCCAGAGAGACAGAGGTGATGGAGATCCGGCAACTCGTTCACTGTGGTGTGAAGGTCTCAAGATACAGGCCAGGCCATAGGCTCTGCTGGCTCTGCAGGCATTTCCAGAAACTCGAAGAACAACAAGACACCTTGCCTAGGAGTTTTAGTGTCATGATTTAAATAGTTTTTAAGTGTTTCTGCGCTAGGGGGGGCAGGTAGATGTAGGTAATGACACACCCTGTTCCTTTCATCAAAGGCAGGTTTTCTCCTGCTAGACAGAAGCAACTTTCACTGTTGGACTCTTGTGTATCCCCCCTTCCTTTGCTATAGTCTTTGGACCAGAGTCATAATTGAGTAAGTGTAATCACATCTTAGAAAAGGCACTATTGAGAGGTCAGAGGGTACCAGGGTTAAGACAATTGCCTTGCATGCAGCCATTCCCCCATTTGATCTGTCATACCACATATGGTCTCCTGAGCACTGCCAGATGTCACTTCTATGCACAGAGCCAGAAGTAGCCCCTAAGAACCACTTGATGGTTCAATAGCCTCTCTATCCCCACCCCAGCACCCCCCCCCAAAAAAAAAGAGATAAAAAAATGAAAAGATTATTGGTCCTTAATTGGTCCAAAGCAATAACATAGCGGGTGGGGCGTTTCCCTTGCACGTGGCTGACCCGAGTTCAATTCCTCTGCCCCTCTCGGAGAGCCCGGCAAGCTACTCAGAGTATCTTGCCCGCAAGGCAGAGCCTGGTATGCTACCCATGGTGTAGTCAATAGGCCAAAAACAGTAACAAGTTTCACGACAGACGTTACTAGTGCCGTTCGAGCAAATCGATGAACAACGGGATGACAGTGACAGTGACATTGGTCCTTAATCACTCCTCATGGAGTTTGTACATTGCCTACACTTTATGAAATAAAAATATTGCTTTCTCAGTTAACCCCAAATAAGTTTATATTTAACTTCATAATATAGAAGAGAAAAATGTGGTTAATAATTTAGATTTAGAGATACAGTGGTATGGGGAAATCCAGTAGCTCAATATCTCTTTTAAAGAATATAAGATAATGAAGAATCTAGACTTCTCTGGATTGTATCATCCTCCCATTTTCCCAATGAGTTCTACTTTACTTTCTTGATCAAACCTTAACACTTTCCAGAATTTTGCCTCTTGTGGGTATGCATTTTGCTGATAACCCAGAACCACCCCATTTCTGTGTTTCATTGCCTCTCCTTACTTCATAGGTGATTCCAAATATGTGTTTCCACCAGCTACCCTTTCCACCTCTTCCTGCTAGCCACAGGACAGGTATAATCCAAAGAAGACCTAAAAGTCAGCTACATGGACTATATCATAATCTCTAGATGGGTGATATTAAACACTTCTCTACTCTGAGCTGACTTATTTTGCACTCAATTCTCCTGGTGGGCTCATTGGATAAGTGATTGTTAAAGTGTGGGGGTGAAGGTGGCACTCACTGCCCTCACCATCTTAGCTCCATGATTTTCCATTGACCTGTTCAACAGGGAGACTGGTCAGAGCTTCTAAAAGGAAAACCTTGACTGACCTGGGGCCTGGCTGTGGGGTCCTCTAACATGGGCTAGATTCCTTACTGCTTTGGGGGTCTTCCCCCTTTGCAGCCCACAGCCTTGTTTTGCAAATTGGTGGTGCTCCTCAATGAACAAGCCAGGAGTGTGTATTCAGATATTTCTGAGGTGCTTCCAATGTGCTTCTCTTGAAGGCCAGAACTGTTTTGGAGGGATTTTTCATGCCATGTACGCAGTTTTTCAACATTTCAAAAAATATGTTGGAACTAAAACATGTGTGCCTGATGAGTCTGGAATTTTTCAGGGGCCAGAAAGATAGCACCATTAATAATAGTGTGTGACTGGCAGGAAGTCTCTTAAAATAACGAACACAGAAGGGATCTGGAGAAGTTGCAGAGATGGAGGTTGAATGGTAAAAAGACTGAGAGGCCCAGAATCTGAAACACAGGTTGACTTTACAAGCTAGCAAGTTATCTTCTCTGACTAGAGTACCTGAATTTTTTAGAAAACTGCCTTCTTGGGTCCCCTTCCAGAGAATCACCTTTTTTTTTTTTTTTTGGCTTTTTGGGTCACACCCAGCGATGCACAGGGGTTACTCCTGGCTCTGCACTCAGGAATTACCCCTGGTGGTGCTCAGGGGACCATATGAGATGCTGGGAATAGAACCCGGGTCGGCCGCATGCAAGGCAAACGCCCTCCCCGCTGTGCTATTGCTCCAGCCCCCAAGAATCACCTTTACAGGCTCTGTTTTCAAAGATCTTCTGGTTTGTAGTGGAGGTAGTACAAGAAACCCATTGCTCTCCCTCTTAAATAGTATCTGTGTGTCTTTGATGCTATTGTTTACCATCTGTCATACACAGAAGGATGCCAAATTTCAGATTCAGTTCAGGGGGAGAGAAACTTTGTCTGGTCTCCTGATCTGATTGTCTTGTCTCCTCCAAATACGTAGCAGAAATTCTAAAACCCATTAATATCCTTTAGTTTTGAGCTTGCTAGACTCCAGTGCCAAGATTTGGGCTCCATCACAATGATATATATATATGTATATATATATATACATATATATACACATATATATATATTTTGCTAGAGCTTCTTGATATCATTCCCCCCCCCTTCAAGCTAGTTACATGTCTTCTCCTGTATTAATAGCTTTAGGCTTTCTTTGCTCAGAAGCTCGTATTGTAAATAGCCACAAATTCTTTCAAGATGAAAGTGAAATAGGGTTTCATGGAATTGGGGCGAGATAAATAGTACAGTGGGCAGGGCACTTGCCTTGCACATGGCTGACCTAGATTCATTCTCTGGCACCCCATAGGGCCCTTCAGACCTGCCAGAGTGACCCCTTCGTGCAGAGCCAGTGCCAGGAGTAAACCCTGAGTGCCACAAGGTATGAATCAAAACCAAAAAGCAAACATGTTTCATGGATATCATCTGTACCTCAGGAATCACTGTCACGCCAAGGTGCTGACTCATCTCAGGATGCTGTAAGTGGTGCTCATGTGGAGACTTCTCATGCCATCTCTCATGCAGAGACTCCATGTACCAGGAGGCATGAACACATCTTTTAAGTCCTATGTTTTGCTTTAAGCAAAAGTCATCAAAGACCAGAGCAGGTCTGTAGGGCCTTTGTGCCCCGCAAGCCCCACCTCTCCCACCACCACGAGAAGGTCTCAGGCTCGCTCACAGAGCTGCCTTAGCACGTCACAGGCCTCACACTGCCTTAGACCATTTGGTTCCTTCATCTCACTTCCTAGACTTCCTTCCAGAGAGGACTCCCTTACTCCTAGTTGCTTCCCCACAGGCAGCAGCCCTGCCTGCTCCAGGCTGGTGAGAACTGTGGCGCTTGGTGATTTGCTGCATCCCAGGACATCTCTGCAGCCTCCCTTCCAAATGCCCGGCTCGCAGCTGCCCACTTCCTCTCCACTCCAGCAGCTGGTCCGGTGTCCTGCTGTCCTCCGCGCTGGAGGCCAGGGTAGGCAGCCGTCTCTGCAGCAAGCATCCGTCCTGTCCTTTGACTGGGCAGGCTGGCTGTGCTCCAGGATGTGGGTTCACAGATACAAGAGGAGATGGGCCAGCAAATGTTGGCAGGGGGTGGCACTAGCACAAAACCCTGCACGAGTGACCGTCAAGGACAGCTGATGGCAGCATCTCCTCCCTCACCGTTGACCTTTTCATTCTTGGTCTCTGTGAGGACTTTGACATCCAGGGATCTCTGAGTGACAGTGTCCCCTGAAGTGACGGTGTTTTCTCCCAGGGCCTGTTGTTTGCAGACTTAGCTCTGTCCCCACTGGCTCCTGGGAAGCTGGCCCCGACCCTGGTGGCGGAACAAGGTGAGCGAGGTAGCAGAGATCCACACGGCCGGCGGTCGGAGGCACGTGCTGGACTTCAGAGCAAGGAATGTGGAAAGCAGAGAAGAAAGATGACAGCTTAAGCCCTCCTCGCCTGTCTGTCTGGAGGAACCGAGAGTGATGACACTTGTTTCGTTTCAAAACCGGCACATGGAAAATTCTGGAGAGGGAACTGGAAGCTCTGTCACAGACTCAGGGTTGGGCAGCCACGTGACTGAAGTGGGCTCTGAAAGCCTCTAAATCCAAGAGATTCGGCAAGTGGCCCGCGGAGGGGGCATTTGGCGAGTGCCTGTGTGCGGAGGGCGGGGCTGCGGGACAGGATGGGGATCAGCCAGGGGAGCATCGGCAACATTGGTGACATCTTTCTGTGTCTAAGAAATTCCTTTCATGAAGGCTGGAATGGCCCATTGTCTAGCTCTTACTGCAGCTAGAATTTGGGCTTGTGACCAAGAATGGAGTGCTCAGGTGACAGCCCCACCTGGCAGCAGGAGGCCAGAGGCACTATGTGGCAGTGGTGGCAGCAACACACCAACCAGCAGCTTCCTGTGTCCTGTGGAGTGACAGAAGGTCCCCACCGCCTGGCTCTGTGCCCCTCCAGCCCCTCAGCCCGTGTTCGCAGAGAGTCTGTGAAATACTTCAAGCCCCCTTTCTGCTCCAGTCAGACAGTTTCTATTTCTTGTCATGTGAAGGGACTTCACGTGAGCACAAAGTCACTCCCGGTCCTCCCCTTACCTAGTTGGGGGTTGAGGGAAGTCTGGGTCCTACCTAATAGCATTTTACTACTACATTTGTTTAATGTTTTACTTTTACTACTGGCTTTTTACTCCTGGCTCTGTATTCACTCTTGGACTTGTTAGGGAGGCCATACGGGGTGCCCTGGATCAAATCTGGGGTGGCCATATGTAAGATAAGCACCTTATCTGCCTCTCTCATCTGCCTCTCTCTCTCCCCCCCCCGCCTCTCTCTCCCCCCTCTCTTTCTCATCTGTCTCCTTTCTCTACTCTCTCTGTCTCTCTCTTTGTGTCTCTGTTTCTGTCTGTCTGTCTGTCTGTCTGTCTGTCTGTCTGTCTCTCTCTCTCTCTCTCTCTCTCTCTTTCTCCCCGCTCCTCTCCTCTTCCACACGCTTACACGCTTTCTCCCTCTGGCTTCCTCATACTACATAGTTAGAGGTTTGCGGTAAATTAAAAATCAACGTTAAAAGGGCTGGAGAGATAAAACAGCAGTTAGGGCATTTGCCTTGCACACAACCAACCTGAGGGTTCAATCCTTAGCACCAGCACCCCACATGATCCCATGAGGCCTTTTAGGAAGTTATCCCTGAGCTTAGAGCCAGGAGTAAGCCCAGATCACACGTGTCTATCCCAAAAACAAAGCAAAAAAAATAAAAAACCAGCATTAGGCTTCCGATGCACCAGGCCTCCAACCTGGTGTCCAGCGGTCTGGGCTGTTGATAGAAGGGGCAAAATATGAAGGAAAGAGAAGGGGAGTGAGGAGTGGGTGAGCAGATGGTGGTGGCAGGACACATGATTTGTGCAGAGAACAGAAGTGTGGAATGTCCAATCCAGAGCGACTGAGAAAACTGGAGCAGTGGACAAGGGGAAGGCATTTGCTGACTCTTGTGTTCGAGAGGTTATGGGTAAGAGATTTAGCTGCAGGATGCCTGGAATGAACAGGCCAGCCCTGAATGAACAGAGGAAAGCAGAAGCATTGCCGGAGGAGGATAGCAATGTATTTTTCTATTGGCCATTCTTGGTAAAGAAAGCCTTAACTCCCTGGCGTATAAGAGAATTGGAGCTGTGTGGAGGCTATTAATTATATTGACTCCTTACAATCACACTTGATCTAGAAACATACCAGTCCATAAGGATTTGTCCACTTCAAGTCTGCCTGAACTCTGTTCCCCCTCTCTGGATGAAAACTTAGGAATATCCAGTCTTGATGTTCTTAGGTAAAACAAGCAATATAAAATAGCAGATGTATATGAGCTATTTCTTAACCTTCAAAGAAGTCCAGAAGAATTTTTCCTTAATTTAAAATAGTTATATAAATATGTGAGGGTGGAATGTTTTTCTAAACCTAATACCCTGAAGAATTTTAGTTGTCCATCTCCAACTTCCTGGCTCCTGGAAAATATTGACCTCTGGGCTACTTTGACTGTTTATCTTCACCTGAAATTATGTTTTTGAAAGTAGCTTTATTATGATTTGGCAGCATTGCCTGCTCAGTGACAGAAAGTTCTTATTGTTATAAGAATAAGTCCTTAAGTTATAAGATGTTCATGTTGGAACTAATATAAATTATGGTCCTGGAGCCAGGAAAGCTCACTCCTGTTTTTATCCATGCACTTTTTTTTTTTTGTAAAAGAGAAAAGAATGGGAGCCCTACAGGGTGCTCCCAGCCTTGGGATTACTGAATTTCCTCCCCAAAAGAGAAGGTGCTCTGAGGAAGACCTGAGCATGTTGGAACTTTCTGTTTCACCACCTGGAAAACTCCCTACCAATCAATGAGTTTGTAACTAGAATTATGTTTCTTATATGATCTTCATATTTTCAGAAAATAACATAATTTTGTTCTTAGGAAATGCAATATTTTGTTGGATCTTCAAGTAAAGCCCATTGCTTGAGTTCTGATGGCTCATAGAAGAAATGTATTGAAATGTATCAAGGATTTTCTTTATGTCACAGAGGAAGCTGGCACTACGAATAAATCATTTCCATGTGATTTAAAAAAAATAACTGGGGCTGGAGTGATAGCAGAGCGGGTAGGGCGTTTGCCTTGCACGCGGCCGACCCGGGTTCGAATCCCAGCATCCCATATGGTCCCCTGAGCACCGCCAGGAGTAATTCCTGAGTGAAGAGCCAGGAGTAACCCCTGTGCATCGCCGGGTGTGACCCAAAAAGCAAAAAAAAAAAAAATAAAAATAAATTTAAAAAATTAAAAAAATAACTTTATATTCAGTCCAATCCAGCAGGTAGAGCGTTTGCCTTGCATGCCGCAGACCCGAGTTTGATTCCTCTCAGAATCGTTCCTCTTGGAGAGCCCGGCAAGCTACCGAGAGTATCCTGCCCGCACAGCAGAGCCTGGCAAGCTACCTGTGGTGTATTTGATATGCCAAAAACAGTAACAAGTCTCACAATGGAGACGTTACTGGTGCCCACTGGAGCAAATCAATGAACGACAGTGCTAAAAAACTTTCTATGCAGGGGTAATTTTAGAGTCAAAGAAAAGCTACCAAAAACTGATCATTTCTATATGCCTTTCACCCAAACTTCTAGTATCAACATCTTATAGAGCCATGACATATATTTCAAAACTAAGAAAAATTACTATAGTCTTTAGTTGGTATAATGATATATTGTTACTAATGAAGCTGCAAGGTTTCACGTTTTTCCATTAATGTCCATGTCCTAGTCCATTCAGGCTGCTATAAAAATAACGTAAGACAGAAGCAGAAGAGGGATTGTTATTATTTGAATGCTGCAAAAACCAGGAGTTTATGATTTTGCTTGTATGAGTCTTTCTCCTCCCTATAATTCAAACCATCCTTGAAATTTCTAAATCTTTATGGAAATTTTCTAGGTTGTTCAGGGAAAGATCAATAAATCACTAACATGTAGTGAGCATTATGTACTAGATGCTCATCTAAATCTGCTGACGCAGCCCTTGTCATGCTCACACAATTCTCCCACACCAGTTTTCCTGGGCCCACTCGCAACAGTGCACGATCGGCCACTCGGCTTTGTTTTCTCTGCCATTCTCAGTGTGCTCACCATGCAGAGCTCATACTCACGAGCACATAACTGGGGCTAAGTCCCACCACAAGTCCATCGGAGAGCACAGTGTGGGTGCTTTGCATGTGGGAGTCCTAGGATCAATTCCCAGAGCTGCTTCTGACCACCAACCAACCCAGTAGTATTCCCTGAGCATCACTGGGTGTGCTCTTCCCTCTCCAAATTTTTTTCCCCGTTTAATCCACTTCATTTAATCTATATGTGATCCTAAAGTTCCAAGCAAAATCAGATACTCTTCTTCCTGGTGGGCTTTGGAGATGAAACGATGGAAAGAAGCTTCAAAGGTATATTCCCTTTTGTATATTTATTTACTTATTCATTTATTTATTTTTTGGGTCACACCCAGCATTGCTCAGAGGTTACTCCTGGCTCATGCACTCAGGAATTACTCCTGGCGGTGCTCAGGGAACCATATGGGATGCTGGGAATTGAACCCAGGTTGGCCACGCGCAAGGCAAATGCCCTACCTGCTGTGCTATCGCTCCAGCCCCCGGATATATACCCTTTTAAAGCACTTATCCCCAGTAAATGTTGAGGCAGAATGAACACAGCAACTTAGGAAAGCTTAAGTCACAATAGATTTATGGAAGAAATTATTGGAAATTATTTTTTTATCTATTAATAATCAGGTCACCTGTCAACTAGACACCAAACTGTTTTCATTCAATTGCACCTAATTTTAGCTATTCATCTGGGATATTGGAAGGAACACATGTAGCCTTCTACTTGATGAGATCTAGTCTTAAATTTGCATTATGAACAGACAAAAGAAAATAAGAAGACTTTGTGTATCGGGGTGTAGTGATGAGAACATGTGTAACGAAAATACTACAAGAACATTCCCATAGTGTTGAGAGAATAAACACTTGTTATTGTTTCCAACACCATGTGTATTGTCTCCTTCCGCTGTTGAGCAATCTTTTCTTTCTTTTAATAAATAAATGTACTGAGGAATCATTGTATTATAATATTATATAGATTTCATGTGTGCCTCATTGAAAATCAACATGTGTGTCCCCTTTCCTTTTATTTTTCACAATTATTTTTTCCTTTGTTTTAAGCCTATTTTCACTTATAACTGGGATAAAGATTTCATTTTACAAAAATAGAGCAGACAAGGTAGGCAGAAGCATTTAGATTGAAGCTTGTGTGTGTTCTAAAACCAAATCTGGACGGGGAGGGGCTTTAAGCACATTCTTTGCATACATATGTCCCTGGTTTGATCCCTGGCATTACTGAGCTGAGAGTAGCCTCTAAGCACCAAAGGGTGTGTCCTCAAAATAAAAACAAGCAACAACCAATTCTTTGGTGATTGTAGTTTTATATATATATACATATTTTTGTTTGTTTTTGTTTTTCTTTTCTATTTTTTCTTTATCTTGTTTGACTTTTTACTGTAGCTTTTTAATAAAACTAACATGCCCACCCCCTCCTCCAGTGAAGTGATTCTTGTAAGTAAGTACTTTGATGTCATACAGGTGGGATCTCAATCCAATAAAATTGGTGTCCTAATAATAAAGATTCGGGAATGTGTGCACAGGGTAAAAGCCATGTCAACAGTGGTCACTCTCAAGTTAAGAAGACAGATATCCCACAACCAATGGCACAAAGAACTGTTAGAAAATACATTTTTGGGGCTAGAGAAATAATATAGCAGGTAAGATAGTAAAGTGTTTGCCTTGCATGTGGCCAATCCAGATTCAGTCCCCAGCATCCCATATGGTTCCCAAACTCTCTCAGGAGCAATTCCTCAGTGCAGAGCCAGGAGTAACTCCTGAGCAATGCTAGGTGTGACCCAAAAACAAAAACAAAACAAAACAAAAAATGGACAGAAAGAAGAAAAGGAAAAAAGGCACTTACCTCTTGGACATCTCTTTAGCTCAATTTTGTATTTTAAGTGACATGAAAAAGGCCTTTTGCACAGACCAAACATCCTAAAAGAGTGCGAACTAAAAATTTGAAATTTTTCAATGTCTGACATCTGAGGAAATAATCACTGTTTAATAAACCATGTCACTGAGGATTATTTAACAAATTTAAAAAAAACAAGTGGTTGTGCTTTGCTTTACTTCAGGACTGGCCATGGGTCCTAATGAATATGCATATATTTAAATTAGTAACTAAAATTCGAACTAGTCCTTGTTCATGGACATGTTCGAGGCCTAACATGTGTTTATATGTTTACTTCTCAAGTCAGAGAAGTAAAGAGGTATTTAGATTCTGCCTATTCAAGATATCACTAAGAAACTTTTTTTTAGCAGAAAAAATCCCGTTTGTGTTCTTCAGAGTAATGTGGTGCATACCGTGCCCCCCTTTGCCCCACCCTGGGAAACATACTGACTTTTTAATAAATACAGCCAGAAAAAATTAAAATTCCAGCTCTTAGTTCTAAGTCCAGAATGGGAACTGGTACCAGTGTGTGTTGCTGAAATTGAGTTCAAGCCAAGAATTCATTTTGCTAAATGGTCTCTGGTGAGGATGTTCTTCCATGTAGAGTATCATATTTTGCTGGAGGAGAAAATATTTTGACTTGGAAAGAATAAAAGAATGCCATCTTCATTAGACATTGTCTCAAGCTTGGGTTTGCTTTTCCCTATTTGCTCACTGGCTGGTGCCTTGTAGCATAAAACTCCCATGTGAACCCCAGTCTGTCTTAGAGTTCCTACCCGTTTGCCCTCTGAGGTGATATGTAGGGGCCCAAAGGACTTCCTTTGTATGTTAAACATGTTTCTGTAGTGTCCACAGACATACATAAGAATATGTCCACAGACATACATAAGAATATGTCCACAGACATATTCTTTAAAGTATTGGCCTTGCATCCTGCCAACCCCAGTTCAGTCCCTGGCTCTGCATATGGCCTTCTACCATACTCAGACCACCTACCAGTATGGCCCAATCCCCCTCCCCACACCACCACTAATTAAAAAAAAAAAAAAACATAAGCAAGACATGTTTCTTTGGCCATCAAATCCAGATTCAATAATTCTCAACAGGAAAGAAAATATTTCATTTCCATGAAATATCTTCCTATCTTGTCCACAGCCCAGGAAACTCTGTTTCTGCTTTTGTAAGATCCCAAATCATGGGTTTGTCCCATTTCCTGAATTGAGACATTTTACTCTCTCGATCTCTTTTTTTTTAAATTATGATTGGGTGTTAAGTCTTGTCAAATGCTTTACCTGCATGTTTGATAAGATCACATACCTTTTCACCTTTATTTGTATTATGGTGTATCACATTGAATTTCACATATTGAATCATCCTTGCATCCCTCAGGTAAATCCCACTGACCACGGTGTATGATCTCTGTGATGCTTTGTTGGATTCAGTTAGGTCAGATTTTGTTGAGGATCTTGTGACTTGCCTGGTCACTCCTGTAGAGAAAACTGGTTCAAGAAGCAAAACCCTACCCTAAACTAACAGAAAAATTCAGCTGCAAACCTGGGCTCCGAGTAGAAGCTGCAAGCCACATGGTAAGTGGCCCACAAACATCAGGCGTGTTCACAGTCTCATGGAGAGGGTTTCTTTTCAATCTGATATTTACATGATGAAAGTCTTTTCTTCCCCCCCTCCCCCACAAAAAATTACAGTTCTCAAGTTAAATTACTGGTAACCACCACAGTGTCATGTTTACACTTACCATAAACAACATGGTATAAACATTCACTTCTGCCACCCAGTCAACATTTACGGAAGTGTTTCAAATGAAAAATATTATTATTTAATAAGAATGATTCCATCAGGAGAATATTAGCAGATAAAAGAGAGACTAAAAGGAAGAACTACCCTCCCCTTTAATCTGAATTCAAAAGAATTTACTTACCTTCTCACTATTGTTTACATATAGCGTCATGTCATCTCTGGATAAGTCTTAGTTCTTACTTTGCAATTTGTATCCCTTTAGTTTCATTTCTTTATAGCTTGATTACTATGATAAGAACTTCCACTATAATGTTCAGTAAGAGCAGTGGGAGAAGAGGACGTCTTTGTCTTGCATTTGGTCTTAGAGCAAAGGTTCTCAGTTTTCACTGTAGATCATAATGGCCGTGGGTTTGTGGTAAATGAACTTCACTACACTGAGGCAACTTCCTTCTATTCCCATTTTGCTGAAAAAAAATTTTTTTTATCATACTTGGGTGTTAGATCTTGTCAAATGCTTTATCTGTATATTTGATAAAATCATATGCCTTTTCATCTTTCTTTGTATTATGGTATATCACATTGATTGAATTTCATATATTGAATCATCCGTTTATCCCTCAGATAAATTTCACTGATCGTGGTGTGTGATCTTTGTGATTTTTTTTGGATTCAGTTAGGTAAGATTTTGTGAGGATCTTTACATTTATGTTTATCAGGGATATCGGTGTTTATCAGAGATATTGGTCTATAACATTGTTTTTTTTAGTGATGTTTCTATCTGCTTTTCCTGTCAGAGTAATACTGACCACATAGGAACAAGCATTGCTGTTTCTTTGACTTTCTCAGAGAACCTAAGAAGAATAAAGAAAAATGGTGGGGAGGGAGGGGGGCGGAGAGGGTGAGGGAGGTGGGGGGAGTTGGTGGTATTTCTGCCACACCAGTTAGTGCTCAAGGCATGAAGATGTTGGCAACTGGGTCATGCAGTGTGTGAGATCTAAGCCTCACCTTCTATAGGAGAAGGTCCATTTTGAACTTTTGGATGAACTCGCAAGTGTTGAGTCTTTGAAACTTTTAGCCCAGGGCTATTGTTTTGGGAGAGTTTATTTTTTTTTTGTGCGTGTGTGTGTGTGTGTGTGTGTGTGTGTGTGTGTGTGTGTGTGTTTTAACAGTTTCAATCTCCATGTTAGTAATTGGTCTGCTCAGGTATTCTGCTTCTTCCTGACTCAGTCTTGGGAATCTAGAAGTTTATTCATTTCTTCCATGTCCTTCAATCTTTAGGGAACAAATTTTTCATGGTAATATCAGATGCTCTTTTAAATTTCTTTGGTATTTGTTATAAGTTTTCTCTTTTTATTTCTCATTTGATTTAGAGAGTTTTCTCATTTTCTTTCTGGGTCCATTAAAGTGCCTGTCAATCTTGTTTATTCATTTGGGGGAGTTTTGAGCTACACCCTGTGGTGATCGTGGTTTATTTCTAGCAGTGTTCAGGGGACCACCTTCAGAACGGGGACTGAACCAGGTTCAGACACATATAGAGCAAGGCCCTTTACTCCAGCACTCTCTCTCCAGTCCCCACGATTTTTTTTTTTGAAAAACCAACTCTTGCTTTAATTTTTTGTTTTGTTTTGTTCTTTGGCTACTACTTTACTGATTTCTTCTCTCAGTTTTATTATTTCCTCTTCTGCTTACTTTGAGTGTCCTTTGTTCTTTTTCTAGTAACTTTCCAGGCTGACTCCAGCATAGAAAGTTAGCCACAGTCAAGTGTGAGACATTAGTGGTATGGGACAGCAGTAGCATATTAAGATGTGAAGTTGGGTTATTTATTTTTTTATCTTGTTTCCTGAAAAGACTTGCATTGCTATAAACCTTCCTTTTAGAACAGCTTTTGCTGTTCCATTCTATATGTTCTGCTAACTCGTGTCTTGATCACATTTGTTTCCAGGAAAATTTGGATTTATTCTTTAATTTCCTTTTTGACCCACTGGTTGTTCAGTACTAAGTCATTTAGTTTCCAAGTATTTGAGGTTTTTACCACTTTTTTTCTGTGGTTAAGTTCCACTTTCAAAGCACTGTAACCTAAAAAGATAATATGATTTCTAGCCTCTTGACTTCATTATGACTTGCTTTGTGTTCCAACATGTGGTCTCTTTTGGAGAATGTCCCAAGTGCATTGGAGAAAAATGTGTACTCAACTTTCAGGGGTAGAGGGCTAAAATTCTGTCTGTCTGCCTGTCAGTCTGTCTGTCTGTCTCTCTGTCTCACTCTCTCTTTCTTTTTTCTCTCTTCTCTCCTTCTCTCCTCTTCCCACTGAGAAGTTTTTTTGGAAGCTACTCCCAGCTCTGTGCCTGGAAGTAATGCTCAGTGATGCTCAGGAAACATTGCAATGCTGGGAATCAAACCCAGTTCTTCTGCATGCAAAGCATGAACTCAACTCATTGAGCTCTCTCCAATGCCATTTCTTTCTATAAACCAAATTTTTTCTTTTCTTCATTTTTTTTTTTTTTTGCTTTTTGGGTCACACCTGGGGACGCACAGCGGTTACTCCTGGCTCTGCACTCAGGAATTACTCCTGGCAGTGCTCAGGGGACCATATGGGATGCTGGGATTCGAACCTGGGTTTGCTGCATGCAAGGCAAACGCCGTACCCGCTGTGCTATCACTCCAGCCCCAAAACTCAATGTTTTCTTATAGATATTTTGCTCTCTGAATATTTTCTAAGGTTTATTAGCAATTGCTTTATACATTTTGATGATTGTTCATATAGGTTAATGAATATAAAGTAGTCTTCTTGATGTATAGATTCCCTTCATCATTAAGTAATTTTTTTGTTTGTTTGTTTTGTTTTTGGGTCACACCCGGTGATGCACAGGGGTTACTCCTGGCTCTTCACTCAGGAATTACCCCTGGTGGTGCTCAGGGGACCATATGGGATGCTGGGATTAGAACCCAGGTCGGCCGCGTGCAAGGCAAACGCCCTACCCCCCTACCCGCTGTGCTATCACTCCAGCCCCCACATCATTAAGTAATGTTGATCTCTGTCTTTTGAAGTTTATGTTGCTTATGTAATATAGCCACACTCACATTTTTTAGAAAAAAGTTTACCTGAGAGATTGTTTTTCCTATTTTACCTTGAACCTGTGCTTATTAAGTCTGTTGAGGTGTGTCTCTTACAAACTGTAAAAAGTTTGATTCAGTTTTCTGATCTATCAAACCATCCTATGTCTTTTGATTAGATGGGTTTAGCCATTGATGTCAAACAAGACTGTTGAGATGAAGAAATTTACTGCTACCATTTTGTAGAAATTACAAGTATTTGTGAAGTTTGTTTGCCTTGTATTTTTTAATTACTTCATTTGTTTGGGGGCTACATCTAGTGTTGCTCAGGGCTTGCTCCTGGCTCTATGCCTAAGGATAATTCCTGGTAGTGCCCAGGGGACCGTATGTGGTGCCAGAAATGGAATCTGGGGTTTTCCATATACAAGGCAAGTGCTGGTGTTCTATCTCTCTGGTCCCCTGCTTTGCCTTTTAAAGGAGACCATTTAGTGCTTCTTGAAAAGCTGATTTAATGGCCATAGACTTCTTTAGTCATTGATTGTATGTAAAGTGTTTGCCTCTCTCTTTCAATTTTTCTTTCAACTTGTTTGCTATGCCTAACCATTCTCTTCTGACCTGAAATGTTTCATTTGGTTGATATTCTGTATATATTCCTTTGATCTTATTGCTCTTAGGATTCTATCATTGGCTTTTGTCACAGTAATTACTATGTACCTTAGAATTCTTCTATTTAAGTTTTTTGTTTGGAATTCACTATGCTTTTTGGATCTGTGATTCAGTCCTCAGAGTGGGAAATTTCTTAGCTATAATTTCTTTTTTTTTTCTTTTTGGGTCACACCCAGCGATGCTCAGGGGTTACTCCTGGCTTTGCACTCAGGAATTACTCCTGGCGGTGCTTGGGGGACCATATAGGATGCCGGGGATTGAACCCGGGTCGACCGTATGCAAGGCAAACACCCTACCCGCTGTGCTATCGCTCCGGCCCCTAATTTCTTTAGCTAATAGTTTTCTCTATTCTCTCCTTCCTTTCCCTCAGGGGCTCTTATAATAAAAAAAATTATATCTCTTAAAATTAACCCATAATTCTGACATTTTTTCATTTCTTTGCATGCTTTTGTCCATCTTCTGTTCTTTCTTTTCTCAGATCAGCTGATTCTGAAAGCAGGTGGATGCCTGTCCTGAAATGAACTTTGAGGGGACAATGTAGCTTTGGTCTGGTACCACTTTTTACTGGCCACATCATCCTGGAGTGCTGGTGGGTCCACACTTAATCTCCAGCTATTTGTCAAAATTTCCATTTTAATATCTGTACCAGTTTAGTGGTGGCAGTAGATTTTCCAGATGAAGTGTTCCCAGCCATAACTCTCTTGGTTTGCCCCTCTACAGATTTTGAGATTATTTGTGCTATGATCACAGCTCTCTGATGGATCCAAGAAAAGTTGTGAATTTTTCATTGTCTACTTTCTTTTGTCATAAGGTTGGAAATGGCAGCTCCCAAGCTTTTTATGCATTGGAGCCCAAAACTGAAATCTCTCATAATTCTTAAGAAGAATTAAGAGACCCTGAGAACTGAATATTGGAGAACCAGTACTTTAAGCTATTTAGCTTTCTTTAAGACACACACACTTTTGGTGTTTGGCACACACACACTTTGGTGTTTGGCAATTTTCTTCTCCAGAATTCTCCTTGTATCTGTGAGCTGTGATCTGATAAAGTATGCAAAGTGTATTTGATCCTTCAAAGTTTAACCAAAGCAATCCATTTTTTAAAAAGACTAATAGTCTAACTAACATATATCAGGGGGTGGCATTTTCGTCATTTCTAGCAGTTCTTATGGGCTACTTCATGCCTCTAATATTTGGGGTGTTACTTCTGGTGCCAGGATGGAAATGCTGTAACCCTTGGAATTTCTCCAGCCCAAACTTTCTTCAAAACAATTCTTCAGATACACTAGTGTATTCCCTGTTTAATACAAAGTGAATCTGCATTGTATACTCGCCCTGGTCCTTCATACTGTTACATATTTATGAATTCAAATTAGTCTAATGATCCTTCATAAACCTTCATCTCTGCATTGCTAGCAATGTCCTTGAATGAGTCCATCATGCCCTGTCTTGAACAAATATAATTCATATTCCACAACTGCTCTGCACTGTGTCCTTATGTGAATTGTCATTCATAAGAAAAAATATGGGGTGTTGTAATTGTGACAGCTATTAGTCTCACATGGAAATGCTTTCGTAGGATTTATTTGCTGGTTTTACATTCTTTAAACATTTCTTCCCACTTAAGGGGTCTATAATATGGTATCAGATTGTTTTTTAATATTTGTAATCTTTGTTTGAAATGGCATTAATAGTGTAAGATCAACTGAGTCATACTTTTCCCAACTACTCTTAAAATTTCATGAAAATCATTTATTTAGGAAGCTCTTTCAGATGAGATTGGGCGCGTTCAGCATGGTATAGCTGTAGACTAGGAAGCACTTTCTTTTGAGTGGATGAGCCTGGGAAGTTTGACCTTATAACAGTTTGACAGAGTTGTCATACAGATGCAGCCATTGCAGAGTACCAGTGTGAACAGCGTTCCTCTGACAGTGTGATGTTTGCCACCCTAGTATCTGCAAAGCAGAAACTATTTCAGTGGTCAGAGAACAGCTATCAAACAAAGGGGCGTTATTCTTGAGATTTAAAGTTGAATATTACTTGCCTTGATTAATATTTGGATTTTCTTGAGATCTAGTAGCACTATCATCTTTTTTCTTCATAACATGAAAATATCCATCCTATACATGTCCCCCCCACTATTCTGGAGTCATATAACACATATTGTTTCAAACATTTACAGCTAGGAAGGAATTTATCTCAGGATGAATTATATCTTGAGTCTCAGTAATAGTTGTTTAGGTATTAGGTAAATATTCATGTTGGAATACAGCAAAAAAAAAAATAACGTTGAAGGTTGTTTAGAAGGAAAGAAAGTATTTTTTTATTAGTTTATTTTTAATTAGAGAGCCATTGTGAGGGTACAGCTACAGATCCATACATCTTTGTGCTCATGTTTCCCCCATACAAAGTTCGATAACCCATCCCTTCACCAGTGCCCATTCTCCACCACCAGTAAACCCAACATCCCTCCCCCCTCCCCAGTCCCGTCTCCCCCCACCCCACCCTGCCACTATGGCAGGGAATTCCCTTTTGTTCTCTCTCTCTGATTAGGTGTTGTGGTTTGCAATAAAGGTGTTGAGTGGCCATTGTGTTCAGTCTCTAGTCTGTATTCGGCCTGCATCACCCTTCCCCCACATGACCTCCAACCACATTTTACTTGGTGGTCCCTTCCCTGAGTTACCCAGAATGAGAGACCAGCCTCCAAGCCATGGAAACAATCTCCTGGTACTTATTTCTACTATTCTTGGGCGTTAGTCTTATAGTCTATTATTCTATATTCCACAGATGAGTGCAATCTTTCTATGTCTGTCTCTCTCTTTCTGACTCATTTCACTTAGCACGATACTTTCCATGTTGATCCACTTATATGCAAACGTCATGACCTCATTCTTTCTAACAGCTGCATAGTATTCCATTGTATAGATGTACCAGAGTTTCTTCAACCAGTCATCTGTTCTAGGGCACTCGGGTTTTTAAGGAAAGAAAGTATTTTGCGGGGCCGGAGCGATAGCACAGCGGGTAGGGCGTTTGCCTTGCACGCGGCCGACCCGGGTTCGATCCCCGGCATCCCATATGGTCCCCCAAGCACCGCCAGGAGTAATTCCTGAGTGCAGAGCCAGGAGTAACCCCTGAGCATCGCTGGGTGTGACCCAAAAAGCAAAAAAAAAAAAAAAAAAAAAAAAAAAAAAAAAAAAAAAAAAAAAAAAAAAGAAAGTATTTTGCATACAAGATGGCCATAAAAATTTAAGAAATCAGGATAACTTTTGTAAAATTTTATAATGTTTTATGATCTGAATGCTTATGTTCTGCCCAAATCCATATGTTGAAAGTTTTACCCTCAATATGACCTGGAGATATTAGAAGTAAGGCCTCTGGGTCATGCACTCTCATGAAAGAGTGTGATACCCTTATAAAATGTTCTGGAGAGAGCTCTCATTTCTTGCACCATGTGGGACACATTTAAAGAGAGGGGTCTCTGAAAAACAGGGAATAAGACCTTATCAGAACTCGACATGGTGGCATCTGTATCTTAAACTTACAGCCTCTATAACTGTGAGAATAATTTTTTAGTGATTATAAGCTATCTAGTCTGGTTCTTCATTGGAGTAGGAATGACATAGGACTGACAGCAAAGAAGAAATATTACTTTTACAGTATTTGTATTATAAGATATATTATCCTGTATACAAATATACCCCTTGATATAATTCACTGAGGCCCCATCAGAGACGGGGGGGGCCCCCCCGCGGGTTGAATTTTCTCCCCACCCCAAGCAGAGCCCTGGCAGCTGAAAACCTCCAGAACCCAGCCAAAGCCATACTCAAGGCCACTCTCCACATGCTTGGATAAGCCTCACTCATGAAGGAACTGACAGAGGAACCCAGGTATGCGGGACCTGTGGCTGAGATCTCCAAGCCTGTTTGGATCAGGACTGGGCCTTCTCCACCCAAATCCCCAGTTTTCCAGTAGCTTTCCAGTCATACCCACAAACTGCCCCCAGCGCCATGTAAATCTCATCCATGGCCAAGATCCAGAGACTATAAAACAAAGCTTCCAGAAGAGAGCAACACAATTTTTCCTAGAACACGTGGCCACTTTTGCAGCTATGCGACCTCTATATTTTTATTTTTAAATTTTTTTTGATTGACTGATTTTTTTTTTATTTTTCCCACTCGGCAGAACCTGTCAAGCTACCCATGATGTATTTGATATGCAAAAAACAGTAACAGTAACAGCAACATGCTCTTCGTGTTCCTGGAGCGAGCAGCAGATGCCTTTGGGCTACAATAGCATGTGACAGGGATGAATGGAGATGTTACTAGCACCTGCTCAAGCAAATTGATGAATAATGGGATGACAGTGATACAGTGATACAATTTAATCAGAGAGATTGAATACAATTCAATCAGTTATAATTTCTCTAAGTTCTAAGAAAAACAGACACTGAAGGGAGGCTGAAGGCATTTTCCCTACATGTGACTAACTCAAGCTTCATCCCCAAAACCACAAATGGTCCCTCAAGCACTGCCAGGAGTAATCCCTGAGCCTTCCAGGTGTGGTGAGGGAAATCATAAAATGATGTTCACACTGAAATAGAAAACTAAATTATAAAAATAAGGTCCTCTTTGGAATACTCTCTTTTGATTTCTTTCTGGTTTTTGTTTTTTCAGAGTGGGGGGGAGGGTAGTACTACACCAACTCAGGGATTACTCCTGGGGGTGCTCAAGAGGTCATGTGGTATGTCAGGGATCAAACCTGGGTCGGGTACATGCAAGGCAAATGCCCTATCTATTATACCATCACTCTTGGCCCCCTCTCCCTCTCATTTAAACAAAATATAATTTTCCTTATTCACACATACCTTATCATCTCAGTATTACAAGGGCCAGGGAGATAGCTCAAAGGAATGGGGCACATCATGTATGAGTCCCAGAGTTCAATCTCTCACAACATGCAGGCTGGACCACAACCTGAGCACTGAGCGGTCAGGCCTGTATCACTGGGTCAAGCATAACCAAAGGTCAACCTGCAGTCACTCCCCACTCAGTGATGCTGAGTTTTGTGAAAAAACAGTATTATAAAATCTTCAAACTCAAATCCACTGGCTCTTGGGAGCTGTTGGTAATCTATTGATATTGAAAAATTTCAGCAGATTATACATTATAATTGACCATTGGCAATGTTTTCTAAACATAAATTTCAAGTCAAACTACTTGAGTTAGATATTATCAAGTTATGTGTATTGAATATAAGCTCTAGAAGCCACAATTCCAGTACTCATAAGTCAACTAAATCCCATTTATTCCTCAGTGTGAATAACTTAAAGTTAAGCTATCCATTCCCCCACTAAGTCTGTCTCCTATATTAAAAAGTCTGCTTTATCTAAGTCACATAAATGTGTCACAGATAATATTTAATGAAATACGTTTTATGTCCAACATTTCTCAAATGTTTACCAAGTACATATTTATTGTGTCATTTGATAAGGACATGAAATCTGAATAATTTGTGTACAAGTGGCACAAGTACCAATAAAGGGTTCTTTAAGGAATACCATGGTTTGGTTATCCTCCAAAGAGGTATTAAATCTGATTATTTTGTGTACTAAGTTTTTAATTCATTTACTTGAAGACTTTTCTTGGCTTAGGCAGGCTTAATTTCATCACAGGCAGGTCAAAATAGGCATGTGACCTTCCAAGGGAACTTCTTCAAAAGGACAGACTGTAAGAAACCTCATTGTGATAAAAAAAAGTTTGGTTTTGTGTACTTGCGTAAGAACTCCCTGTTTCACAACTTTAAATTAGATCTACTTTCAAATTATCTTTGAAAGGGCTTTCTGAAATGTAATCATTCAGTTACGACGTGCTGCCCAGCAAACTTGACAGATTGACGGTTTCAAGGGTGAGGTGGTTCTGGGGCATTTTTTATGACTTTCCTTTCTTCTGGATTATCTGGGAGGGTTCCACACATGATCACAAGTGTGTTCTTTTAGGAGAGAGGGAAATGTGCCCAAGGGGGAGGTAATTGGCACAGAAACAGGAAGACGTTTTCAGCTTTCAAAACTAAGGTAAGGGCCCCAAGTTGAAAAAAAAGGGCAAAAAATTGTAAGTAGTTCTAGAATGTGGAAAAGCCTGGATTTTTTTAAAGGACCTCCTTGCCAAAGAGTGATTTTGGCTTGGTGAGCCTTAGTTTGGACCTTTGACCTTCAGAACCCAGGCATACAATTTTAAACTCCAAGGCTCTGATTCGTTACGGCAATCTTTAAGAAATGACTACAACGGGGGCCAAAGATAGGACATTGGGCAGCACGTGACTGACCCCATACAGTCCCTTGCGCACCACCAGGAGTAATCCTTGAGTACAGAGCCAGGAGTAGTAAGCCCTGAGCACAGACGGGTGTGTCCCACACCTTTCTACCTCCCCAAAATGCCTACAAAAACTAAGCAAATGGCCTTCATGGTCTAGTAGAGACTTATTTCCTTTATGACATTTCACCAAATTATGTTCAGATGTCAAATTTTCCGTTCTGATATTCTAGTAACATTGATCCTAAGCACTTTTTAGATAACTTGTGAGATAAAAGACAGTTCTTTTCATAAAAATAAAAGCTTTATGGATCTCTGTTTCTTATTTAACTCTTCTGCCTCTGTATTTACCAAATATTTTTCCCAAAGGATTGTCCTTGACCTCTCTTCTCTCTTCTCTCTTGTACTTATTACTCTATTCATTGTCATCACTTTATTGCTATGGCGCTAATGTTCTTGGCTGCTCTCTTCACCTCAACTCATGCTTTAAAAACTTCTCTGTGCATCTTCAGTTCAGTAACTCATTGGCATCTTGCATTCAAAACAACCAGAAGTCAATTGTCTTCCCATGCATAGATTATAAACAGAAACCAAATCACACTAGAAAATGATTGCTTCATCAAGTAAGGTATGTTAAGAATTTTGTTTTGTTTTGGTTTACACAACAACGGAAAACTAGAGATGTATCTTATTTTTTGGTTTTTGCAGATGTCAGTTTTGAGTAATATTTCTTCCCACGTTTCTTCAGTTTTCCTTGTTCCACATGGACTATCCTACTCATAATTCGAATGGTTGCAGAAATGGAAAAATCTGACTTTTTAGACTAGTTTATATATGAATTCTAACAATAGTATCTTAACCAAATATCAAAAAATTTAGTTTTTCTAGTTATTCACTGTAAGCCATACCAAATGCTCATAAATCAGACACGCCAAAAAAATGCTGTCGTGACATCATTTGACTTTTCACATCATCATCACTAAGTGAAAGATTTCACCATTTAGTTCAGGCGATACAGGCCAGTTTTTCCATCAAAAAGTACTTTTATCTCTTTTAGCTAGTATGTAATCTTTGGGTTGATACTTTGAGATTGCAAATATCCTGTTTCCCAACAGAATTTCCCAAAATTGTTTTAGCATTTTTTGCATTCTTATCAAGAGTATTAAACCTGAATCTCATCATGAGCAAGTAGTGAGAGAAATACAAATTATGGAACATTCTATGCTATGACTAGCCTGAATTCTTCAAAAATATCCAGTATTGTGAAAGAAACAGAAAGACAAGTCAAAGTTAAAGGAGACTAAATTCAGTGTTTAGTCATTGTTTGGATCTTTGATTTAAAATAATAATATCAAGCATAATATTGAGATGAATTGGAAAATCTGAATTTTATATATTAATTCTAAAATTTTAAAAAGTTAATGCTATTATAATAGGTAGAAGAGTGTCTATTCTGCAGATATGTATCTGAAATATTTGGAAATAATATCATGACCCAAACCTGGGTCGGCTGTGTACAAGTCATGCACCCTCACAGCTGTACTATTGCTCTGGTCCCTATTTTAACATTTTAAAGATGAAGCCATGAGATGGTTTTCTAAATTTTTTAAAGGCCTAAATAAAAAAAAAGAAAAATATATTTAAAAAAGTTAGAGTGTCCAGTGTAATTTTTAGATAAGGATAAACACCATGGGGGCTAGAGCAATAGCACAGCAGGTAGGGCATTTGCCTTGCACATGACCAAACCGGGTTCGATTCCCGGCATCCCAAATGGTCCCCTGAGCACCACCAAGAGTAATTCCTGAGTGCATGATCCAGGAATAACCTCTGTGCATCACCGGGTGTGACCCAAAAAGAAAAAAAAAAAGGATAAACACCAAACTCAAGTAGCTATTGGAGAATCCCAGTAAAGAACCAGTGATAGTTTCAGAGATTTATGAGCTGAAAATCAGAAAAGAATGGCAGCGATCATGGCCAAAGAGACAGTACTGTGACTATGGCATTTGCTTTGCACTCAGCCTTACCCCAGTTTGATCCTTGGCACCACATATGATCCCCTGAAAAACTGACAGGAGTGAGCACTGGGCACAGAGCCAGGAATAAGCCCTGAACAACACAGGGTGTGGCCCTCAAACCCAACCCTCCTCTTCCCCAAAATGACACAAATGAACCTTGGTTGGTATTTAGAATCATCTAAGCAATTAAAGTAATAGTTTATTGAGTTTTTCCATGAGTGATTTTTTTTTTTTTTTTTTTTTTTTGGTGAATGACATTGAGAAAGAAACTGAAATCCTTTACCTAGTCATTTACACTCTGTCTGGATGTCTGAAAAGGTAGCGGATATGCTTGTAAAAACATAAAAACAAACCAAAAATTCCCCCTTGGAAATAACTAAGTGTTGAAATAAACTGTGCATTAAATATATTTATAGAAAACTCCTATAGTAAAGCACGACATATCAGTGAAAAAAAATATAGGTCTCAGGAAAAAGATCTCATATTACATAAAGAAATATATACAATGTTATTGGTGTGGGCCCACACTGTAGCATTGCTCAGAGGCTACTCCCAGTTCTATGCTTGAGGGGTCCCTCCTGGCCATGCTCAAGGGACCATGAAGTGCTGGGGATAGAAGCTGTTGTAGATTGCATGCAAAGTAAGAGCCTTAATCCTTGTATTATATATCTGGCCCCCATTACTAAAATGATCAGTTATGCCTATCTTTTCTAGAATCAGGGAACTGAATCTTTTTTGTTGTTGTTTTTGGGCAACACCCAGTAGTGTTCAGGACTTCCCCTGGCTCTGCCCTCAAGGGTCACTTCCAGTGGGCTCAAAAGACTATCTGGGATGCCTGGGGTTGAACCCAGGTCAGCAGCATTACACTATGCCTCCAGCCCCATTTGAAACATTTTAAGGCAAAGACTTTTTTCCCTAGACCTTGACAAGTGGCCTCTTCTTGCTCTTCCCCAGCCTTCTGATTATTTAGAACTTTAAAGCCTGGAACATCCGTTAGCTGATTTGGATGTGGTTGAAAGAGGCAAATTTCATTGTTCTAGTTGAGCAGCTCCTAGAGAAGATTCTGCTCCACGTGACATTTGGCAATGGGTAGGAACGGTTTCTGGTTGTGCAAGGTTGATCAGGTACCTTCTGCTGGAGACTTTCCCTGGACTGACTGTGGCTACCCTGCCCAAGATGGTGACCCATCGGTGAATGACATGGGGTACAGATGAAGCTTCTTGTTTCCAGGAAGAAACCATTCCTACACTCTTTGTCTGAGCATTCCTGTGAAACAAGAGTCCAGCATCCACCTGCTGCTCCAGCCTACTTTCATTTTAAGTTGTTCTTTTCTCCCTCTCCTGCTTTCCAACGTCACCCATCTACTGAGAACAGTCCCACAATATATCACTTGTCCCAGAATCCCTCTATGTGACTCGACTTCTAGGAAAACTGATCTGAGACACTGACAAATCCTGCTTCGTGATTTAGTATATGTAAACTTCCTGTGAAGGTCCTTGTGTGCTTTAAAAGAATGAGTACAGAGGGTGGCGTGAAGGTTTTTGTAGGAACACAGTACATTAAATGTTGATGTTTTAAAACTATTTCCCAAAACTGTTTCCTAACTTTACAGATATTGTTTGTTCTGCTGCTTTTCTGAATTACGGAAATGTACAAAAATAATTTTTTCAACTCCCAGTAAGGCAACTTCAAATTTTATACACTAGTTGATTAAATTTTATGTGGAATGTTCTCACACCATCAAAACTCAAAATTATTCATCCTTTTCTTCTCCGAAGCAGGGGAAGAGTTGAGGGACACAGCTCAGTGGTGGAACACATGTGTGAGTGAGACTTGCCTGGAAGTCCCATCCCTGAAACAGCAAAAGGGAAAAAGAAATTGGGGCTAGAGAAGTAGTATTAGGTAGGGTGCTTGCCTAATATTCAGTGATCCTGGTTGATCCCTGGTGCCCTATAAGATCCCCTGAGCTTTGCCAGGAGTGATCCCGGAGTATAGACCCAGGAATAAGCCCAGAGCACCACAGCCAGGTGTGGACCAAAAACAAAAAGGACAAAAATATCAGGGATTTTCACTTAATCTGTTTCCCTACTCTTCTAGAATTACTGTGCTAACTCCACTGCTTGTCCTTTCTTTTTAAAATTCATTTTTTAATTAAGGCACCATATTTTATAAGGTTATTCGTAGTTGAGTTTCTAGCATATAGCATTCTGGCACCAGTGTCAATTTCCTTCCACAATGCCCCACAGTCTGGATCTTAATTTTTTTGGCATTTCAGACTTTCTCTTAGGGAATCTCTTCCTCCTAAAGTGAAATATGTATAACTTCCTTAAGAGATGCTCTGCTCATAGAAAACGCTTCTGCAAACATGAGTTTTGCATCTTGGAAGTTACTTCCTCTCCATCAACTCCCATATATCCACATCAGTCATTATTTCTCCTGGTACTTTTGCATGTTTTTGACTTTCATTGATGTTATTTTCATTCTCCTGTTTTGAAGTAAATGTGATCTTCCTAATTGTCAATGTTTTTGAGACAATCTCATTTGTATATTGTAATTTTCCTAATTGTCCAGGTGAGGATTTACTTTCCTTCCTCTGATTTATTCTTGTGTTTGCATATTCATATATATGCAAATATGAATCGCATATACATGAATATACACACATATATAACTTTTCATCCTGTTGCTCATTGATTTGCTCGAGCAGGCACCAGTAGTGTCTCCATTTATCCCTGTCACATGCTAGTGTAGCCCAATGGCGTCTGCTTGCTCCAGGAACACGAAGAGCCTCAAACCGCTCATTCAGGGTTTTGACAAAAAGGTCTAACCATCTCATAGGAGGGTGGCCACGTGTTCTTTTGATATCCCGTGGAATCCAGTCAGTAACTGCTCTAGTCCAGCGGTCGTCTCCAAATCCATTATGTGTCTGGTCCATCTGGTTTTCGACGCTTTGGCAAACGAGACAGGGTCCCTGATTCTCGATCATCGACAGAGATTAGAACTCTGGATTCCTTCTCTCACTTGAGTGAAACATGATATTCTAAGCATGGCTCTTTCAATTCCTCTTTGGGAGACCCAAACAGTGTTCTTATCCTGTTTGCGTAGATCCCAGGACTCTGAGGCATATGTTAGTGCAGGAAGAATGGTGGAGTCAAAAAGATGTGTCTGGAGCCAGAGGTTCTTCATCCTCTTAACAACTGCCTCAAAGCTCTTGAAGGTGTTCCATGCCAGTCTCTTCCTCCTGTGAAGTTCAGGTGCCAGGTCATTCGTCATGTTGAGTTCTCGACCTAGATGCACATAACTGCTGAATTTGGAGATGTTTGTTTCATTTCGAGCAAATGGAATGTCAGGAACTAGTCCATTTCTCGTGAACATTGTCTTTGTGAGATTCAGCTGTAGTCAGATCTTTCCACACTCATGGTCGAAGTCGGCCAGCATTCCTGCTGCTTGGCTAATGTTTGGTGTTATTGGAACGATGTCATCAGCAAAGCGGAGGTGGTGTAGTTGCCTACTGTCTATCTTAACTCCCATTCCTTCCCATTCCAGTTGTCGCATGATGTTCTTGTGGGTGGCACTGAAGAGTTTCGCTGAAATGGTGTCGCCCAGTCGAACCCCTCTCTTTATGTCGATGATCAGTTCCTTGTAGAATGGTGAGATCCTGGTGGTGAATTCATAGTACAGCTCACAGAGGATCCTGATGTACTAAGTTTGAATGCCCTGTTTGGCATTCAACCTCAGTGAGCTTGGTCACCATGTGGTTATGGTTGATCATGCTGAATCCTTTTCAGAACTCAGCTTGCTCGCATGATTGTCCTTTGTCTAGTGTTCTGCCAATCCTATTCAGGATGACTCGCGTAAATAACTTGTAGACGATGGACAACAGGCAGATCAGGCGATAGATGTCGTGGATGTCTCCCTTCTTGTACAATAGGACGGTCTTGCTGGTTTTCCAGTGGGATGGAACCTTGCATTCAGACAGGTAGCATGTGAAGAGCCGAGGCAGTGTATTGATGAGTACTGGTGGCAGAGTCTTCAGGTGTTTGGGTCTGACCTTGTCTGGACCAGGTGCTGTATGCTTCTTTACCAACGAAATGGCGTGTCAGATTTTGGAAGGGAGAATTCTGGGAATGACATATCCATCCAGTGGAATTTGATATGTGGGCAGGTGGATATGGCTATCGAAGAGATCCAAGTAGAAGTCGTGGATAACCTTTTCCATTACCCTTCTGGAAGATGTGATAGATTCATCAGAACACTGGAGGGTAGTCATCTGGGTCTTATAGTTGGAGAAGGACAGGCGGGCATTGCAAATACTTTTCCCGGCTTCTGCCACATTGTCCAACAGTGCTGCTCTTCTCTCTTTGAGATCTTCTTTTATTGCTTCTCTGCACAGCTTTGTGAGCTTGAACATTGGCTTGTGATTGCCTTAGGCTCACGCCAAACCACGTTGATGAATGAGTTTGAGAGTTTCCAAAGACAGGCATCTTTTTGTAGCTTTCTCTCTTTCAGTGTTCCTCGCACAATCATGGAGGTGCTGAACCAGTCGATCATATTCCTCATCGATGTTGTCAACGATGGTATCTTCCGATACTGCTTCAATAGTGCCAAAGAGCTCCCAGTTGGTGGTCGTTCTAGGAGTTCTCTTCTTAAACTTTGCAGCCCTTTCTCCCTGCTCTGTGAAATAGAATTTTGCACAAAGGAGATGGTGGTCTGATCCCGTTTGGAGTTTTGGGATAACAGCCACATTGCTCACACAAAACCATTGATTGAATACGATGTGGTCAATTTCATTATGGAACTGTCCACCAGGAGACTCCCATGTCCAACGTTTAGATTCGGCCTTCTGGAACTGTGAGTTACCATGGATGGTCTTGGTCGACATGACAAACTCATGATGAACTCAGACACTCTCTCACCCTGTTCGTTCCATTCTAGGCCATAGGCCCCAAAGGTTGTTCTTCGGGCAACCTTCTCAGTCCTATCTTGGCATTAAAATCACGAACAATGACCTTGTAGAAGGTGTGGTCTTCTTTGTAGAATTTCTCCAGCTCCATGAAGAACTTCTCAATTTCTTCTTTGTTGTATTTGGATGTTGGTGTGTAGACGACGAAGATAGAAACTGTTGGCAATGAGCCACATCTATTTAAACATAAGTGTCCGATTCAGGTTGTTAGGCATTTGAATGAAACGATGCTCATGCCCAAGTTTGTGTTGATGAGGACATCGACACTACTGATGCCTCTACTGTCACATATTCTGAGAAACAGTTCTTCTCAGTGTCGAAATAGGCGTGATGTGATTGATACCTTCTCACCTTGGTCAATCCAATGACGTTAGACTTGATCTTCTGCGCTTGCACCATCAGGTCCTCGATGGATGCTTCTGATGCCAGGGTGCATGTGTTAAAAGTGCAAACAGTCATTTTAGTCCTTGTTTTGGCAGCCTAGTTCAACCCTGAGATTTTAGCAGCCTCTCCTTACTCGTCCTTCTCAATGCTGCTGTATTGGGGACTCTTGTAGGGTCAGGGGAATGAGGCCCATTGTTGTTACTGTTTTTGGTATATCTACTATGCCACGGGTAGCTTGTCAGGCTCTGCCATGCAGGTGGCATGTAGGGAGGTGGCCCTGTTCCTACTCCTCACTTATCTACTGTAGCTGGTCCCTCTCTACTCCCCACTTATCTACTATAGCTGTCCCCTCCCTATTTCTCACTTATGTACTATAGCTGGCCCCTCCCTATTCCTCATTTATCTACTATAGCTGGCCCCTCCCTACTCCTCACTTATCTACATATATATAAATTATATATATATGTATATATATATACATGTATATGTATATATATACATATCACTGCAGGAACAACAAAGGGGATGGAAGGGAGAAATTTATATATATATAAATGTAAATTTAAAATTTAGAAATTTATATATATATATATATAAAAATTTCTCCCTTCCATCCCCTTTGTTGTTCCTGCAGTGATTGGGGATGGCACATTGGATTGTGTATGCAGGAGATTGCACATTTTGTTGAAGCATTGGGGAATCCCAAATAGCTGTCACTGGAACTGAACTTGGGCATGTGCATCGTGCCAGGGATCAAACTTAGGGCTTCATTAGCCTCAGGTTGGCAAGCATACTGCTATGAAAACTGCCTTAGGCCCTTTGCACCTGAATGTTTTTTTAAAGTTCTAGAAAATTCTATGACACTCCTGCTACAAATATTTCTGCTACTGTTCCATTTCTCTTCTGATTACAAGTTGGTGATGCAGGTGAGGCCGAAGTGGTGGCAGCAGGTCTCTGTTCGTTCGAGATTCCAGGTTCCTCAATACTTTCAAGAATGAAAATATTGAATAGAAAAAGATGCTTGGACTCAGATGGGGAAGTAGAAAAGGTTATTGGACAGCAGAAGAGCAAAGAGAAGGAACTCCCCAAGTGGGGAGGAACTTAGTATAGGACTAAGTTAGCTATGGTTCTTTTTATGGGAATTTTATAGGAAAACTGGGACTTTGTTACAGAGAATGCAGGGAATCTACAGGGTGGTCGGGCTGGTTTGTCTCTGGTCATCTGCCTCGGGTATTGCTCATTATCTTAGTCTCCCTGTGAGCCTAAGCTCTGGGGCAGAATTTTATGATGAACAATTGTTAACTCCTGTTTGTCAGGAAAAGTCCAGGAATTTGCAAGAAGTGAAAAATGTAGGATGGACTTGCCAAAAGCAGGACTACTTACAAGCAGCCAAGGGTAAACTGAGGCTGCCTCTTTCTTTGCTTAATTCACTTTGCTCTCATCTTTTAATAATCTCTCTCTGCGGGGCTGGAGTGATAGCACAGCGGGTAGGGCGTTTGCCTTGCACGCGGCCGACCCGGGTTCGATTCCCAGCATCCCATATGGTCCCCTGAGCACCGCCAGGGGTAATTCCTGAGTGCAGAGCCAGGAGTGACCCTTGTGCATCGCCAGGTGTGACCCAAAAAGCAAAAAAAAAAAAAAAAAAAAAAAAAAAATCTCTCTCTGTGAATCATCTTTCCCCCCTAAGATATATTCTTGTTAAATCAATTTCTCCTCTTTTGGATCTAATCTACTTCTAAACCCATTGTTCAATTTTTTTCCAGTTCAACGATTCTAATTTTCAGTTTTGTGAATTCGAGTCAAGCTTTAAAATAATATCATGCACTTTACCATTTTTCTGCAGACAAATGGTTATCCATCTTTAAATATAGAAAACATTAAAGTACTTTTGTACATATTCACATATCCATAGCCCCAATGAGACAGGGGCTACTTCTTAAGTGTTGCTCTGGGGTTGCCACCAGCAGTATGTGGAGGACTATGTAGTGTAGGGGACTGAACCTTGATCTCTTATATGCAAACATGTGTACTAACCTATCGAGCCATCTTCATGGCCTTATTTCAACAAGTATGTGTGTTTGCCAAACCCAGAGGTGCTCAGGCAGGGCTTACTACTAGCCCTGTGCTCAGAAATTACTCCTGAGGGCTGCAGAGACTGTATGTGATTCGAGGGATCAAACCCTCATCGGTTGTGTGCAAGGCAAGTGCCCTACCCACTAGGCTCTTTCTTGTACCCACCAAATTTAAGTATGCTTTTACAACAAGATTTTAAGAACCTTCATTATCTTTTGTTTCTATTTATGGTGCATATTTGCATAGTGTTTTTAGTTATACTTATTGTGAATTGCTTCTCCTTACCCTGTCAACATTGCATGAGATTTTCTGAATTCTAATGAGGATTTTGCCAGATTCTGCCAGGCACATATTGGTTCCCTTATCCAGTATCGTTTGCAAAGTGATTTCCTTACAATTTTTTCTGTGAATGTTTGTTTTTATTTCTCTTGGGTAGAAATATAGACAAGCAGATCTGCTGAATCACAGCATATAATATTTAAATAGAATATATTAAATATATATATATTAGGCCAAGTTACCAAACAAAATATTATGTCTTATTTTGGGACTTATTATTTTATGCTAGTATGCCCAATATTTTAGAAGATATTGGGCAAAGGATGCAAATGGATTCTATATATACTATTATATTCCTGTTGAATCTTAAAAAGAACAAACTACAGCACAGCATTTGTTACAACTTTGAGGTTCTTGGTTTTGCGCATATTTAGACTGAAAAATGTAAGACTTCATTTCTCCAAATGCCCACATGAATGCTGGTGACGGGTAAGGAACAGGCTTTAGCTGCTCTACAAAGGACTCAGGACACAGTTCTTTATCTTTTATTTTTAACTTCTTTTTTAGATATTGTGGCTTTAAAAAAATGTTATTGGTAGGTCTCATACATACAGCATTATACCACACCCACCCTCCAAATGTGCCTTGAGTGTCCCCAAGCTTTCTACTTTCAACTTTCTGTTGCCTTCTGGTTTTTGTTATTCCCCTACTATGTTTCTTTATATCCTACATATGAGAGATCATTATGTCTGTCCCTCTCCTAACTTTACTAAACAAGATACTCTCTAGATCCAACCATGATGCAGCAAATTGCAGGATTTCAAGTTTTTTCTTAATAGCCAAGTAGCATTTCATTATGTATATGTACCATAGTTTCTTTATTCCATCAGCTGTACACTCTTGAGTTGTTTCAGGTTTTGGCTACTGAAAATACTGCTGCAACAAACATAGGGTGCAAATGTCTTTTCTGAATAGTTTTTAGGTCTTGGGGTAGATGACAAGAAGTGGAATTGCTGGGTTATACAGAAACTCAATTCCTAATTTTTGATGTTAGTATTGTACAATCACTTTTATAGTCAGAGCACATTTTATAGAAGTTATTATAAAATGTAAATCAAAGTATAAAGCAGCACAAAGACCAAATCTTCCTACTAATTATTTTTAAGAACAAGTCCATCAGTTGGAGTGCTCAAGGACATTTTCCTAAAAGAGCGAGAACTCCCACACAATGCATTACACAGTGCTCTGCACATTACACAGTAAGTGCTCAATAAATACTCACTTTGAGTGTATCATTTACTCTTTAACATGAAGTAGATACCCTTGGTTTTGGAGAGGAAATTAAAGACTTGAGAGATGTAATTAACTTTATAGAGATCACCAATGTAGGTTGAACTAGAATTCAGGCAGACGCAAGTAGTGACTGTCTTATACGAAATTACTAACTAGCAGGCAGTACTGAAGTTGCCTTCCAATGACTACAAATAACTTGAGAGTAAAGACTTTTGGTTGACTTTAGTTGACTTCTCAGTCTTGTTTGGCTAAATGATTTTTTTTTTTTTTAGCCACTACAGTTAATAATTTGAAGCCAGGTAACTTAAACCTGGGGTTCAGATTCAGCCAATAAAGGCAATAGCTTATTATCTACAATCCAAATGGTAGCACTAATTAACTTACCTGAGGACCTCTGAAGCGGTACCCAGAAAGCTCAGGAGTGACACTGGCAATTCTCAGCCAACTTGGTCAACCATTTAATGCAAGGGCCTGAAGCTAACCTGGGGGACCACATGGTTCCAGGAATTGATCAGGGTTGGGCACATGCTAGGCATGCTCTCTCCCAGCCTGAGGACTAAAAAATCTTTAATAGCACGAAGGATAAGATGAACGATAATCAAAGTTGGAAAAACATTTTTGTCACTCCAAGTGATGCCCAAGTATTACTGGGCCTCAGAATAAATTATTTTATGCTTGTTGACCAAATCATCAGGAGGTATGTAAGCATCTGCTATCCACTCTGGCATTTTCTTTTTTTCCTGTCCCTTCCCTGCTCTCCTTTAGCAATATATTTTGAACATCACTCTGAATAGCTTATACAAATATTTTCTTCACAATAGCTGTAAATGCTACATTTACCTCATTCCCCCTTTAATAGACATTTAGATTGTTTCAACTTATCAGTCATTAAAAACGGTTCTGTAGTATCTTTCCATACTTATTCTTACATGTGCATATAAGTAGGCAGTTTTCCAGAAGACTTTTTATTATCTATTTTTTGTTTGTGTGGGGGGAAGGGGTAACATCAGGTGGTACTTGCAGTGGGGCAGTTATGTACTGCCAGGGATCTAAATGGGGTTGACCACATGCAAGTGTCTAACCTTTTTACTCTCTCCAACCTCCAAAAGGGCATTTTCAGAATTAAATATACAGTTAACATTTTGAAATGATGGCTAATAGGCTCTACAAGATTAGACAAATTTATACTTTGATGTGTTTTCTTTTATTGGGCTAGGTCAGAGAGCTATTAGTGTTTTTATGAAATATAATTGAGACTGTATATTTAGTACATAACTTTTGAAACATCAAAGAATACATATTCACAATTTAAAGAGAGCATCTGCCATTAATCAATCATCTTTCATTATAACCAAAGTAATTAAGAGTATGGACTTTGAAGACAAACAAATATAGGTGCTACTTCCAGCTTTAACATTTAAAACCAGTGAGATGTTGAGTGATTATTTAGTCCTTCTAGGACTTGAATTATGTTTTTGTGAAATTAGAGAAATAATAGTGTCTACCCAATAGGATTATTATGAAAGCTAGTATACAAAGTGTTTACAGAAGAGCCTGACAAGACTATGTTCTTGACAACATACCATATGACCCAAATGATTAATATAACAGAATCATGTATTTATTTTTAAAATAGGAACCAGGGAGGTAGTATGGGGACTAAAGTATTTGCCTTGCACTCAGTCAACCTCATTTGATCTTCAGCACTGCCAGAAGTGATTCCTGAGCACAAAGCCAGGAGTAAACCTTGAGAACAGCTAGATGTGATCCCAGAACACACACACACAAACAAAAAAAGTAAATACAAAAATCAACAATGACCTGATTTTAACTTTTGGAGTCATCCAGTTCAAAAGAATATGCAACCTTATTCTTAAGCCCTCACAGAAACAAAATTCATTGCAGGCTCAGAGAAATCTAGAGAATATAAAGTTCTAATTAAAGAAGAGAACTTTGATTACAAAGAAGGTTTGGGTTTAGACTACAGTGTAATTATGAGTTTTTCCACTGAGAACAAAAGAAACTCACTGAAATGATAGTACATTAACACTATTAATTTAAAAATGACTATAAAGAATATAAAATTTCAGGGCCAGAGCTATAGCTCAGTGATAGAACACCTGCCCTCATATATGAGACTCTGGGTTCAATCCTTGGCACCAAGGAAAGATATAGAACTTCAATGCCGTGGCTGACTTTTAGCATTCTTTTCAATAGGTTCCAAGTACTGGAAATTTCCTAGAGGTATGGTCATTTCAAATTTCTCTCTATAGGAAACTGTAACATGTTGAATTTGAGATATTAAAAAGTTTTTAAAGACAACACAAAAATTATTTGTAGTTGAAAGGTCAAATTTATTAGGAAATTGAGAGAGATGTGTTATACACAGACTATAAATACTGCACAGCTGACTCTATTCACAGTTGAGCACAGAGATATAGTCAGTGCCAATCTACTTTGTGGAGACTCTTGTTCTTTTGTTCCAAGAAAAGTTTGCGCCATAAGACTTGGACTTGGGTTTCGGAACCTTCCTCTCTTCAACGTCATAGCGCCATCCTAGAAAATAAAAACAAACAAGCCCACAGGAACAACATTAGAGAGGATACCTGAAGAACATAGCAAGCAGAGGCTAACTTTCATACATTTAATGTTCATTTATCATCAAGAGTACATGTCAACACATCTGAAATATAAATACTTAGTAATTTGTTCCCTTATAATCCTGTATGACAAGAGGGTCAAAAACATTGCCTAAGATTTAACATCTCTCAAATTAAACGTGCAACCCATGATTTGATTTTTCCTAACTCAATACTCTTGCCCAATAACTGATCGTTACATACTATGTAAACATGTTATTTACTTTATATAGTTTAATATGTGATTTTTTAATAACCATAATGCATAACATTAAAAAAATGCCCAAATCACTGTTTTCTAAAAGCTGGTACCTTTATAACATTTCAGAGCTCAATACTAAAAATCATGTATTTATACACTTATATACATTAGTTACAACACAGGCATAAACTATGCAAGATACTTGATTCAGTCCCTGAACTGAATCAAGGCTACTTACTAAACTTAGTTTTTCAACACATTTCAAGTACTTTGTAGATTAGACTTTTATGGAAATAGTTGATAGAAATATAAATTTTTCTTTCTTGGGGTAATATTACTTATTTGCTTTGGAACCACACCATCTCTGTGCTCTGGTCCATGCAGTGCTGAGGATCAAATCCAGGACTCCTGCATGCATATAGTATGTGCTCAGATGGTTGAAATCTCTCTCTGGTTCTTCAATATACATTTTTAAGCCTCACCAGAAATCCACTGATTAGAATCTTTAGTGGGGGTTTGGGAACTGGCACTTAATTGATCCTGGAATTTTTTTTTTTTTTTGCTTAGAAATTTAAGAACCACTGGCATAAGCTATTTTATTCTTACAGTGTATAACTCTTCTTTCCATAGTCCTTTACAATGATTTTATGAGTATTTAAACTGATCTATATCTGTCTTCTGCTTGAAGTCTGATTCTTCAGTTCAATTAAGCAATGCAGAATAATCAAATCAACATCTTCTTCCTTGAAAATATAATTAAGTCGCCCTTTTATTCCCTAGTTCAAGCAACCCCTATAACATTCACTTTTCTCAGATCAATTTTTCATCCCTGCAACTTCATTCTTGTCTCTCAGGACTTTCTTCAATAATTCATCTTGAAACATTTATGCTGAATCGTGCAGTTACACATAAAATATCTAAAACAAATTGCTATTATTATTATTTTTTTTTGCTTTTTGGGTCACACCCAGCAATGCTCAGGGGTTACTTCTGGATTTGCACTCAGGAATTGCTCCTGGCAGTGCTTGGGGGACCATATGGGATGCCGGGGATCGAACCCAGGTCGGCCGCGTCCAAGGCAAACACCCTACCCACTGTGCTATCACTCCGGCCTCAAAATTGTTATATATTTTTACGGAAGTCTCGATCTCAAGAACTGTCATTTATTCATTCTAGCATTTCTTAGTGAGTACAGTTTAGCTGCCATAAAGTTCATGTTTCAATAGTTAGAATTCAAATTTGCCACAAAAGTGAAATCGAAGTAATCAAAGTACTACTGGCTATTTTGGTCACCAAAATAAGAAAAAGCAGTGTTTCCACTAAAAGAATTCTACCACTAAAAAGTTACTTTTTTCTTTTTAGTTTTGGGTCACACCCGGTTACTCAGGGGTTACTCCTGGCTCTGCCATGAAGTTACTCCTGGCAGTGCTTGGGGGGTCCTATAAAATGCAAGGAATTGAATCAGGGTCAGCACATTCAAGGCTAACCCCTTTACTATCTTTTTAGCTCCTTTCATTTTGTTTTTGTAAGTGTGTTAAAAAAACAACTTTGGTTGTCTTTAAAATATATTTGTTTTGCCTCCTTAGCTGCCCTCAGGTGGCCCACTAAGCCATGAGGAACTGGGTGTCAACTTGGGTCCTCACACATGCAAGGAGTAAGTCCTAAACCCTGAGCTCTCTCCCTGGCCCCTGAAAAAATAACTTTAAGAATCCCTGGAAATTAACAGTCATCCATGTGTCTTCCCTACCCTTCTGCCATCTCTCCCTCTAACCCCAGGTGCACACAAAAGAAATAATTTTTAGCACAGGTTGTATGCAAAAATTATAATGTTTGTTGGCAAATTACGCAGGACCTCCATGAATGTTTCTTGTCAAATGTGTGAGAGAACCTGTTTCCTCCCACCACACACTCTTGAGGCCAGTAAAGATGTCTTAAAAGGGTAAGAAGAATGAGGCAGCATTTAAAAACACTTAGAGGGGCTGGAGCAATAGCACAGCGGGTAGGGCGTTTGCCTTGCACGCGGCCGACCCGGGTTCGATTCCCAGCATCCTATATGGTCCCCTGAGCACCGCCAGGGGTAACTCCTGTGCATTGCCGGGTGTGACCCAAAAACCAAAAAAATTTTTAAAAAATAATAAAATAAAATAAAAACACTTAGAAACAAGTAATGGTCCTGCTATATATACTTCTACTACAATCTGTCCCAAATGATATTGTAGCATATAAAGGCAATTGGAGGAAGTAGAGAACTTTAGCTAAAAAGACCAAATTAATTAAGAACAATATCTGCAAAGATACTATGTTTAAGTTTACACTTATACTTTATAATGGCTATGCCACATGAACTGAACTCACCTTTATATTTTTCCACTTGAAATTTGTTTGCAAATAGAAATAATGTAATTTGCAAGAAGTAGAAATCAAGAATGGAAACTTATTTGTGAAATGTTTAAATTTCTTTTGCAACCCTCCAAATAAAGTCTTTTAAAAGAATTGAGTTTCTGAACAAATTCATGGATATAGAAACACCTGCTTTCCCTAAAAAAGCTTATATAAAATCAAGGTGTAGTCTACAACAATGGGCCCATATGTTGTCCTGTTAGGATGCTGAAACCAGCCCTTGCTCTTCCCAGCTGTGCAGCAGCAGAAGATCAAAGAAACTGAGTCCCAGGCAGCTGCTCCAGAGATGGGATAAAGCTCCTAGGGCTGCCGTCACTTCCCATGGAGGAGAGCAGCCATATGGCATGGATTAGCCACAAATCCAACCAGAGCACCTAAATGATGATTCCCTTTACTATTTCACAGTGTAATGTTTGCACAAGGAGATTTTTTGAACTCTTAAGTTGGTATAATAAGTACCTCTGGCATATGTGTTAGTAAACTTAAATGTGATTCCCCTGTCTATTTTTTTTTAGAAATATGCCCATTTATTTTTATGATCTCAAGATGACTAGAAAATTATATATAAAAATTATATATATACATTCTATGACATAAATAACATAATCTTTTCAAATTTCACCCCTCTTCCAAGAAGATACAGAACTGAAGATGATTCAATTAAAATTTAAAGCCCATGTATGGGACAAAAAATTTCATTTGTATTTACAGAATCAATTTATGGTTCAGTTATGTAAAAATACAGATAAATATTCATCAGTGCTTTATTGCTTATCAAATATTTTACCTATAGTAAACTTCGTTCAAACTCCGTAAGGTCTTTCTCCTCTAGTAACCTAATGTCAATCCGTGAGTTCGGAAGTGAACAGTATTAATGGTTTTTCCTACTAGCTATTTGTGTACAAAGCAAGAACCACCACATAATTTGGCAGAGCTTGATAATAACTGGCAGTTACCACTACCAGGCATGGTATCAGAATAGCAAGGCTTTTGGAAGCCCAAACAAAGTATGTTGGTACTTGGATGGCTTCATGATTTCTTACCAGGCTATATATCTACATTATGCCTAGGTGAAAGCAATGAATAAATTTAAAATCAAAGTGGATTGTTGTGGATGGGTGTGGGCACAAGAAAATAGCTTTTCAGGAATTTCTTTAAAGTTGCAAAGTATCTAACAGCAGGGGTGGGGAGAAGGTTCAGAATAATTCAAAAACAAAGTATCAGAAAATATAATAATGTTTTGGATACACTGGCAAAGCAATTCTTTATATTAAGATGATATAAAATGAACCAACTAAAAAATTTAAAATGTGAAAACACCAAAATATTAGCTTTATAACAATATGTTATTGCCTAGCATAGCCCAACACCTCAAAAAGAAAAAAACACCTTTGATGCAATAGTCAGTGGTCCCCTTAAGTTTTACCTTTCTATAAAAATTAGTTTTGAGATGCTGAGATTGAACCCAGATCTCATGCATTGAAAAGGATGCATCTTACAATTGAGCCATTTGACTGGCACTCAACTTTTATCCTTTAGAGTAATATAATTGCCATCCAATATCATTTCTAAATCAGCAATCTGAACCACATTATTCATTATTTGCAACAAAAAACAGGAATTAACTCAATTATTTCTCTTTTGTATCCTAAAAGTACCATTGCAAGTCAGTCATTAGAAATGTAGAAAATGTTTTCTAGAGAAAAACTATGCAACAATGGTGGATGTCAAAAAGAATCTGAAATCTGTTATAAAATTGGTGGTTTGTGCTGTGATATCTACAATCTTATTGAATCCTTTTATCTTCCTCTTTCACTCATTTGTAACCCCCAAATCAGTCCTCATGGTGCTTCCATGGTCATTTGTGACATGTACAGGAGGGGTGAGCAATTTGAGTAACACATGTTACTCAGCTGAGGTCAAGCAAGGTAATGCTCAGCCTCTGTGGTTCTTGTAAACAAGTGTCCTTTTCATGGTCTATTTACAGCCCCCTTTGTTGCTGGTTGTTTTTTAAATTTTTGTTTCTCTTACTGGTATTTCCCTGTTTAAAAATGGCTCCCAAATGTAATACTTTACTAGTTTTCCTAAGAGCAAGATTGTGATATGCCAGTATGTTACCTTCTGGCATAAACTGTAATACATATTAAACAATTTATATTAAGTAAGATGTCTAAACAAAAACACATGATGCAAGGTTACGTACTGATCAGCAGATAACATTTTTGTGATTAGAGGGCTCACAGGAAATTGTTTTTCCTATAGGTTTATTTGTGTGTGTGTGTGTGTGTGTGTGTGTGTGTGTGTATGTGTGTGTGTAATTTGGAGGACAGAGGGTGTGCACCCAGTAGTGCTCAGGGCTTACTCCTGACTGCACTCAGAGACCACTCCTCCTGGCAGGGCTTGGGGGAACCATATGGGGTGCTGGGGTTAGCCATGTGCAAGGCAAAGGCCCTACCACTGTATTATCACTCTGGTTCCCCTATAGGTAATGTTTTAGTATTTGCTACTTTACTGTTTGAAATAACTTTATATAGTGTAATTACCACAAAAAATGATAATTGAGGGGCCGGAGCGATAGCATAGCGGGTAGGGCGTTTGCCTTGCATGCGGCCGACCCGGGTTCGGTCCCCAGCATCCCATATGGTCCCCCATGCACCGCCAGGAGTAATTCCTGAGTGAAAAGCCAGGAGTAACCCCTGTGCATTGCTGGGTGTGACCCAAAAAGCAAAAAAAAAAAAAAAAAAAAAGATAATCGAAGCTTATCTGTCTTTGTGTGTATTGAGGAAGTTGATGTTTATCTCTTCCCCCATTTGCTGATGGTGTTGTTTGTTTTTTTTGTAAAGCTCTACCAGTGCTTTACATGTCTTAGATATTAACCCTTTACCTGATGAATGGTGAGTAAATACCCTTCACAGTCTGTGGGTTGGCTTATTATTCTGATCCTCGTATTTTTTTGTGGTGTGGAAGCTTCTTAATGTAGTCTAATTTGTTCATCTTTGCTTCTGTTTACTTGGTCAACGAGGTTGAGTCTCTGAAAACAACTCTTGTTTCAATGTCATGTTTTCCCTTCTATATTATCTAGATGACGTCTATGTTTAATTCAGAGTATTTAGATACTGATTATTAACCAAAGTTTTAAGTTTATATACTTGTCGTATTTTTATATGCAATGGAGGAGCTCTATTTTTGATTACAGAATACTTTCATTTTTATGCCATGAGAAAAAAGCCAGATTATGGATAATGCAGATAACTGAAAAAAGTGCTATGTATATTTAAAACTTATGCTAGTATGAGAATGCTATATAACAATTCTAAATTATTTTGCATTATGAAATTAAAATTACTGTTTAGCTAGTTAATAGATATGTTTAGACACACAAGAAACTACTGGGAACAACAGAGACAAAGGGAGCATATAACTTTATGTGTTGAGTACTGAGATGTGTTTTTGCTTACAATAAGGAAAACAGAATAGTTAGCTCCTTAAGTAAAATGGCTAATTGTGACAAATATGAAAGGATAAGGAAGAACAAAATCTGAGCGAATACAGTAAGTTATTAAGATCTGAACAACAGAAATTTTATTTGCCTTTGGGGTGTGTGTGTGTCTGTGTGTGTGTGTGTGTGTGTGTGTGTGTGTAACAGTGACATGTCACAATTATAGGAAACTGTACTCCATTTCCATGGGTTCATTTTATTACTTTACTGTTTACTGCCTCCTATATTAAAAAAGACTATTTTATTTGTGCAAACTGCTTATACTGCAAAGGTTTTATTTCACTTTTATAATATCTTTGAACCTAAATCTATCTTTGAGATTCCCTAGAGGACCCCTAAAAAATCCTTCTTTCCACCTTGAAAAAAAGAGAGGTGCTAGAAATGGATTTTTACTGGCGATGTTACCACTATATGAATAGATGTTAAGCTATATGGAGAGATTTTAAGTCAGAAGAGATTCCTTAACCTAGAGCTTAATGATTATGGTAAACGTTATTGAAATTGTGTGCAGTAAGCTAAATATAGAGATCTGCTAACAATGTGGTTTGTCTGATATCAGACAACAGACTATCAGTTAGTTTCAGTTATTTTAAAAGATTAACCTGGCTGCATCTTCTTTATTTTGGATCCTGTATCTTGTAGGCTAGGTGTGTATTTGTCAATTGGAAATCCGTATCATTTACCTAAGTAGTTTTTTATAATATACATAGCACAGAATATAATAATTATTAGTACATTTTTTCTGTTTCGCATATTTGTTATATTAAGATTTTTTTCTCTGTAAAGAAAAAATGTCATTCATTTTTATAAATTAGGCAAATGTGTACTGTTCTCTTTGAAAAGGTTTTGATGATTATTACAAATATTTTGTCTATGTCTATAATGTCTTTGGAATGGCCACATTATGTTATTTTCTTATTTTTTAATTTTAGTAGATTATCAATAAAGTAACTATATACATTATTAAGTTTGTTATACTCTGATACTCCCCTAAAAGCAACTATTGTCACTGTCACTGTCATCTTGTTGTTTATTGATTTGTTCGAGTGGGCACCAGTAACGCCTCTCAATATGAGACTTATTGTTACTGTTCTTGGCATATCCAATACGCCACGGGTAGCTTGCCAGGCTCTGCCGTGTGGGCGCGATACTCTGGGTAGCTTGCTGGGCTCTCCAAAAGGGGCGGGGAAATCGAACACGGATCGGCTGTGTGAAAGGCGAATGCCCTACCGCTGTGCTATCGCAGCAACTATTACAGTAAGCAATAAGCCAGAATGCTATGTCTTTAAGAAAAATGAACACCACATAGGAATACATTTGATACTTTTGGTTATAAGCTTCCAACAGCGCCAAACAATTTTAAACATATCAAGTGAACTAGGTCAGAACTTCCAGAACCAGTTGTTAAGTAGATATATTGATGATCCCAGAAGAGTTTATAACAGCATAAACACATAATTATCAGTTTATGTCTGAAATGTTTTTATATTTTTAAGTTTTGTTTTCTGACACTTGAGGTAGTCCATTTCCTTCTAAGGTTTCTGTAACTCATTACAATTTAGTAGACTCTGCAAATTAAAATTTATAAATGACATTTTATTTTCGAACTAAAACCCCTATTGAATCTGGGGACTCTTGCTGAATATTCTTGGACCATACCTGACAGTATTGGGGGGATGGGCTACTTGCAGCTTAGTTGGGGGTGGGAGCATTGAGTGGAGAGCATCTACCCCTGAACTACTGCAGGTGCTCCAGCTCTTCGACTGAATATTCTTAATTTTCATGATGATATAATTACTTGTATGAATTCAATAGCAATATATCCTTCTCTTTAGTAGAATATAACTGAAGTACTGTTACGCAACCAAGAGCTTACCTGGAACAACATATTTAAAAATGATTCTCAAACAGTAACTAAAGTAAACTTTATGGAGCCAACACTAACAAATTCCTTCCAAGAAGAAAAATGCCTGGACAATGGGTTTACAGAGTTCCCTAAGGCAGTATGAATAGGCTAAACCAGGAATCAAGAAGAAATTAGTAGGAACTACTGGAGAAATCTGATGGCAAGTTACTGCTTGGCTATCTAGGCTCATGAGGCTTTGGAAAGTCCACTTTGATATTCCTTATGGAAAATTTTCTGCAAGCAAATTTAAAGCTTATGTGATGGTGGTCCAGATTATGCCACCCTAAAATTTGCTTCTTTGGTAAAGAATTCTTTTTTGGCTGGTTATTTCTTTTTTATTTTTAGAAACAGTAAAATCTCTGAAAACAGACAAGAAATTGTCCTTTTGTGATTGTCATGTAAATTAACATGGAAAATTTGTCTTCCTCTCTAACTAGAAAAAGGCAAATGACTAAAATTTTAGAAATTTTTCAGTGAAGAAGGTTCGGGCTTAAATCTGCTAATAACCTTGATTATTTACTACGCTTTGCCTGATAATCTCTCACAACTGGCTTCTCCACTACCAATATTTTTTGTACTGAAGATGGCATTCAAGGTGGTGGCTTGGGCCATTCTATCATTTTCCCTCATTATTAACCAAATCCACTGAGATAAATCTGGAAATCTAATTGGTTTTATTCAGTGACTAGTAGAAGGCTACTGGGATCAGCTGCATATTAGCACCTTACCCTCCTGTACTATTATTTTCAGTTTTTTAAGTGTTAACAGTCCCTCATTTTATGAAGAATGCCGGTATCTCTGAGATTAAAATTCTTCTTCCCGTTATTGGTAATTCCGGCAACTACCCTGCATCAGTACTTTATGTTTTGCTCTTACCACATGTCACTTTCCATTGAAGGCTGTTTCTGTGAAACAGATGCAGCCCATCTAGCTAGCAGAGGGAACTCTAAGGAGCAGAAAAAAATGGAAAGCTTTTATAGGCAGAGGGCATGACAAGGAAGTTCTTTAGCAAAGGAAAAGATGAGTCAAGTAAGGCCACCCTTTCTAAAAGAAAGACAGGAGCTTCAGATTATGCAGATTAATTTGCAGTTACTATGATAGGTTAAGATTGCCATCTTGGGAAGTTTTAAAGCCACAATTTAGTTCAGTATTAAATCTTGGTTTGGTAGGATGGTCTTGTCTTTAACACTGGGTTATCTCCCATTATTAATCAGAAGTATATGTGTTATTAAATGTCTACATATTTTTATCTATTAATCTGCCCTTTTATTATAGAAGAGTCTCAAGTCAAGAAACTAGAATGGTAGGGGAAATTTTTTTTCTTCCACCATAATGGCAAATTAACTCTTCTTACAGTGATCTAAATAGTTAATCCAATCTTCTTTTATGATCGTGATGCTTTTAAACTTTTTTAAAAGGGAGAAGAATAAAAAAAATTTGTCTTAATAGGAATTTATCAAATATTACATGTTCTATTTCCAGGTTATCAAATTTTACCCCAGTATCTAGTCTTTGTTACACTATAACTATTTCTATGTTGTATGGAATAATCAACTCCACCCCCACCATATTCCAATGTTCTTTTTTCTAAAAAAATAATTGTTTGCTGTTTGACTTTGAACTGATGGACCTCAGTCTTTATTATCAAATGGATGAATAATTCTATTAACTGAATGTATTTGAGACAACATCCTAATCTTTGTTTTTAAAGTATCTTTGACCCTACATAAATTTGAGATAGAGACCCTCATTGGGAGGTTTAAGTTAGGTGGAAGTTCAGATCTTGCTAATGGTATCCACTTCTGTAATAACTCTAGTTCCTGGACTATATCTCTAATTATCTTTATTTTCTCTGGTTTCCTTTCCTACCACCTATCCAGAAGAGGATTTTCCTCTTAATGAAGTCCCATGATTTATCCTCTGTTCTCCTACTACCAAAAGAAGCCTTCTGCTATTTTGAGAATTTCAAAGAACTTTTACAACTAACAGCAAAGAGAAAAAACACAAGAGGTACTATATATACCAGAGGAAAGTCACAAAGTTTCAAATCAGATCAAAAGGGAGGTGGGGGAGCCATTTCTGGGTCATTAGCATGTAAATAGCATTAGATCCTAGCCTTCTACCATTCACATTTCCACAGCTTCCTTCCCTCAACCTTCCATCACACCAACAAACACTAGGAAACACAAAAGCCACAGAGGGAATGGTAGGTCTTTTCAGTACACACACACAAAAAAACCTAAAACAAGGTTCATCTACATTTCAGAAGAAAACCCAGATAACCTCTGTAAAGAAAGAAAGCGCATTTCTGTAAAGTTCCTCTTAAATAACATGGTGAGCTCAAAGAAAGATCTTTGGGATGAGGCCCTGTTAGTCAAGACTCAAACTCTTTTTGTATGGACTCAGTGAATTTGTTGGGAGAGGAAAGTTAGTGGGAGGCGAAAAGCAAGAGGAAAAAGAAATCTTGGGAGGGTATTCATAGTCTTTTTTCCTTTCCCAGTATCTAGTTTCACAGAACAGCCTTCAATGGAAGGTGAGATATGGCATCAGAAGAAATTCAAGCATAAAGTACTTAAGCAAGATGAGTTTCTGGAATAGCTGGAAGAGGAGAATTTCAATCTCAGAGATAAGGGCATTATATAAAATGAGGACAGATAATGCCTTGATTAAGAAACTGAAAACAGGACCAGAGATAGTGCAGGGGTTAAGGTACTTGCCTTGCACGCAGCTGACCCCAATTCATCCCTGAAGAGCATATTGGTCTTTTGCTCTTCCCCCCCAAGACCCCCCTAATCTCAGGAATTCATCCTGAGTATAGCCAGGTGTGGCCCAAGTGCCCCCAACTAAAATATATATATATATATATATATATATATATATATAAAGGTGATTAACAGAAAATTTTATCATGTAATACAAATTAACACATATCTTAGCTATTTGTTTCATTGTATAAAAAGTTTCCACTTATCCTTGATTTCCTGCCTAAAAGCCAGGAATATAACTCAAGGTAAAAAAGTAAGGCGAACTTTGCAAAGTTGGATAAGGTCTTATTTATTATGTAATATTAAAATATAGAATATATCTTGCATATTGTTAAATATTCTTGATTAGTGCAGCCCAATAAAAGCAATGAAAGCAAAATTTTAACTTCTAGTAGTTGCAGAAAACTGAAAATGCAACATTAATTTGACTCACTTTTACAGCCAAATATTTCTAAAATATTTCAATATGTAATAAATATAAAGACATTGCATATGCATTAACAAATACGTCACTGAAACCCAGTAAATATTTATTTTATGCTTACATCATACCTCAATTTAAAATAAACACATTTTCAAGTACTGCATATACATGTGTGGCTCCAGATTTTTATGGAGACTTCTATAAGCAAGAATAAGGATGACAGGGGGCCGGAGTGATAGTACAGAGTGTAGGGCATTTGCCTTGCACGTGGCCGACCTGGGTTCGATTCCCAGCATACCATATAGTCCCCCAAGCACCGCCAGGAGTAATTCCTGAGTGCAGAGCCAGGAGTAACCCCTGAGTGTTGCTGGGTGTGACCCAAAAAGTAAAAGAAAGAAAGAAAGAAAGAAAGAAAGAAAGAAAGAAAGAAAGAAAGAAAGAAAGAAAGAAAGAAAGAAAGAAAGAAAGAAAGAAAGAAAGAAAGAAAGAAAGAAAGATGATAAATAAAATGAATAAGAATGGAGAAATACAGAGCAGGTTTGGGGACAGACAGAAAGCAGAGCTGGGATATACATAGTAAGAGAAAAATAAGAACTTTGGTAGACATACCTATTAAGCATAGATTTCTCACATCATTTGGATAAATGGTGTTTTGAATTTATAAAAATTCGAGGAAAGCTAAAGAATGGGCCTCAATATTAAGGCTCATTATTATCAGATATTTGATATATAATAATTTAGATTAGAATCTCTTATTTTCTATAAATGGCAAAACTGAATTTATTTTTAGACTTCAGTAGCCACATTTCTCTTACAGCTATTACAAATATTGAAAATGCACTGTAGCTGAAAAGTCATAAATAATAAATAAATGAGCATGATTAATTTTAAGTAAAACATCCACTGACAGGAAGGTGACCTTTTAAATTTTACTTAATGTCTTGAAAATTTAGTTTTCTTAAATACAAAGTGAGAAAAATCTCTGTTCTATTTCAGAGATGCACTTAGGGTTAAATAAAAATGTATGAAAAACACTTAGCATAGTGACTAGCTCTCTTATGATGGTATTTATCATCTGAATCTGAAATTAGAAGGCATTTAAAATTTGTTTCTTTTTATTATATTCACCACACAAATGATATTACTCTTTCTCCATACTACTAATTTCACAAAGATTCTAATGACCCATATTGCCAACTTTTTTTAGAATGCAACTAAGTCTAAAAATTTTGGGGTATATTTTTTGGATACAAATCTGTTCTGAAAACTTTTTTCTGGTAGTTTATATTTATGTACAGAAATATACAGATTTTCTGTATTTTGATTTTGGATATGGCAATTCCACTGAATTTATTACTTTAACAATTTTTTTAGGAATTCACATATATGTGGTAGCATAGCATCTGCTACTAGCGAAAAGTTATTTATTTTGGTTTGGGGGGCCTTTCAATTTGGACATTTTTCCTTTTCTTTCTCTGATTACTGTGGCTAGAACTAATACTGTGTTGAATAAAAGTGGGAAGAATGGAGATCCTGTCTCTTACTGATCAAAGTAGCAGAGCTTTCATCCTTTCTCTGTCACTTGTGGGTTTGTCATATATGGCTACTGTTCAGGTATGTTTCCACTATACACAGTTTAAGAGTTTTTGTCAATAAAGGATGCTAAATTTAGTCAAAGGCTTTTTATATTATTACCCATGAGTGAACCTATTCCTGGACATCTCATACTTCACATCACTAATATTCCAACAGTAGTGCTCCACATTTGATGAGGCTTAAAGTAGAAGGAAATCAATTTTAGGAGGAAATTATTTGTACAGATATATATATATACACACCGTGGCAGAGTCTCTTGCCCCCATGCCTGGCTGTCTTCACTGGGGGCCCTGGGGGGATCGGGGAGTGGGTTGAGTTTCCCTCCCTGCCCTGAGCAGAGCCCCGGCAGTCCAAGACCTCTGGAACCCAGCCACAGCCATGCTCAAGGCCCCTCTCCACATGTTTGGACAAGCCTCATGTATGAAGGAACCAGCAGAGGAACCCAGGTGTGCAGGATCTGGGAGTGAGATCCCAAAGTCTGCTCGGATCGGGACTGGGCCTCTTCCGCCCAGATCCCCCATTTTCCAGTAGTTAGGCGGTCACACCTACAAACTGCCCCTGGCACTGTGTAATCCCATCAACGGCCAACATCCAGAGACTATAAAATCAAGCTCCCGGAAGGAGACATTTTATAGTCTAGTTCTCCCTCTCGGAGAACCTGGCAAGCATGGGAGAGCCTGGCAAGCTCCCCGTGCCATACTCATATGCCAAAATCAGTAACACTGAGGGTCTCATTCCCCTGACCCTGAAAGAGCCTCCAATGCGGCACTGTTGAGAAGGACCGAGTAAAGAGAGGCTTCTAAAATCTCAAGATTGTGACGAATGGAGACATTACTGAGCTGAGACTGCTCAAGAAAATCGACGATCAACAGTATGATGATGATGATGATAATATATATGCCTCTCGGAGAGCCCAACAAGCTACTGAGAGTATCCTGCCCTCACAGCAGAGCCTGGCAAGCTACCTGTGGCATATTCGATATGCCAAAAACAGTAACAATAACAGGTCTCATTTCCCTGATCCTGAAAGAGCCTCCAATACTTTGGGAAAGACGAGTAAGGAGAGGCTGCTAAAATCTCAGGCCTGGGACGAACGGAGACGTTACTGGCGCCCACTCAAGTAAATCAATGAACAATGGGATTACAGTGATACAGTTACAGTGATACAGTGATACCTATTATGATAATTATGCCATTTCATCCTTTGATACAGTAATAGCATATTGGCTGATCTGTGGATGTTAACTATCTGTACACTACTACATTGCCATAATAAATCACAGTTTATCATAATAAGATATCATGCTTTCAATGTACTGCTAAGTTCACTTTGTTTACTCCTGGCTCTGTACTTATAAATCATTCTTGGAGGGTTTGGGAAATTATATGGGGTGCCAAAGATTAAACCCAGTCTGTTGTGTGCAAAGCAATTGTACTATCTCTCCAGCCCCTTAACATTACTTACAAGGTGAATTTAGTAGTAGAAACTCCTTTAGCTTTTGCTTATAGCACAGTGGGTAGGGCATTTGCCTTGCATGCAGTGGACCTGGGTTCGATTCCTCTGTCTCTCTTGCAAAGCCCGGCAACCTACCAAGAGCATCCCGCCTGCACGGCAGAGCCTGACAAGCTACCTGCAGCGTATTCGATATGCCAAAAACAGTAAAAGCAAGTCTCACAATGGAGACATTACTGGTGCCTGCTTGAGCAAATACATGAACAATGGGATGACAGTGCTACAGTCTCATGATACAGTCTCCCCTTCAACTGATAACTTCGCCAAGCAGAGGACCCTATTTTTTCTTTTCAGCACTTTTGACTGTATCATACCACTGTCTTCTGGCATGCAAACTATGCTGAAAATCCTAGTAATAACCTTCTGGTTTTTCTCCTTATATGTAATATGTTGCCTGCCTCTGGCTGATTTTGCTTATTTAATTTCCCCCTTCGTTCTGTTGTAATGGCTAGGGGTTGCATACATACTTGGGTGTAATGCTGGTACACTGGGCTCTAGGGGTACAATCCTTTAATTATGTTGTTCACACAATCTGGCTATAGTGCTTCCCAGAGGTTACTGTGATGTTTACTCACACACATGCTTTCAGAGGTAGTTCCGTTTTACTTGCCATGCAGCCAGACTTGTGTTTGTGGGACCAGAGTTCACAGAGCAGAGCGCTCTCGCTCTCTCTCTCTCTCTCTCTCTCTCTCTCTCTCTCTCTCTCTCTCACACACACACACACACACACACACACACACACACACACAGTGGAGCTGCTGGGATTCAGGACATGTGGTAGCATTGGAAATTGAATTCAACTGAATCACACTTGCAAAGTATGTGCTTTACTCACTGTGTCATCTTCTTTTGGTATTCTCTGTACACTTAAGTTTTACTATTTAAATTATAATGTCTTGGCTTTTCATCTCTTGGACTCATCTTTGTATTTCTCTAGGTTTTCTACAACCAGGTGTCCATTTCCTTCTATAGATGAACAAGTTTGGGGTATCATCTCTTTAAGTTTTCTGGTCTTTCCTTTCCTAGAGCCTCTACAAAGCACATATTGTTCCTCTGGAATTTGTTCAAGGGTTCCATCACTTCTCAAAATTCCTTTTTCATTTTACTTTGTTGTTATCTTCCAGCTCACATACAACTCCTCGTATGCTGCCTCCAATCTGCTGTTGAACTCTTGGCGTGAATCTTTCAGCTCTTACTATAATCTTCAGCTAACTTCTGTTTTGTCCTTAATATTTCTGAGTTACAGTTCTCACTCTTCTCTCAAGTTTGGTAAGCAGTATTATAAACATTACTTCGAACTTTTTTGTTACTGAAATGACCAGGGGTAGTACAAATGGTTGGCTGTGATGTCGTGTCCCAGACAACAGTTTCACAGGGACACTCAATATAGGTTGAGTGGCACCAGGAATTAAACTCATGCTTTCTCACTTGTAGAATAGGTTCTTTATTCACCGAGCTATCCAAAAGACCCTTTATGTGTTTTTTTTTTAAGGTATTTTGCAGGGGGGTCATCTGGTCCCCACCTCCAGCTTTGGGGGAAGTGGGGAAGGGACAAGGAGAGAACACATTCCTCTGACTCATTTTGTGTAATTCTTTAATTTTGTTTCTATGTGTTAGGTTGGTCCACAACCTTTTACAGTCTTAAAAGATTGGTCTTACAAAGTTAAGTCCATTAAAAAGCAACTTAAAATTATGATAGCATAAAAAACAGAGGTGGGGCTGGAGTGATAGCACAGCAGGTAGGGCGTTTGCCTTGCACACGGCCGACCCAGGTTCAATTCCCAGCATCCCATATCGTCCCCTGAGCACTGCCAGGAGTGACCCCTGTGCATCAACAAGTGTGACCCAAAAAGCAAAAAAAAAAAAAAAAAAAAAAAAAAAAAAGGTAGTGGTGTTCAGTAACTTTGTACATCAACACTAGACACTTAAACACTTATTGTAACCATATTACCTAATCTATAATAAAAAATTTTAAATAGATAAAAATATAATTAGGGGCCATACCGGTGTCCAAAGCCTCTTTTTGAAAAGCTATACTGTGTTGCCTGACACTAGAAAAACATTTTGCATTTCTGTTGGTAGCAAGATTCAACTCTAATATGTTAGGCCCACCATAAAAAAAAATAGCAAAGACAGGAAAATTTTAGAATGAATATGCATATTTTCAAATAATTGAAGGGCTATTAAATATAGTAGATAAAATTGTAATTTTAAGAAAATAAAAACCAGGTATCAAAACTAGAATAAGATGTTAACAGTTCAAGAATTAAATGTTAGTGATTTCACAAAAGATACGAGTTAGCCAAATTTTACTCCTGATTTCTAACTCAAATTAGGGCAGTTTTGTTTTACAAATTATGTGGACACTCCAATCCATTATTTCTTTGAACTCAAATTTTATATGGCTCTGGTTCTGATTAAGTCTCTTGATTTTATTTGTCACAGCAGAATGAGTCAAACATACCATTTTTCTCAGCAAAGGCAATGGCATCATCTTTAGTAGTGAAGGTTAAAACCATATTGGACAAGGGATCAGCTCTGTAAGAAAAAAATGTCCAAATTTAAAATTTCTTAAAATCTTTAGAAAATTAACAGTTGCAAATAAGCACATTATTGAGAATATCTTATTTAAATCTCAAACTTACCCCTTTTAAATTTTATATTTGTAATATTTTTTCACGTGCATAGTCAATTTTTAAAAAATATAACTGCAAAATACTTGAAAATTTTTGGTCTCAAAGCATTTATTTAACTTTTCAAGTTAAGGGTTGGAGAGCATGCACGAGGTCATAGTTCCACATACAGCTACATGTCCCATGAGCAACACTGGGTATGAGAGTCCCCCTCTTCCCCAACTAACATTTGAATATAAAAAAGATGGCAACAGGGTCTGGAGTGATAGCAGAGCGGGTAGAGCGTTTGCCTTCCATGTGGCCGACCCGGGTTCGATTCCCAGCATCCCATATGGTCCCCTGAGCACCACCAGGAGTAATTCCTGAGTGCAGAGCTAGGAGTAACCCCTGTGCAGAGATAGGTGTGACCCAAAAAGAAAAAAAAAATAAAGGAAAGAAAGAAAGAAGATGGCAACAATATCCATTGCTTCCTAATTCTCTATCATTAGTAATAATGACCTTTAAGCATATGACCACTTAAAAAAATAAAACTCACATTTAGTAGTATGTTTATTAAAAAAAAAAGTCACATTTAGTAGTATGTTTATTAAAAAATTAGAGCACTTTTTACAAGAAATATTTCTGTATGTATTTAGGGTTTGGGGGCCACACCCAGTGGTGCTCAGAGTTTATTCCTGGCTCTGTGTTCAGGTATCACTCCTGGAGAGAGGCTCTAGGAGAATCAAATGTGGTACCAGGGATCGAACCCAACTCAGCAGCATGCAAGGCAAGCACACTACCAACTGTCCAGCCCTGTTACAATATTGAGAATCACATCTGGAAATGCAACTCAGTGGTAGAGCACCTGCCTTCCAAGCTTGAGACTAAGCATTAGATTCTTAGCACTACACTGAAGGGAAGGGTCAAAAACCAAACTCGTGAATATAGCATTTTGTTAAACATTGTTTAGAAACATGGAAGTAAAGAAAAGAGGATTCAGGAAATAATTTGATAAACATGAGATACACAAAGAGAATGCATGGCCTTCAGCACCATTGGAGGGAAGACACACAAACTGTTGCTGCTGAAGTTCTGGTCAGACACCATAGTTCTCAGATTCATAAGAGATTCGTATATCAGATATTAGGACTACAAATGTCACCTTTAAGTGAAAGAACTTTTACAATGGCTGGTTGTATTGAGCACTAAAAACTAATACTAATTTAAAATTAATTTCTCCTTTTCAAAGTATATATATATATATATCTATATATATATATCTTACGAACAGAAGTATATTCTTAAGAACAGAAGTAGCAGCATAAAAATCCAGATATTTAATGAGTGCTGAAATACTCACTAGCTTAACTGACAATAAGAAATAATACAGAAAACAAACCAGGGGAAAAGTTAGGAAGCAGAAGACCAGAGCTCTGGTTCCTGCAAAAGTATAAAGCAAAGATCTCATTTATGATAAATTGCCCTTCTTTTAATGTACTCATTTTCTACTCTTGCCATTTTTTACTTCGTCTCCTATATCTTACGATTCTCTTTTAGGTGTGGTGCCACCACCAATATCTGTCATTTAAATTCTTTCTTAAGTACTATATGTTTAATACCACCCTAATTATATTTCTTTCTAGACTCAAAACCATCCTTCATTGCCTTGCCAGATTAACCTTCTTGAAGTTTAACTCCCAAAGTCATTGCCTAATTAAAAAAATTTTAGTTTTCACTGTCTACCAAATAAATTTCAATCACCTATCCTTAACATTTAGGCAGTTCTACAATCTGACCTGTACTCACTCTAGTCTTTTTAAATTATTTCCTTTAGACAAAAACCCAAGTCATTAAGATCATTGTTTCTCTATCCTATTCTCTAAAATATTTCTCTTCATTTAATTTGTTTCTTTCACTTGGAATACAGCAATAAATCACTAACTTAGTATACAGGGCTCCATTCCAATCATTTCTTGTGGTTTACACTAAGCACCAGTCTTTTTTTTTTTTTTTAATTTTATTGAATCACTGTGAGATAGTTAGAAGCTTTCATATTTGGGTTACAATCACACAATGATCAGACACCCAACCCTCCACCAGTACACATTTCCCACTACCAATATCCTGGGTATATCCCTTCTTTCCCACCCTCCCCCTGCCTCCATGGCAGACAATATTCCCTATATCTCTACTTTGGGGCACTATGGCTTGCAATACAGACACTGAGAGGTAAACAATGCCTCTTAAAACTGCTTTTCAAAAAAAATATATAAATTTCAAAAAGACTTTCAAACATGTAGTAATCTCTCATTTCAACCAATGTTATTTATAAAAAACTGATATTTCAACTTAATGTGCAATAATTGGTTCTAGTTTTGCTCTTTTAAAGTACTGGAGTCTTAACCACAGTGCAACTTTAAGACTAATGCTCTATTAAAGATTGTGAAGGGAAAATTACAGAACTCACTCAAAGGTACATAAAGTGATTTTCCTAGAAATGACATATATAAATAATATATATTTAGCACAAATTATATAGCACAAATAATGATTTACATTATTTGGGATTGCATTACTAATTAAGTCTGGAAACAGATGAACACATTAAAATCTTGTCTAATGAAAAAGAATAATCAAAACATTTCAACAACTGGGGAACCATAAAGGATACCAGAGATCAAATCCAAGTCAGTAGTGTGCAAAGCAAGCACCTACCTACTGGACTACCATTACAGCCCCAAGGTAATTAACTTTTAAACTTATCCAATCTCCTACCCTTTAAACAATAATACGTAAAGATTTTTCTTTAATTTAAAAGTTGCCACTAAATTGTTAACATTATTCACACATATACCACTAACACATGTAGCTTATGCATCATGCTAACAATATCAAGTCGATTCTATCTAATAGAAGTCTTAAAACAACTTTTTTTTTTTTCTTTTTGGGTCACACCTGGCAATACACAGGGGTTACTCCTGGCTCTGCACTCAGGAGTTACCCCTGGCGGTGCTCAGGGGACCATATGGGATGCTGGGATTCGAACCTGGGTTGGCCGCATGCAAGGCAAACGCCCTACCCGCTGTGCTATCGCTCCAGCCCCACAACTTTATGGTTTACTGTGCTGGGTAACACTTAGAGGGATGTCTGTCATTGGACATATTGAACAAAAGATGTCAAAAAGCATTGTCATAGTGATTTTTAAAGATGGTATGTTTCAAAGAAAAAAGTCTGCATAGAAAAAGTGCTGAAAACATATTCAAATCAAATCAAATAAAAATACTTACGTTGACGCCCAACCCATCAAAGGATTTTCCCATCGCTCCCTGGTATCAAACTCCATCTTCCATTTCTTTGTGTTGTTTACTCCAGACTGCATGTTATTGCGAGCAGGAACAAAGATCCGGACTTTTCTAGTTTTGATATGTTCTTCTGGAACACCAGTTAAAGTTGTGATATCCTACAGAAAAAAACAAACAAATTTCTACCAATCCACATATAATCTCATGCATTTTTGCTACTCCCTGTATCATGCAACTCTGTTCAGAATTGTTTATAAAAAGGGTTTTATTGAAACTTGATGGCATACTTAACTGTTCTATGTTATATATATGTACATATATATATATATATATTTCTACTTTAACATGTAGAAATAGCATAGCTGTCGAGTTTAGGGTGGAGTGAAAAAGGGTTCATTAAAAAAATACATATATATAGGGACCCTTCTTCACTGCTGGTGGGAATGCCGACTGGTTCAGCCCTTCTGGAAAACAATTTGGACGATTCTCAAAAAATTAGATATTGAATTCCCATTTGACCCAGCAATACCACTGCTGGGAATATATCCCAGAGAGGCAAAAAAGTACAATCGAAACAACATCTGCACATGTATTTTCATCGCAGCACTGTTTACAATAGCCAGAATCTGGAAAAAACCCGAATGCCCCAGAACGGATGACTGGTTGAGGAAACTTTGGTACATCTATACAATGGAATACTATGCAGCTGTTAGAAAAAAGGAGGTCAAGAATTTTGTAGTTAAGTGGATGGGCATGAAAAGTTTCATGCTGAGTGAAATGAGTCAGAAAGAGAGAGACAGACATAGAAAAATTGCACTCATCTATGGTATATAGAATAACAGAGTGGGAGACTAACACCCAAGAACTGTAGAAATAAGTACCAGGAGGTTGACTCCATGGCTTCGAGGCTGGCCTCACGTTCCGGGGAAAGGGCAACTCAGAGAAGCGATCACCAACTACATTGTAGTCGAAGGCCATGTGGGGGAAGGGAGTTGCGGGCTGAATGAGGGCTAGAGACTGAGCACAGCGGCCACTCAACACCTTTATTGCAAACCACAACAGCTAATTAGAGAGAGAGAACAGAAGGGAATGCCCTGCCACAGTGGCAGGGTGGGTTGGGGGGGAGATGGGATTGGGGAGGGTGGGAGGGACGCTGGGTTTACGGGTGGTGGAGAATGGGCACTGGTGAAGGAATGGGTTCCCGAACTTTGTATGAGGGAAGTATAAGCACAAAAGTGTATAAATCTGTAACTGTACCCTCACGGTGATTCTCTAATTAAAAATAAATAAATTATTTAAAAAAATACATATATATATATGTTAGATCCCTTTTTCAACAAAGAATTTCTCTGGTCAAGACTCTTATTTCATGAGCAGGTTTAACTAGTTTACAGGAAAGAATGTAAAGGGATATTAAAAGTAAATATTGAACAGAAAGAAAATACCAGCAGTTTCTGTGTCAGTGGTCATAATAAGATATTAAATTTTTGTGAGCAGTTAAAAGCAATTACTTTTAATTTGCATGTTTGTTCTCTTTTGGGGCCACATCTGTCAGTTCTGGCCTACTCAAAGCTCTGTGCTTGGGGGCTGCTCCTGGCAGAATTCCCAAGCACAGAGCTCCGAGGCTGGGATCCATCATGTGGTGATGAATCCCAGCCTCCACTGAACTATCTCTCTGGCCCCTAATTAGCATTTTTAATTATTTTCCTTTAGTGAAACCAATGAAACAGAAAATAGTACATTAATCTACTATTCAGGGGTCAAAGAGGTAGTAGAGGTTTTAAGGTACTTTCCTCACCTACATGTCTGATCTGGTACCACTTATGATTCTAAGCAGAGCCAGGAGTAAGTCTTGAGTACTACCAAGGTGTGACCTAACCCAATCCACCCCCCACCACTCCCAAATCTGTTACACACTGGTAAGTCAAAAAAGTTTTGTGGGAGTCAAAGTGATAGTACAGCAGGTAGGGCATTTAACTTGTACACAGATGACCTGGGTTAGATCTCTGACACCCCATATGGTTGCCTGAGCACCACCAGGACTGATTCCTGAGTGCAGAGCTGGGAGTGACCCCAGAACACTGCCAGGTGTGACTGAAAAAAATCAAAAAAAGTTAAACTCTATTATGTTCTCAACTGATAATGCACATAATTTTGATGCCATAAATAAACATACTTATCAAAGTATAGTGACAGGGATCTAATCAGATCTAGACTATCATATTAGGGTTAATGATATTATTTTTATAAAAAAATATTTCAAAATCATGGATCTACTTATAAAGTTAATTCTAGATTTATGATTATAAAGTTGATGTGAAATCATATTGAACTTGTTAAAATCAAAAAACGCACTTTGTAAATTTCAATTTCCTCATAATGTGTCCCTCATGTTCAATGTTTAATTTGTAGTTCCACTCTAATGAATGCTATGAAACAACTAATTAGTATACATAAACTTATGTTGCAACATGTACAGAGAAAACATTTCTAACTATTCTAAATCCATAGGTTAAAAGAACAATTCCTTAAAATCATTTTAAAGTCAACCAGCCCCCTGCTTAACACAATGCATTTTTATCTACACCAATAATTAGGTGTGATTACTTTGTCACAGCTCATCTGAGGAAAACTATCAAGTTAAGCCATATAAATATTTACACAAATATGTAGTCAAGTTATGTTCTTATATTTTAAAAAGTTTCTTTGCCTATAGGATTAAAAAAGAGTGCAACTGGTACCTAATTTTTAAAGGTATGAATGTAAGTTTCAGTAATCATGTTCAATTCATAAAGATTAGAAATGTCAAATATTATTACATTTAATGACTTTACTTTTAAAGCAATTTCCTCATCAGGTGCTGAACAGATTTAACATCTGGGATGGTCCAAAGTTTAGTTCCCCTCTGAATTCACTCAAGCATTTGTAATTTGTCATAATTTGCTGTTCTGCATTATGTATCTTGAGGTAAATGGGTGTTACAGAGTGATGCATCTTTTCCTAATTCCACAATACCTCCACTGTCCATATACCAAGTTCATGAAAACTAGAATTAACAAGCTGACCTCTCTTTAAGACTTATATAAGAAAGGACACATACTAAGCTCTGAACACTCAAGAAGATATGACCCCTGAAAAGACATTTTCTTTATACACTTCTTTAAGTGAACACACTTATGTTAATGCTTTTAAACCATAAAACTCTGAAAAACAGAAGCTGTATTTCTACTAAAGGAACAGAATGACTATTCGGTGAGTCTCCTAAGCAGCACTCCAGGATCTGGGGCCACTCCAACCTCCAGGCAACAGGGCCTGATGTTCAACGCCAGGCTCTGAAGATGAGGTGCTGCCTGAGCCCTGTGGTGCTGGGGACCACAAGAGTTCACCTAGCAGGTGGTGTGGGGTGCCCCTTTTGGAGCATGGGACTGCAATGGGGTCCAAGCACAAGCCACGACCTCTGTGCCATCACCTCAGTCCCAAAGAATGATGTTTTTGATGGGGCTTACTCCTGGCTCTGAGCTCAAAGACCCTCCTGTGGGGGCTTGGGGAAACTATTATGCGGTGCCAGGGATTGAACCTGGGTTAGCTGCATGTGAAACAAGCACCCCATCAACTGTATTATCTTTCCATTCCCCAAAGAATAGATTTTAAGGACAGAAATGCTCTTTAAGTGACTAAGAATTTTTTTTCCTAAGCTCTTTGTATTTTGAGCTCCTAATTATCAGTGTTTTGTGTCTCTTCAAATAATGGCATTTATTAATATTAATTTATAGCGGTAGTAATTTAAAGATTAAATTAATTTAAAGCGGTATTCAAGCCAGTGAGTTTCTGAGTAGACTAAGTTATTCTGACACAGAATCCCTGCTTTTGCCTGCAGTACACATGCAAGGTATTGCGGCTAAGTTGAGCTGCTGCCAAATGGAGAATAAAAAGGCTTGGCATCCCTCAAATACTTGACACCTAAAGGGCACAGAATCTCTAAAATTCCTAGTCCCTGTAGGCACAATCATAGTCTAGACAGACTGATTTCTCACACTCTTAAAATGCATCACAGCGCTCTATTGTTATCATTTCTTCCACACAGCTTCAGCGAGGGACAGAAGAACCTGTCCTTTAAGAGACATTTCAATGGCTAAAGCTTCCACTCCAAGATTCTATTAAAACAATGTAATCATTGAAAAGAAGTATGAGATACTATTTTGAACTCTAATGTGTGTCTTCTGGGCTTTCCCTCTAATTCTCACTGACCTCTCTCTGAATCAATATTTGCGAAACAAAGTATGTGCAAAAGATTTAAACTATAGAGAATTAATGACAGATTTTTACTTCTGGTTTATAACACAATTATCTGCATTTATTCTCAAATCCTTCTTATACAAAATTTTAAAATGCTTTGGATATATTACCTTTCACAGATCTTTCACTGTGAAATGGTAAAACAGCTAATTTATAAATAATAAATTTCCAATCTTTACAAAAATTTGTCTCATAAGATACAAGAAGCCTTCAAGTTTAAATCTGAGGACCTCAAGGCTCACAAGCTGATACAAATCTGAATTTTAACAAACAAGTGTTCTTAGTAAACAGACTTAGTGAATTTTAAAACTTCAAAATAATTTAAAAGCAGATTATTATATAGTTTATCGAAGAGTGTCACCCAATTTATAAAATTTCAGAAATCAATGGCTATTTTAAGACAGTAGCCAACCAAAAAATAAACATTTAAATAAATGTTTGCTACTGAAAAAAATGCACATCATAATTCCAAGTTAACACTTGGAATAAGTTCCGTCTCTTCCACAATTTTAAAATTTGGACTGGTCTGGTAGCTGATTTGCCATTTCAAGAGAGTAGAGAAGAGAAGGGTAGAGAATAATTTTAAATGGAAGAGGAATTTTTTTAAATCATTAAGAAACTATATACCAATAAATGTAGATAAGCTTTCAAATACTAATTTCCATCATAAATATTAGTTTTCTATATAAAAACTATGATTCGGTTATCAACTGTCCCCATTTCTCTTGTGTGAATTAAACTTTTTTTTTAAACAAAGGAAGCAGGGAACAAGCAATGGGAAGTTGGTGTCAAAATGCAGAAAAACCTCCCAGCAAGCTTCTTGCAACCACCCAGGATTTCGAGTCTTGCTGGCCGCTCTCTTTTGAATACCAGAATTTCACACATTTCAATGACTATTATGACTTCAAAGAATCAAATTTTCATCATTGTCCGTCATCTGCCGGTTGATTTGTATAAAGGAGTTCTTCTGCATGCACTCTAAACAAAAGCCTCCTTACTTTTGTGGCTATATATCAAGTTTAAAAGTTTTGTTTGTGACAGTTGTGTCTTTGGTAAATTAGGGTAACACTGAAGGAGTGCAGCTGCTCTGCAGGAACCTCCTTTTTGGCACCATTTCACTTAAATAAAAACTGAATAATTAGATTCTGCCTTTATTAAACCACAAAAATGCCACTGGCCTTAGTAATTACTTCCGGTTGCCCCACCCACTTAACCTTAATAGTTTACACTTGTCATAAAGAGAAATAAATGAAAAAGGGTTTCACTACTACTTTCTATATTTTTTAATAGACTTTTCAGTCAGTACACCCAAAAAAAGCCAAAAATTTTACCAGGTTTTTGGTAATAAATTCATGGAATTATTTGGACCAATGCTAAACAAATTTTAATGAAGCATACATTAAAAATTAGCTACAAATATTGCTTATAGAAACCTTTCTACTGCAGGTTTATCTATTTATTACCAGTTATGGTTTGAAATTTATTTTAGAGGTGAAATTGATATAAATGTGATGGCTGCATTTATATTCTACTTCAACAACTTCAGCCATGAAAGATCTTAAACTGTTCTACTATAAATTTGAGATTTTTTTAAGTATCCTACATATATCTAATATAGGAAAACTTCACACAAAGTCATACAGCATGAAAAGTAAAAGTTGTAGAGATAGCCTAATCATAAGCATATACTTACATGGTGGAAGACTCTACTCTAAAATTGTCATTTAGATAAGATCAAAACTATAAAAACAGAAGCGTACCAATTTTTGAGACCAATCAGATAATGAAACAAGTGTTATGATACAACATACCATTATATTTTACAGACTGGGGAAAGTTATCAAGAAATTAAAAGTTAAATTTCAAATAGAATGTTATGATGGGAACATCACCTAAATATTGTATATCTTAAGGATAAAAAAAAAAGCCTTAAGAATTAGAGACATATGTCTCAATCTCCAACTATCCAGACCCTGGTGAGCAGTAAAAGTGTAAAACAACAGTTGAGTCAAAACTGGTTAAGCTCTTCCCAACTGTTAGCAAATAGATTTCTCCTAATCACTATCTATAAGATCAATTAATAAGGTTAAAATGGGGGCTGAAGTGATAGCATAGTGGGTAGGGTGTTTGCCTTGCACGCAGCTGACCCCGGTTGATTCCCAGCATCCCATATGTTTCCCTGAGCACTACCAGAAGTAACCTCTGTGCATTGCCGGGTGTGACCCAAAATCCCCCCCACCCAAAAAAAAGTTAAAATGAAGATTAAATAAAGTATGTTCTCATCTGATAAGTCTATGACATTCATAAAAATAAAAGAATAACATATAGATCACCTTTCTTTCAACTTAAATGAAAATATCCTACTATGCCAAGTTATCTATCTAAGCCAGAGCCTGCAGGGGACATAAACATAAGACTTTATTCCTAAATTTATCTACATTCTGTGCATCATAGAAATGAGAGGGAAGGAAAACAAGGAGTAGAGATCAATAAAGAAAAACTGATTTACAGTAAAAAATTTAAACTTATTTGAAAAGTTTAAATTTTTGAAACTCAGGTTGAAAAAACCTGAGCTCTACCATTTGCTACCTGTGTGGTATTAAAATTCATTATATGTCAATTTTCTTCTCAAAAATCTACTGAAAACATCATTCAGAAGAATTAAATTTGAATACAAAAAAATATGATAAATGTCAGGAGACTCAAAAGACAGATCACATTTGATTTTAAAGGTAAGAAGGTACAAAAAATACTCATCAAAGAACAGGACTGAAGATGGTTGTTATGTATGGGTACTTATGATTATTAAAAGAAACTGTTAAAACAAGAAAATGGACAGCATCTAATGATGATAAACTCCTGGCCTTGTATTACAAAACTGAGATTACAAGCAGTGGTGAGAGGTGGGTCGGGAGGACGTTATGGACTGGACGTGACTTAAGGACTGTGGTAAAGTCTTGGGCACTTCAGCAGTGGTGCTGCTTATTCCCTGTAGTACCAGGGACTCTGTGCCACCCTAGTGGAGTTCAGTGACCTCCAGGGCTGCACATGGCAATGCACAGGAGACCATGTTGTGCCAGGTATTAAACCCAGGTCAGGTGCATACAAGGCAAGCACCTTAATCTCTGTACTATCATTCTGGACCCTATATGGACAGTCTTTGGTAATCTTCTGAAACAAAACCAGTGCCTTATAGATCCTTATAGTTTCCTTACAGAAGCTCTAGCTTCCTTGGGAAACTAGAGATCCATTAAATTGGAATTTCAAGCTGTGTCTCCTTGTTATACTACCAGGAAAATACACTAATTAGAATTTATATCACAACCTTTTATAACTATTTAACTGGCACTTACTTTTTCAGACTTGTTAGAACTGTACCTTTATTGTGTTTCAAGTATTCAACAGAACTATCATCGAATTCTCTGTCCCCATACAACACTAATATGTAGTATTCAATATACATATTACAATGTATTTACAATGCCATGTAAAACTAGATTAGAAAGGTACATATACAAGCACAAGTGAGTCTTTGGAAAGCATGTGCCTCAATTACCAAGAGCTAGTGTAGTAACATACTAAAATGAAATCCAAATTAGGTCAGCATATAGTAAGTAATGGGTTTTAGAAAGAATTTTTTATAGAGACAAGAGCACTGATACATAATAAAACTGTTAAAGACTGGAAGCAACAGAAATAGTACACGGGTTAAAATGCTTGCTCTGCATGAGAGAGACCCCAGTTTTGCTGGTACAGCATGTGGTTCCAAGAGCACTGCCGAAAGTGACCCTTGAGCACCGCTGGGTGGCAACCCCTTACCCCAAAATTTTAAAAAAGGGAAGATTTGCTACAGGCATGGTGATAAGTCAAAAGGCTGTCACTAGACCGGAATTTAATCTGTTTTCTCCAGCTCTGCTGGACGGTGTCCTCCATGATCCCAATTGCTGAGTCTAAGCTCAAAACCATAAAGTTCACATCACCAGGCCATGTATGCTGGCAAAATACTTCTGGGAGGTCAGGTAAATATTTGTTAACAAAGTCATTATTGCAAGAACATTGTCACAATGTCGTACATGGACTTACTGCCATGTACAATGAAGTAATGGGCTTCAGACTACAGCTCTTGCCATAAAAAAGTATGAAAAAAGGAAAGGGAGTTTATGCCACTGTTTTCAAAAATTGGACAACTGGATAACAAACAGTATTTAAGAGAAAGAGAAAGAGAAAGAGAAAGAAAAAGAGAAAAAGAGAGAAAGATAACGAAGGAAAGAAGAGAAAGAAAGAAAGAGAGAGAAAGAAAGAAAGAAAGAAAGAAAGAAAGAAAGAAAGAAAGAAAGAAAGAAAGAAAGAAAGAAAGAAAGAAAGAAAGAAAGAAAGAGGAAGGAAGGAAGGAAGGAAGGAAGGAAGGAAGGAAGGAAGGAAGGAAGGAAGGAAGGAAGGAAGGAAGGAAGAAGAGAAAGAGAAGAAAAAGAGAGAAAGAAAGAAAGAAAGAAAGAAAGAAAGAAAGAAAGAAAGAAAGAAAGAAAGAAAGAAAGAAAGAAAGAAAGAGGAGAGGAGAGGAGAGGAGAGGAGAGGAGAGGAGAGGAGAGGAGAGGAGAGGAGAGGAGAGGAGAGGAGAGGAGAGGAGAGGAGAGGAGAGGAGAGGAGAGGAGAGGAGAGAAGAGAAGAGAAGAGAAGAGAAGAGAAGAGAAGAGAAGAGAGAAAAGAAAGAACTCATGATTTAGGCTTACAGTTGTTTCAACTTTGACACCTGGGTGCATACTCCAGACCATGGTGGAGTTAAAGAAGAACATACAAGTCTCAATGGACAGAAAATAACAAGAAGTAAGAGTCAGATCTACTGGTAACCCACATTTCTGAATGACCAACTTCTAAAGAAGTCACTAGTTAAGAAAGAGAAATAATCAAACCACAAAACATTCAAGACTGGAAAGAAGTAAAATGATCTGTGTGCAGATTTGGAGGGTCACACTCAGCATACACACATGCACACACTTCCCACCTCATAAAGAAGTGCAGCCAAGTTGGGGGAAAAAAATTCAGGGGCAAGAGAGTGAGAGTACAGTGGATAAAGTGCCTGCTCAGCATACAGCTGGCCCAGGTATGATTCCCAGCACAGCAAATGGTCCCCTGAGCACCTCTAGAAGTGAGTCCTGAACAGTGAGCACTTTGGGAGTGGCCCAAAGATTAAAAATAATAATAAACATACAAGGGCTCAGGAAAAATAGCTCAAAAGATAGGAAGACGTGTATATACCTGGTCCCCTGAACAGAGCTGGAAACAATCTCAGAGCAGTAAGCAGCTCCTACTTCTACCACTTTGTGCTCACAACCTTCCCCTTCCCCCAGCCCAGCACCACCAGGTTTGGCCCCAAAACAAAACAAAAAAATCAACACATAAATTAGTTGTGTTTCTCTACACTAGTAATAAAGAATATTAAGAGGAATTTTTTAAAAATCCATTTGTAATAGTATCAAGAAGAAAACTTACAAATAAAAAATGTGAGATTCATACTCTGGAAACTATACCATGCTGCTAAACTATAGACATAAATAAATGGAAAAACAGCTCGTTCAATGACTAAAAGCCTTATTATGGTTAAAGGATCTGACCTTACAAGTCACAGGGTCTGATCTGGGGATACAGGTGATTAACAGGGAAAGCAGAACAGAGGAGAGGTTAAAGATAAACAGAGGACTAGGAGAGCCTTGGGAGCACTGTCATGGGTGTAACTCAATAAACTAAAGCTCCCCGCAATGGGGGAGAAAGGATGAACTGTCAGCCTATACAAACAACAGCAAATGCACTTCTGTATGCATATATCATGTATATATATGCTGTACATACTCTATATATATGCTATCATACTCCATATGTACATACATATATACATACATACATACACACATACATATATACATATTCCATATATATGCTGTACATGCTCCATATATACATACTCCACACGCTTAGACGAGCCTCACCTGTGCAGGAACTGACAGAGGAACCCAGACATGCGGGATGAGTGGCTAAGATCTCCAAGCCTGTTTGGATCAGGACTGGGCCTCCTCCACCCAGATCCCCAGTTTTCCAGTAGCTTGGCAGTCACACCCACAAACTGCCCCCAGCACCATGTAATCTCATTAACTGCCAAGATCCAGAGACAATAAAACAAAGCTCCCGGAAGAAAGCAATGAAGAATCTCGCACGGCAGAGCCTGGTAAGCTACCCGTGGCATATTCAATATGCCAAAAACAGTAACAATAATGGGCTTCATTCCCTGACCCTGAACGTTACAGGGACAAATGAAAATGTTACTGGTGCCCGCTCAAGCAAATCGATGAGCAATGGGATATGGTTAAAATGTCAACTGGGGTCAGGGTGATAATACAGTAGGTCAAGTATTTGCCTTGCATATGGCCGACCTGTGTTCAATCCCCACCACCCCAAATGCCCGAGAGTCCCACTGAGAGTGATCCCTGAGCAGAGTCAGGAGGTAGCCCTGAGCACCAATAGATATGCTCTCCCCCAAAAAGTGATGACAATACTACCTAAATCCATCCATAAATTCAAAGCAGACCTCATCAAAATTCCAGGGATGTTTTTTGCAGCAGAAAAATTCATCACAAAATTCGTATGGAATTTTTGCTTCAAAAGAAACTTGAAAAAAGGAACAAAGTCAGGAGACTTATACATCTTGATTTCAAAACTTACTACAAAGTATTTTAAATCATGGTATTGGCATAGGAGGGAGAAGGAGGTCAATGAAATAGAACAGACAGCACCAGAAATAGGTTCTACTTATCTCATCAAGAGTATTCAATGTAGAAATCAACGACTGGCTCCTAAATTGTTCTAGGAAAATGACACACTCAAATGTCTATGAAAAAATTAAATCCCCATCTTAACCATATGCAACAGTTTATTTCAAATGGATCAAAGACTTAAATGTAAATGCTAAAACTATAACATTCTTTATATAAAATTTAATGGGATTTCCTTGGAAGTGACAAAGTTCATATAAACAAAGGGAACAAAACAGAGCAGACTTTATCAAAATTAAAAGTTTTGTTGAAGTTTTAATTAAAATTCAAGTCATTTGAATTGACTTGAATTCAAAGAAACCTCACCTATACTTGAGAAAGGTAATATTCACAATATATAAGGAACTTCTACAACTCAAAACTCAACAACAATATACAAACAACCCAAATAAGAAAGGGGCAAAATACTTGCACAGACATTTCTCTATAAAGATTTTAAAATGGCCAATAAACCCATGGAAAACTACTCAATACCACCTGTCATTAACAAGTGCAAATAAAAACATGTGAAATACCACTACATAACCGTGAGAATAACCTTTACTAATGGGAAAACATGTATTTGAGAGGATGGGAGAAACTAAAGCCCCTGCTGGCTGCTGATGGGAATGTGAAATAGTGGAGTCACAGTGGGAAACAGTGAAGCAGCTCTTCAAAAGTTAAAATTACCCTCAAGTGCAACAATATCACTGGAATATACACCCAAAGAACTGAAAAGCGGAGACTGAAACAGTTATATGTATATCATTTTACAATAGCCAAAAAGATGAGACCCAAAATATCCATTGATAAATAAATGGATAAATAAAATGTAACACATACATGGAATGCAACATTATAGAAACTTAAAAAGAAATGGAATTCTGAATTTATAGCCTTAGTAAGGATTGAAAACACTTGTGCTAAATGAGACAGATAAAATAAGTTTGTGACAAAAAGGTAAATGTGAGGGGCCAGAGCGATAGCACAGCGGGTAGGGCGTTTGCCTTGCACGCGGCCGACCCGGGTTCGATCCCCGGCATTCCATATGGTCCCCCAAGCACTGCCAGGAGCAATTCCTGAGTGCAAAGCCAGGAGTAACCCCTGAGCATCGCTGGGTGTGACCCAAAAAGCAAAAAAAAAAAAAAAAGGTAAATGTGATATGATTCTGCTTACATGAAGTTTAAGAGGCAGACAGATGGTACACCAGAGGTTACCAGAGACTGGGAGAAATCAGTAATGCGAAGTGATCGATGATTCAGTTTGGAAATATGAGGAAGTTCTGGAAATGAATAGTAGTGGTGGGTGAACAATATTTTAAAAGTGCTAATGCCACAAAACTGTACAATTGGGGAAAAAAGGAGGCAGGGAGAGGGTGGGAAAGGGGAAAGGGGTGGAGGGTATACTGGGGAATTGGTGGTGGGGAATGTGCACTGGTGGAGGGATGGGAATCACAGTGATTCGATAAAATTAAAAAAGGAAAAAAAAACCCCAGGCAAACATAAACTTTTAAGTCTAATGAAAAGCTTGTTATAGACAATGTATATAATATTCCATTTCTAACACCCTTTCTCCCCTTCCCATCTCAGGATACTGATGTCTTAAATGAGAATATAACTGATGAAAGGGACTCAACCTCTCTCTCTCCCCTGCCTCCTCCTTTCTCTCTCTCCCTGTGCTCTCCCTGTCCCTACCATCCCTGCCATGTGCAGAAGCAATAAAGAGGCAGCAACAGGCAACCCAAAGAAGATAATGTCAATCAGAAACCAATTACGCCAGCACCTTCTTCCTGAACTCCCAGCTTCCAGAACTATGAGAAAAAAAAATTTTATTGAGTCACTGTGAGATACAGTTACAAAACTATTCATGCAGAACTATGAGAAAATTAATTTTTATTGTTTAAACCCACCCTGTCTGTGGTATTTTGTTATTGTAGTCTGAGCTAAAACAAGGTATTTCAAAACTGAAGGCAGAAACAATGCATTTTCAAATATCAATACCTAAGATTTCTGTCTCAACCAAATTGCGCTACAAGAAATGTAACTAGGGGCCGAAGCGACAGTACAGCGGGCAGGGTGCTTACTTGCACATGGATAATCCAGGCTTAATCCCCAGCACCCAGTATGGTCCCTTTGAGCCCTTCTCAGGAGTGATTCTGAGCAGAGCCAGAAGTAAGCCCTAGCACAGTTGTGTGTCACCCATAAACAAAAAGAATCATTAACTAAGGTGCCTTAATCTGAAGTAAAGGGATATCGGACAGAAAAACTACATAATGAGTAAAGTAAAAAGCACCAGGAACTAAAATCTGCAGGTAAACAGAAAAGGTTTTCCTCGTTTCTTGGTACCTTTGAAAGCTCGATGACTGCTGAGAGTCAGGGAAGATGGTCCAAAGGACAGGAGTCCGTGCTTTGCATGTATACTCTATGCTGGACCCTGAGTACTGCACGGTCTCCTAGCACCTTTGGAACAAACCACAGCATGCAGCTGGAAGTAGTCAGCAGTATTGCCGAGTGTGGCCCAAACCCTCATCCCCACCTCCCAAAAAAAGAAAAAGAAAAAAAAAAAGCAAATGCTTGTTTAAAGCAATAGTAAAACAATATTAATAATTTACTATAAGATGTACAATGTTAATATGTCAAAGTAAAATCTACGTCAACATTAACAAAAAAGACTAAGTGATAAATCAAAACATTGTTTTGAAGTTATTATGTTACTTGAAAAGTAGTATATTATTAATTCATGTTATACTGCAGAAAGTTAAGGATATATATTGGAATCCCTAAAGCAATGTTTTGCTAAAAACACTGAGGTGTGGTGAAAACATCAATAGAAGAGAGATGGTGGGTTACTAAAAATGAACTCAATATAAAATGAAGATGGGAAGGGGAAAGTGGGAAAAGGGAGAGGAGAAAAGACAAAGAAATCAGAGAGGAGTTAAAAGACAGTCTCAAATGTGATAAAAATAAAAAGCAAGTGCCAGGGCTGTAATGATAGCACAGTGGGTAGGGCATCTGCCTTGCATGCGGCCGACCCGGTTCGTTCGATTCCCAGCATCCCATAGAGCACTGCCAGGAGTAATTCCTGAGTGCATGACGCAGGAGTAACCCCTGTGCATTGCTGGGTGTGACCCCAAAAGAATAAATAAATAAATAAATAAAAAGCATGTGTCAAATATATGCATAAGAAACAAACTTTAGGGGCTAGAGCAATAGCACAGCAGGTAGGGTGTTTGCCTAGCACGCGGCCAACCCTGGTTTGAATCCCAGCATCCCATATGGTTCCCTGAGCACCACCAGGAGTAATTCCTGAGTGCATGAGCCAGGAGTAACAACTGTGCATTGCCAGGTGTGACCCAAAAAGCAAAAAAAAAAAAAAAAAAAGAAAGAAAAGAAACAAACTTTATAAGCTCAAAAATAGATTAAAAGAAAAAAAAAGTAAAAGAGTGGAATAAAGTACAGCATGAAAAACTAAGAATAGGAAAACAGGAGCAGGAGCAGTGCAGAGGATACATAGCACATGCCTTGTATGTACAAGTCCTGGGTTAGATCCACATGGCCCCGGAACACATCAGGGTGTGACCTCCTACTGATTTAAAAAAAAAAAAAGGCAAACAGAACCCAACATTAATAGTATCAATGTACTCTTCATAACTGTGAGTTCAAAAAGTGTGGGTGCACGGGACGTGTGCATTCAGTAGCTGAGAGCCATTTCCCCTGGCCAGCCCATGATGACAGAAGGACAAAGGAATGGAGGAATGGGAAAATGGAGGAACAGGGGCCACAGGCTGGTTGGTAGTCAGGGACCATTTCTTTTTCATCTTCTTTTTCTCTTCCAGCAGTAGTTTTATAGAAATCATGAAGGATGAGGGCACACACAGGTAGGTTGACCGTTATCATAACAATAAACAGATGTAACGCCCCTCCTTCAGGCTAAATTCTTCTAGGAGATTAACTCAAGGACAAAATCTCATCTAAGGGTCCAGTACTCTAGATTACTAGAAGATCCACTCAAGGGTGGGATTCCATCTAAAGGGCTAATATATTGCTTTCTCCTTTCCTTAGCAACTAATCCATTTAAACATTCACAGTAAATTTATTTCTTACTAAATATTTCTAGTTATTTTTTATGAACATAGAGATATATTAAGCTTAAAGGCTGGCTCTTCCTGGGGACATCTCATTATATATCCCAGACTACAGTTCCTCAGGCCAGGGTAGTCTTTCCTAATCCAGTAGGGTCCTTATTCAGTTACTTCTTTTTGTGTCAAGACAGAGTCTATGACCATGCTCTTAAGTTATTATAGTTCTTATGGCACTCAGTTTGTCCCTTTTTGATACCAGGGTAGCTTATGGCTTGCCCTGGGTCCATCCTTGTCCCTTGCAGGACCCTCCTTTTGGGGGTGTTAGAAAATAAAAGCAGGTGAGGCTTAAGTCAAGTAAATATGCTGGCTGCTCAGGAGTAAATATTATTTGGAGTCAATTAACACCCATGTTACAAAAGCATAGCATCAACTGTAGTAAGACAGTTGCTATACAAAAAGGCCATTGCTAAACCATGCAAAGGAAACAATATAGGATTATTAGTGCCTGATGGAACTGGGTGTGCTTCCAGAGCACTGTGGTGGGAGTAACTCAATAAACCTAAGCCCCCTCTGGAAGGAGTAAGGACAAACCAATGCTATCTAACAATAAAAATCCTCAATATTTATGCCCCTGAAAAGACAGTTCAGATTGAAGCAATATTTTCTCTCTCTCTTAACATAAGAAACACCAATGGGTGTTCAGGAGGCTGTGACACTTCTTGCAATTCTTACCAGACTAGTGGCTCATTTTAAAGAGTTTTTAGTGTCAATTAAAATGGCCTTATATTAATCATGTATGTATATATGTTTATGTGCAGTTGGCATTTAATGACTTTTGTAATACAACTTGCATTTTCTAATAAGTCTATACCATTTTATTAAGTCTGTACTACTGTCATTACTTCTGATAATCTGTTGTATAAGTTGCGTGTAATCAGCATTTCAATTTTAGAGATTTAGGATTTATTAATGGTAAGACTTTTGTTGTATAATTAACTTTCAATGTCTCTTTTACCCACACGCACTCACACGTGTGTGTGCAGCTAGGGATTGAAGCCAAGGCCTCATACGTTTATCTCTGAACCTCACCTCCAGACCAGACCCTCAATTAACTTTCAAACCAATTCTTTTTTGGGGGAAGGAGGGCCACGCCCAGTGGTATTCAGGGCTTACTCCTGGCTCTGTGCTCAGAGATCATTCCTGGTGGGCTAGGGGGAAGATACTGGGTGCCAGGGATCCAACCTTGGTTGGCCATGTGTAAGGTAAACATCCTACCCTCTGCACTTACTCTGGCCCCAAAACAACTCTTAAAAGATACTGGGTCAGGTAGAGTGAAGGGCAAGCTGGGAGATACCTGACTGGTTGATAGGGTGTATGCTTCACATGCAGAAGGCCCAAGTTTGATCCCTGATGCACACACGGTATCCCAAGCACTGCCATGAGAGACCCTGAGTATGAGCCAGAAGTAACCTCTGAACATCGCTGAGTGTGGCAATAATAATAATAACAATTGCATTTCATTTATGAGGTCATGCAGAGATTAAACAACTTGAGTTGGTCATAAAGTGAAAAGAGGGGAACTTAAAAACCTAATGCTGTAGCTATAACTAAATGCGTGATCTTTTTAGGAACTGGTATCACTGAAGTACATTATACGAAATTTTCAAATATGTACAAATCTGATTAGTTACTTTTTTAAAAAAGTCCTGCATAGGGGCTGGAGCGATAGCACAGCGGGTAGGGCGTTTGCCTTGCACGCAGCCGACCCGGGTTCGAATCCCAGCATCCCCTATGGTCCCCTGAGCACCACCAGGGGTAATTCCTGAGTGCATGAGCCAGGAATGACCCCTGTGCATGGCCGGGTGTGACCCAAAAAGCAAAAAATAAAATAAAATAAAATAAAAGTCCTGCATATTCCCAAAGGAAGATATGAAACAAAGGTGAGGGGAAAAGGCAACCTGAGGGCCATCTGCCTCTCCTCTCTAGATAGCAGAGGGGAAGAGAGAAGAAAGAAGATAAAAGGATGAACGGGGGAAGAATGTGGAACAGAAAGGGAAGAATTCCCCATTCTTCAACAATGTGAGAAGAGAGAGGAAAGTGGAAAGAAGAAAAAGATGATATCCAAAGAACTGCCTATGAGTCAAACCCAGACAGACAGAAGAAGGGAGCAGACGACAAATAATAGAAGACAGGGGAGACTTAAGAGGAAGGAAGGGAAGCAAAGCAAAGAGAGATGAACTTGAGCTACACAGTCAGCAACGATGGAGAAACAACTGCAACAAATAGAGGGGGAAGTAATAACCAACAGGAAAGGTGAATTCTAAAAAGTAGAGAGAAAGGACAGGCAAAGAGAGAGAAGTTTATGAAACTTTGAAAGGAAGGCAGAGGCCATGCTAGAAGCTGATGGAAGGTGCAAAGGCTTAATGAATTCAGAACTTTGTCAGCACCTACATAGTGGACAGCAGCTGAGCCAGTATCTATCTTCTTTTACAATCATGACAACCCTTCACTTTTCCAATTCTCAGGAGTGGTGAGGGTAGGGTGAAGCCATGGAGAATGGGAAATTAGATGGCAGCAGATGTATTATCTCAAGGCCCAATATAACCCATGTTTAAAAAACACTTTCAAATTCAGAAGATTCTTTAATAGTTGTCATAAAAATTTAAAATGCAAAGGAAAAGAACTTAGGATCCTAATTAAAAAATGGCTGCTGACAATTTATTTTTTAAAAATCTCGTTTTGTTTTTGAGTCATACCTGAGAGTGCCCAGGACTTACTCCTGGCTCTATGCACAGGGGTCACTCCTGGTGGTGCTCAGAGGATTCTATGAGGGCCAGGGTTTTCAACCAGGTTCAGCTGCATGCAAGGCAAGCACCTTACTCACTACCCACTGTACTTTCTCCCCAGCCCTACTTAAATAAAATTTATGAAAACAAAAACATATAAATGGAACAAAGTGTCAATAAACTAATCACTGAATCACTTTAAAGGTGATTTGGAGGACTGGTCAGTGAACAGAAATTACCACAAGGGATGGTAGGGAGGTGGAAGGCAGGTAATATAGAGGAGGGTTCATTATGACAACGTTAGTTGGAAATGAATCACTCTGGACAAAAACTGAGTGTTGAAAGTAGGTAAAGGGATAGACACGATACATCTCAGCATCTGTATTGCAAACCATAATGCCTAAAATGAGAGAGAGAGGGAGAGACAGAGACAGAAGAGAGGGACCTGTCATAGAGGCAGGGTGGGGGTGGGAGTTCATTTGGGGGTGGGTGGGAGGGAAACTGGGGACACTGGTGCTGGGAAATGACACTGGTGGAGGCATGGGTGTTGAAACATTATATGACTGAAACCCAATCATGAACAATTTTGCAATGCTCTATCTTACGGTGATCCGATAAAATTAAAAAAAATTAAAATTTATTTAAAAAGTGACTTGGGGGGTGGGGGGCTTGAGGAGGTTACACCCAATGGTGCTCAGGTCTTAGTCATGGCTCTACACTTCTGGGGTACCCCCTTAAAAGTGATCTTTAACCATAATATGTATCTAAGAAATTCTTCTCTTCTTTCTTTGATCAGTAAATTTGATCAATTTACTTTTCTACTCCTCTTTTCCATTAAAATTAAGTAAAAATTCAAACATTTTACTCAGACCTAAAGTTTAGCCTGATGCAATCTCTACCTACCTATCTCTCTGGCCTCATTATCATTCTTCTCATGATAACTTTCTGTTTTTTAACTATTACCAGCTCCTGGCATTCTCATTTCCCTCTATCTGGCATGCTCTTAACTGGATTCTCACATAGCTAACTTTTCTCTCATTCGGATTTTAGTGCACATATCCAACCTTCTCTAAGTGGTTTTTCTATTACCATAAAAATAAACCCTATTCTAACCCTGATCCCTCAGTTACTCTCTATGCCATTGCCTTCCCTGGCTTTCTTTCTTTCTTTTTTTTTTTTTTTTTTGCTTTTTGGGTCACACCCGGCGATGCACAGGGGTTACTCCTGGCTTTACACTCAGGAATTACTACCGGCGGTGCTCAGTGGACTATATGGGATGCTGGGACTCGAACCCGGGTCGACCGCGTGCAAGGCAAACGCCCTACCCGCTGTGCTATTGCTCCAGCCCCTTCCCTGGCTTTCTTATAAAAAATTTATTAATCTATGAAAGGTATCTTAATAAAACTGGCATATGCTTATACATGAGAATATAAATTCTAAGGGTAATAATGATATTCTTTATTCATAGCTATATCTCCAGAGCCTAGATAGAAGGTGTCCCCTGCCCAAAATTAAACAAATGAAAAAATACAGTAGTATTTTATATTATAAATAGTGCGTTAAAAAAAAATCTGTGAGAATGTTCATGAACAACTAGAGATTCGTCATAGCTGAAAACTACTGGACCTAGAGGAATTTTAATCTCCAAACAATTCACAGGCCAGTCAATTTAAATGCGTAATACATTACAATAATAAGCCAAGAACCTAATTTTGATATTTTGGATATGTAGGACTAAGATCAATTCAGTCTCTGTGGGTCTTGAGAGAAACTCACCACTACTTAAAGAATGCAGATTATTTTGATTTAAGGTGATCTCCAGATCTACAGGTAGTGTTCTGTCATATGAAAATCATTCCCATCCCTGTCATGTAGACTGTCCTCCTTTCTTTGATGTCCCAACTCACTATCCCATTCCATAGCACAGGATATAAATCCCCCATTTATTCCAGGGATTTAAAATTTTATAGGCATGTCAACTCTCCATGTGTATCTATTTAAGTTTGGCCCTTTCTCCTACTCATCTGTCTGATGCTCATTTGTTTGCTTGCCTAGCTCAAGAACCTAGAGTAAGTAGGATTCTCCCCTGCCCCCCCCCCCATCCATCCTGAAGGATACCAAATCTCAAACTATTCAAGTAGTTAAAACTCTTTTTAATTGGTTATTTTAATTATAACATATACTCAGTAGTCATTGTGATATATGCAAATCATTATACTAATCAGATGCTCAGTTTTTGAATTTAAATTTAGATTAGCATTCTGAGTACAAGATTTTGGCATATCAGTACCCTTTATATATTACTTAGAGAGCACCAAGACATTTTTATACCTTATTGGAAGCACTAAGGCTTAAGGAGTAAAATAAAAACAAAACAAAAAATCTTAATTAACTAATATGCAATGTATTTTAAGCTGAAAGAAGCATTGCACTGTAAAACAGGAATTAAAACAAAAACAGATTTTGTACATTTCTTTAAAACTATGCCTTTATAAAGAAATTTTGTGGGGACATAATATATGAAATACAGAAAAGTTCCCATATCGCTATCTTTTAAAACTTTCTATCCAGTAAAAATAAATGCTATTTGCAACTTGAAGTTGTGTTTTAAAGAGCAGAATCATAGCTGCTGACTAAATCATATATGATTAGAGAGTGTTAACTTTGCTAGACTTAAATTCTAAAATTTACATTCCCCTTTATTTTGTTCTAATTCTATTCCCAAAGATGCTTGAAACAAAGAGAAACAATAATTGTCACCATAGATGTTATCCCTATTTTCTTCATTTCCTGTCACTCCTGCCTTCATTAATAAGTTACTGTAAGATGATGGGCATGAGGCTTTAAGAAGTTTAGGGTGGGTATTTGGATGAATTCTTTACTTCTGAAATTATTTGGCACACTGGCCAATTGTAAAAAGTTCTAACTCTTAAAAAATACTTTGCTACTACCAACGTTTAAAAACAAAAACTCACCTGCACTCACATGTAGTATAAAATAAAGCATCATATTGTCTACAAACTCCAATATAAACTCTAGTGATCAGCTTATAATCATATTTAAATAAATACATTCAGATGAATTTCCCAGGAGATAATTTACAGCTTATGTCCTTGGATTCATTAATGAAAAAAGGATACTTTCACATAATATATCTCCAAAATATAACCAGAAATCTTAAAATTCAAACAAATATTATCAACTCTAATGAGAGCCAAACTTTCTACATAATAATATGCAAGAATTTTAAATTCTTGAAAGCAAGTGTCAAGTACTATACACAATTTCCATACACAGCAGGTAGTAAAGCAAGAAAAGAACTGACACAGTTGCTTTCCTTAAAAGAGACATACAATGGGAAACTGTTACACAGCGCTGGCATACTACAGATCTATGCATTAAAGATGTTGTGGCTATTAACAGTTTAAACCTTTACTGTATTTTGCTAATTGGTACATAGAACTTTAAAGCTTTTCAAAGATAAAACATTCCAGCCAGTTCAATTCTCTAGCATTGTTCAAGTATTCCAAGTAGGAACAAAGAGCAAAATAAATCTGCTTTAATTGCTGAAGAATCACAGATAATAGAGATGGCTGAATACTGTAGAGTAAAAACCCTTTGTTACTTAAACAATTTTAATATAGTAAGAGCATTCTGTTAGTTTTAGTCATCCTGTCTGCATAAGAATTATTATTAATATTTCCTTTATAACTATTTAGAAAATACAGGTTTTATACATATAACTTGATAACGTGAGAAAAATAACATTCTAATTAGGAGAATATTTTATAAAATAAATCCCTATACTAATTGATATAATTTTATTTCAAGAGAACATTTTTCATTACTTGGATTTTGAAATATTTTTCAAAATTAATTTCACACTCACACAAAAATAGTTCTTTAAAAAAAGTTAATTAAATAATGGCCATTTCAATACAAAATTTACACTTCCAAAAAGCATTAGTCAGTCATTATTTCTTCCATAGAATTTTAAAAGATAGTTTTGGTATAATCTTAAAGACTTCATTAGTTTTTTTTCAATAGCTAGCAGGTCATATAAAACCAACAGAGAAAACAAAATGTCATAAAAGGTATAGTAGTTTTTAAAACCTAAAACTACATTACAAACTAACATCTATATAATTACTCAGTAGTTTCTCTTTTTTAAAGACTCATCTAAATATAAAACTATAAATTATTACATATAGACTGAAGAGCAGGAAGAAACATTCTGTATTAGTGAAAAAGCAACATGTTAAACTGCCACCATGAAAGGTTCTCAAGGCTGCTATTCTTTGATGTAAAATGAAATACTATTTAGTGAATAAAACATAAAAAACTCCTGTCTACCCTTCAAAGAGACATATCCTTTGACCCAGTGCTCCAGACTAAAGCCTTGAAATTTTTGCACAAGAATGCTTCGTGAGGAAAGTCCAGACAAAACAGACACTTGAGATTCTAGAAGGCTGTATAACCCCAATCGCAGACACTACTCCTTCAATAATCTAGCAGAGATAGCACTACCATACACCAAAAGAAAGTAATCTCACCAAAAGAAAACTGACCCCTTTAAAAAAAAAAAAAAGCAAACAGTCAAAGCAACTTAGGTTTATCTTTCTGTGCAGATCACCTTTTAACGACCATTTTTAAATTCAAGTCTGCAGCTTACAGAAAGTTCTCATGTACAAACATTTAGTATGTTAGGAAGCAAAAGCAACATTTAAAAAATGCCTGTGTAACAATAAAACTGATTTACATTTGAAGCTTTGTAAAATTCATTCAATTTTAGTAATTCCTTAGAACAAGATCAAGCAAAGAAAAACACGTAAACCTATTATAGTTAACAAAAATTCGATTAAATAACTTGCTGTTTGCAGCCATTCTAAAACAGCAATATTATCATCCAACTGGCTGACTGCCACTAATACCATTTGCTTAATACCAATTGCTTAAATAGCAATTATTTATTGTAAGTGTCAGCAAGTAACAAAACTAACTGCTGTTACTGTTATTTGGAAGATGTCATCAAGAAATAAAGAATAATAAATTCAGTAACATCCAGAACACTGTGCATACCTAAATTTTAAATAAGGACATTCTGCAAAATACTTTAAATATCCAAAGTATTACAATATTACATTAATTGCATGTAATGTCTAAAGTTTTTAAAAAGCTTAGAAATGATGACCATACTTTTCCACTAACTCCACAGATTTGAGATTTACAGATTGCTAACAAAAGTTTCCTTTTCATTTGTATTTATGTTGAGAATGCATGTATAACTAACCATAATACCCTTATAAAATTTAAAACAGGTGATGCATGTCTTCAAATCAAATAACTAAGCAACCAAGTGAAAATAACTAGTTAAAAGTAAATTGAAACAATGAAGCATAGTGTCTTGCAAATGTAAGTGCTCACTAAGTAATGATACATGCTGAGTAAGTGAAGAATGAGAAAAAGATAGTCAATATAATTTTACAGAAAAAAATGTATTAATGTACAAAGTATTGAGGTTCACTTCACATATTTTTATTAACAATTCTTACATCTTATGAGTTTTTTACAGTAGCAAGTAATGAATACAGTAATAATGCCAACAAACTTATATTTTAAATCAAATACTAAAAACGATTAAAACATGCATTAAGAAATACCTATGAGGATATAATTAATATTTTGGTTGTTTTGTAAGGAAATACCTATTCAAAGATCTTTAAAAGATATAGCAAATTTAATTTCTTTTGTACAGTCCAAGTGAATATAAAAATACAATATATACATTGGACTAGGGGAATCATCACATATACCAAAAAAAAAAAAAATGGTGTAACATAAAGGAAAAAAAAGTCACTCTCTAAATAGAGCACAAAGGCAAAGACATTCTTCACCCTATCTCTATGCCACAAAAACTCCTGCAGCAAAATCAAGGCCACGCAGACAGTCATTTGTAAACTTTCCTCATTATCTGTAGCATCACATAATTGGAATTAACAATAGTGCAGTCCACAAAGTTTTTATTAAACCCTGTGCTTCTACATAAACTGACAAGATTTTAGTAAGACACTGCCATCTACTCTTTCCATTTTAAGTATCTTAATAGTTCTCAGAATAATGAATAGGTTAGTAATTTGTATACAATAAGACATTCTTTAAAATGGTAAAAAATTTAACACATGCTCTGATACAAAATTCATTATTCATAGTAATCTGGAAATTTAATTATCTGAAGTGTCTCTAACAGTGTCAATATTATATACGGTTCCAAATGAAAGGAAAGATTCTTTTACATATAAAACGCCAGACTTCTTTCCCTCTATATCTGTGTTAAGGGGGTTGAAAAAAAAAAACAAGATAAGGAGACATGTTGTCAATAAACAATTAATGTGCAGAACACAAAGAACATAAAAAATTTAAAAAGGTTTTAGCTCTCCATAAGGTTCACATCAGTATAAAAAAGCAAATTTCAAACTGCCTTACTAAAAGTGCTGGGATTTAAAGGAACAGAGATCATAATCCCCACTATGCATTACCACACATCTGGAGTAGCATGAGAAATCCTGGCAACATTTTCAAAGGCCTTCAGTCTGGGCCCCCTCTGCCCAGACCACTCTATGAGAATCAGGATTTGGGACCAGACAGCTGTTTTTAAATACACAGAGGCTGTCATGTAGAAAATGGCATGATCTATATATTATTATATAATAAACCTTAAACCAATGACTGTTATAAAGAAGCATATCAGCACCAAATTAAGAAATCATAGCCCTTTAAAACAACTGAGACATATAAGTAGTAAAATTCATTCTTTCAACTCTAGAGTTCTATGGGATTTTCTGTTTTACAAATGAAAACAAATATGGGCGTGAGAAAGTAACCAGCACCCTGAGTTATATCGCCCTCCAAATTTTTCTCATGTCCCTTCAGATAATCCCTTCTTCCAGATCCAACCCTGACACCAACTTCTGATAAACTTTGGGTTCTGCTCACATTTATTTCTATTTGATGAGAAGAAATCCACTGTATAAGAGAATACTTAACAGTAGTTCTATTGTAATATTTCTTAAAATTTATATACAATCTAAATATTACCACTTTCTGAAAAGAACCCATCTTGCTGTAAAAAATGATAGTAATTTGCTACTCCTTGTACAACACTCTTACCAATTTTTCATCAACTGTTATGAGTTGCTTCTCTCGAGCTTGATCCGGTGTCATCTTCCATGTTGAAGTGCTCAAAAACCTGCAATGCAAGGCTTGAAGTCAAAAAATGATATGTGTATGGGGCCATAGAGATAAAACAGTAGATAGGGCATTTGCCCTCCATGCTGGTGACCGAATTTGGTTCCCAGAACCTGAGTTGTAACATAAATAATTCCCGAGCACAGAGCCATGAGCAAGCCCTGAGCACATCAGATGTGGCCCCAGAGCAAAAAACAAAACAAAAAGATCCATGCAATTAGAAAAAAGGCAGACAAATCTTAGATTAAATTACTTTAACAGTATGTATTATAAAAACAAAAGGCATATAAAGGGGCTGGAGTACAGCAGGTAGGGCATTTGCTTTGCACACGGCCGAGCTGGGATTCCCAGCATCCCATATGATCCTCTGAGCACCACCAGGAATAATATCTGAGTGCAAAGCCAGGAGTAACCCTTGTGCATCGCCAGGTGTGACCCCCCCCAAAAAAAAAGCATAGAAAAAAGAGGACACAATAATCTATTTTCTCCCCAATTTGCTGTGTTTCCCAAGTTTTTGGCAAACTCTCAGCAGAAATTTCACCACAGACTGCACTTTATGTCAGTCTATGGGTGCTCTGTCACAGAAAAGCCTCTAGTGACAAGTACTATGCTGATTTTTATGAGTACAGACCAGAAAGTTGTCAGTCTGGACCGCCAAGAAAGAAAATAAAAACCATGTAACTTTTTTCATATAGGTGTATTATGGGTGTAAGAGTAGCTTATTTACAATGGTAAATTTATACTAAATTATTAGGAAAATAAGTAGAAATTTCATAAATAAATCTCGAAAGAGATCAGCAAACGGCAGAGACGCTTCCAGACCCCACACCAGGCTGAGTCTCATATCCAGGGCACCTGAATGTGGCAGGTGGGCCCACCACCAGCACATATAGAGCCCTGGCAGCCAAAAACCTCCAGAACCCAATCGCCAACATATTATGCACAGACTCCACAGGCTTGGGACGAGCCTCACCTAGTAATGAATCTGTTGAAAAACTCAGGTATGTGGGGTTTCTGCCGGAAATCTCCAAGCGTTTATGGAGTCAGGAATGGGCAACCTCCCCCAACACCCTGTTCTTCTGGGAGCCTGGCAGCCATGCCCACAAACTGCCTTTGGTGCCATCTAAGTTCATTAACTAGCCATGATCAAGAACTCATAAATAAATTTTGAAAGAGATCAGCAAGCTGCAGTGATGTTTCCATACCCCCAAATTACCATCCAACTAAAAATTTAACTCCAGCTGTATCACCCCATCAAAATTTTAGAGTTCCTAGAGAGTGCAGCATCTCATACTCTACACCATTGATATACCAGGAGTAGCATACCACATTGGATGTGATGTAAAGTAGAAGACAACCAGTCCCAATTAAGAAAATATTAACACAAAAGGCTTAACCTGTAACAACATGTTAGTAATCTCTTATACAAGGGCTTAATAGAGCTTCAGGGTGAGATACAACAATCTTCACACTTTCTTCTAAGGAAATCTTTTATTTTATTATTTTTAGCAAATTAAATATAACAAGTAACACAAAATAAATCATTTAGACCTGCTATTGGGGACAGGCTTGAGGGGTGGTTGGGAAAACTGGAAATAATTGTGGAGGGAACGTATAATGATGGTGGAATTGGTGTTGGAATATTGAATGTAATTGTGAACAACTTTATAAAAATAAAAAAAATTTAACGTTCTGCATAAATTGTTGGTAACTATGTCATATCAAAATTATAATTTAATTGATTAGATACCACAATATTCACATTGGGATGCCAATGTAAATGCTATTGTTTTAAATGTCAAATTCTAGTCATTCATTAATACAGGAAAACAAATGCCCTTTTATATATTAATGTATTACAACTCAATTCTTTCAGATTTTCCCAGGTAGACAAAGATGCTATCTGTGAATAAGGATAGTTTTAAATTTTCCTTTCATGCATACTTTTGCATTTCATTTAATAAATAAACTGAAACTTTCAGTACAGTGCTGGACAGGACAGTAACAAGAGATGATATCTATTTTTTTCCAGTCTCAATGAAGGGGGTCTCTTTGCTAGGCATTACGTGTGCCAGTAGTAGATTTAGTCTCTTCTTTATGTAGCTGTGTAAATTACTCTTTTCGTTTGCTTAGTTGATGTAAGCTGCATTATATTAGTTAATATTTGAATGCTGAAGCGGCTTACCTTGAAATGAATCTCATTTGGTTATGGATTCTAAATATTTTAATACATTATTTGATATAGTATGCTAATGTTTTATTCAGGAGTTGTGCACCTATGTTCCTAAGAGATATTGGTCTATAGTCTTCCGTCTTTCACTGTCTTTATCTGGTTTGGGTATTAAAGTAATTCTGGCATTGTATATAACAGAAGGAAGACTGTTTGGAAGATATAATAGGTGATTAATATCATCTATTTGTAAATGTTAAGAATGCACCAATCCGGAACTGGAACAATAGCACAACGGGTAGGGCATTTATCTTGCATCCGGCCGACCCGGGTTCGATTCCTAGTATCCCATATGGTCCCCTGAGCACCACCAGGGGTAATTTCTGAGTGCAGAGCCAAAAATCCCTGTGCATCGCCAGGTGTGACCCAAAAAGTAAAAAAAAAAAAAAAAGAATGCACCAATCCTGTATGTTGACAGAAACCATCTTGGCCTGGTGACTATTTCATTTGAGAAGGTTTTTACTGATTCAGTCTATGTAGTTGCTAGATTATTTCTCCTTGCAAAAGTTTTGATAATTTCTGATATTCAGATAATTAGTTCATTTCATCTTAAGTTTGACAGCACAGAGTTCCTCATATTTCTTTAGTATCCTTATAATATCCATGCCATCAGTAAAATTTATATGCCTTTCATTTTTTTATATATAGTTTCTCAGTTTTTCCTGTTTAACCTGGTTTGAAATTGTATTTCATTTTTTTGAGTGGGGGCTTTATGGATCACACCCGGCAATGCACAGGGATTACTCCTGGCTCATGCACTCAGGAATTACTCCTGGCGGTGCTCAGGGAACCATATGGGATGCTGGGAATTGAACCCGAGTCGGCCACATGCAAGGCAAACGCCCTACCCACTGTGCTATCGCTCCAATCCCTGACATTGATATATTTTTTTAAAGTTTTGTTTTATATTTTTTATCATTTCATTATTAATTCTTTTTGCTTCCCATAGGTTTCTATTTCTTTTCTATAGTTTTCCATGGTGACTATAAGTTACCTTCTCTAAGAAACATGTGTAATAGCATAAATTCCCTCTTGCTACACCTCAAATATTTTTTTCTTTTTGGGTCACACCCGGAGATGCACAGGGGTTACTCCTGGCTCTGCACTCAGGAATTACTCCTGGTGGTGCTGAGGGGACTATATGAGATGCTGGGAATTGAACCCAGGTCGGCCGCATGCAAGGCAAACATCCTATCCGCTGTGCTATCATCCCAGCCCCACAAATTTTTAATAGGAGAGTACCCAATTTCTGTTTTTGTCCATATTTTAAGAGGCTAAGGCATGTATGCATTGTGCGATTTCTATTCTTTTACGTTTATTAAAGTGTACTTTATAAATATAGAATATATTTCTAATGTATTCTAATGAATGGTGAGCATTCCATAAAAGTCTGTGAAGAATATGAAGTGTTCTACATATATGTCAGTCATATCTCAGCTGATTGATGGAGCTGTTCAACTATATATCCTTACTTAATTTCTGCTTGTTATCTGTCAGTGACAAGTGACTTGGTCATTTTCTTTGAGAACAGTGCTAAAATCTCCCGCTGTAGTAATGGATGTTTCTTCCACCAGGTTTTCCCTCATTCTTTTGACATTCTCTTTTTGACATTTTCTTTAGCACAAAGACATAAGAGATTTTTGTTTTCTTCCCCTCTTCCCTTTCTGTTGATGATGATGTTGAGGTGACTAGAGAGGACACATATGTCCAACTGTGGTGCTCACACATCTTACTGTGTTGCTCTGATCGGGTTGTGATTCTCACATACTCTTTGTCAAGGTGCCTGCTAGGTCATACTCCTTGCCAGGTTCCTCATACATCTTATTTTCCCCATGGCTTTGCACCATTTAGTTGTGGTGCTTGCCCATACCTGGCTGCAGTGCAGCTGGCAAGCTATTTGACTCAGGGGATCACAGACAACAGTGCTACCAGGATCACCAGGTGCGTGTGGGGGGCCCTACAGATCAAATGCAGGGCCTCAAATCTGTAAGGCAAGCACTTCAGCCACTGAATCATCACTGCCCCATATTAAAAACTGCTAATGGCTTATTGAAGAATTTGCCAACATATCATGTTCTAATATGCCTTTTTAATTTTCTGGTTTTTTTTTAAATCTGAAGTCTGCTTTATCTGAGATTAATACAGAAAAAGCAGTAAAATTTGACTACAGTTAGTACTGGAATGTCTTTTTCATCTCTATGCTTTATCTGTGACAGAGACATGGATTCAAATGGCTGAGTACAATGCTTAACTTGTTTATTTTTCATTTAGTAACCATGAATTACAAAGTCATGTTTGGATTTCAGGCATGCAATGTTCCAGCACCAATCCCTTCACCACTGTCTATTGCATTCCACCATGTCCCTAATTCGCCTCCCTTCACCCCCAGCCTGACTCTATGACCAGCACTTTATGTTTTGTTTGTTTGGTTTTTGGACCACACCTGGCAATGCTCCTGGTAGTGCTTGGGTGACCACATGTGGTACAAAGGATAGAATCCAAGTCAATCGCATGCAAGACAAGTGCCCTACCCACTATACTCTCTCCATTCCCAATGACAGGCACTTTAATTAGAAATTTTAGGTGCTGTGATTTACTTTACTGTTATGATAGGGGTTCATGCTAAACACTTTACTATCTTGATTTAGCACCCCACTCCTCCTCAAAAGTGATACTTCCTTCCACTATGGTCCTACAAAGCTTAAACAAATTGGGTTTTTTACAGGCATGTTATAATTAGGTCTTGATTTCTTTGGTTTTTAAGTTTTCTAATACACTCTCTCTTCCAATTGATGTATTTAGAACATTTTCATTTAAAATGGCTATTGGTGTAGCTGTTATTACTATTTACTATGTTTTATATTCTCTGTTCTCTCTCCATCCCTACATTTTTCTAATTTTTGTCCTGGTTATTAATGGCATTTTATATATTCTATATCAGTCTTTTATCTGCTATGTAAGTTGTGTTTACTAACTATGACATTTCTTTTCTTCCTACTTTATTCATAGTACCTTTGTTCACAAGCTATTTTTCTTTCACTGTGTATGTAGATTTTGGGGGTTTCTTTAATTTAATTTTATACTGAATTGCCGAGAGATATACAGTCACAAATTTGTTCATGATTTTCAGTCACACAATGTTCCAACTCCCATCCTTTCACCAGTGCACATTTCCCGCCACCAGTTTCCTGCTCCCCCAACCCTGGAACCTGCCTCTATGGAAGAAACTTTTCTTCTCTCTCTCTTTCTCTCTTATTTTCCTTTTAGGAACTGTGGTTTGCAATAGTGCTACTGGAAGGTATCATGCACATCACTTTACCACCTTCAGCACTCAGTTTTTGTCCCGGGTGATCCAATTATAACGGTCCTATGGTCCCTTCTCTGTCCTAACTGCACTCCCCTTCCCCTTTGTGACAAAGTTTTGTTCCTTGATTACCAAGATTTAATCATCAAGGATAATTTTAAAAATCAATACCATATTTCACCAATAACCATCATACCATTTTTTAATACTACTGACACAATTTTTTAAAAACCTTCACATAATGGTAACACACTACTCTTTTGCCAAGAAAAAAGGCATAAAATCTGCAATCATAGTGCAGTGAAATCGCTTAATTACCATTAATTTATATTCAACACTGTATTTTCTATATTAAATTCATAGGTTAATAAAATATTATATGGCAAACTTTCCCCCAAGTTTTATAGAATATACCAAAATATAAAAATTCAACTCCTTCATTTGAGTCATTCCAATCAGTGGAGATACCCCTTTCTCACCAGTATTATCAATGACTTGGCCTTCCTAATTGGTGAGTTTCTTCTGTAACCTTTGGGGTTTTAACTTTTGGGTTGAGGCCACAGTGGTCAGGGTCTGCATTCAAGAATCATCCGTGGTGGTGCTCAGAGGACTGTAAGAGGTGCTGGGGATCAAACCTGGGTCAGTGAAATGCAAGGCAGGCACCCTACCTGCTGTACCATCACTCTGGGCCTCTTTGGGCTTTTTAATTTTGCTACACTCGCCACAATGACATCTTTGCTTCTTATTTAGTCCCTTTTATTTATACTATTTATTTTGATACGTTGTTACCATAAACTTCAGTCTATTTCTTTCTCCTTTACTTTTTACATTTTCCATTATGCCCTCCAGTTTCTTTATTACCGCCCTCTAATATCTTGCCCACATTCTCTTCCTTATTACTCGTCAATTCCATTCCAAAGTCTGGTATGTGAGCATAATTACCCTTATCCCTCTTGCACAAATCTTTCCTTAGTCTGTTGGATGACTCTCAAAGGACTGGTTTAATCTGAGTTGTATCCAGAAGCGCAGTTGCTATTAGTCCTCCAAAGATTCCACCTGACTAGGAAGAATGGGGAAAGGGACCTCTGTGAGCAAATTATACATTTTTATTGACTTCACCTGTTAACACTGTAAGATCATAGTAACAGTATAGGCAAAGAATAGAAATTATGACAAATACACATTAGAATCAAAGAATTTATTTGTAAATTCTTTCATTTCCATTAAATTTAATGAAAGCATATATAGGATCTTTGTCTTTTACTCCAAGTTTCTCAGAATACTAATATGGTTACCTAACCCCACATTTCAATTTTTTTCCAGCTGTTGTTTTTTTTGCATTTATCTAGTACATACAATATGATGAGACATTTTAAATTTTCTCTATTGATCAAGATCTTGAAGATCTTTAATATCATTGACTTGAAAATTACTGACTCAAAAATCAACATGTTTTATGTCTGTAGTTATTCTGTTTTGCCTGTTTGTTTTGGTTTTTGTTTGTTGGGCTGCACCAGGCAGTGCTAAGGGCTTACTCCTGGCTCTGCACTCTGGGCTCACTCCTGGCAAGTTCGGGGGGACCATACGGGGTGCCAGAGACAGAACCCAGGCCAGTCGTATGCAAGGCAAGCACCTTGCCTGCTGTACTATCACTCCAGCCCCTGTGACTATTATTTTGCTATAGAGAATATCACTGTCATCCCGTTGCTCATCGATTTGCTCAAGCGGGCACGAGTAATGTCTCCACTGTGAGACTTGTTACTGTTTTTAGCATATCGACTATGCCTCAGGTAGCTTACCAGGCTCTGCCGTGTGGGAGAGATATTCTTGGTAGCTTGCCGGTTTCTCAGAGAGGGGCGGAGGAATCAAACCCAGGTCAGCCACGTGCAAGGCAAATGCGCTACCTGCTGTGCTAGCACTCCAGCCCATAGAGAATATACTATATTTTAGTATTTCAGCTAAAACTTTCAGCAATATTTACTTATGGTTTCATATATAGCTAAACACTTTTTAATTTAGTGTGAATTTCGGTTAATTCAGTTTATAATAAATTGACAATATGAATGGCTATAATTAAGGGTTGAGGATTAACTCCTTTTTAAAAAATAAATTCTATGGATTATGATTCCTTGAAGTTACTGGTTTATTCCATTAATTTATTTTGGGAGGTGTGGAGTCACACTCAGCACTGTTCAAGGCTTATTCCTGGCTCTGAACTCAGGAATCACTCTTGGCAGTGTTCAGGGGACTACATGGGGTACTGGAGATTGAACCTGGATCAATTATAAGCAAGGCAAGTGCCCTATTCGCTGCACTATCACTCTGGCCCCAGCTTTATTTTTAATGTTTAGAAAATCATAGTGAAATACTCTCAATGCTGTTGTTATCTATAGTTAAGTACAAATCATCCCAATACTCAACTGCCTAAAGTAACAGCCCTTTTTTTATGAAGCTAAAGTCTGAACAGGATTTGGCAAGGGAGTTTATCTCTAATACTTACGGTATCTGCTGGGATGGCTCAATCTGGGCTAGAGAGTCTGCCCCACTAAATATATGGAACTGCCCTGACTTTCTCTGCAGTTTTCCATGAGGCAGCTCGGACTTTCTCACAACATAGTTGCTGGGTTTGGGGTGAGTATTCTAACATCGTTCTAAAGAAATCTGAAGCTACAGTTTCAAACTACTAAGAGAGATATGAGAGACTGCCTATTTTTGTTGATAATGATAGTACACTTCAAAGGGAAAAAAGTTTTAATATTTTGAGTCAATGATAATATTCTTAATCAGATGTTTCTCAGTACATATCATTTCTTATTAGGGGTGGGGAGTAGTAAGCTCAGGTCACGCCTAGTACTCAAGGTGTGGTATTGTGGCTGGCTTGTGTGCAGGAGGCAGCCCTGGTGGTGTTCAAGGGCTGTATGTGGTGCCAGGAATGAGACAGGGACTGTCAGGATGTGAGGCAAGTGCCTTAATTCCTATACTATCTCTGGCTCCTTAAATGATTTATTTCACCTTTGTACTAAATGGGACTAACAAGGGCCACCCACAGTGAAGCTCAGGGGCTGGGTACCTCTTTAGCTCAGGTCTTCTAGTGCTCAGGGTCAGAGAGTACTCAGGATCAATCTAAAAGCTTGGCAGAAGCTCTCTGCAAATGCTTGCTTTTTCTTTTCACCATTAAGACTTTTTGAGAGTACATCTTAAAATATTAAAACAGTACTTAAAATATCTGTTGTAAATGAAGAAAACTAGATATTCTGATTTTAAAAAGTCTAATAAACAGGGGCTGGAGTGATAGCACAGTGGGTAGAGTGTTTGCCTTGCACGCGGCCGACCCGGGTTCGATTCCCAGCATCCCATATGGTCCCCTGAGCACCGCCAGGGGTAATTCCTGAGTGTAGAGCCAGGAGTAACCCCTAAGCATTGCCAGGTGTGACCCAAAAAGAAAAATAAAGTCTAATAAACATAATATAAGAAAAGAAAAACTGATGATACTAACATGCCATCTCTCCCAAACTTAATCTGTAGTTTCAATATACCAAAATCAGAATTTTGGCAAATTAATTTGTGGTCATCAGCAAACCAATTCTAAAATTCACATGGAAAGTCAAAAACGCCAGTCAACCTAATTGAGAAAGAGATTTAAAAAGGATGACACTGACTTCAAGATTTAGTACATGGCTACAGTAATCAAGTTGGTGTTGATGGTAAAAAGACAAACAAATCAATGGACAGAATGAGTAGCAATCAATGGATCTTTGGAAAAAAAAATCACAATCTAATAGAACAATTTTTTTAATAAGAAACTTGAACAATAATCACATTCACATTTTAAAAAAGAATCTATATGACCATCATACAGCTTGCACAAAAATGAACTCAAAATGGATCACAGACCTATATAGTAAGTTAAGCTATCACTTTTTGCAGATAATACGCTGACATACATTATTTGAAAGATCACTAAAAAATCTTAAACACAGAAAATGAAAATGAAGACAGCCACTCCCAGGCACCAGCAACTGTGAGCCCTAGCCTACACTAAGGCACATTAGAACTCTGTGCCATAGCTACCAACTGCAGGGCACTTGCAAACACAATTCTCCACAGTCAACTGGCTCCACACAAAATTCAAAAGCCATAGTCAGTGTCTGAAACTTAAAAATTCAGAATTCCATCAGCATGAGGCTTTATGCAACAAAGACCCTCACCCTTGTTTCTCATTTAGCACCACAAATAATAAAAAGAGGGATTCACCCACTGATAGATGAAGCCAGGGAAAAAGTCCAAGCACATCATAATTTTCTAAGCTCCATGATGAAAACTTCAAAGTAATAATCCTCGAGACTAAAGAGATAAGGCACTTGATTTACATGAGGCTGATCCCAGTTTGATCCCCATTACCACATACGATCCCCCAAGAACAGCCAGGAATGACGCCTGAGCACAGAGCCAGCTCCTTGAGCACTGCCAGGTATGACCCAAAAACAAAGACAAAAACAAAGTGACAAGCCCAATGATAATCACTGACTAAAGGAAGTGAATAGGATTTCTTTCAAGTGTGTGTAAATTCCACAACTGAAGTGTGCAATCCCTGATTAGTCCCATAACATAGAATACTTAAGCACCCCAACCAATAGTGCAAACCAGCAACTATGTGTATGTGTATAAGCAGAATAACACCCCACAAAGCACTAAAATCAGAACTTGAACCTAAAGGAAGGTGGCAACCAGCAAGCACCACAGTCAAGTTATAAGCACTACAACCAAAAATGTTCAATCCCGTATCAAAGGAACAACCACAGCAAAAGAAGGAAAGGGGATTTGCAAAAGAAATGACTCGGGCTGAGAAATAGTACAACAGTTCAATCCAGTGTTCAACCCCTAACACTTCATGGTCCCCTGAGCATTATAGAGTGCAGCCCTGGAGAACCCCCAGCTCCCCCCACCCTCACTCCCCAGCACCACTGGGGTGGCGCAGGTAATTCCTAGCATTACAGGGTCAGAGCAGCCGAGTATCCTACGGTCCATTTGGCCAAAATCACCAGTGGAACGCCCCAGGGCCTCCAGAACGCTGCTTAGGACCCTTCTCTCCCACTTACCACCTCCCCCCCACACACAAAAAAAATAGATTCAACTAATCAGCCGTGCATAATTCTGGTACTCATACAACTTGTGTTTTAGTACTGTGTTTAGTACACTGTGTTTAGTACACAATATTCTCTCCTAAGCATGCAAGATATCAGTTCGATGCTTGGCGTATGACTATGTGATTTACTTCAGCCAATATAATAGGAAGTGCCACTCATAACAGCTTTAAAAAAGGGGATGTGTTCAGGTTCGATTCCCAGCATCCCATATGGTCCCCCAAGCACCACCAGGAGTAATTCCTGAGCACATGAGCCAGGAGTAACCCCTGTATATTGCCAGGCGTGACCCAGAACGCAAAAAAAAAAAGGGGGGGGCATGTGGCTCGAGTGGCAGAGCACAGGCTTTATATGTGCAAGGCTGTAGGTTTGATATGTGGTATCAAATGGCATCCCTAACACTGCTGTTTGGCCCTGGTAAACCCAGAAAACCAGGTGTGGCCCTCCCACAATTAACCAAAATAAATCAAACTCAGTTGATAGTGGCTATCTGTCTGCTTCTGTCAGAGTAACCAAAGTCTGGGTCACGAAGTAAGGACAAATGAAGGAGTTCAGCTTTCGGCTATCTCACAACGAAATGCAGCATGAACAAGAATAAGTCTGTTACTTTAAACCAATACTTTGGAGTTCCATATCCCGACAGAGTTTGATAATTCTTTACTTATATACCTCTCTGTGGAATTTAAGTTGTAGACCTTAAGCTGAGAGAATTTGTTGTTTAAAGTCTGTTTTATATTGACAGGTTGAGGTTAAATATAGATAATTCAGAATTTAGTATTTTCAAGTTAATCAAGATCTCACTTTTAAAAAGCTGTATTGTTGGTCTTTAATGGAATTACAAGATTTGCTTGTACAGTTTTAATGCCACTGTTTTTTCTTAAACAGTGAACCACCAAATCAAAAGAAAATCAATGCTATGTATTTTATGCTTGTTTTTTAATTTTTGTTTTTATTGATGTACACATATTTTTTTGTTTCTTTCTTACTGTTTTTTGTTTTTATTTTCCTGTTTTTTGTGTTTTTGTCTTTACACTCATTTTTAAGTATTATAACTTTGTATAGTTCAGGAATCTTCTGGTAAAAAATTTTCTCTACCACCTATATAACTTATGGGTTTGGGGTTTATGCTTGTACATAAAAGCATTTCAAATAAATAGTAAACTCAATGACAAAAAATAAACTGAAATGATAAAAACATGATAGTCTAACAACCTATTCACCCAGCAACATTTCATCAAAAAAAAAAAAAATGGTGGTAGATGTTGCTTATTCTTCAACTCAAAGATAAAATATTTGAAGGCCCAGAAGTGAGACTCAATGGTAGGATGCCTGCCTTGAAGGCACAAGGGCCACAAGTCAATCCGTGGTACCATCCCAAATCCCTGAATGGCAATCAAGCAACACTCTTATTGTGATCCCTAGTATCCACCAGGCCATCTCCAACACCCCACAACACTGTATAGCCACACTGAGCACCAACACTTCAAGTTCTGGAAGTGCACCAACCACATATGTGAAGTAGCCTCCCACAGAGATCAGAACAAAGGAAAGGAGACAGAAAGTCTGTCCATTAGTCAGTCTGGCACTCCTGGTTGTCTGTCCATCAGTCAATCTGTCCAGTGACTAAAGTATCTGCCCTTGAATCAGTCTGGGACTTCTTCACAGTTGATGATCACCTAATAAAGAACTTACACACACTTGTAAGGGGGGAAAAATCCTATCTTATATGTTTTTTAACGTCATGAATCAATTTGGAAAACAGTCTTGTACTGACCTCAGAATTAGTCAGTCGTCCAGATCTGCCACTTAAGAGCAATATGATCTACAACAAATTACTTTACAACTCTGCACTTCAATTTCCTCATCTGCAAAAATAAGGATAATAATACCTCACAGAGTCACTGGCAGAATTAAATAACATGTTAAGTTGTTGGCACTGAGTGCCTAGTGTAGAGAGAAGTAAATGTTCATTTCTTTCATTCTGTTAACATGCAGGACCAGTTCATTTAGTGGCAAGAAAGGAAATGCTACAAACGATTAAATAAACACATCTTTTCCAAAGTTTGTCTAAAAATTAAACAGCTAACTTTTCTTTTTCTATTCAATTATCTAGAAAGTACTACCAACTGCATGATTCTACTTCTGTTCTCATTCTCACTCAACTAGATTAATACAATACTCATGCACTGTGATTATCTATATACATATATCCATATACCTGTAAAATAAGGAAAATAACAGCAAAAATACAACAATGTTAAATAGTGGGTTTACTGGTTCACTATCTGCATTTTTTATATATATGAAGACATGTATGAAAAGCAATTTAGTGAAAAATATTATTAGTATGATTTATGTATAGAAAAATAGGAAGGAAATAAGAATATATTTGCTAAAATACACATAGACAAATTCCAATCATAATAAACTAATAATGATTTCCAAGGAAGGGGGGACATAATGATAAATGAGCATATGAGAAACCAAGATTAGAAATAAGCATATGAGAGACAGAAATTAGAAGCTCATAACACAATTTACTTCATAATTCACTCTACTATAAGCAAAACTGTCTAAATTGTATTAAAAATTATAATAACAAAAATTAATGTTCACCACAGTTTTACTTATTACATAGTTACTGAGTAATAAAAGAAACATAAGATATAAGGCTTAGTAAGCAGTTGCCACGGGGTCAAAACTTAATTATGTTAAGTAGTTCAGACATAGAAATCAGAGAAAAAGAGTTTGGTATCAAACACATATGATTTTGTTTGGTTTGGGGCACCTGGGTGCTACTCAGACATCATTCCCACAGTGCTCAGGGATCAAACCATACAGTGCCAGAGATCAAATCCAGGCCTGAGTCTGCAAAGCATGCACACTAGCTAGCCCTCTCAACTATCTCCCCAATTTTAATAACCTACAGCCTAGAGACGGTTGAGAAAATTTAAACAGAATGAAAGGTACAAAATATGATTGAAGGGCTGGAGCAGTACTACAGCAGGCAGACGCTTGCCTTGCATGTAACCAACCCGGGTTCAACACTGGCATCCCACGTGGTCACCTTGAGCCGGCTAAGAGTGATCCCTGAGCACAGAGCCAGAGGAACCTTTGAGCACCAATAAGCACCAGCACAAGCACCCCCGAACACAGTTGGGATTAGCCCCTAAGCACCCTGGATGTGTGGCCCAAAAATAGAGACAAATAAATAAATAAATAAACAAACAAATAAAATAAATGTCTGATCAAAATTTACCATCTCATAAACATAATCCCAAAAAATTTTTTACAAAAGAACCAAAGTTCACACATACTAAACTTCATGGTGGCTAGCTTAATGAAGAAAATAGCATGCTTGCTATTCAATTAATAGTTTTATGGGCCCTTATGCCACTTAAGAAAAACTCATCATGTAAGATTCATCCAAATTCAGTCAATAAAACTGCAGACTACTAGACCTGAACAAATTAAAACTCCTACAGACTTCCCTTAGTAAATTACTTAACTAAGTGCTTAAGTCTACAATTTTTAGATAAGTAGTCAGAAGCGTAGGCAGCTGATAACAAAACTAATATAACCCGCAAAGCCATAATGCCCAAAAGTAGAAAGAGTATGGGGAATATTGTCTGCCATAGAGGCAGGGGGAGGGTAGGAAAGCGGGGGGTATACCGGGGATATTGGTGGTGGGGAATATGCACTGGTGGAGGGATGGGCTTTTGATCATTGTGTGATTGTAACCCAAACATGAAAGCTTGTAACTATCTCACATGATTCAATAAAAATTTAAAAAAAGAGACGAAAGTACTTTCTCATTGACTTTAGTAACATTTCATCTTTTAAAAACATTCACCTAAAGATTATCTTTTAATTTAAAATAACATTTATTTCTACTGACAAATATTCAGGCAACAAAATATTCTTCAAAGAGAAATCAGAAAGCCTGGCAAAAGTTAGGATTACAAAACAGTGTATGTGTAAGTCCAGCTGAATTCTGTCAACCACATGTACTTGAGAATGTAAGTCAAGGGCTGACAGGCTAAGTGCATGCAAAAGCAGGGTACCTGGCTTCAACGAATCTGCAGTTCAAGCATCCCCCAAGCAGCAGCATACGCACCCCTGAACACAGTTGGGTTAGCCCTTGAGCATCCTGGACGTGTCCCAAACATCCCGCCCAAAATTAAGTAATAAACCAAGATTCTAACCTCTAGTCTCAATTCATCAAATATCTATTGAAAATCTTTTATGTCTTAGGAATAATGCTAGACCCAGTAGCCGACAATAAAGATTTTATTGAAGGAAGGCAGACAAACAAATAATTCCAGTGTCATTGTCATGAATGCTAGTGGTAACACTTCTATAACAATGGTATAGACAAATTTTCTAAATTTGAAGAACAATTGTGGCTTTTGGGTCAGAGTAGGAAACATGGTAGCACTGTTAGGAAACTTTTTGGGGGGAAAAAGGGGAAAACTTTTGGGACCATACCAGGTGGTGCTCAGGAATCTGAGTTCAGAAATCACTCCTGGCCAGGGATGAACCTGGGTCAGCTGCATGCAAGGCAAGCTGTCACTCATGCCCTAGGAAAAACTTTCTTATTAGACCTCAAGAAATAGAGCACCAGGGATATGCTCAAGAGTTCACAATCCTGGTTCCCACATAAACCAGGAAAGATCCTGGCACCTATCTCTGATCCTCAGCACTGCAAATGATTTCTGGTCACTCCAAAGGAAGGGGTGGTGGTGTGTGTGTGTGTGTGTGTGTGTGTGTGTGTGTGTGTGTGTATGTGTCATTTCTGGTCACTCCAAAGGAAGGGGTGGTGGTGTGTGTGTGTGTGTGTGTGTGTCATTTCTGGTCACTCCAAAGGAAGGGGTGGCGGGTTTGTGTGTGTGTGTGTGTGTGTGTGTGTGTGTGTGTGTGTGTGATTTCTGGTCACTCCAAAGGAAGGGGTGGTGTGTGTGTGTGTGTGTGTGTGTGTATGTGTGATTTCTGGTCACTCCAAAGGAAGGGGTGGTGGGTTTGTGTGTGTGTGTGTGTGTGTGTGTGATTTCTGGTCACTCCAAAGGGGTGGTGGGTTTGTGTGTCTGTGTGTGTGTGTGTGATTTCTGGTCACTCCAAAGGGGTGGTGGGTTTGTGTGTGTCTGTGTGTGTGTGTGTGTGTGTGTGTGATTTCTGGTCACTCCAAAGAGGTGTGTGGGTGGGTGGGTGCGCACGAGTGCACCATAAAAAAGAATGCAACTCTTTATAAAGATATGTAAGCACCAGAGCCAGGAAGTGTTACCCCTGGCAAGAACATACATGAGCACAGCAAGCACCGCAACTAAATAAGTGCAAACCTCAATGAATACCATAGACGAGTGTGCAGACCCAGCAACCTTCGTGACAGCCAACCCCCAGTGAGCACCACAACTAATAAAAACTTATGCAACCCATAGGCATGTGTGCAATCCCCTCCTCACAACAGGTATAACAAGAGGAAAAGAAGGGAGGGGAGGGGAGGGGAGGGCAGGGAAGGGGAGGGGAGGGAAAGGGAATGCAAAGCCAGTATTGCAACATTAAGAAGAGGGTTAAAAAACATAGTAATTGTTGGGGCTGGAGTGACAGCACAGTGGGTAGGGCATTTGCCTTGCATGCAGCTGACACTGGTTCAATTCCCAGAATCCCATATGGTCTACTGAACACCACCAGGAGTAATTTCTGGGTGCAGAGCCAGGAGTAAGCCCTGTGCATCGCTGGGTGTGACCCAAAAAGAAAAAAATGAAAAAACTTAGTAATCAAACTGGCATGATCTTGGTAAACACGTTCATAGTGGTTTCTCAAATATAATAAAACTTAGAATAAAACATGTCCACAGGTTTTTAAGATACAACACAAAATTTTAGTAGTTAAAATTTCTATTGAAGTCATGAATCCTTTATTTCTAAACAGTACTTATTTTTCCCATAGATTCTTATTTTGCCTCCTTCCAACTCCTATCCAGCAGGCCTCTACAAAATACCTTAAGCCCTCAGATATGCAATTTACTTGCTTTCACTTCTTAATTGAACTGAACAAATTTACCTAAGTAAAACCATGTAGTCTAATATGAACTTTAACAGTAGAATATTTAATTCTCAGACTGAAAAATCTGGCTTAATTATGATACTTCAAATTTCCACAGCATTAACAGCTAGCTGTTAGAAAAGTTACTACTGGTAACTTAAATTTGTAGTAATTTTTTATCTTCTTTCTTTTTTTTTTTTTTGTTTTTTTTGCTTTTTTTGGGTCACACCTGGCAATGCACAGGGGTCATTCCTGGCTCTGCACTCAGGAATCACCCCTGGAGATGCTCAGGGGACTATATAGGATGCTGGGAATCGAACCCAGGTCAGCCATTTGCAAGGCAAACGCCTTACCTGCTGTGCTATCGCTCCAGCCCCTCTTCTTTTTTTTTTTTTTTTTTTTTTGCTTTTTGGGTCACACCTGGCAATGCACAGGGGTTAATCCTGGCTCTGCACTCAGGAATTACCACTGGCGGTGCTCAGGGGACCATATGGGATGCTGGGAATCGAACCCGGGTCGGCCTCGTGCAAGGCAAACGCCCTACCCGCTGTGCTATCACTCCAGCCCCTCCAGCCCCTCTTCTTAATTCTTTAATAAAAAAAAAACCCTCTGAAGTCTTCATAAGCTCAATCATACAAAAATCTGTCTTTCTAACATAATTCCACCTGCACTCTGTTTGAAATATTACTTTCAGATGAAGTTGCACTACTTGAACTATTATAACAGGGCATTTCATAAAACTATGAAAGTCATCATTTTATCAATAATTTACAGCTTTATTATCCATAATGGTTACATTTAAAACCCAAAAGGGAAACAATTAAAAATGCTATTCTGCTTTAGGAGAAGCTACTATGAATTTTTGTCATTTCTGTAGTATTCAATTACAAAACAGTATATAGATATTGAGAATCTATTATATGCTATACATTGTGCTACAATGTGAAACTACAAAAGTGAAGAAGAAACAGAATTTCTACCTAGAGAAAAATATAGGCAAATATTAGGCAATCACAATGGAGGCTTTTAAGTACCATAAGAGGTAAGGAAAGAGAAGTCTAAATTCAAGACAAAGTCACATCTTACATGGACACTAGTTACTAAAGCCTGTGCTTTAGGCAAAACTAAATTTTAAGAAATATCACTGAAAATCCTTTAGAAACTTGCTGAGGATCAAACACCTAATTGTAGTGGTTGCAACTAGATGGCCACAGTTCTGAGATCTATACTACTCTGTAGCGTACAAGCACACCCAGCTCACCTTCTTAGTTGTGTGAGGCACTCAATTTCTGACTGTGGTGCTCACCAAGAGTGGAATCCCTTCTGTAGGTCTGTACACAGAATGGCCAGAAATCACTTGTGGCTCTGGAGGTGGAAGACAGCAGATCAGCCAGGCTCAAAGATCAAAGGTGTTGGGCTTAATTGTTGCATACGGGATACTGAGGATTTGAACTCATAATAATAAATAAAATTGCAAAGCAGTTCTACCCTTTTTCAGTTGCTATGCATATATCTTGACTGAGAGAAAATGATGCAACTCAACAATATACATTTAAGCTTTAATACAAAGAGGTGAAACCATGCTAGATAAACAAGATACAGAGAGAGTGTATTAGTTTTTTGATGCCTTAATAAGTTATCACAAGGCTAGTAAAGTAAAACACAAACGTATTCTCTTACAGATCTGGATCCAAAATCTTCTATAAGAATATCAAGATGGGGGGCTCAAGCTATAGCACAGTGGGTAGGGTGTTTGCCTTGCACACGGCCAACCCGGATTTGATTCCCACTACCCTATATGGTCCCCCAAGCACCGCCAGGAGTAACCCCTGAGAATCACCGGGTGTGACCCAAAAAGCAAAAAAACAAGAATATCAAAATGTCGGTCCCCCAAGCACCATTAGGAGTAATTCCTGAGTGCGGAGCCAGGAGTAAACCCTGTGCATCGCCAGGTGTGACCCAAAAAGCAAAGGAAAATATATATATATATCAATATGTTATCTGGCTCCCTCTGGAGATTCCACCAGCAAATCTGTTATTTATCCTTTCCAGTATTTTTTAGAGGCTGCTGACACTCCTTACCAAGCAATCACTTCACTCTATTATCTGCATCCACACTTCCTTTCATTCAGATGCCAGCATCCGTCTTACAAAGACCACTGTGATTTCACTGGGCTTACCCAGCTAATTATCCATTCCAAGATCTTCAATTTAACCATATTTATAAGTTCCTTTTTGCCATATAACACTACAGTTTCTAGAGATTAACATATGGACAAATTTGGGGAGAGTAAGATATATTCGGCCTACCACAGAATATGCAAATAATCCACATATCAGTTAATTGTCTAGTTTTTATATTTTATTTTTCCATTATATTTCCCTACATATTTATACACAGTTGTTTGTACATAAATATCATACAGTGAAAGCTAAAAATCAGTAAAGAGCAATAAAATTGAACTTACATAGTTCAAGGAATGGGAAAATGATGAGTACTGAAAGGAAATTAAAAAGGTAGAAAGCCAAAATAGAAGTAAAGAAAGAATCTATCAAGAATAATAAAGTCATCTTTTTGGAATGAAAAGGTCATGTAAGATAAGGACTGAGAAGAGTCTATTCATTTAGCAACAGGGTCACCACAGACCTTGATGAAAGCTATTTCAGAGGAATGGTGGATGCCAAAAATAAATTACATTCGGTTGAGGAGTGCATAGGAGGTCACAATCTGGAAAATGCCAAGTGCGGGCCATTCTTTTATGTATTTATGAAAAGAACATTATAAATAAATAGACAAAATCTAAAGTACTCTCATAACTTAAAGGTACTACAATCTAGATAAGATTTTTTTGAAAAAGGTGGATGGAGATGGGAAGGAAACAAAAATGAAAAGTTAAAAAACAAAAATAACTGATTCATGTTGCTGCTACAATTTTTTACTTAGGCACTGCCCTAAGCACTTTCTACACTTTATAAAACATATTATAATGTCTACTTTGTAGCCAGAATGCAGGCACAAAATAGAAACAGAGGCTAGGAAGGATTAGTATTGTAACTTAGTGTAAGTAAAAAATGACTCTGAAACACGTACAATTATCTTCTTGTTACCCCTGAAGTAATCAATAGAATAAAATTAACTCAAGTATGAAAAAGTTATGAATAGAGGTGCCAAGTGATAGTACAATAGGTAGGGAGTTTGCCTGGCACAAGGCCAACCCAGGTTTGATCCCTGACATCCCATATGGTCCCCGAAGCACAACCAGGAGAATTCCTAAGTACAGAGACAGGAGTAACCCCTAAGCACTGTCAGGTCTAGCCCCAGAACAAAACAATAGAGGCTAACAATATGACTAATACAGGAGTTTAGAGAAAATCTCTGTAAAGTTGTTTTTTTTTAAAAAAAAAGTGAAGGACAAGACACACACATGAATCTTGAAACCTAACAGCTTGCTGCAGAGATGCCTCCAGACTCTGCAATAGGCCACTTTCACCGGGCCACTCCAAACGGGAGCAGGTGCTCCCCCCCCTAGGAATCCCAGCGGCCACCATCTTCTAGAACTCAACAAAAGCTCCAGGCACATGGTGGCAGTGGCAGGAAATGCCAGGCCTCATGAGAGAGGAGAGGAACCGGCCCTTCTCCTCTCCCTCCACCACCCGCCACCATCTACTTAAGCTCCCACACGGCCATGATCCAGAGACACACAAATCTCAGAACCAAGCAGCTCCCTGCAGAGATCGTTCCAGACCCTATTATTACAATTTTAGAATTCCTAGAGCACGTAACCACTCTTGCAGCCACGCAACATTATATTTTATCTATAACAAGCAATACAAAACAAATTGTCTAGCATTGCCTTTTCTGCAGGTTTGAGTGCTGCTGGGACTGGTGTCAAAATATCGAATGTGACCAAAGTAGAGAGAGAGTATTGTGTAAACTGTCTGCCACACAGGCAGGGGAAGAGGTGGAATTGGGGTGGATACTGGGGATTTTGGTGGTGGAAAATGTACACTGGTGAAGGAATGGGTGTTTGATGATTGTAAGACCGAAGCTCAAACATGAAAGCTTTCTAACTGTATCTCACGGTGAACCAATAAAAAAAGGGTAGGGGAGAAATTTTTTTAAAAAGTGAAAGATATTATTAAATGATTATTAAGGAAGTTGGTATTTCAACGATCAGATAATACATCAACAAAAAATTAAAAAGTAAAACAAACCAACAGAAAAACCTAAATCTTGGAACCAGAGAAATAGCTCCAAGGGCCTAGAATACATGTTTTGTATGTGGGAGACCCAGATTCAACCATAAGGTCCCCAGAACACTACTATGATTGGCCCCTGAGCAATACTGGGTAGAAGAAAACAAACAAAACTGTCCTAATGAGGGGGTGGAGAGATAGCACAGAGGGCAGGGTGTTTGCCTTGCATGCAGATGACCCGGGTTCGATCAAAGGCATTCCATATGTTCCCCCCCCCAGAATCGCCAGGAGTAATTCCTGAGTGCGAAGCCAGAAGTAACCCCTGAGCATCGCTGGGTGTGACACCCAGAAAGAAAAAAAAAAAAGTCTTAATGATGTACCACTTAAAAGTAGGAACTAAGATGAACATAAACTATGAACATCTTCAGCAACACAGTGATCACTGGGGGGTTTGGGGGCCCCACAGAGCAGTGCTCAGGGCTTATTCCTGGCTCTGTACTCAGGGATCATTCCTAGCAGGCTTTGGAGGATCATAAGGGAAGTCAGGGATCAAACCTGAACTGGTGCAAGGCAAGTGCCCTATCCACTTAGCATCTTTCTACCCCCAGAATGATAATGGAAACAGGGAAAGGAAACTGAAATCTGTGAAATAAACTCAGATGCATGTTGTATCCATCCCAGTGCTAATTAAGCGCTACAATGATATGTTGGAACATATTAATAAGAAGAAAGAAAACATTACCACCATACAATCAGAGCTAAGGGTAGGCAAGGAACAAGACCTACAAGGCAGCTATCTTAAGTACCTTAACTATCTTAATTGTTCTAATTGTCGTTCAATTTTTTTAGGCATTAGCAGTAAGGAAAAAAATGTGTTTTCCCCAAAAACATGATTATTTACTGTCAGGACTGGAGTGATAGCACAGCGAGTAGGGCAACAGTACAGCGGGTAGAGCGACAGCACAGCAGGTACGGCGTTTGCCTTACACTCGACCGACAGACCCAGGTTCAAGTCCTCCGTCCCTCTCGGAGAGCCCAGCAAGCTGCCGAGAGTATCCCACCCACATGGCAGAGCCTGGCAAGCTACCGTGGCATATTCAATATGCCAAAAACAGTAACAACAGGTCTCACAATGGAGACATTACTGGTGCCCGCTTGAGTAAATCGACGAACAACGGGATGACAGTGCTACAGTGCTACAGTGTTATGTTACATTCTCAAATTCTGTGGTTTAATTTTTATTTGCAAAGATATTACAGTGTCCTGGTCAAGCACCTGGTACACAGTACAATAACATCTTGCTGTCACAAAATTTTTATACATGAAATTTTATTAAAGAAACCATCTCTTTTTTATTTTCTTTTTGGGTCACACCGGGCGATGCACAGGGATTGATTATTCCTGGCTCTGCACTCAGGAATTACCCCTCGTGGTGCTCAGGGGACCATATGGGATGCTGGGAATCGAACCCGGGTCAGCCGAGTGCAAGGCAAATGCCCTACCCGCTGTGCTATCACTCCAGCCCCCAATAAACCATCTCTTTCATGGAGAACGTCTATTAATATTTATTGGTGAGATGTCAGATCTCAATTACCAGATCTTTTGTCATGACTTTCAGAATATTAGCAAATAAAGCAAATTTCAATAAGTTATTTACAACTCGAAGAATAAATAAATTATAATTGTTAACAGATCATCTAAAATAAAATTATTTACTTTCAGGAGATAAAATAACAAAAATAAAGCAATTACAAAAAAAAAAGCAATTACCTTGGTGCCTAAGTGCTCAATAAATGACAATTACTAGAATTATCACTGGAGCTCCCCAACATCCCTACGCCCCCCCCAAAAAATAGGTAAAAGAGATTCTTGAGTTGTAAGAGTCTATGACTCTATGCTCCTGTCACATTTCCTTAGCCATATACCATTTTAATCACAGGTATAGACTATCAACCTCTAGCATCCTACTCCTGGTAAGCCTTAGGGTCTTCAGAAGCCTAAGTACAGTTTAAAGCATATAAAACATTTGTGTGCTTCTCAGGAGGCTTCAGTGAAACTAAGCCTCTTATTACTCACAATGCAATATCAATATCATATTTTTTTCCTTCTCTCTCACTCCTGAACTCTTCACTTGTAATTCCCAGATCAACTCAAATGGTCTAGACCAACCAAGACCCATGGCCTATCTCAAACTCTAAGAGAAGTCAACGAAACAGAGACCACAAGACAGAAATTCTACTCTTTGCTTGAGTCTTTTTTTGTTTGTTTGAAATCATATTATATTTTTACATTTTTCTTTACTAAAGCACTGTGCTTTACAATTCATAGTTGAGTTTTAGACATAGAATATTGCAGCACCAATCCCACCACTACTGTCAACCTCCCACCACTTGCATAACTTTACTTGCACAATTCTATGTATAGACTCATCCTTGAGGGAATAACATACTGTAGAAAAGCTTGGAGAAAGTAGTAAAGTATGTAGTATCTTTTGAGACTAGAAAAGAAGAAGCAGGGATATAGCTCAGTAGTACAGCAAATGTATGAGGCCTTACGTTCAAAAATCACACACATACACACACACACAAGACCCCAGTGGCCATGAGAAAGCAACAGTACAGTACTAAAAATGGTGACCAGCAGCAAGCTGAGGTAGAATATAAAACTCAGATAACATCAAGGTTGAAGAGGCAACTTTATTACCTAGTAGGTGCTTATTGATTCTAACAACCCAACCCTCTAAATTTTTTTTAAAGGCCTTCAAAATAGAAATGAAATTCCAACAGAGTATACCCATTCAAACGACTGAAGATCACATCTTTTAAAAGATCCATCAGCTGAAGATTGATTGGGGGAAAAAAAAAATCAACTGTATCTGCCAGGAACTAGTGTTGAAAACTGGAGCCAGCAACCAAGGAAAATAAAATATTTTGAAGAAAATGAGCAAACAAACCTTGTGGGATGAAACTAAAGCAATTTTAAGTATGTGTGGCGGGGGGGGCGCTCCCAACTCATTTTATGAATCCAGCATTATCCTGATACCAAATCTAAATATAGAACCAAAATTATAAATCATATTTATAACAAAATGTGATATGAGCACACCAAGACAATTATTCATCAATTTGAAAGGACCAAGGAAAGAGCTCAAAGGGCTACTTCAACATATGCTTGAATTCAGGAGATCAGGATTTGATCACTAGCACTTCATGGTTCCCCCACCTTAAAAATCACCAGGTATGACCACTGATTTCCCCCCCACACCACCAAAAAGGAACCCTAAAATAAAAAGCGTAAGTCCACAGATTGACTGAAACTTGGGAACATTAACTAAAAAGTAAAAAGAAACCTAAAACAAAAAACTCAGAATTCCATTTATGATATGTCCTGAATAGACATATTCATACAGGCAGAAAGTAAGTGGTTACCTAAAGGGGGATGGGCAGTAAGGGACAAATAAGGAGGGGATGAAGAGTTAGTACAGGGGTTAAAGCAGATGACCACTGGCAGTTATCCCTCACCCCAGCACAGAAACTAGTTTAGTAGCATTCTGGTGAGGTCCCAATCCCCAACCCCAACCCCCCCAAAAAAGGAACAAACAAGAAATGACTGCAAATGGACATGAAGTTTTCTCGGGAATGAAGAAAATACTCTAAAATAGACTGTCTAGTTGCACCATTCTGAATAATCTGAAAACCATCAAATCAAATATCTAATAAGAGTACATTTTGAGATATAGCTAAAGAATGAAAGACTGCTGTACACCTATTAAAACTACTAAACTTGGGGGGCTGGAGTGATAGCACAGCAGGTAGGGCATTTGCCTTGCACGCAGCCAACCCGGGTTCGAATCCCAGCATCCCATATGGTCCCCCAAGCACCGCCAGGAGTAATTCCTGAGTGCATGAGCCAGGAGTGATCCCTGTGCATCGCCGGGTGTGACCCAAAAAGAAAAAATAATAATAATAATTTTAAAAAAAAAACTACTAAACTTGGGGCCAGAGTGATAGTACTGCAGGTAGGGTGCTTGCCCTGAACAAGGCTGACCCAGAATGGATTCCAGGCATCCCATATGGTGCCAAGTACCACCAGGAGTAATTCCTGGGTGCAGACCCAGGAATATCCCCTGAGATACAGCCCATCAGATACAGTCCCCAAGCAAACAAAACATTACTAACTTTTAAAATACTGATAGTGCTAGTGTTAACAAGGACAGCGAGCAACTTGCATCCACTGCTGGTGGAAGAAAAAAAAAGGTCGAATCACTTTAGAAAAAGGCTTGATAGTTCCTTGTAAAGTTGTATTTTTACCTATAAACAAATTCAAATAGTATATGAATATACTAACTGTAACGTTTAGAGTTAGTCAAGCATAAAACATCTAAATGCTCAGGCAATGTACATGGCATTAAATATCTAAAAATGTATCATCCACAAAAATGTCACCTTTGATCATACTAATTATAATTAGTAAATATTATAAGATACTTCAAGTTCCAATTTTTTTAAAAATAAAATCTTAACAAAGTCATAGCAAAAACTATTCTATATTTCCAAGTCCTATTTCTTCAAATCCACATCCAATGGTATTAAATTAAAATTGCTAATCTAAGAAAATTGAAATCTAATTTCAATTAGACTTAAAAGGCAAAAATTTGATGAAGGCAAACAAACTGGAAAATTTTATGCAGAAAGTCATACCATTATCAGTATTGTAAACTACAGTGCCTAAAATAGTATTTTTAAAAAAACAAAAGTTATAGATATAAATTTTATGCAAATGTCTCTGTTTACAAAGAAATCTCTTGAAAAAGTGCTCTTTCCAAACAAAGAGTGGTAGTGCTCCAAAGAGCCAAAACATCTGGGTTCACTTTAAAGCTCATCAGGAAAGACTGACATTTTTAGGAGAAGCATATGGCTTATTGAACAGTCATCTAGAACAGAATCTTTTGTCTAGTAAGCCCTATTCAAGGACCATTTACTTATATATAGAATGACTGAATAAAGCAAAGGACATATTTTTGAATACTATAAAAATGAAAAGAAATAATCTCTTCATCTAGCTTTGTTAAGGACATAGCAAAACATTAAAAAACAAACAGCCAAATTTTTATTCTCAAAGAAAGTACTCTCAACACCAAAATTCCAAGAAATCATTGAAACAAAAAGAACTCTAGAAAAGCATGAAACTTTCTTAGAGAACTATATCTAGCCAAGACCACCTCCTATAAAAGGCATTTCCATTTTAAAGGATAAAAACACTTTCTTCTTAAAACTCTTAAGGGCAGAGTTCAACAGCTGTGCTATATTAAACCTGAGCCATTCCAAAAGGAAGAACAAAATCTCTAGAGAGTGAGTAATATGGCCTGCTTTCTCCAAAATTATCAAAATGTCTGCTTTGCTTCAAAGTTTCTCCAAGAAAAAAGCCTCTATACTGTGCATCGGTAAATAGCATAAGAAAATTTGGATTAGGAAATTATGCAAAAACTGAAGCATTTTTGTTTCTAGAAATCTCCACCTCTCCCTACCCCCACCAAAGAAAAACCCATTTTAAAATAAAGCAATTATTTTTTAAAAGACAGTTTCAGTCCTGTTCTTCCATAACAATCACCCCCATGAAGTTAAACCTAAAACTAAACTTACTAAAACTGATAAACACTATAGTCAAAGCATCCAAAATTCTAAAGCAGACTACAGGTGATTATAAGGCACAACCAGGATTTAAAAAGCACTTGAATTTAAAAATGGTCCCATAAAATAAAGTTAAGCCTCATGAGTAAAGTCAAGGGAAAAAAAAAAAATCACATTTGAACAACTCAACTAATTCTTTTTTTTTTTTTTTTAGATTTTATTGAATCACTGTGAGATAGTTACAAGCTTTCATGTTTGGGTTACAATCACACAATGATCAAACGCCCATCCCTCCATCAGTGCACATCCCCGGTATATCCCCCCTTTCCCAAGGCTGTATTCACCTATCAAAATAACTCAATAGCAGACAACGGAAAGAAAATCTGAAATAGGAATTATAAAATTGCTTATGCCTTGCTTAAAGGACAAAAAACTTAAAAGTTTGCAAAAATATTCAAATATTTAGACAAAAGTCATTATAAAGAATGTGGTCACTGTAAATCAGGTACAGGAAGGTTCCATCAGGATCTCTGCAACCTAAAAATGAAAAGTTATAATAAGAGCTCATGTATTATATGCAATTATCTGTCAACCTTAAAGAGTTTAAGTCTTTAATCACAACAGAGTAAATTTCCAAATTTCCACTACCAGAGCTTCAACAAGTCTAATTTTATACAAAATTTAACTGGTTCAGTTGTTCGGTAGTCAACCCCATGATGAATATAATGGGGTAGTGAAACTACTAAAGGAAAGCAGACCAGTCAAGGAAGGATACAAAAACACTTTCAAATGGCAGACACAAAACTCAAGGCATACAGACACATGCCTTTTTTAAAAGGCGGCAGAATATAGTATTTTTCTTCACAATCTCTAGAATCAAGTATATGTTTAACATACCTTATTTTACACAAAATGTATTGTAAGAGGATAATAAAGCATAATCCAGTCACCAATACAAATTCTCACACTAAAAGCAATTTCAAAACTTAAAAAAAAAAATTCTTACTACAAGGAAAAAAAGCTCACCCTAATTCCTCAACTGGAAACACTGTACAAAAGAAACAATGGGCTGAGGGGCTGGAGGATAGCACAGCGGGTAGGGTGTTTGCCTTGCACTCGGCCAACCCGGGTTCGATTCCCAGCATCCCATAGGGTCCCCCGAGCACTGCCAGGGGAAATTCCTGAGTGCAGAACTAGGAGTAACCCCTGTGCATTGCTGGGTGTGACCCAAAAAGCAAAAAAAAAAAAAAAAAAGAAAAGAAAGAAACAATGGGATGAAAGTAAAGATAAGACAGTCCCACAAACCAAATGAATATGCTTACAGCAAACAGTGGAGATTAAAATTTTAATTTACTATTATCAGACAAAATAATTCTCACTACAAAAGTCAACATATTTCTTTAGACTGCTTAAATTGTACTATTTCCTAAAATTAAAAACCAGGAAGTTTGTTTTGTCATCTGAAAAATAAAGATACTAAGAACACCCGAGTTCAGAGGTTGGACTATGAGAAATACAAGAAACAGTTTAACAATGAATATTGCACAATAAATTAACTGGTACCATGAATTTATGCTCAGCTACCTTAAAAAATATCTTCGACTTTCACCAAAGGCTATGACTGAAATCAGAAGTTTTTTCATTTCAAATTATCTTACTCTGGAAACAGAGCAATAGTATAGGAGGTAGGGCACATGTCTTGCATGCGGCTGACCCAGGTTCAATCCCGAGCTTCCCATGTGGTCCTCAGAGCACCACCAGGAGTAATCCCAGAGTGCAGAGCCAGAAGTAACCCTTGAGCATCGCCACATGTGGCCCAAAAACCAAATACTAAATTTTAAAAATAAAGAAAAAACTTCATAAAAAGAGAGACTGGAGAAATAGTACACTGGGTAGGCCACTTGTCTAATATACATCCTACCTGGGTCTGACCCTCAGCACCCCACTGGTGTATGTCTCTCCCCCCCAACACCCACCCTCACTCTTTCCACTTCTGGCCTCAAGCATCACCAGGAATAACTCCTGAGTGCAGAATCAAGAGTAACCCTTAATCGTTGCCAGATGTTGCCCCAAAACAAAACAAAGAGCAGAAATTCTAATAACACTTACTACAATCTTTTTAAAAAGCTCCCATTTTCTTTGAGCAATACTTTCCAAATATAATGATAGATTTCTACGTATATCATTTCCTTTTGGGGAGGATTTTGGATTCCAGTGGTGCTCAGGGGACCATGCAGTACTAAGGATTGTACCCAGGACACTAGCATGCAGTGCACTCACTCTAACCCTTTGAGCTATCTCCCCAGGCTTCTTCTTTTAATATGAGGGCTCCCTGCTTAAAAAAAAAAAAAATCACTAAATATGTACTCATTTATGTGATAAGCATTGTGTAAGTTTATTATAATACCATAAAGTATCCAAAATATATCTCCAGCCCTTCATAATCCTGTAACTTCAAAATTCATGCATCAGTTAATATTCTAAAACTGCTCACTTGTGAATGTGTATGTGAATGTGTGTTTAAAATTCAGCACAACCGCCAGGGGTAATTCCTGAGTGAAGAGCCAGGAGTAACCCCTGTGCATTGCCGGGTGTGACCCAAAAAGCAAAAAAAAAAAAAAAAAAAAAACCAATAAAATTCAGCACAGAGGACAAGAGAGGTACCCATGGTCCCCAGGACACAGGGAGTGGCAGGTGCACCACCAGGGGCCAGAAGCAAATGAAAAGGTTTGGCCAGAGAGACAGTACAGGGGTTAAAGCCTTGCATTTGCCAATGCTGATTAGATTTCCTGCACCATATGATCCCCTGGCACCTTAGGAAGCAACAAACAAGTACAGAACCAACAGCAGCCCCCAACTCCAGCACTGCTATGTGTGGCGCCAAAAACCCAATTCCGCACCAAGTCAGTATGTTATGCTAAGGTAACCAGAAAAGAACCTATGATGTCCGACACAATAACATAGTGGGTAGGGCACTTGGCTGAACCACTGCAATTTAGGTTCCATACCCAGCTCTCCCTGAGCACTGTTAAGTGTGGCCCAAAAAGTAAAAACAAAAACAATAAAAACTAAAGAAAATTAAACAACAACTATTAACAACAACAAACCAACTTAATTATGGATATTTTCAATAAAGAAATAAGCTAAATAATAAAAGCCATTAAACTATACTTTAGAAACATTTCAAGCTTAGAAATTTGGCGTTGTTATGTTTAAAAAACTAAGTGGCTGTTCTTCAGACAGGAATTTGTTTATCCAGCTTATCCAAAGTAGAAGCCAACCAAACTACTGATTTTAAATGTCCTAAATGTTTCTCAAATTTGTGCTGAGATAATTTCCCAGAAAGGTGTAACTCTGGTCAACCCTTGGACTCTTAGTCATCAGAGGTCCCCGCAGACTCATAATTTTATACTGGCTTATCTAATGCTGAAAAAGAAAATAGAGCCACAGACTAGTGGCAGGGATTGAAGCACAAAACAGGCTTCAAAAAAGGTCCCATACAATCACTCGTAGTATCGCAGATCCATGATCCTATGAGCTATATTTGAGTTAAACACAAGACTCAAGTCCAAACTGAGAAGCAATGGCGAACATTAGGTGCGATAAAATAGGTTATCAAAAATCATACCTAAAGACCACTGTGTCAAGTATCTTGAGTCCAAGTACTTCTTTTTTTGGAGGTAAAATCGTATTTTACCTAGCTGTTGGATTAACATACTAGGCAGTTAAACTTCCCCACAACAATCCCTTATAATCTCTTTAGAAAGTCTGGGGAAGGAAGGAAAGGTGTAGATATTCTCTGTTTCTCATTCGCTCCAGGGAAACAAGAATCAGTAGAAATTGATACTCTATCTAGGGAAATGAGAAGTACATGAAAACAGGCCCACGCTGGAGGGCATGCTCAGTAACTAGATCAGCAGAAACACTAATACTCAATTTTCCCTCTTCTGCGTATTAGGGTTGTTTATTCGTGTTTACTGGTTTGTTTTGTTTAACTGTTATACCACAAGCTACCCATGGCGTATTCAATATGCGAAAAACAGTAACAAGTCTCACAATGGAGACGTTACTGATGCCCACTCAAGCAAATCGATGAATTGGAGGACAGTGCTATCACTGTTGAATTCATAAAACTTAACAGTTAACTGCTTCCTTCTAGTAGTTCCTTTTCTTCAATAATTGTATCTGTTCCCCTCTCCTGTTCTTGGTCAAATGCCTAATTCCATCCTCCCTCATTTTACTCAAGCTATGTGAAATGTTACATCGTTCGCAACAGTTTTTCTAAGCATCATGATAACATCAATAGTATTTGTTTGGTTTCCCTTTGGGGGCCACACTCAGGGATGTTCAGAGCTACTCCTGCTTCTGTGCTCGAGGTTCAGAAAACTATATACTGTGCTAGAGATCAAATCAGGTTTTGCATGCAAGTCAAAGCTGTCCTATCTTTCCCACACTAAATTGATTTTTTTGCTATGGATAACTAAAATTAATTTGTCCTCTCTTCCTTCAACTTTTTCAAATTCCCAGTACTCTCAAGTCATTAATGAATGGGTAGGGAAGTGGCTCAGCAGTAGAGAGCATGTCTTAAATTAAAAATAAAAAGCAAATAATATAGAAGACCTATAAATGTAATTTCATCTCATCTCAAGATAAGATAAGTTTTGGAGGCAAAAAAGTGATACAGAAAAAATGATATGCAACTTATTTAAAATTTGTTTTCCTTGACTTTTAAGTTTTTTTGAGTGTGAAAATCACATAATCTTATATTTTATTTTATTTCCAAATCTCTTCTAACACATTTGCAAGAAAACTCTTACAACTGTATAAGAAGTGCTAATTATCATCAGTTTCCAAAATCTGGTGATTTCAGGGGCTGGAGGGAGATAGTAACAGTGGGTAGGGCCTTGTATGTGACTAACCTGGGTTCAATCTCCAGTATCCCAAATGATCCCGCAAGCACTGCCAGGAGTAATCCCTGAGGCAGAGCCAGGAATAACTCCTGAGCATCGCCAGGTGTGGCCCCAAAACTATATATATATATATATATACATATATATATGTATGTGTATATATATATGTATATATGTATATGCATATGTGTGTATATATGTGCATATACATGTATGTATATATGTGTGTGTGTATATATATATATATCTGGTAACTTCATTTCAACTGTTATAACCGCTGAGAAAAGGACTGACTTAAGTTCAGATGTAGTCATGTTTTGATTACGCAGGCAACACATGGTCCTTTGAAAATGGTTTTCAATTTTTCCAGTTACTGTGAACACATATGAGACTGCAAAATAAATCTGCATAATGTCTTGAAGAACAAGTACTCTCATCTGGAATACTTCTAGTCCTAACTCAGCAAAAAGAGTATTTTACCCAACAGAAATACTTCCAGGGGTCAGAAAAATAGTACAGTAAGGAAGCTGAGGGCTCACAGGTCGAGACATGGTTTGATGCCTGACACCACCTATGATTAGCTGAAACCCACCAGGAGATCCCTGAGCACAGAGCCAGGAGCAAGCCCTTGGGCACATTTGGGTACAGTCCCCAAACAAACAAAACAACAAACACTTGGTTGTAGTCCCCAAACAAAACAACAAACACTTTGCATTTTTCAAGTTCCCTGCCTGCAGAACAACTAACTAACCACAATACTCATTTACCTTCCTCCAGTGGCTAGAAAGGACCATTATCTTGCAGCGGCTCTTTGTAAAACATCTCAAACCTCTGCCTTCAAACCTTGTCACAAACGGTTGACAAGGTATCCAGGCATCCAAGGATCCAAGGCCGCCTCTTCTTCCTCTTCTTTCCCACCCAACAACCACTATTCAAACCCTGAAATAAAGAGCACCTTCAAAAAAGATTCCTTATTGGGCCAGAGAGTACAGGGAGTAGGGGGCTTGACTTGCAAGCGACTGACCGGAGTTCTATCCCCCAGCACCCCCATGTGATCCCCGGAATAAGCCCCAAGCACCAAGCACAGGTGGGTGTGATTAAAAAAAAAACACGTTAAAAACAAAAACAAACAAACAGAAAAACAGCAACAGCAACAATAAAAGGATTCCTGATAACTCTACTCCCAACTGACAGCATCCCCTTCACATGTACTACTGAATCACACTAAATCGCGTTTGATGGGCCCTCTTTTCCATTTGTTAACCACACACTCCCTCCCAATTCTACTCCCTCCGGCACGATGAGGGGGGTGCAGTCCACACGAACCACAAACCCTGGTGGCCAAGTAAGCCAACAAGTCATGACAACAGTGACACACACAAGATTACTCGTAAATAACGTGAGTGTGTGTGCGTGTGTGTGTGGAAATCGGAAATCGGGGAGTGCATTAAGAAACGCGGGGGCTGGGGTATCACCACCAAAATCCTTAAGGACAGAACAGCACCCACTGTGAGGTGCCCATGAGCAGGGCGTCTGGGAGGGGCGGGAAGCAGGCGACGACGTTTGACCACTACCTTCCAAAGGCTTTGCTTGCTTGCTTGCTTTTTTTTTTTTTTATTTTTGAAACTAACACGGAATTCTCTCCAAGTTTTCTCCTCCCAAGCAGCCGGTGAAATAAACAAACAAATAAATAAATAAATAAATAAATAGTCTTTCCGTTCAGAAATCCAATCAATCAATCAACCAGGCCCAGGGCAGGAGAGGCTGTCGGCACACTCGTGGGAGACACGGAACGGTGGGGGTAAGAGGTGACACGCGGGGGGTGCGGACCGGGTGTGTGTGTGTGAGTGTGTGTGTGTGAGAGAGAGGAGGGGGGGGTGTCTGTCTGTCTGTCTGTCGGGGGTCGAGGAGACTCCTCCCCTCGCAGGGGCACAGGTTCGGGGGCACCCCCCCCAACACAGCCTCTCCGCAGCCCCCACCGCATTCACGCCCCCCTGGCCCCGCCGGCGCCCGGAGCCCGCGGCGAGCCCCAAACCTGCCCGCCCTCTGCCGCGGAGAGGGTCAGCGGAGGACGCTCCCGGCAGGCCGCCTCGGCAGAGGACGCTCTCGGCAGGCCGCCTCCCAGCCCTCAGAGACCTCCGCCGAGGCAGACAGACCCGAGAAGCTTGCAGAAGGATTCTGACAGTTCTATTACCTGGTCGGGACCCGGGAAGCAGAAAGGGCAGCGTGAGCCGTTGCCCTTCTCCCCCATATCGCTTGCCTGAAAGCCGCTGACATTGAGACCGCCGCCATCTTGCTACAGGCAGACGCCAGGACGGGTCGCCGCTAGGGACAAACTTCCTTCGTTCCCCAGCCAGTGCCTTCGCGTTATTATAACGGCCTCTTTTTTTTTTTTTTAAATTTCGAATCTGAGGAATAGCGGGATTTAGAAAAGAGCAAAAATATTTGAGTTTATAAGAGAAATAAAATGGGTAGGAACAAACATGGACAGCTGGATTAAGCATTAAGGCCTACAAAGTGTAATGCTTCTTTGGTCATCAGAAATGATTATGAAATAAGAAGACCGAAAAAGAAAAAAATTATTGAAAATGTAAACACCTGCAACTCATAATTTTTTCAAAGGACTGAGAATATTTAGGGCTGAACCCACTGGAAGAGCCAGAGGGCTCTTCGGGTTCTTGAGAACTTAAAGTAGTACTTTTCCAAAGTGTTGCCAGATTCACTTTGCACGCCCTCTGGACAGGCTGTGTTTGTTTGATGTTCTTAAGTTGTAGTGATCATATTTTCCAAATGAAGTGCCTGGGCGCATGGGCTGGCAAGGATTATTTCTGACGTGAGAATTTATATGAAAAAAACTAGTGGAACATAATATTTGATATCACTTTTCTCATTAAATCCCGACGAGATGCTCTTAATCCAGAGGCACAAAAATATTATTAAATTACTCTGTTCATATTAGAGGAGAGAAAACCTTTTACAGTGTGTATTGTGAGCTGCTGACATTAAGGACACCCGTTTCAGACTGTGAGGATAGCTCAGAAGTCAGAGGCATGCAGAATGAATCTAAGCCCCTGAACCCCATGGTTTCCCCCAAACACCTCCGGGTGTCCTCCTGAGGGTATTCATGAAAGAGTTGGCTCTAGTGGTCCCCAGCACTCCAGTGAACCTCAAAATATAAAGGTATAGCAGGAACAGGAAGTAGATTCCTCCTTCCCCACTTCCTCAGACCCCTGTCCCTAAAGAAGAATATTGGCTGTGCATCATGTAAAATAAAAAGATTAGTTTGTAAGGTTGTTTCGGTGACTGTTGTTTTTAAAGGATTTTAAAGGGAAGAGATTAACAAGAAGATAGGGCGCATCTAGTTTCTTAATTTTGGTCAATTGAAAAACAATTTAATACCTAGGAGAGAGGGAGAAAAGAGAGATTCAAGGTAAAGAGAGAACAAGCCATGTCCAGGGAAAGAGAAAACTCATCAAAAGATAAGGGAGAACTAGGAGAGGTGCCTCAAGAGATTTTTAACTTTTCATTTTCGGTAAAGGTTTCAGAGGAAGTAATCAAAGTTGCACCAAAAGGCTTATGTACACTTTGTTCAGTTTACCGCTGATTACATCTTATTTAGTCTTAGTAGATGTCAGAAAACTGATGTTCATATAAAGTAATAGTCCAATGTCAGGTTCACGTGTGCCAATTCATGAAACCACTGGCATAATCAAGATGCAGATGGTCCCATCACCACAGAGAACCCCCCCACACAAGTGCTCCACCCACTAGCCCTTTACCTGATCTGTTTTCGTTTTTTGTCATTTTGATATTTCAAGAGTGGTATATGACTGAACATAAAGCACATGAGGAGTTTTCTGTGGAGGTGGTAGATAGGGCGACACCTGGAGATGCTCAGGGATTACTCTTGGCTCTGTGCTTAGGGATCATTCCTGGCAACACTCGAGAAACCATACAGGATGCCAATGATCGAAATCAGGTTGGCCTTGTGCAAGGCAAAACCCCTACATGCTTACATGCTATACTATCACTCCACCCCCAGCACATAAGCTATTGAGATTTCATTCAGCATACCATATTTCATAAGGTGAACATTCCACATTCATGCAAATGCTTTTGCCAAAATATTGGTGCAAGATGAGCATGTGTGATATATTCCTGAATCCATATGTTTAAACTAACTAGTTCAAATTGATGCATATCATTTCTTCATGATAGTTTAGCTTGGTTTGGTTTGGTTTGGGGACCACACACGGCAATGCTCAGGGGCTACTCCTAACTCTGCACCCAGGAATTACTCCTGGTGATGCACAGGAGCCCACCTGGGAAGCAGAGGATCAACCCAGGTTGGTTGCATTCAAGGCAAGTGCTCTACCCACTGGACTTTTCTCCAGCCCCTCCTCCTGATAGTTTAGTGAACATTTTTCTTGTCTGGGGGGTGGGGCGGAAAGTAACTGATTAGTTGTTCTTGATTTGATCATTCTAATTATTCAAGATATTATACTTAAAGAAATTTGCTGCAGTGTTGCCAAGTACAGTTACAAACTCGTACCTTCTATGTCCCCAGAGGCTGCACTGTTATCATTGGTTTCCTTATCTGATGCCCGGTCCTGTCATTTAAGCTGTGTTTACTTTGTCTCTGCCATAATGCGTCATCTTCCAATCCATCCAGTACACTTGAAACTCCTGTCTTTTTGAAGTTTTTAACAAGTGTTTCATGTGGTATCAGGTCCCAACACATGCGTAATAGTTCTAAGACTTTCTGCAGGCAAAACATATGTTCAGTCCATTGATCTATCCCTCCAGTCCTAAGCAAACCCTTTAAAGACCACTTGCACCATTTCAACAAGTGGATGATGAGAGATTGATCACTAGTTGATGTCCACTGGAAATATTAAAGGTTTATTTACACATGGACTGTAGCAATAGCCCAATGGGTAGGGTGTTTGCCTTGCACTCGGCTAACCCAGGTTCCATTCCTCCGCCCCTCTCGGAGAGCTTGGCAAGGTACCAAGAGTATCCCGCTCGCACCGCAGAGCCTGGCAAGCTACCTGTGGCGTATTCGATATGCCGAAAACAGTATAACAAGTCTCACAATGGAGACGTTACTGGTGCCCGCTCGAGCAAATCGATGAACAATGGGATGACAGTTCAGTGCTATTTACACATACTGACACTGTGTATGTGCTGAGAATTCTAAGCTCCTAACTCATAGTGCAAGAAAAAAACAAAGGAGCATCCATGTTCCTTGGGTAAATATGTTGCTGTTCTGCTTACCTTTTAAGCACCATAATGAACAGAATTATACCATGCAATGATTACTCCATGAAAAGTTATAAGCCAGTTTTTGGACTAAAAACAAGTGCTATGAGTATGTGGTGACATATTGGCAACAATCCATTTAAGCTACTTTGTGTATCAATAATTTATTTATTTTTATTGCTGAGTAACATTCCTTATTGAATTAGTCAGAATTCTCAAAACAACAACAATAAGATACACAGATAGTTATGCCACCATTTGTTTAATCATTTATTGAAAACACTTTCTTTTGTTTCCCTTATTTGACAATTATAAGTACAACTACTATGAACCATTCAAATTGATTTTTTGTGTGGATGTTAATTTTTAATTTCTTGAGATAAATGCTCAAAACCGAAAAACTGGATACTGAGATACACAATGTTTAGTTTTTAGAAACTGACAATTACTTTTGAATGAAACTATACCACTTTACATTACCAGAAAGTATTATATGATCCTTTTTCTTCTGTTTACTTTTGGAACCACACCTGACTGTGCTCAGGGGTTATTCCAGGCTACTTTCTCCCAGTGGTGCTCAGAGGACCAGGTGGTTGCTCAAGATCAAATGCTGGCGGGGGGGTGGGGGGGCTGGAGCGATAGCACAGCGGGTAGGGCGTTTGTTTGCCTTGCATGCAGTCGACCCGGGTTCGATTCCCAGCATCCCATATGGTCCCCTGAGCACCGCCAGGGATAATTCCTGAGTGAAGAACCAGGAGTAATCCCTGTGCAGAGCCAGGTGTGACCCAAAAAGAAAAAAAAAGATCAAATGCTGGCCTCCAGAAAGCAAAGCATACATCCTAGCCCTTTGAGCTGTCTCTCTAGTCCCTGATGTTGGCTCTTTTTTTTTAAAATTTTTTTATTGAGTCACCATGTGGAAAGTTTCAAAGTTTTCAGGTTTAAGTCTCAGTTATACAATGCTCGAACACCCATTCCTTCACCAGTGCACATATTCCACCACCAAGAATCACAGTATAGCTCCACCCTGCACCCCCACACCCCTAATCCCCCCACACCCATAGCCCCCCACCCCTGCCTGTTTGACTAATAAATTTCACTTTACTTTCACTTTGATTGCATTCAATAGATGTTGGCTCTTAAAGTCTTGTCCACTATTTGGTATTTCACTAATTTTTAATTTTAGTTTAGCTAACATAAATCATAGGTTGTAATAATACCTCATGGTCTTAATTTGCATTGCCTAATAGCTAATAATATTGACTATCTTTCCATATATCTATTTGCCATATGTGTATTCTAGAAAGTTAAGTGTCTCATATCTACTGCCCATTTTCAAATCGTACCACTTGTTTTTCACTTACCTTTGAAAAGATCTTTATGCATTCCAGTTATAATTCTCTTATCAGATATGTGGTCCAGAAATATTTCCTCCTATCTGCAGTTTTTTGTTTTTCATCTTCTTACAGGATCTATTGCTTTTTTGAGATGGGAGGTCCAGACTCAGCAGTGATCATGGCTAATTCCCGGTTCTGGCCTCAGAGGTTACTCCTAGCACAGTTTAGGGGACCATACTGGGTGGTAGGGAGATCAAGTGCAAGTACACTAACTGTTGCACTATCACTCTGGCCCTGATCTATTGCTTTTTTAGTTTGTTTTTAATTTTGATGAAATCCAGTTTATTCATTTTTAATTAATTTGTTTCTATTTTAATTATCCTTTTGGTACCATGTCCAAAAACTATTTCCTAATTCAAGGTCATAAAGATCTTCTCCTTCATTTTTCTCTAAAGGAATTTTAATTCCCCACACTTAAGACTTAAGACTAATGATTCATGTTGAGTGAAGTTCTTAGTGCGAGGGTTTGAGATTGAGATTGAAGTTCAGTGTTTCACCTGTGAAGATGAAATTGGACCATTGTATTTGATGGAGTCTTCCATGAGACATACAGAGCAGACCCATCCATGACATGTCACTTTGGCATATGAACTGAGCCATGTGTGTGCACAAGAAACTTTCTCCACTCTCTTACTACCTGAAGGAATGAAAAGTTGACATCCTAGCTAGAGTTGGAATTATAATCAGCAACAACTTTTCTACCCGAAAGTCCTATTTATATGTCAAGGAAAACTTCTAATTACAGGGTAAACTTCCCATTTTAGAGCATATGGTTTTAATCACCTGAGTTACCTTCTTCTCATCTGAGTCCTCTTCTTTCTCATTGAAGCTTCAGGCCTTTATCCCATTCCTTAACTCAGGATTTATATCCTATTTTATCCAGCTGGCTTTGGAATTCACATCTTTGTAGATTGCCCATTTTGTATATAATTAACTTCCCACTACCACCACTACAACCAACCTGTTTGATGCTAATTTCTTTACTCAACCAGCCAGAGTAGGCAGACATTTTCTATATTTCCTTGTGCTGTGTATGTTCAGAATTTACTCCTGACGCAGTGTTCTGGAGTCTCTCCTGATGGTACGAGGGAACTTGCAGTGCCAGGAATTGAACCAAGAACTCCAGCATGCAAGCTTATGCTTCAGCCTTTTCATTCATCTCCCACAGTCCAAAATTTCCTCCTGTAAATGAATAACATAGTATGTTCATGAGTGCAATAGTGTGTATGATATTTTTATATTCCTCCATCAACAGTAACAGGTTGCTTCTAAATTTTGACTATTGTAAACAATTTAACAATGAACATTAGGGTACAGAGATATATTCAAGATAATAATTTTGGAGTGGGGCAGGAGGGACACTGTGGTGGTGGGAAATGTATACTGGTGAAGGGACGGGTGATGGAACATTGTATGACTGAAACCCAACCATAAACAACTTTGTGATTGTGTACTTCATGGTCACTCAATTTAAAAAATTTGAAATAATAATTTCATTTTCCTCATGTGCCAAAAGTGGAATTACCAAATCAGTTGGTAACCCTGACGTCATTCTTAATTCCTCAGTTTCTTTTACTCTTGAACTCAATCTTCAAACTATATGCAGAATTTTATACTTTCCCTGCATCTATTGTCACCACTCTGACAAAAAGCACCATCATCTTTTATATGAACTCTCCAATTATGGGCTTCTAATTGCTTCTACATAGCAATTGAAGCAAAGATCACACATACCATATCTCCATCCACAAGTCTCCATAAAGACCAAGGAGGTAGAATGAGTACTAGAGCACATTTGACTATGTGTGAAGCTCTGAGTTCAATCTTAGCACCCCACCCCCTTCCAATTCCCAAAACCACCAGGTTTACACCCTACAAAAAAAGAGAGAAAACTTCAGACCTTCTTATCTCATTTAGAATTAAAACAAAACTACGTACAATAGTGGATGCAGAGAGATAATACAGTGGGTAAGGTGTAACCTTGTACACTGCTGACCCAAGTTCAATTCTAAGCACCCCATATGGTTCTCTGAGTCTGCCAGGAGTGCTCTCTGAGCACAGTCAGGAATTAGGAGACTGGAAAAATAGTACAGCAGGTAAGGTGCTTATTTTGCATGCACGTGACCTGGGTTTGATCCTCACAGCCCATAATGTCCCCCAAGCAAAGCCAAGAGTAATTCTGGGAGTTATTCCTGAATGCAAAGCCAGGAGTAACCAGTGAGCATCACAAGGTGTAACCTCAAAACTGAAAAAATACAACAAAAAACCTGAGTCAGAAGTAGCCCTGAGCACAGCCTAGATTAACCACCAAATCACAGAACTGTACAATAGAACCGTAAGGCTGGGGGTATGGCCCAGTGGTAAAGCACATGCCTTGCATACATGAGATCTGAGAAAGAATGGGAAGAAAGAAGGAAGAAAGGAAGGAGGAAGGGACAGAAGAACAGAGAGAGGGAGGGAGGGAAGGAAGGAGAAAAGGAGAGAGGGAGGGAGGGAGGGAGGGAGGGAGGGAGGGAGGTAAGAAGGGAATGAATAGGGAGGAAGGAAGGAAGGAAGGAAGGAAGGAAGGAAGGAAGGAAGGAAGGAAGGAAGGAAGGAAGGAAGGAAGGAAGGAAGGAAGGAAGGAAGGAAGGAAGGAAGGAAGGAAGGAAGGAAGGAAGGAAGGAAAAATAGAGTGTCCTAAAGACTATCTGACTTCCCTGGGTCCCAATACACACAAACACACACACACACACACACACACACACACACTTTGCCTAACTTCTCCTCCTACACCTTACAACGTTCTAGACCCACTGACCCTCCAGAATATTCCCAGAATACATCAGACACACTCCTGTCTTCGAGTTTGTGTACTTTCTGTTCCCTATCAATGGCATTCATTGTCTCTGAAGTACCAGTTATCTCTTTCACCTACTCTCCATATCTTTGTTCACATAGCCCCTTTTCAGTACGGTCCTTCCTGACCACCCTTTCTAAAATTCCAATCCCACCTCAAATCTTGTTATATATCTTCCTACTTTATTTTCCTTTGTTAGCATTATACTTTATGAACTTCTATATAAATATGAATTATAAAATAAGGGGAAATTCCCCACCTAATTAGGCCAGTCTTCCTCTAGATCTGTGCAGAAACATTTCTTACCTTCACAACCACAGTGCTATGAACAATTTCTCTCAATCTAAAATAAAAGTAATCTAATGGAGAAAGTGTTGCAACAGTAACAGGAGACATCATTTTATTTCCACTTGCAGAACTGGAGATATGCAATGGCCCTTACTGGATCATCAGGTTCATTCTGGTCTCTGTTTAGTCTACCCTGAGGATGAACACATGATCACGTGACCCAGATAAACCTCTTCAGTGGTGGCATTTGCTCTCAGATAAAGACAGGACCTCTCAACCCCATCTGACAGGCTCTGCAAGATCTGTCCTTCACCTGCCACACAGGCAGTGTCTCTGTCCTGACCCTAGCCTTTCACAAGTTGTTTTTAGGAGTACCCTTCCTTGCCTTTTGAGAGTTCTTTCTCTGGTAGTTAGGCTCTAGAGATAGGCTCTAGAGATAGAGCCTAACTCTTGCTATTGGACTAAGAAATATCATGTAGGTTATTCAATTCGGGACTCACCAACACATCCCAATAACCTGCAGTGTATTACTTCTTAATGTTTTAGCACTCTCTCCCTCTCTCCTCTCCTTCTTCTCCCTCTCCTTCTCCTTCTCCCTCTTCCTCTCCCTCTCCCTCTCCGTCTTCCTCTCCCTCTTCCTCTCCCTCTCCCTCTCTCTCCCTCTCCCTCTCCTCTCTCCTCTCTCTCTCTCTCTCTCTCTCTCTCTCCTCCCTCCCCTCTTTCCCCTTATAAATAAACTTATTTGTGTAAACAAACAAAAAATTTTAAAGGATTGGAGAGGTGCCTGAGTGACAATTCAGAAGGTAAGGTATTTGCCTTTCATGTGACCAACCTGAGCTGGATCCCCAGAATCCCACATGGTCCCCCAAACATCCAGGAGTAATTCCTGAATGCAGAGTCAGGAGTAACCCCTGAGCATTGTCGGGTGTGATGCAAGAACCAAAAAACAAAAAGGACTGGAGAGAAATCAATAGGTTGAAGTACATGCTATGTGTGCCAAAGGACCAGGTTAAATTTCCTATATGGCTCTGTGAGCACTGTAGAGAACAACTCCAAAAACATTGATCCAGAAATAAGCCCTGAATACTAGGGAGGGTGCAGGGGAGGAAGAGGAGAATTTTTTTTTCTTTTTGGCTTACACCCGACGATGCACAGGGGTTTCTTCGGGCTCATGCACTCTGGAATTACGCCTGGCGGTGCTCAGGGGACCATATAAGATGCTGAGAATTGAACCGGGGTCAGCCACATGCAAGGCAAACACCCCACCCACTGTGCTATCGATTCAGCCCCAGAAGAGGAGAATTTCTTTTATGGGGAATTGTCTTCATATCCTCCATTTTTAAAATAGGGACATCAGTCTATTATGAATAACTTTGTATATTCATGTCCTAATAAAAATTAAATTAGTTTTAAAAAAGTGTTCAGCCCAAGAGATAGTAGAGGGGTTAAAGTGATTTCCTGGCACATGGATAACTCTGGTTCCATACCCAGCACCACATATGTCCACAGAGCACTTAAGGAGTAATCCCTGAGAACAGTCAATAGTAAGCCCTGAGCACTGCCGGGCATGGCTCACAAGAACAAAGGAAATAAAAATGCAATAAATTCAATTAAATAAGGTTGCTAGGATTCTTTTGTTATGTAATTGTATGAGCTTTTCTAGATTTTAGATACTAACTTCTCATAAGACATGACTTGCAAATACTTTCTCACATTCAGTGAGTTGCCTTTGTGTTTGGCCAGTTTGAGGTAGAAGTTTTTTAATTGGCGCAGTCCCATTTGCTTATTCTTCTGTTTCTCTGCTGCAGTAGCCATCTCTAAGGCTAATGTCAAGGAATTTACTGCTTGTGTTTACGTCTATGTATTTTATGGTTTCAAGTCTTACATTAAATTCTTTCATTCATTTTGAATTAATTTTTGTGCCTGGTGTAAAATAGTGGTCTGGTTTCAATCTTTTGCATGTTGCTGTCCAGTTTTCCCAACAACATGAAAATGTTCTATATACAGATGTTGATTTATAATGCTGTATACCTGGAACCTAAATAAGGTCATAAAACAATGTTGCATCTAAAAATATATATTTAAGTTCTTTTCTTGCTTGGTCATCAACTCTTACAACTAACACATGGTCATGGTCAAGGTTAAAAATTCTAAAATCCTTTCTGGGCAGAGAGACTTCAGAGAGAGAGAGAGAGAGAGCAGCCAGAGCCAGAGACACAGAGAAGGAAGAGGTTAAGGCACTTGCTTAACACATAGCCAACTCCAGTTTGATCACTGACACTATATATGGTCCCCTGAGCACCACCAGGAGTGATCCCTGAACAAAGAACCAGGAGTAAACTCTGAGCACCACTGGATGTGGCCCAGACAGCCCACCCCCACAGGAAAAAAAGTGAGAAACACAGAAGGAGAAATGCCTCTTTCCTGCCTCTGGATGCAGTGGTAAGAGGACACAATGCTTCAAGTGTAATAGCACCAGCTTGAGAGGACAAGCATGAGAACTGGCCACTATGAAAGGATGGAAGAGAAGACAGACAGACAGAATCTGCAACATTCATGGCATTGGTGAGTTCTTGAATCAACACTGATAAAATAAAAATATCTCCAGACTTTTTATATGAGATTAATAAGTGGCTTACTGGTTTACACCTGCATTGCTTGGTGATTCTGCAACCAGAAACACCACCAATGCTCTTACAAAAGGAATTCTTCTCTGACGTATGTGACTATGTCAGTTCCTACTTTTGTAGACCCACCTTACACCATATTTTAATTCTTCAGGGCACCTTCCATACTGCAGGTTTAAAGTAATGCAATTATCTCACTCCAGCATGTTAAGTCTAAGAACAGGGATCATATCAATTTTTGCCAATCATTTTTCCAGTACCCAACTGAGTCCCTAATACACAAAAAATTAGAAAAAAGGACAGGGTCTTTAGAGAGAGTACGGCAGGTAGGGCGCTTACCTTGTACATGGCTGGCCCAGTTTGGTTCCGGCATCCCATATGGTCTTCTGAGTCCACCAGGAGTAATCCCTGAGTGCAGAGCCAGGAATAAGCCTGAGCACTAACCAAGTGCGGCTGTATACCCCTCCAAAATTTTTTTTAATT